>NW_022436988.1:11989816-12163285 GCF_009761245.1 Sapajus apella
AGCACAGTACCTGATATGTAGAAAGTGCTCTGTCTCTCTCTACACACACACACACACACACACACACACACACACACACACACACAATCTCCATATACGTGTATACATATGTGTATGTGTACATACAGAGAGGGAGAGATGTATATACTGGTGAATCTTGAATAACATGGGCTTGAGCCGCACGAGTTCACTTACACACAGATTTTCTTCTGCCTCTGCCACCCCTAAGACAACAAGACCAGCCTCTCCTCTTTTCTTTCTCGTCTTTCTCAACATCAAGACAATGAAGATCAAGTACTTAGGATGATCTAATTCCGCTTAATGAATAACAACTAGATTCTCTCTTTCTTAGAATTTTCTTAGTAACATTTTCTTTTCTCTAGCCTATTTCATGGTAAGACTATAGTATATAACATATATAACATACAAAATATGTGTTAATCAATTGCTTATATTATCAGTAAGGCTTTCAGTTAACAGTAGGCTACTAGTAGTAGTCAAGGTTTTAGAGAGTCAAAAGTTATCTGAGATTTTTGATCATGTAGGGGACTGGGCCCTTTGACCCCCATTTTGTGTAATAATCAATTGTGTTTGTATATAAATACTGACTTATGTATAAAATCACTGACTTGTCACACTGACTTAGATTATGTGTATACATATGTATATATCTATGTGTATGCATATGAAGACCTGAGCTCTCATTCCAGAAGAAAGATCTTGGGGAAGTCATTGCAGGGTAATCATCTAGGTATTTAAGAATGATTTGGGAAGAGGATAATAGTTTTTACATAAGGGTAGAGTAGGCAGGGCTCCAAGATCATCCCCTGCCCTTCAGTCCTGCCTTAACTGAAGCTTCTTTTCACTCAACCTACCTGATATGAGAAAAACAATGAAAATGTTTATTGCCAACTTCAGGATGGTTTCAAAAAAATGAATGAAATAATGAATGTAAAAGTGTATTCAAATATTAATCAATAACACTGTTGCTTGGAAATGGATAATATAAAATTGCAGCAAGATTTATCAAGATTTATAACGAGAAATTTAAATCTGCTTCATGGAGAAAGATAAAAGCAGTTCTAATTAACGTGTCCCACAGCAATTCAAAATATCTATTGTGCTCTTTCTTACCCACTGGATGTCTGTTTCCATATAAGTATGCTTAGAATTTTTGTCCAGGGTGGAAAAAAGAAAATAGTATGTCACTTAAATTTTTTTTTTTTTTTAGTCTTTTAGGGTCTACTTTTTATAATTGAGAGATTAAAAAAAGACAAATATTTAAAATTTATCTGTGGAAAGGAAGAGGAAATGTCATAATGGTGTTGGTTCTAATAATAAGTAGTGTATCAGATGTAATTTATTTGAAACTCAATTGGATTTTTCTCATAATATCATCTATTTTTACTAAATGTTACTAATGTAGAAATATAAGTAATCTAGAATATCCAAGTTTATTCTAAAAAGATAAATGATAATGTGTGTATATATATACATAAAAATGAAAAACTAAAATAAAATTAAAATGACCGTTTAGCCAATATGTTCATCAGTAGCTTTCTAAACTTTGAGATTGGCTTTGAAAACACTGTATGAAAAAAAATGATGAGAATAGATTATATTTTTTAAGTAACTAAAAACTTTGGTGAGCAAATGTTAAAATTCTGGGAATAAAGCAAATAATGGATTGAGAAAAAAATATTGCATACATAGCAAATTTTGTCTCTTTATATAAAAAATATAAATGCTACCAACAATGATGTGACATTTTACCCTTATTAAAATGACCGATTTAAAAATTAAATTCCAAACAGGCAAAGTTTCATTTATACAGTATGTTCCTACATTATTTGAAGAGTACCAATTGTAGAGTCCCTGTAGAAAGTAATTTGATAGTATACAGTAAGAATAACAATATTAATCATTGTAATTTGGTAAACATCCTATGAATGTATCCTAAAGAAATAACTTAAAAACAAAAGAAGTTATACACATGAAGGCACTGATTACAACATTACTTGGAAATAAATGAGAACCAGTCTCCTTTGCAAAAGTAGGATAATGCAAAAGCTAAGTAATGTAATTAAATAACAGTAGAGTGCCTTTACTTAATGACATTTTATGTGAGCACTAATGTAATAATAATTAAAAGCTTTAGTGATATGGCAATGCATACATAATTTACATTAGAAAGCAGAATTAAAACTTTATACTGGCTGGGCACAGTGGCTCACGCCTGTAATCCCAGCATTTTGGGAAGCCAGAGCAGGTGGATCACCTGAGGTCAGGAGCTCCAGACCAGCCTGACCAATATGGTGAAAACCCATCTCAACTAAAAATACGAAATTAACTGAGCACGGTGGCACATGCCTGTAAACCCAGCTACTTGGGATGCTAAGGCAGGAGAATCGCTTGAACCTGGGAGCGGAGGTTGCAGCAAGCCAAGATTGTGCCATTGCACTCTAGCTGAGATGGTGCTATTACACTCCAGTCTGGGCAACTAGAGCAAAATTCCATCTCCAAAACAAAACTGTATACAGAGACTATGATTGTACTTCAATAAAGACAATAAATGCAATTAATGAAAATACTTCAGAAACTAGTTCTTAATAATACTAAAAACATCACATAAATAATTTTTAATAAAAAAAATCTATAGAAAGGATGCATTATTTTGAAAACCAGTAAATAAAGAAAAGCATCAAACATTTATCTTGACACTTCCATACAAGGTATACTTTGGGGTAGCTAATAGTTGACATATTTTTGAGTAACCTAGCTAATTAAAAAATAAAATGGGGAAGTCAAATCAGTCATTTGTGCTGCCTTGAAGGACTTTGAAATCTATATCAGTTAGGACTTTCAGTTGCAAGGAACAGAACAAACAATGGTTTTCTTGAGCAAAGATAAATCAAGTAGGAGATTGGAGGTTGAAATAATTGATGGAAAGTTAGGAAACCAGGCTTGGAAAATAATGCAGGCTACTTCAGACATCCAAGGCAGGAAGCCATTCAACTATATTTTAGGAGTTACATTCTGGCCAGGATTCTGAGGCTACAGGACCGGGCTACTGCTGCTTCTGCATATGAATTTTAACCTTTCTCCATCTCTGTCTTACCTGTTCAAGATTCAAATCCTGGACATAAGCATCTAAATTTTTGAGCCTAGAGGTCATGCATACATATGTTTCTCTAGGAGAGTGATCAAAATAAAGAAAGGCTCTCATACTTCCTGATTCTGTAAAATGGAGAAGGCAATGCCTTATGCCAATACTAAAAAGCTAATACTTGTTTACTGTGCAATTTGTTAATGAAAAAGCAATAAATAGAAGGCACCAGAAGAAATTACATGCCTACTATGTACAGGATATGTGTTTTATATGTGTCATCATTTAATCCTTACATCTCCAAACTCTTCATGAAAGATACTCTTACTACCTTTCACATAAACTCGCAATTCAGGAGAATAAGAGAGGCCACTCGTGAAATTATTAAGGAAAAGGTTTAAATTTAAGTCTTAAAGATACTCTTATTACCTTTCACATAAACTCGCAATTCAGGAGAATAAGTGAAGTCACTCATGTGAAATTAGTAAGATCAAGGTTTAAATCTAAGTCTTTATATCCACTAAATTCATCTGCTGTGGGAATCTAGAAAGAAGAAATTATATGCAATGGACGGATTGACTCAACAGATGACATTTACTTCAAACCTTGAAAGTTGGATAAGTTTTGACATCTTCCAGTAGCGGAGGAGAATATCAGAAGGGAACAACATGAGCAAGAATAGAAGAAGGAGTAAAGTTTGGAAGTCTTGGGAAAATCTTGAGGAAAAAATTGAAAACACAGATTGAGATTAAGACTAAGTTTTAGAAAGTTTGAAGGGCAGTCTAAGAAGGGAATTTCATCTTAATGCTGAGCATTCTTGGGAACCACTAGGTAATCTTGGACAATGTGGGTAATATTGTCAGAACTATGCTTCAGGAACACTAATTTGACAAAATTTTTATGAAGTTATCAGTCGATATACAATAATCTTATTAAAAGAATGTGGCTGGTGCTTTGCACTCTTTAATCAAAGATACATAACAGTGTTCCTTATTACATTTTATACTGAAATAATCTTGAAGAAAAACTCTTCCTGTGGATAATGTTAATATACATAGCTACTTTTCAACTCGTATTAAGGTAAAAATATCCCACATGTAGCAATATTTGCTTTTTGAACAGCTAACGTTATATTTAAATTGAAAGTGGTAGTTGAACATATAAAAATTTCTAAGGATGCTTCTTGTGTAACGTGGACCTAAAATTTTATTTAGAGAATAAGGAATGAAGCCAAGGGAGATTGAATGACATTAAAGACATCAAATTATAAATTAATGGCAAAGCTAAAGAAAAGTCTAATTTAGCTCTCTGGAATCTCAATTATAATTATGCTTTCTTTTACCACACAATTGCTGTCTTCTCTCCTGCCTGCTCTGGGACAAAAACAAACACAAAGAAACTGCTGCAGGTAACTTAATTTTCTTTTATAATTTAAGAATAGTCCCTTATATTCCTTTTGCATTTTATTTATCCAAATTTTGTAAAAGTTGACAAGGCTGTCATCTTAAAAACATCTAACCTAATCTGACTCCAAAAGCCATGTTTTGAAACCTGACTCCTAGGTTGTAAAATTATCAACAGATCAGCAAACTGGCCATTTAGATATCTAATTCCAGTGAGAAATGAAAAATCATATGAAATTACATGATTTTTATCTTTCTACTTAGAAACAGCAAAGGAAGATTTATTTCTGAACAACCTAGTTTCTTTACAAAAAAACTCAACATATATGTCAAGGGAGCATTTTAGGTTTTTAAATAGAAATTATCAATATGATCTGTCACCATTATTTACTACATGTCCCCCATGTTTATTTTTCTTTGAAAACAAAAGAAATCTAATCTTCCTTATTTTTCTTTGCTTAGCTAACTATATGGTATAGTTTTTTGAAAGGGTTAAATAATTTCCTTCTCTTCTGCACGTTTATTTTTTTCTTTTTGTGTGTGAGGTTCCCCACTAACCATAGCTCTGTCCAAAAGGAAATTAAAATGAAATACATAAGGCATGCTGGGACTTCACACTTCAGAGACTTACAAAGCAATATGGCCTGGTTAAATTGATTGTCACTTTAACTGCCCACAGCTACTCTTCAGGAAGGGGGCTTACGGTTTTACTGTTCTTAACGGGACCATATCCCTTTTCCAATAGCTTAATTTAGGTTGTGCTGAAATTCCTATTAAAATCAGAGTCATTAATATTTCATTAAAAATACCCATGATGTCAGAAGCAGTCATTCCGAGCCTGCCACGTTTCAAAGAAAACTACTCTTTCCCTGTCAGGTTGTGCTAACATCCTGATATCTACATTCACATTTACATTTTTTCATTAACCTGAACAAAAACATGAAAGAAGGAATATATCAAATGACTCCCATTGTCTGGTGCCTTCTATGTTTTGATGTCTTCAGATTATGCCATTAGCTTTTGACAATATGATCATAAAACCTGACTTCAAGGATGTAAAATTATCAACAGATCAGCAGGCTGACCATTTAAATATTTTACTTTTGCATCACAAATTTAGAGCATTTGACAAGTAGATATGGGGTTTCTCTGTGTCAAGTGTAACTGAAGGATTTTATTTTCACAAAACTCCTATAGCCAGAGCTGCCTTAAAGTCACAGAGCTGCCAAATTAATGCATATATAAAATCCCAATCATAACTAAAATGCATCATCATGGATTTAGTCAATTACCTGTAAATATTAATTATTCTTCACTATTTGATTTAGAGAAAACTTGTTACAGCCTGCTTTGAAGCTTTGATTTTTACTGTTTGTTTTTAGAGAGAACATGGCTGTCCAAACGGTCAGATAAAAAGTGATGGATCTCTTACTCAACTGAGTTAACACTCATTCCTAAACCTGACTCATTCTCCTGGCCTTCCAACCCAGTTCCTCTTCATTGTATCACATTCTACATCTTCATCTGTCCTATGACTTCTAAACATTCAAATTTTCAACATGATGACTTTCCCTATGAAGTTTTATATGAGCAATTCTCTGTTCCAGAATATATTGTCTTTCCCACTCATTCTTCTAGGAAATATCTACAAGAATCAGCTAAGTTGCAGTTTCTTCAGCTGGGAACTCCACTCGATGATCTCATGGCCTATAGCTTTTCCCCCACAAAAGCCAGTGACTACTGTAGACCAGGGATTTTCTTTATTATTTATTTATTTATTATTTATTATTTTTAAAAAGCTTTTTTATTTTGGGGTTTTTTGTTGGTGGTGTTGTTTCTTCTTTGCTGTTTTTACTTTTTTTTTATTCTTTTTAATTGCATTTTAGGTTTTGGGGTACATGTGAAGAACATGTAAGATTGTTGCATAGGTACACACATGGTAGTGTGGTTTGCTGCCTTCCACCCCATCACCTATATCTGGCATTTCACCCCATGTTATCCCTCCCCAACTCCTCGCCCCCCGCTGACCAGGGATTTTCTATGGCTTGTTTGCAATTGTAATCTTAGCACTTACCATGGTGCCTGGCATATACTAGTTCTTCCTCAAGGTATGCTCTTCTTGATAAACCTAATATAAGAGGTTCAGAAAATAAAGTATATGGATTGCTTCCAATACTAAGAAATGGATGAGACAGGTAGCTTTCTGGCAAAGTTTACAGAATACAAAAGTTTGCCACAAACAGAAATGCACAAAGTATATTCTGGGGTGGCAAGTAAGTGACTTTCCAGAATTGCAGCAATGACAGATAAGGCAGAAACGTAAGTAAGGATCAAGTATGAATTTAAGGTGCAATTTAAAAAAATGCCTCTGCTTTCTGGTTTCCTATTCGTTGTTTTAATGGACCTAAATATGATTTGTGACTTATTCCCTTGATATTCCTTTTAGTTAAGGACAATTGGTAGAAGACAACACAGTGCACAGACTCCTCAAATTAGAGCACTATATTACCTGACTAGAAATCATTCATACCATTAACTGGGGAATAGTGCCCAAACTTGGTGGTGCAGGCTCTCCCATTTTCTTTCTAACCTTTCCTCCTTCGCTGCCCAAGAAAATCACTTCAGTTCATTCTCAGAGAAAATGTAAGAAACTAAAAATCTGCATGCTCTCAAATATTTCAGAAAGGTAATTTTTAAATTTGATTAAGAAATATTCTATTTTACATAGATATGAGCTATATAAAAGAAGTTCGGCAAAAAGAAGGCATTTTTTAACTAAAAGTTGAGATTTTTCCACTATCCTTTTCAATAAGAATGAATTGAATTTTATACTAAAATTTTCATATTCTTTAAGTAATATATAATAAGGTCTGAAAAAGTAATTAATACAAATAATTTTTAAAAATCAGTCAAAATGTTTCTTTGGGACGAGAAGGATCAGTCTCTTGATACATGTATCCAGAAAGAGAAAGCATTCTGATTCAGGCTCATTTAGAAAAATGGAATGAAGAATGTATTTATAAGAAGAAAATGAAATTATTAGTCAGTTTAATTCTAAAGGAAAAAAGAGAAAATAGAAAGGAAGTAGTCTATATGCTTTTCTGATGCGAGCAATGACTCAAAATTAGATGTGATAACTAGGTGTAACTATTTGAATTATATGAGCGTTACAGAAGAATAAAAAACACGTTAAAATAGAGGAGATTACGTGATGATAAAATAAATGTCTGAATAAAAGGAGGAAGCATTTTGAGATGTGTTATCTTGGTTCCTTTATTGTATAAATAAAAGTTAGATAAAACCATATTTTTATAATATTTAGAGACTTCTTTGAGCATGTAGATATGTAAGATTATCTAAACCTGCCAAATTGATGTCCCAGCCGAACATCTCTTTACTTCTAAAATGGTAGGGCAATAATAAAAAAAGAGCCCAATCTTGTCTCTCTCTTTCTTTCTCTCTCTCCTTTTCTTTCTTTTTATTTTATTTTTTTATTGAATGAAAGAGGAAATGCTCAGAAGTTCACAAGAGACAGAGCAGCCATAAACTCTCAGTTTGATCTCCAGGCCAAAGACATGTAGATAAATTCAGATTCAGCTAGGGCAGGATTAACACAAGACATGATTAAATCGGAGCAAAGACAGCCAGTCCAGACTCCCCTGCCTGATTTCTGGCACTCAATCCATTTTGATTGTACCTTCGCCAGGGCCTGTAATGAATTGAACATCTGCTTAACTATATTCTGTATTGTAGTAAAATCAAAAGGAGGTGCAATGGGAGCAGTACTCGCATTCAGTAGTTTTCCTTCTTAGATCTCTCATTGGATTTGCTGATAAAAAAAGAAAAAAAATCGTAGATGAAGAGAAGAGAAGAGAAAAAAGACATCAGATGCATAAAGCATATTTGAAAGCAACATTTGGCTAGAATGACTTAGAACACATGAAAATTATACTAACTACAGAATCTTCATTTTAATGCTTCTAGATTAAAATCTCACTTTCTGGTAAGTATATTTGACAGGTAGATTTTTCTCTTCTCACAAGTGCTAAGAAGCAATATAGTTCAGTCCAGGAGTGGGCAAATTTTTTTCTGTAAAGAGGATGATGATATTTTAGGATATGCAGGTCAGACAGTCTTTCACAATGTTACCACTTTGCTTGTATAGGGCAAAAGCAGCCACAGACAACATGTTAAAAAAAATTAATGTGACTGTGTTTCAATAAAACTTTATTTTTAAATAGCCAGACCAATCTGATATGCTTGCAGTCATCTGCCAACCCTGGCTTAGACAATTGCCTTTATTATGCATTATTTAGAAACTTGGAATCTGCAAGCCTTTGACATAAAAGGAAGAAAGTGAGGTAACTTTTTTTTGTATATTGACAAAGATCCAAACTTTACAACTTAGTATCAAATCTCAAAGAAACTGAGTGGCATATACATGGTGAAAGAGCCAGCAAATGCTTAAAACAGGATTCTGGCATTCTATATCTAACTCCAAAATCTATACTTTTATAAGTTCATCCTGCTACTCTCTTTAAGTAATTGGTCAAAATCTAATAAGCAAATCAGGAAGAAATTAAGCATACCTACTTGAAATAGATGTGTTTTATATCATTCCCATGCCCCTTCAGACATGTGCTTTAGAAAATACATGGTTGGGAAGTAATCAGGACCCAGAACTCTTCACAAAATTTAGCTCAAATGCTCCATTCTTAGTGAAAAATTTTATTTGCACAAAAGATTATGCATAAATATTTCCTTTCTGTTTCATGAAATATATTTACCAGTTTATACCTTGCCATTTATTTTTATAGTATTTTTTTGAAACATGAAAAAATATGTAAGATTGAAATTTTAAAAATTATTTCTATTATGTTTTTTCCCCTTTTGCTTTTTGTCTGGAAAGTTCACTCTGAAGACAAGATAAATATTCACCAATAGTTTATTCTAATTTTAAAAATTACTTTATGATTTTATCAGTCTGAAATTTATCTGGATACATGATTGCAAATAGGAGTAAAACTAATTTTTTTTTTCATAAGTAAACTCACTAATTGTGACTGTTGAATAAACTGTCCTTTTTCAAAGGGTTTGAAAGGGTTTATCTTTATTAAATAGTATTTATATTTTTATTAAATACTAAAGTTTTAGATACCTAGTGTGATGGTTAATATTGAGTGTCAATTTGATTGAAGGATACAAAATATTGTGTGTGTCTGTGAGAGTGCTGCCCAAGATTAACATTTGAGCCAGTGGGCTGGGAAAGGCAGACCCACCCTTAATCTGAGAGGGTTCAATTTAATCAGCTGCCAGCACAGCTAGAATACAAGCAGGCAGAAAAACGTGAAGAGACTGGCCTAGCCTCCCAGCCTACATCTTTCCCCTGTGTTGGATGCTTCCTGCTTTTTGAACATCAGACTCCAAGGTCTTCAGTTTTGGAACTTGGTCTGGCTCTCCTTTCTCTTCAGCCTGCAGACTGCCTATTGTGGGACCTTGTGATCGTGAGAGTTAACACTTAATAAACTCCCATATATACTATATACTATATGGGAGTTTATTAAGTAAATCAGTGAAAGACCTCCATCCTTAATATTCCATTTCTTTAGAACCAATCCTGGTACCAAAATCTGTATTAGTCAGGGTTCGCCAGAGGGACAGAACTAATGGATTTTCGTACGAGGAGTGGTTCTAGAGAAATGGAATATTAAGGATGGAGTTCTTTCACTGATTTGGGGGTTTCTGGAGTTGACTGCTTAATATGATCAGATCCAAAATGCTGAGCACTCTACTTCTAATAGTATGGAGAACACTGATAGTCCTTGGCATAAACTGTTTAGACAGTTATGCAAAATAAATGCATTTGACACTCCTGATTCATCACTCATGAGAACCAAGGAGTTTAGTGATTCTATACTTAATACCTTTGACCCTATGTGGAGAACAAAGAAATATGATCAAGCTGGTTGGTTGCTCCTAAGTTCAGTGGACTAAGTAATGAAAGAAAATAATGAACTCGGGGATTCTGTCTCCCAGCTTCAGAAGCAGATACTCAGCCTCAAATCTGCTAAGATTGCCCTGAGTCTTACCTTCTGTAGAGAAAGAGCTGAAATTGTGGAAAAACAGACATAAGCTCTTATCATGCAAGTGGCGGACCTGCAAGGAAAGGTGTATGCACAGCTTTGCCAGGTGTCTACTGTTAAAGTGAAAGCATTGATTGGAAAAGAATGGGACCCTGAAACTTGGAATGGGAATGTGTGAGAGGACCCTGACACAGATCAAATGCTTCCTGACAAAATGACAAGTTGAAGCATGAGTATTAAGATATTATATGTTAATTGATTGAAAGAAAAATAAAAAGAGATGGGCAAGTGCTCTGAGTATGTGGGAAGTCCCAGCATGTTGCTGGTCTTCAGCTGTGTTATGCATCCTGCACTGAGGTCCACTCTTGTGGAACCAGCCTCCATCTACTCCCCTTTGGATCAATCTTCAGCTTCCATGCCTTAAAAGTGAGGAGGTCTTGTGGAGTTAAATATTTCACTTGGAGGGGCCGAACAATTATTTTTTTCCAATCACAATGTTTTGTTTCCTGCTAAAGAATTAGAATTAGGAGATTATACACTAGTCTGCTTGAGATTACTATTGTGCAAGAGGGTGATGAGGTTAGCACGAGAAGGCTAAACTAGACTACTTCTAACTCTAGCCAATGTGCTTTTATGTTGTTGATGGTTCTTCATAAAGAGGAATGTATTAGTCCTTTTTCACTCTGCTAGTAAAGGTGTACCCAAGACTGGATAATTTACAAAAGAAAGGGGTTTACTGGACTTACAGTTCCATGTGGCTGGGGAGGCCTCACAATCATGGTCAAAGGTGAAAGGCACGTCCTACATGATGGCAGACCAGAGAAGAGGGCTTGTGCAGGGAAACTCCCATATTTGAAATCATCAGATCTCATAAGACTCATTCACTATCAGGATGAAAGTACAGGAAAAACCCACCCCATAATTCACTCACCTCCCACTGGCTCCCCTCCACAATGTGGAAATTCAAGATGAGATTTGAGTGGGGACACGGCCAAACCATATCAAGGAAGAAAGGCTCAAGAACATTCCACGTGATGGCAAATATATCCAGTAATGACCTCACTAATTTAGAGGAATAGCAGCAAATGCTTTAAGATATTGTTCTCTACCTTTACTAATCTTCTGTTCTTTCTAGTAAGGAGCCAAGTGTGAAATTCTTGCTAATTCTTTTAGTTGGGTGAAATTCGTTCTAAATTTTTCATCATTTATGTTTGGCTGAGGACCCTTAACTTATTTCATTGACTATACTAATTGGCTGTACATACCATTGACTGTACATTTTTGCTTTATTTATCAAAAATTCCATTTTATTTCTGAAGAGGAGGTTTTAAAAATTTAAACTCTCACATTGACTCACTTATTGCAAATTTCTGGATTGCAGTTTTACTTATATGAGTTTTTGTCTTTTAATTGAGGAGTCTTATCCTATTTGTATTTATTGTCATCACTAATAAACTTACTGTTTGGATATCAAGTTTCATTATTTCTATCTTATGTTTCTTGCTGTTTTTACTTTTATTAGTATGAGCTATAATTTGTTTGCCTTGAAGATTTAGCAAGTAAGCTTTTAATTACATAAATGGTCACCTTTTATTTTGGTGAAAAACACACACTTGAACTTAGTATTTTCTGGTTACCAGCGTCAATGATAAAGTAGTATTTATTTATTCCTTCATATTTATGATGAGGAAACTAGCAGATTTTTATTTCTTCTTTAAATCTCAGTCCCCCAATTTTGGGGATACGATCCAGTAATTTAGAATCTGTTTATGATTATCATTTTATGTATCTGTTCTTATGAGAATTAGTTGCATTTTGTTTTATAATTACATTGATAATGCTTGTTTTTCTATAACTAATTTAAATAGTTTTTGTGCTTTCTACCTATAAGGCTTTCTAGAAACTGCCCACTTTTTGGGGTCTTTATTGTGATGCAGTTAGCTAAAGGATATCTTCAATTAGTGCTTTCAGAGAGAGTATAGGAGACTGTCTTTCCATTATTTTCATATTTTAATTGTACTTTGGTAATAGATAATCTTTTGAAATAACCTATTTCCTTCAAATCTCAAATTCTTATGTTTAATGCTGAGGAGAAGGCATCAAAAAGAGCCTGATTTTTTGTTATTGTTGGTAGCAAATTTTGCTTTATTTATGTTGTTTGCTTGACACCTTTAGAATCTTCTTATTCTTTTAAGATGAGGTTTTACATATTAGCCTATTTTGATTTATTTTCTCTGATGAATAGCCTACCTAGATATTCTTCAGATTGGGGTCTTTTCCTCAGGATGATATTTTATTCTTTTTTTATTATTACTTCTGCTCCATATTTTCCAGTCTCTTTTTCTGGAATTCCAGTATTCTATATAATCCTCTCTACTTTCTATAATGATTACTTAATATATCTTATTTAAGACATTCTAACTTGGATTTTCTGTTAGAGCAACCCAACCTAATGTGAACAGATACAATAGATATACATTTTCAGTACCACTTCAGCAGCACAAAGCGTAAGACAAGTTAGCAGTTTCGACAGTGCCAGTTTATCTCTTTTTGCTTGGGGAAAATGCCTTACTGCGGACAGCTATCAATGGTCCCTGTTCTGTTTTGCTTGCCTTCACTCCTGGTTCACAATATGTCTGTCTCTGATATTCTTTTTGGTGCTGCTGTCTGAAATATCAGTGACAGGGTCTGACTGATCAAGAAGAAAGTTCATCATCTTTCAGACTTTCTGCCTGGTGTATTTCTCTCACAGATTCTTCCAAATATGCTTCTCATCTGGGACACAAAGGAAAACTCATTTGGGGCACTTGATCTCAATCCCAAGCCATATTTTGACTATAAGTGTCTGCCACACTCTTTCTGAGTTGGGCAGGTTAGAAGGATTTTACCAGAATTTCTTGAAAATAATTCTTAAAACTATTTTATCAGAAGAAAGATTTAGTGATTTAGTGTTTTTCTTTAATCTCATCATATCTTTATCCAGTTTTCATGGTAAAATTTTAGCATGCAGATAGTATTTTGTTTTCTCTCTCTCTCTCTCTCTCTCTCTTTTTTTGATGGATTCTCTCTTTGTTGCCTAGGCTGGAGTGCAGTGGTATGATTTTGGCTCTCTGAAACCTCTGCCTCCTGGGTTCAAGTGACTCTCCTGCCTCAGCCTATCCAGTAGCTATAAGTGCAGGCATGTGCCACCACACCTGGCTAATTTTTGTATTTTTAGTAGAGACAGGGTTTCACCATATTGGCCAGGGTGGTCTTGAACTCCTGACCTCAAGGGATCAGCCAGCCTCAGGTTCCCAAAGGGCTGGGATTACAAGCGTGAGCCACCATGCCTGGCCAGAGAAGGTAAACTTAGAAGGCCCCAGCGAGATATGAATTCTATCTCTTACAATAAAGCAAAGCAGAGCAAGTAAGAGGATCTCCTTTGGATATTTTAAATGTTTAAATCTAAGTTTAGAAACTGGCATAATTTAGACATCTGTGTTCAAATTACCAACTTATTAAAAACTCTGTTTTAAAAAATTTATTTTAATTGACAAAGAAAAATTGTATATACAGTACTTATGGTATACAGCACGATGTTTTGTTACATGTACACATTGTAAAATGGCTATGTGGCTATGTCAAACCATTTAACATATGCCTTACTTCAAATATGGATTGTTTTCTTTTGTAATGAGAAGATTTTAAATCTACTCTCTTAGCAATTTTCAAATATTAAATATATTACATTAACTGTAGTCACCATGACATACAATTGATCTCTTGAACTTACTCCTCATGTCTAATGGAAATACTGTGGGTCCTTTGAACTCACATCTACCCAGATCCCAGAAAACCCCACCAGCCTCTGGTAAACACTATTTTGCTGTTTATGTGACTTACTGAAAACTCTTAACCCTTAGTAGTAATGAGAAATTATTGGTTTTAATAAATGGTGGGGTCTCAGACAAAAAAAGATGTTAGTTGTAAATAAATGTGTATTTTTTTTGAGATGGAGTCTTGCTTTGTTGCCCAAGCTGGAGTGAAGTTGTATAATCTTGGCTCACAGCAACCTCTGACTCCCGGGTTCAAGCAATTCTCCTACCTCAGCCTCTGGAGTAGCTGAGATTATAGGCACGCACCACCACACCCAGCTAGTACTTTTTGTATTTTTTAGTAGAGATGGTGTTTCATCATATTGGCCAGGCTAATCTCGAACTCCTGACATCAAATGATCTACCCACTCTGGCCTCCCAAGGTGCTGGGATTACAAGCATGAGCCATTGCACTCAAGTGCTGGGATTACAAGCATGAGCTACTGCACCTTGCCTAAAATTTCCTTTTAATATAAAAAAAAAATCGCTACTAAAAAATTTAAAATTGCACCTGTGGCTTTCACGTGTGACACATGTTTGATTTTCATAAGATGAGAACTATGTAGAAAACCAGCAAGGCCTGTCGGCTGCTGCAAAGATGTCAGCTTCCATTCTCAGCGAACTGCAACATCCAAACAATTACCGAGTTTGAAGCCAAGAACATTCATGTCAACATAATATTTAAAAGGGTCCCTGTTTGGTGTTTTAACCCTGGGTACTAGTGAAGCAAAGATAAAGTCAGGAAAATTAGTTCAAAGGCTATTTTATTAATCGAGGCAAGAGATGACAGTAACTACAATCAGAACAATCAGTAAGAGATAACGTCTTCTGGAAATCACAACAAATATAAAAAGGATGAAAAACAAAAGGAAAAAAATAATAGGAATAACTCTAAGAGGTTCAGAGAGGGGATAAAATTAATAATAATAATAAAGATAGACAATTTCCGAAACCTAAGAACGAGACTTCAGTTTGGAAAAGTCACTAATTAAAAAAGGAATCATCAATAAGATGCACTGTTTCATAATCCAGGCATTCAAAAAATAAAATGGATATACTAAAAACATATGGAGGAGGAATAAAACAGATCATCTACTAGGAATTTGAAATTAGGAGTTCGAGACCAGCCTGGCCAACGTGGTAAAACCCTGTCTCTACTAAATATAAAATTTTCCAGGTATGGTGGCACATACTTGTAATCCCAGCTACTCTGGAGGCTGAGGCAGGAGAATCACTTGAACTCCAGAGGCAGAGGTTGTGGTGAGCCAAGATCACACTACTGAACTCCAGTTTGGGCAACAAGAGCGAAACTTCATTTCATAAAAAAAGAAAGAAAAAGAATTTGAAATTATACTGCTCAGTGGAAATACTAGTAGAATATTGAGTACTAGTAGAGTATCTCAAGCAGAGAAGAAAGCCCAAGGAGGATAATTTTGCACAAGGAGTCCACAGCAGCTAGTGCAGACTACAGAGAAAGAGGCAAAGCTCTGTGTGTATTAAGGGATAGGAGGTGAAATTAACAGTATGCCAGTATCTGCACTTTAAATATTAGGAAAACAGTGACACGAGCTTGATGGGGCTTTTAGAACAAAGGTATAAAGATATTTAAGCAAATATAAAATCAGTAAGTGAGGAAATTTGAAAACTAGCATGTAAGCAGTGAATTAGAACATAAACACTGATAACAGATGAAATCCCCAAATTGTGATAATATTATGTTGATACAATGGGCAAAGGAAACATACAAGTATATAATGAAGTTTCACCCTTATCTGCTATTACAGGAAATTGATGGATCATGCCTGAAATTGATAAATATGTATGAATACAAATTTATATAAAATATAAGCATATTACTATTTCCTAAATATATTTAAAAATATAGACAGGCCGGATGTGGTGGCTCATAGCTGTAATTGCAGCACTTTTGGAGGCCAAGGCAGGTAGGTCACGAGGGCAGGACTTCGAGACCAGCCTGGCCAAAATGCTGAAACCCCATCTCTATTAAAAATACAAAAATTAGCCAGGTGCAGTGGTGGGCACCTGCACACCCAGTTACTCAGGAGGGAGGCTGAGGCCAGAGAATTGCTTGAACCCCAGAGGTGGACACTGCAGTGAGCCAAGGTCACACCATTGCACCATTGCACTCCAGCTTGAATTACAGACAAGACTCCATCTCGAAAATATATATACATACATATATATATATATATATATATGTGTGTGTGTGTGTGTGTGTGTGTGTGTGTGTGTATATGTATATGTGTGTGTGTATATATATATATACATATATAAACATAAACATAGATAAATAGATGAAGGTAAACAGTAAAAGAAATAGAAAAGATTTGTCCCTCATCAAGAAGAAAGTTCATCATCTTTCAGACTTTCTGCCTGGTGTATTTATCTCTCAGATCCTTCTAAATGTGCTTCTACCTGGAGCAACCATTACATAACTGTGGAGCCCCTGTCATGAACACAGAAACTTTCCTGACACTGCTACAGGACTTCGATGTACACCCATGTAACTTTCTTTAGCCAGTGGAAGGAGGCGTTAGACACACACAGAAGTTTTAAACATACTTTTGGTATTTTGCTTGCCTATTTGTGCTTCTCAGACCTACCAAGAAAATAACAGGATGCTACTGGCCCAAGGAGATCGTAGAAACCTGTGGTATCAACTTGAACCCAACTTTCACCATGCGGTCAAGCCCAGCTTATTCCAGTCAAGTCCGAGGAGCCATAGTTGGTCAACTCATGAGTAAGAAAACTAGTGGCAGCTGCCATAAGCCAAGAAAAATACAATTTCTATAAGACACTGAGAGCTTTGAAGTTGATTAATCAAAATTAACTAATACTCGACACTTATGATATATATGAGCAAATTTACCAAAACAAATTTTATGCTAATTAAAAATAACAATCACAAAAAAGGAATCAGTGGGAAAGTTAGGATTCCACACTGGAGCTTCATCTGCTCAAAAAAAGGAGTCATATATCTAACTGTTTACTTCATTCTGACAACATTAAAATCTGTTCTCAGCCAGGTGTGATGGCTCACATCTGTAATCCTAGTGTTTTGGGAGGCCAAGGTGGGAGGATTGCTTGTGCCCACCAGCCTAGGCAACATAGTAAGACCCTGTCTCTGCAAAAGATTAAAAAATTAGTTGGGCGTGGTGTCTCATTCCTCTGATCCAAGCTACTTGGGAGGCTGAGGCAGGAGGATCATTTCAGCCCAGGAGTTTGAGACTGCAGTGAGCCATAATCGAGCCACTGCACTTCAGGCAGGGCAACAGAGCCAGACCCTGTGTCCCCGCTCCCCCAAAAAAGAAAAAGAAAGAAAAGAAAAAAGAGGAAAAGAAAAAATCTGTTCTCTTCCCGGGAAAGCACAAGTGACTCAGCATGAGAAATCTGCTAGGTCACTGGTATCAAAAAAAAAAAAAAAAAAAAAAAAAACACTAGAAATTATACAGATTATAAACGTTCTTTGGATTTGTGACCTTCTTTTCAGAAGGCTGCTCTCTATTTCTAGCCCTGCAGCAACTTCACCCTCAAGGCTTTCCACTGGGAGTGTTGCTATCTGCTTCCATCTGGTGTTCCCCCATCCCATTCTTGAAAGGGAAGTCCATCCAATAGTTTAGAGCAGTGCAATGTCATGAAGCAGAAGAGGCCAGGGAGAGATTCATGGGCACAGATCACGGGTGGATTGAGTGGGTTTTGAAGGGAAAATAAGAAAAGGATCCACAACACAGAGTACACAGGGGTCTCCTTTCTACCTTATGAAACAGAAAATCACGTTTAAGATCCCCAAAGAGAAATCAATGGCTCTCTCCCCCATGGAGAAACTTTGAGGTCTTAACAGGAATGACATAAACAACACTTTTATTATAAGGAAAAATCGGCTTCTTATTAAGAATCGTCAATCAAGTTATTTTATTTACACAATATGTAATTTTAAAGTGAAATGTAAATTTAAAGTGAAACATTTTAAATGGAATGTGCGTATACATAATTTATATTTGTGTACATATATGGAACTGAGATATCTACTTATGTTTGAATACATATTGGATTATTTGGGGGAATACATTATTTTGCTGTATGTAGAAAGTTATATATTGTGGAAAAATATGGGGCTTTAAATTATTGTCAATTCATGTGAGTATTGTATTAGAGTGTTGAGAAGCGTTAGAAGCAGAGAGGCCTGGCGTCAAATTCTAGCTGCACCTTTTACAAATTATGATCGTATTTGGTTTATTCCCACTGTAAACCTGGTGACATCACCGTGTCTGATACAGAATGTACGTTCAATATGCATTTGTTTGCTAGTGAGTAATGGATAATACACCTGAAGACTTAAAAGGGTAAGTGATTTCTCTGAGCTCAGACAATTTGTGGCACACACAGGACAGAACCTAGCCGGCTTGTCTCCTCATTGAGTCATCTTTTAATCAGACTTTGTCACTTGTATTAGTTTGTACCTTTTGTGTCTAATCATTCAAACCAAGTTTAAATTGAAATTAAAGAAAATATGAGCATTTAATCAAAGGTCCCTAGAATATTTCTTAGGTCAACCCAGTCCTGGAAAAAATAAAAAACAGGTGTGTCTCTGAAACATCTAGCATCAAGGTGTGCATGCCTTGAAGGAATTTTTCTTCCATCGTTTTCTGCTTTTCTCTATAAAGTGTGGCAATGTCATTCTATCATCTCACAAAATAATATCTTTCTCTTCATCAAAGAAATTATCATAGATAATACCTCTACTGTTGATATGTGTGATGGTTAACTTGTGTCAGCTTGGCTGGGTCACAGCAGTTCAGATATTTAGTTAAGCATTATTCTGGATGTGTCTCTAAGGGTCTTTCTGGATGAGATTAACATTGGAACCAGTAACTGAACAGAGCAGATTGTCTTTCCCAATGTGGGTGGGCCTCGTGCAATCTAATCAAGCTTGACTTGAACAAAAAGGTTGAACCAAGGGGAATTTTCTCTCTCTCTTTACTGTCTTTGAGTTGAGACACACTGGTCTTCTTTTGCTTTGGACACAGATTCAAACTAGAGCTACACTATCAGCTCTCCTGGGTTTCCAGCTTGTCAACTGCAAATCTCAGAATGTACCAGCCGCAAAACCACATAAACCAAACCCTCATTTTATAAGTATTTTATGTGTGTATCTCTTATTGGGTAGAATAGATCTACTTTCCTGGAAAACTGAATCTCTGGACTAGTAGAATACCTTATCCTTTGAGAACCTTCTTATCTGGAGGAAACGTACCCGATAACTTTTGTTTCATTCCAAAATGCTGCCAAAGAAAGAATCTCATTGGTGATGCTTGAGGGAAGTTCCCAACCAAAGACAGTCAACTGTTGTACATGTACCCTGTCTTTCTAATCGCTGCCTCTCAAGGGATATGACTATGTGTATGTGACTACTGAAAGAGATACATCATAATGCGGTACACCACTTGGTGATCAAGTAGTTTACAGTGGTAAAGCCATCGAGTTAGCAAAGGGAATTTCTCACGCACTCTTACTTCCCATAGTTCCAACGCCTGGCTTACTCTTAGTGGAGGGTTTTAAGTGATGATGAGAAATGTAGGGATCTTGACCAGACAAGTTTGTATCTCTGTGGGACTTCCAGGACTTAGGTTATGAAGTCTTGGCAAGGCCATCAACAACAGCAGCATTGCCTGTGGGTTTCTGGCACTCCTGTTGACAATGTTGGTGACAACAGTCATTGAGACAACCAATACTAGCAGGCTGAAGCCTTTCAGTTGAGCATTTGATGATGATATGGTTTAGCTCTGTGCCCCACCCAAATCTCATCTGTTATTGTAATTCCCATAATCCCCACGTGTCAAGGGAGAGACCTGGTAGGAGCTGATTATACCATGGGGTCGGGGCGGGGGGTGTCCTCCACGCTGTTCTCCTGATAGTAAGTTCTTGTGAGATCTAATGATTTTAAAAGCATTTGTCATTTTCACTGCTTGCACTTCTCTCTCACTTGCTGCCACATAAGACCTGCCTGTTTCCCCTTCTGCCGTGATTGTTTCCTGAGGCCTCCCAAGACATTCAAAATTGTGAGTCAATTAAACCTCTTTTCTTTATAAATGACCCAGTCCTAGGTATTTCTTTATAGCATTGTGAAAACAGACAAATACATATGGCATGGGGTTCAAAGAGAATACAGAAGCAGTTGCAAAATGTAACCTCAGTGAGGTCGAAGAGCTCCGAAATTATTGTTGACTTAGCTCAGAGGCCATGCACACACCCACTCGGCTCAGGGTGAAGAGCTTCCAAGGTATGGCAGTTCCTATACAAAGGTATTCAGTAGGCTTGCACCAGCTCCAAATTGTATTTTTATGTGTCCACAGGACACAGAAACATGCCTGCAAAGGGAATTCCTAGAAAAAAGCCTTGATTTTCTTAGACTAGGTAGCAAATTTAACTCAATAACTATATTAAGTAGGCCATATGGATGTGCAGAGAAAATTTTTCCATAGCTAAATGTTATGTCTAAGACCTAGTCAGCCATCATACAAATATGTAAACAGTTAGAAACTTGAGAAAGTGCAAAATGTGAATTTAATAAACATCCATCTTTTTTTTTAAACCCAAAGGAAAATTACTTTATTATTTACTTATTACTTTACTTTTTTTTCTAAAATGTATCTGAAGCTGCAAAAGGTGAGGATTAGGATAATGAAAGCCATCTTTTATTATGCTTATTTTGCTGGTTATATGTAATAAATTATGTTCATAACAGGTATGTTTTTAGTTTACCGCAAAAAAAGAATGATCAGACTGGTGATATTTATTAAAAAAATTAAAATTGTTAAATTAAAGCATGTTAAAAAATATAAATCTCTGGGACAATATTTTAAACATTTTTATATATTCTCACTAATGGCTTCAATCTCACAGAAGTAGTCTGAGAAGTCTTCACTTAACTATCACTTATGCCAAGTCAACATTTATAGGCAAGTGGATGGCTCTTATCTAAGACATGTCAAACGGAACCTGTGGCCACATGACAAAAATGAATTTAATGATAACAATGACAACAGAAAGCTTAAAATATTTTTTGGCAAATATTCCCACTGCTTCAACAAAGTATCTTCAGTAGTTAATTAATGCTTTTTAGGATGGATGCTTCTAGCAACTTAAAATGATTGTGTTAGTTATTCCATGATACTGCGATCCTAAACACTGTGTGGGTGAAGTGTAGAAGAGTGATTCTTAATAGCTTTGTCTTTAAGCATTGAGGGCATATTTTAACTACTGAATTATCATAAGCATACATTCTCTATAGTGAATTTGCTGGGGGTTTGTCACCTTTCTAGAAAAATTCATTTGTGAGCGTAAAGCAGCCAACTGATCAAATATTTTGTTTGCTAAAAAATAATCAATTGACATTTTACAGATATAGTTCATGAGATATATTTTATCCTCTAATTTCATATCCTTTTTGAAAGAAAATTACTAAAGCATAATACTTTTTAGTGTTTTATAAACTACATGATCACATTGTATAATATATTATATTTTTGATAGCAGAATGAGATTTTCTTAAAATGTATCAACACACTTAGTTTTCCTAAGTTATTCTTACATTTTCTGTAACAGATCAGGGCCTAGATGAAGAAGTTAGTACATGTACTATGTGTACTTTTTTTTTGCTCTTGCTTAATATGTTTTCTTATTAACCTGTTTCCACAGATTAATTTTATTGAATTATGTCTAGGTAAGAGACAATATCCAAGAATCTATGCAGAAAAAAATCATTTGTTACAATAAGAGTCTGAGCAAAATGTCTTTGGGAATGAACTCTAATATACTCTAGCTCGGGAGAGTAAGGAAATGTATAATAAGAAATCAAGATTGTCAAAAACTTTGTATCAACATGATTCTCACAGAGTAATTTATAGAATTTCATAGCACTCCCTTCTCATGGTCACCTGAAGCATAAAGCTGGGTTCCAGTTGGGTAATTAGCCTAGAAATATGGGCCTAGACATTTTAGAAGAGCATCCTTCCCAAGAAGTCAGCTTTCAGAGGGCAAAAATTCCCACCTGAAAGCGGCTATATATGAACTCTGAATGAAAACTGGGGGAAAATAGGTGCTGTCAGCAACAGTCTGCCTATTTCAAGTGTTGCATTTGTAGGACTCAATAGTAAAGTACCCAATTATCCAGCTGGAGGATAAGGCTGGGCATGTGGCTCCATGGCCACCCCTCTGCTTGTGCAGTAGGACCATGAACAAGATGACCGTATGGGACTAGTCCTAAGCCCATTATGGACTCCCTTTCATTAAACCTAATGGAGAAGACTTCATCATTGAATGCCCAAATTATAGGCAGCAGAAGCCTGTGAAGAGCTCCTGAAAGACACCCAGGCCACATGGAACTTCCCTCTTTTTTTTACTGTACTTTAAGTTCCAGGATACATGTGCAGGACATGCAGGTTTGTTACATAGGTAAATGTAACAAACCATGTGCCATGGTGGTTTGCTGTACCTATCATCCCATCATCTGATATTAAGGCCCATATGCATTAGTTATTTATCCCGATGCTCTCCCAACCCTTGCTCCCTACAACAGGCCCCAGTGTGTGTTGCTTTCCTCCCTGTGTTCATGTATTCTCATTGTTCAGCTCCCATTTACAAGTGAGAACATGTGGCGCTTGGTTTTCCATTCCTGTGTTAGTTTGCTGAGGATAACGGCTTCCGGCTTCATCCATGTCCCTATAAGGGACATAATCTCATGGCTTTTTATGGCTGCATAGTATTCTATGGTGTATATGCATCACATTATGAAAGTCCTCTCTTAATCAGCACCTTTCCTTTAGTCATCGGGGTAGGTGCAGTAAATCTTGTCATACTCCCACCTCCAAAAGCACATGTAGAACCCACTTTTGTGTTGTTTCCTTTTTGGGGGAGTGGAAAGGGAGCAAAGATAGAAGAAAAACTCCCCTCCACCTTAGGAGTGGGGGATAGGAGAAGAAGGAAACATTTTTAACCCAGGATCGCAGACAAATACCTTCAGAATTCTGGGACTGTTAGAGCAGGGTCAGGAAATGATTTCCCACAAAAACCCTCCACAGATATAAGGCAGAATCTGGGAGCCATGAAGAGAAAGTTTCTGCAAAGGACTCATTCCTGATGCCAGAGTTCACAGAGCCTAACTAGGATGAAGAAAACACAGCAAGTGCCTCTGTCCCTATCACTAAAACTGTCAAGTAGTGTTGGAGAAGGGACAGGAATGTGACCCAGGTACACCAGAGCAGCTGACAGCCTTGGATGGGGCATGAACACTGAGGAAATCCTCTCTAAACATACTACCGCATACAAAGGGCATTGTTAGAGGTTTTGAAGCTTTTGGTTTTCAAATGAGGGCAATTTGACTCACAGGGAAATTTTGGCAATATCTAGAGATCCTTTTAATTGGCATACCTGGGAATGGGGAAGTGCTACTGGCATTGAGTGGATAGCGGCCAGGGGTATGACAAAACCTTTTACAGTACACAGGACTACCATGACCACTGCCACCACTGTCACCAACAAAGAATTCTCCAGACAAAAATGTCAGTGACACCAAGTCTCTAAAACTCTGAAATAAGGCAACCACAGTAACACTAAAACTCAAACCTAGCTGTACTCCTGATTAAACTGACCTACTTTCCCTTCCTTAATAAGTGTAGCCCAATAAGTAAGTAAACAAGGAACATGCATTTCCAGGTTTAAATACTATGTAAACCGCACAATACATAGTATTATGTTCTACTATTTTATGCCAATTATGTGACAATGAATTAATTAAAAATGATGAGACACACACACACACTTTAGAAAATGGCATTGTAAAAGACAAAACAATCAGCAGAACCAGAATGAAAATTGACACAGATGGTTGAACAGCCAGAGAAATATTTAAAAGTATGTATTAATATAATTATGCTACTATATTATAAAAAGCTAGACACAAATACATGAACAGATGGGAATTTCAGCAGAGAGAGGCAAGCTTTAAGAAAGAATACATTGAAGAAGCTAGAATGAAAAACAAACAAAAAATAACAATGTAAGAGAGGAAGAATTCTTTAGACGTATTCACCAGTAAACTTGACCCAGCCTGGGAAAGCATATATGAATTTGAAGATAGGTAAATAGAAATAACACCAAAAGAAACAGAAAGTAAAAAGAATGAAAATAACTACACAGATCATTTAAGAGCTGTGGGACAATATCAAATATCCCAACCTACATGTAATTGAAGTTCCTTCAGAAAAGAGAGAAGATGAAAAATTTAAAGAGATAATAGCCAATAATCATTTTAAAAGAATGAATTAAGAGACAGAGATGATGAAATTACATAAACAAAAAGCAAGTTCCAACTATATATTGTCTACGAGAAACCGTGAGAAGTATGAAACCTTAGAGCAACTAAACGGAATACATCATACACCAACTAAAAAGCTGGGATGACTTTTCATATCAGATAAATTAGACTGGATAAAAGGAATAATACCAGGAATAATGAGGGACGTTACAAAATGATAACAAGGTTAATTCATCAAAAACATAATTAAAATATGTATGTACCTTAAAACAGGGCATCAAAATACATTGAACAAAAATAGAGCAGGAAAATAGACCAATCCACAAGTATGATTTGAGACTCACACACTTCGCTCTCAGTATTTAATAATAAAGTAGACAGATGATAGCCTATGAAATCGTAGAAGACCTGAATCATAACTATCACCCAACTTAGCCTAATTGATATTTAGAGAATAGTGCCCAACAACACAGAACACATTCAAGCACACATGGATAATTCATTATGATAGGTCATATTTTTTTGCCATCAAACAAACTCAACAATTTAAAACTGCTGAAATCACGCCAAGTGTGTTTTCTATCCAACACCGGAATTGAGTAAAAATCAGTAACAGAAAGGTATCTGGGAAATCCTTAAGGTCTGGAAGTTGAGTAACATTGCCTCTAAAGAACTGATAGGTCAAAATCAAAATCAAACAACAAGTGAATTTTTAGTTGAATGAAAATTAAAATGAGCCTAAAGCATTTCTGGGATGCAGCCAAAACAATGCTCACTCCACTTTTGTGATGGTCTGGGCTGACTCTGGCAGCCCCTCATCTCAGTAGAGCCACCTGTCTTCTTCTTTCTGTCCTTCTGTTTCTTGGGCACCATCTGGGAGGCCTGTGGCAATTGCTCAGAAATTCTTACAGATGAGAAACTTAAAGGTGAAAGGAAACAGGTTCCATAGAGCAACTCATCAGGATCAGAGGCACAAAAGATCAGATTCCAACCCTTAAGAAACACTATCAGGAGATTCTACTCATTTTTTTCAGAAGGTCCCTGAGCAAGACTGATACACAATTGCCCTGGAAATGACAAGATCAATAACATGTGAGAGGATGGGTAGCCCCTCTTTTTCTGTCACACTATTCTCGTGCTTCTACTCTCATCAATTGCAATAAATTCCCCAAATAAACCTACAGGCCATGCGGCTCCTCAGACTGCATTTCTTGAGAGAACTCAGGATAAGAAAAGGTTACAAATGTTTTATTTTGATTACTCCATTCACATGTTGCTATTTTTTACTATTACAGATAATGTAGTGGCGGACATCATTATATATATGTTTGTGTGTGTACACACCTCCCCACACACATACACACAAACATATCTTTGTCACACACACATGCATGTGTATTAGATTCACGGGATTAGTATGTTAGGTAAAAGCTTTCAAACATTTCATATTTTGACGAATAATGAAAATTTTAACAGTTGTAACTGTTTATATTCTTACCAGAACTCTGGGTGGTTTGTTACTTAAGGTTCCGCCCTTTCTTTTCTTTCTTTTTTTTTTTTTTTTGAGACGGAGTCTTGCTCTGTCGTCCCAGGCTGGAGTGCAGTGGCGCAATCTCTGCTCACTGAAACCTCCATCTCCCGCATTCAAGCAATTCTCCTGCCTTAGTCTCCTGAGTAGCTGGGATGGCAGGCGCACACCAGCACACCTGGCTAATTTTTGTATTTTTAGTAGAGACAGGATTTCACCATATTGGTCAGGCTGGTCTCGAACTCCTGACCTAGAGGTCTGCCCGCCTCGGCCTCTGTAAGTGCTGGGATTATAGACGTGAGCCTCCGCACCCAGCCTATGCCCCTTCTTTTCAATTCCACTTTAGATTCCTTGATAGCAAAGACTAAGTTTACTATGTTATATTCCCAGGAGTAGGATAGTATCTACTGGAAATATGCTCATGAGCTGAAAGGTTGCATAGAAGTAAATTCTTTATCTACAAAGGAGCGAACAAGTAGGATGCAAAAGTCAAACATTGCAACATTTAGGGGTTCTATCAAAACAGAGCTGGCCAATCATTGGAGGGTCGCGCTCCAGGTAACTGGCCTAACCTATACAAACTTTTTTAGCCTCTAATATTCATTTAATTGAAATACACACTCACTCCTTACGAACATAGCAAATTATGGAAAATAACAAAATGATTTTGGAATTATTTATTTTCTTATGAGGCAGCCTCAAAGTTAATCATCCAGATTTTTCAAAAGAATTTATTTATGGGAATTTAGTAATACAGTAGTAGTATTTTCACAATATACTTGATGGGTGGGTAATTCTCTAAGAAAAATAAAAGTCATAAATATTAAAATTTATAAAGGCTCAATTGCTCCAAACGTTTCTGTTGCAGAAAAGTAGTTAAAATCTTAGCTGCTACTGACTTTCCCCCCGGGGACAAAATTTTTACTGGAAAGGTGGTTGGACTATGGAAACATTTACCAGCTGCAGGTATAATACTGTGTCTGTTGTCAGACTCACAATTTCATTGGTTTATTTCTAGAGGATTATTTAGATGGCTGTGGTCTTATAGCCAGGCCCCAAGGAAAGTAAAAAAAAAGACAGAAAAAAAAGAAAAAGGAGTCTATGAGGTGTGCCTTCTCACTACAGAATAATGATTTGTTATGTGTTTGTCTGAGTTAAATATAGCAGCCAGTCATCTCGCACAGTTCTATATTATATTCTGCTCACCAAAAAAGAAACATTTGTTTGGATAGTAGACATAGTCTCAATAAAAACCATAGCTCATTTCTCCATTTCTCCATTTATTTAAGGTAGATTTGCAGTGCTTATGAAGATATAAATTTTACCAATTAATCAATAAGAATTGAAATTTGTTTGACTCATTAATGCCATCATCTTTTACTCAAATTTGTTATTATTTTAACAACACTGATTTTGAATGTGACATTCCGAACGGCAGTAGCAATTATTTGGGAGGGGGAAGTGGCTGACTGTTCACTCCCCTGGGTTATTAATCAATTGGTGGGTTGAGGGCAAAAATTAATTAGGGATTACAAAAACCCTCCTTCATTATATTAAATGGCTCACTGAAAACAAATAACCTCACCTGCATTAATTTCATGAGTTCAAAGATGAAAGAAACGGAATTGAATTCCTTACAAGTGATTTTCAGTTCCCAAGCTGAGATCAACATAGCGTTCAAAAGCAGTCTATGTCTCGAGGAAAGTCTGGGACTTCAATGTATGCTGCCATTTCTAGTTGCACCAGGATTATGCCAGATCCCAAAGTCTTCATGATTTGATTAAAACCCAGGTGTTCTTAGTCATTGTGATCATATAATGTTTGAAGTCAAGAGAACCAGATCTTGACGTATATTGGTTGCTGTAAAATACCTGATAAGTTAAAACTTTGGTAGTGAATCCAAAAGCCTCGTTTGAGTTTTGTAATAAGACTGTAGTGTGTCATTATAATGGTTCATCCCTCTACTTAAATAGTTGCTATATTTTTCAAGAAAAGATAAAGTATAATGGATACATTTTATAATTTTCCTTAGCTATTATAAATTTTATTAGTCTTACAAATTGAACACAGAACCTATTTGTGTCTACCACCATACCTGTAATATTAATAGGGAAAAAGGATTACTTTGCTTTGTGTACCCTATTTGTAGAGGTCCAATAAAGCTTTCAATAGGTCACCTTTCTGTTTTTATAATAGTTATGAATGTTTGTTGATTACTAGAAAATATACTATCATCTTTATTATACAAAAGAAGATAATAAACTTAAATCATTTATGGCTTTACCATTGTAAGACCACTGCTATATATAAGATTATAGGAATATGTACACACATGTACTTCTCTTTTGCAAAATTTCGCTTTGATGTAAAAATTGATTTTACATAAAAATACAGATACTGGTTTAATTCTCTTAATTTTATGTCATGAGCATGTCATCTTTTTTTTATTATTTCTTTTTTTTTTCGAGTCTGGTTGCTAGGGAAAGTCACCTTTAATGTTTTAAAATGTGATTTAATCATTTATGTCATTTAAAAATCTTCTATGTACTTTTTCTTTTACTCTTCTGAAGAGGAATGGGCATATTAAGATGACAGATTTGAGTAATATTCAGACCTAGGCCAACATTCAATGTTTGCTGTCATTGTTTGCATTCTATAACTTAATAAAAGTCCTCCAACTAATTTGTAAGATCTTAGCATTCAATGTTAATAAATTTCACACCAAATAATGCTATTAGTTTTTCTCACTGGTATGTAACTCAGCAGGGCAACGGGAACATTTCATTATTAGATTACTCTGGTGAGCATCAACTTTAATTTTTATGTTTTTGAAAAATCATCTGGCAGGTATTGCCCTTTAACATAATTTCATTTGGCATCGGTCTTGCCCTGAGCATTTTGCTAGTATTCCCACTACTTTCTTCAAGTTGTCCACCTTTTTATTTCTGATTACATTCACTCACTCACTACTGTGAGCTGTCTCTGCCCATAGCAAGATAAGTTGCTCTTTGTAGATATGGAATTACATGCTTAAAAATAAACACATTTTAAGCGAAGAGTGTTTAAAGACCTAGATCCTACATGTGTTTACTTACCAATTCTGCAAATTAAAAAATAGATGTTCCATTCTATAATTAATATTCTTGACTATGAGTTTTCTATTCCCCAATGAAGTTACAGGGAAAATTTTTTGAAAATGAATGGAATGGCCCCAAATGTTGTTACATTTACCTTACTAGCTATATGTGAGTTTAGGGGGCTGATGTCATCAATTACAGGTGTAATTATTTTAAAAATATTTAATAATTCTTTGTCATAGTCATTTTATGTTATAGAAATGATTATGGACATGCATGGATTTATTGGTTAGAATTTCAATATAAAATTTTGAGTTTATGAAATTTAAATATTCAAATAAAAAAACAAATGACATCTCCAATAATATTAGAGAAATTGCATAGTTTATGGTTTTATGAAATTGAGTAAATGAGTCCTAATATAAGGAAAAATTTCATGAGAGTAATAAAAACAGGGTTAAAAACAGAATGTGCATTGTGATCCAATTTTGTAAAACTTAAAAATGAAATGTTCAAAAGTCTGCCATTCTTTTGTATTTGTTTTCTGTCTGCATTTTAATATTATACAAGCATAATGCATAACCAATGTAATAAATAAAAACATTGGAGGTATTTTCTTTAACGTACAATGAATCAGAAATTCAACGTAATATTGCCAAATAAACTTGGTTTTCTCCATTAGCACATTGTATGGACTCTGGCGCTGTTAGTTAATAATAACATATATATATAATCCTTGAGATCTGTCCCTCAATCTTTTACAAATGTGACAGGAATAACAGAAGTTCAGTATTAGTTTTTTATGTGGATAAAGAACAATAGAGTTCAGGATAGAAAGCCTTCTTCCTTTGTGTGACATGCAGGATACTACACCCCCTTCAATGTGCATGTCCAAATTCCCAAAACCTGTGAATGCGCTACCTTACCTGACAGAAAGAACTCTGCAGCTGTTATTAAGTTAATGGTGTTGAGATGGGGAGACTAGCCTGGAATACCTGGGTGGGCCCAGTGGAATCACAGGCATCCTTCAAGTGTGTTGGGGTAAGCCGGGCCGGACAGTCAGAGTCGGAGAAGGAGATAGGATAGGTGTGATGATGGAAGCAGAGGTCAGAGTGAGGAAATTGTTGGATGGAGTCCATAAACCAAGGCATGCGGGCCGTCTGCAGACAATAAAGAAAGGAAGGAAATGGATTCTCCCATGGAGCCTCTAAAAGAAACGTAACTCTGCCAACTTCTTGATTTTAGGACTTTTGACCTCCACAAGTCTAAGACTATAAATTGGTGTTGATTTAGGCCACAAAGCTTGTGGTACTTTGTTAATGCAGCAACAGGAAACTAATACGCTTCGGAAGCCAGAACTTGCTTCTGAAGTTGTTGGCAGTTCCATCATAGAATCTGTTAAAAGAAAAACTTAACACTCATTCAATTTAACAGAGTTTAATTGAGGAAAGAACAATTCACGATTCTGGCAGCCTCCTCCCACTCCTCCTGCAACCAGAATAGGCTCAGAACAATGCCGGCTGCTTCTCACTTGTAAAGGGCTTCCCGACAGGATAAGGAGAGTGATGCACACAAATGGAAGTAAGGTCCAGAAACAGCGGAGGTGGTTACACCTCAGCGTTTGCCTTATTTGAATGTGGTTAGAACAGTTGGCCACCTGCGAGTGGTTGAAGTATGGCTGCTGGGAATGGCGGAGACACGACTACTCGTTAACTACAGTAGGTTACAGTCTGTTTACACACGCAGTTAGGTTACAGTTCCCTATGTATGAGAAAACTTTAGGCCCAAGTGAAAACATGTACAGGAGCAGCTCTAGGTTAAATTAGTTTAACAAATCATATCAGACATTCAGAAAGACCTTGTCTGACTTTTTTTCTTTAACTCTGCAAGGATGGCTACAGATATTTTCCCCAAAATACACACACACACACACACACACACACACACACACACACGAACACACATATATAGATTTTATATACATTTTGTAAATGTGGGTATTCATGGCTTCTTTGATAGCATTTGATGCTTTTATGTATTTATATATAATATATATTTGTATATATACTTATATATACATATAAAATCGTATATTTATATTACATTATTTTTATATATGTATATATTTATTTATATATACATATATAAAATATATATAAAAGCTTCAAATGTTAACAAAGAAGCCATGACGACCACAATTACAAACCAGGGCCAGGGAGATGTTCCATTCCTAGAAGGAATGTGAATAAGAAAGCACCCAGCAAGGCAGCTCTCAGCCAGGGATTCCCCACATTTCAATCAGCTGTGTGCCAGCAGTTTAAAGCAACTCCCATAAGAGAGGTGAAAATGTGGTTATAAGCTGTGTGATGACAGTTGCCCATACGTTAGGAAGAGAGCAGTGCCTTGAACACACATCTGCTACATACTAGATGACGGTTGGTTTGTAATATACTACAGTAGAATTAGGCACAATTTCTTCATGCACTACAATACACCTCAGGATGTCTCTTGTGTCTCTTTTTAAGATTTAGTCACAAAACCGTTTGTTCAATGAAGAAATATTGGAAAACAACAAAAAGCTTATGGCAAAAATACATGGCCTGTGATACTGACTATTAAAATCTCACAGGCTGTCTCTGTCTCCTTATTTTCTATTTATGTATGTAATTACATGAACAAACAAAATTACCTCTGATAATTGCATCACACTGTTATCTATGATTCTGAGCTCCATTACTATCATTCAGTCATTAAAGATTATCCAACTCTGGTCCACCAACTTTGGCATGTATCAGAATCACCTAGAAGTCTTTTTAAAACACACATTATGGGGTCCCAGACTTTGAGTTCTAGAGGTCTAGTCCTACATTTAGTCCTCCATCTACATTGAGTCCTCCATCTACATTGGGTCCTATATCACATTGAGTCCTACATCTACATTGAGCACTACATCTACATTCAGTCCTACATCTACATTCAGTTCTCCATCTACATTCAGTCCTACGTCTACATTGAGTCCTACATCTACATTCAGTCCTGCATCTACGACTACATCTAGTCCTAGAATTTTTACTTTGACAAGCTCCCAGGTGATGTGCTTGTTGCAGATCCAGAGATCCCACTTGGAGATCACCCTTCTAAATGGAAGATGATTAGCTGACATAGAAAAATATTTTATATTTCTGTTATCTCTATTTCCTATTTCTAATTAATATTTATATTGTTACAATTTGCCAACTCAGTATGTTTGGAGGGTCCCAGGATTATACACTATGTTCAGTTGGTATGGAAGAATGACCCTCGTTCAGAAAAATTCAAAAACAAAACACTTTGCTTCAACTAAATCGGTATTTCAGTTAATCAAGGCCTGTAAATAATTGAGGTAATTTTGTCAAAGCTCCAACTACCTTTGCATGTATAAGCTGAAATTCTATGGATGATGGTAATTGTTTTTCAAGGAATCCCATTTAAATAAATTTTAAAAAAAGATTGAATTTCCTAACATGTATTTTCCAGGTAGTTTTTCAAACAGGTCTCTCTTTTTTATTTTAATTGAATTTCTTTTCTAACGTGGATCAACCGAAAGAGCTGGCTGGAAGCCTCAGAATGTAGAAAACCCAAGCCGCTCTTGTTGCGCAATCCAAATGTAAACAACCTCCCTTGTCATTTGTTGGCACAGCGTTTGGGACACCAAGTTATTTCACTTTATTGAAATTTCTCTTATGAAAAATGCATGGAACAGCCTTCACTTCTGCCAAAACCTCATGTATTTACCTCACTTGGAGGCAGTGAAGATTTGTGCGTAAACATATAGAAAGCCTTTGTAGTGTCTGAAACAAGCATAAAATAATACTCCTACTGCCCATGAGAAAAAGAGTAACAGATAAACTTTGCACTGGCATCGGCTTTTCTCCTAAAATCTTTCCAGAACATTCCTGCCTTACCTGTGCTGTCTCTACTCACAGCATATCCCTAGGCCAGACTTACCCAATGTGACAAGGCATTATTTAGTTGGCTTCAACTTAGACAAGTTGAGACTTTATGGTTCTGGGTAAACAGCAGCCTCTTATCTAAATCCAAAATGTAGAACAAAGTATTTAGAAATGCTTCTTCTATAAATGGTGAGTTTATTTATAGGGCAGCTCATATAAAGTCATACATATTAAATCGTATTGGATTACTGACTTACAAAACAATCACCTTTACTGAATAAAACATTATGTGAAATTAAAACTAAAACATGAGATTCACAGCATAGAAAACATGATAAAGCGATGAAATGCTTGTTAAACTTTTCAGCCGTAATCACTTAATTAAAGATAGTGAAAATGGGCAGTGATAGTATTTTGGCTTCAACATAAAGGAAAACACAAAATGCCTACTAGATAGTTTACCTTTAAGAAAAAAAAGTATTTGCATGCATTTTAAATTTTAATTAATATATATTTCAAAGTAATCATTTACATTATCTATCCAATCTGATTTTCCATCCAGTCCTGCCTATACTTCATTGAAATTGACAAGCCTCAAATGGGTTTATTCTGTAGCTTCTTGTAATACACATTGAGAAGTGTCATCATGCAAATATTTTAGAGTACCAGGTTTGGATTCAGACAGATCTGGATCCTAGTCCCCTCACTTCCATTGTATTCCATAATGTTCTTTACATACCATTTAGGATCATTGTGTGGCTTTCATCTGGTTCAGCTCCCATTGCTGTATCCTAATAGCCAGCATCTGTGTCTCTTTGCCTAAAGACTCCTCATGCTATATCAGCCCTTCTCAGAGTGCAGTGCACTTGGAAATATGTTAAAAATAAAAATTCTTGAGTCCCACCCCAGATCTACTGAATGTGAAACTATTTTAACAAGACTTCCAGGTGATTCTGTTTTGCTGAAGTTTGAGACCCACTGGACCACATACTTTGGGAACACAGAGAGCCTTCATGGGGGGATTTCATGTACTCCCTTGTCTCTTCTGCCAACTCCTCAGCGATGATGCACAGGTAGGGAGGAATGACTAGCTCAGCCCTCTTGTCCCTTACTGGGATAACTTTAATGTGTGAACCACATAGTTTTGAGAACTTCCCTATATATTCGGTGACGCTTTGTGGAAGTTTGCCAAATACCCGCCTCTTACTTGGCATTTATTGATATAGTGTCGGTTGGCATAGAGAAAGCCTTCTTTCCTTCTTCCTCGCACTTTCCCAATTTTCCACTGGTAGTTCTGGGGAAATAGTCTTTTAAAAGCAAACAAATCAACTTTTATGTAAGTTCTCTGCTTCTTGGGAATTCAACTGTGAAGAACAAAGAGAATAGATAGATAGATAGATGATAGATAGATAGATAGATAGATAGATAATAGATAGTAGGTAGGTAGGTAGGTAGATTGATTGGTAGATAGATAGATAATCTAGGCCCAATTCCTGATACGTAACACCTTAAACTCTTATAATCTCAGGGCTAGAGATGCTAGGAACATCTTTTTTTCTAATATTTGGTCTTTGACCTTGGTTCCTGACACAGAGTTTCTAAATTTCTTGGAATTTTCTGGGTGATAAGATCATCTCTTGTTCTAATTAGGTGTCTCTTGGTGGGCTCCTGAATAGCTCCTGGATGGGGGCTGGCCACCAGAAATACCAAGCGATGATCTCAACCCCACCCCCACCTCATCTTCCAGAAAGGGGAGAGGAGCTACAATTAAAATAATAATTCATCTTGCCTACATGATAAAATCTCCATGAAAATCCCTAAAGCACAGAGTTACGAGAGCCTCTGGGTTGGCGAACACATCCATGTGCTGGGAAGCTGGCATGCTCCAACTCCACAGGGACAGAGACTTCTGCACTAGGAGTCATGACAAATCCCTATCAACTCTACTAGGAATGGCGCCAGGTTCAAGAGGTTGAAAAAGAGATCCAGAGCAGGCCAGGTGTAGTGGCACACGTCTGTAATCCCAGCACTTTGGGAGGCTGAGGTTGGGGGATCACCTGAGGTCAGGAGTTTGAGATCAACCTGGTTAACATGGTAAAACTCCATCTCTACTAAAAATACAAAAATTAGCCAGGTATATGTAATCCCAGCTACTCGGGAGGCTGAGGCATAAGACTTGCTTGAACCTGAGAAGCAAAGGTTGCAGTGAGCCAAGATGGCACCACTGCACTCTAGCCTGCAGGACAGAGCAAGACTGTCTTAAAATAAAATAAAATAAAATAAAATAACCCAGAGCCAGCAAACAAGACATAGAGTTTATTGAGAGGAACTTACACACAGGGAGGTCCGGTGGCAGCCGTCAGTATAGGAGAACCACTACAGCTTGTTAAAAACATGCAGTTTACATAACAATCTATCTGGCAACCTTCATTTAACCCCAAACAAAGGGTCTCAATTTCCTGTATGACCCATGTTCCACAGGCTGCGATGGAGGTTCAGATGCGCCTCATAGATAAGAAATAAATCTCCAGGTTTGTTGCTCCTGGATTCCATAGCTTGGAACTCCAAACACATATTCAGGTACATCTGCCATATAGGGTCATTCTCAGTTTCACCTGTCAGTTGCATCTGCCATACAAGGATCCTTCTGAACTACTTCCTGTGTACTTCTACCTGGCTGTTCATCTGTTACCATATTCTTTATAATAAACCAGCAAGCACAGGTAAGTGTTTCTCTGAGTTCTGTGAGTCAGACTAGCAAATTCTGAACCTGAAGAGGGGGTCATGGAAATTCACTATTTATATCCAATTGTTCAGAAATATGGGAGGCCTGGACTAGTGCTTGGCATGTGAAGCAGGGGACAGTCTTACAGTGGGACTGAGCCCTTCACTTTGTAGAACTCAGTACTAACTCCAAGTAGATAATGTCAGAATTGAATTGATTGCAAGACACCCAGCTGGTGTGTGGACAATTGGAGAATTAGTTGGTGTGGAAACACACACACAACAACAACAACTAAACACACTCACTTTTTATGGGCTATCTCCCTCAAATTATTTAACTATTGGTCCCTTGGTTTCTTTATCAGAGACAATGTATACCTCAAATAGTACTTGTACACCAAATAAGATAGGGCAGTCCTTGGGGCATGGTTAGCACTCACTGAGGCCTTCTCCTCACCCTTGTCTCATCTCCCATCTCATGTCCTCTCCTTTCCATTCATTGGTGCTATGATTATTATTGCCATTATTATCATCATGATTATGTTTATAAATTGCATTTTGTAATTAAGATCAATTTATACAATTTATGTTAAGAACTATTTTAACAACCCATAGGCCAAGCACAGTGGCTCATGCCTGTAATCCCAGCACTTTGGGAGGCTGAGGCAGGTGGATCACGAGGTCAGGAGTTCGAGATCAGTCTGACCAACATGGTGAAACCCCACCTCTACTAAAAATACAAAAATTAGCCAGGCGTAGTAGCGTGTGCCTGTAATCCCAGCTACTCAGGAGGCTGAGGCAGGAGAATCATTTGAAGTTGGGAGGTGGAGGTTGCAGTGAGCCAAGATCCTACCATTGCTCTCCAGCCTGGGCAACAGAGTGAGACTCTGTCTCAAAAATACCATACCGAAACAAACAAACAAAAACAAATACAACTGTTTAAATGTGCACAGAAATAAAGCCACTACTGAAATCTAGCACACCACTGAGTAAGAAAACAAAAAAAGACACTCACCCTGACATTTGAAAGTTAGCCTAATACCCATCCTAGGCCTTGCCATTCTATCTAGCATAACTAATCTCACAAAATACCAGACTTAGACAAGGTTATCCCGAATCTGTGACAAAAGAGATAAAACAAGGCTACCTTATAATTTGCCTAAGAATCAATTAAACAATAAAAGAAAATCACAGTGCCACCCACAAAATGCCAAACATATCCCTCTCTTACCTAAATGATAGGCTGCTACTTTACCAACTACAGTTTTATCTTTGTTTTCATCCCCTCTTGCATGGGTAAGATTCATTGAGATAATCATAAAATTGTCCTTCTTTCTGGAAGCATTAAACTTAGAGCAAACTCACTTCCTAGACCCTCTCCCAAATTACCCAACCAAAGTGTGAATTCTGTATCATGTTCTCTGTACAACCCTCTTACGAAGACATCCTCAGATCCCCATAGCGTATATTCTCCCTTTCTGAAACCAAAAGTAAATATAACGTATTTAACTACAGCTGTGCTTTCAGTGGTCTTTGTCTGGAGGGCACTGACATCCCTCAGAAGATGATGTAAAGAAGTAGCGTTTTGTTTTCATAAAAACAAATTTATAAGCAAACAAAAGGAAGTTGGTAGGACTTTCAGTTTTGAGTTATTTTTGCTTGTTTGCTGTGACACTAGTCTTATTTGTTGTTTAACTTCTTTCTTCTGGAATGTCTATAGATTTTATATTTACCATTATTCGTTTTAATTTTACATGAGATACAGATAAATTTTAAATGATATGATATTGAAAGATTATACTAATAATGCTATTAAGACAACATTGCCTCTTTCTCTCCTCTTCAGTTAAAAAATATATATAAAACATGACTCCACTTCCTAGTTAATTAGAATCTCCATGACATGACAAATATATATACATTATAGATAATAATTCAAAAATGCATATGCTTCTTTCAAAGTGAATGAGGCAGACAAGTCTACAGGAAATCAGAAAACGATAGATACATTGTGAGGATTTATGACCACAAGTAGGTAATGCTGAAATGAAATCCTTAGGAATAATGATCCTACAGGGAGAAACTAGGTGAATAGAAATCATAAGAGGTGGTTAACTATATTGCTTTGTAACTGCTACTAGGGAGACCATTTAGAAGGTAATCTCTGAGTCTTTGATGAAAATTTAGATAATTCAATGTCCCATCGACTTTGCAAATTGAAGGTACATTAAGCTGAGAGCAGATACTTGAAATTTCTTGTATATAGCAGAATTTCAAACATGAACTCCCAAGTTCCCCATCTCCTGTTATTCAACTAAATGCTGACCTAAGCTAGGTACCACTATGAAGAAATTTATAAATGTAAGTAAGGTTACTAACCAGCAGATTTTAAAGTAGCGTGATAATTAGAGGTTATCTGGGTACCCAATAGTAGTATGAGTCCCCTTCAAAGCAGAAAAGTCACTCAGAGAGATGTGGCAGGGAGATCAGAAGTATGACAAGCATTTGACAGACCTCATTACTAAAGGGGGTCTACTTAGAGAACATGAGAAGAAAGACCAGCCTCTGCCAACAGTACCACAGTCAGCAAGGAAATAAGAACCCCAATTATACAATTGCAAGAAACTAAATTTGATCAATAAGGCCTGGATGAGCTTGGAAAACCATTCTTCCCAAAGCATCTCCATCGGAACCCTGGCAATTGACACTTTGATTTTGTTCTTGTAAAATCTGGAGCAGAGATTCTGCTGAACCACCCCAGACCTCTGAATGGCAGATTTGTGAGATGGTTTTTTTTAAGCTAAGTCTGTGGTGATATGTAACAGCAGCAATAGAAAACAAGTCATGTGCATGTGTGTGTGTGTGTGTGTATGTGTGTGTGTGTGTGTGTGTGTACACACACACACACACACATACACACACACACACACATATATATAAGTTTTCCTTTCCTCCTTTGCACATGGAAAAAAGACTTAAAAAAAGAGATAGCAGCTGAGATCTTCCACCACATCCAACTCAAATACCTCCACCTCCATCTCCAATACTATCTCCACCTCTACCACTACCTTCATCATCAAGAATTCCTCCAAAATTACCAATATGCCATCAATATCTCCACCTCCAAGAATCACAACTTCCCCCACCACAGTCTCTATCACCACCATCTCCACCTCTAATGGCACCGTCCTGACTTACACCCCCATCTGCTTTATACACAACCCTACAATCCTCTCCCTTATTTTCACTCCCATGCCATTTTCACAATCACTACCACTGCCTCAATCTCCCCTTTCAGCATCAATACCCCCATCACTATTATTTCCACTATCACCTCCAATCACCACTGCCACAGCTCCATTACTAACCATCTCTATCCTCGTTACATATCAGCAAAGAAACGAGAAGAAACAGAACTCAGGCGCACTTCCATATGACTCCTAAAGTTACTTTACAGCTTGCATGTTGAGATTATCTTAATTAAAAGGGAGTCTAGGTATCAAAAAGCTCTATCGCTTACATTCGTTTTATGTTTTAAATATCAGGAAAATAGAGAAAATAAAAGATGTGAAATATCGCTTCCATAAATAAAATAATTTCACTTCTGAAAATTAAGAAGACTATGGAGATACTGACCTTCACTAGATAATTTAAATTCTCCTACACACCCCAGCTCAGCTGTACATTAATTGGGAAAGCTAAGCAAGCAGAATGTAGGGCTTGATATGCTAAATTCCAGGAACCAATTCATGAGTGACTGTGGTAAAAATCCATCTATTTACCTATAATATTTCTTTGCCAATTTATGTGCCTTTCTCATCCAAGCTCAATTTAAATTATAAAATTCAGTATTTATATGTTTTGGGTTAAGGAAAAGGACATATGTAGTAGATACGTGCAAGTATGATATATCAGATCCACGCCATCTAAGTCTCTTTTATCTACAGCATTGAGGATAGTTAGGCTGAGATGCTTTTTGTCCAATTGTCTTGGAAACCAAATGTGAACATTTATAATATTGTTGGCAAGGTTAATAGTGTACTTGGTGGCTATGGAAATAAATGATGTTAACTGGACTGAGCTGGATGGTGCCCATGGTTTTATTCTCATAAACACAATGCGCCAACCAACTGTTGCTCATTCAAAGCCAACTGTGGAGTGAAGCCTTCTCCAAATTTCCTTCACCCACTATGACAGGCTTGGCTGCAGACCTGCTTTCATGCTTGGTTAAATTGGAGGAAGTGTAGCCAAGTCAGTGTCTCATCAGTGACCTTAACATTATGGCTTACTCTGCCCATGGCGGTCATCCCCAGTAAAAACACTCAGAGAGTCTTTTGTCACTTACACGCTGTTGGTCTACTCTTTATGAGGTAGTGTCTCCAAGGTCAGAATTCAACACATATTAACTGAAAGGTACATCATGTGGAATCCACATTGTGAAATCATCATCTGGGTTAATAAATCTCTTCTGAAAGATTAATTATGCTTTCTTTAGAGACAAGGCAGGAATATCCACTTTGTCACTGTCACTGGTCCTTATACTATTTTAACAAACATAAACTACTGCTCTAGCTTTTGAAATGACTCAGCTTTATTTTAACATAAACATATCAAATGTTTTCTGTATATGTTTTTCTTCAGCTTATGCACAGCTTATAGAATTCCAACCACACTACCAGTCTTTGGTTAAACAAAGTAGATTATTATGAATGCAAATATTTGATATGTTAAATGTGAGTTGAAATTAGATTCACTTTTAATGGCTCTAGACTCAGGAAGAAGTTTATAAGAAAATAACCTTTAAAAATGTCCATGACTCTCTAGGGGAAATGGAATCATTTGCCCATAAATACACACAACATCCCTATTTAAAAATAAATATCCTAAATATTGCCTGCCACAACTCAAATCCTATCATTAGCAAGAAATTTTTATAAAGAGGCATTTCATTAAATTAATACATGTGAGGAGGCATTAGGTATGTACTATACTTTAGGGAAGAAAAAATACATAAATAAGTGAGTGGAAGGGATGTTTTGCACCACACGTTGTATATTCCAACATTTTCTCCCATATGAAAATAACTCTGACCACTTGGCTGATGAAAAACTGGACCTTAGCAAATATGGCTCGACCGTGAACAGTTGTGTTCAACACATGGGTGGCAAAACCAGAAAACAACTAGTGCTTGCTTAAGTTTTAAAGAAAAGAGGTATATTGACTAAACCAGAAAAAAAATAATTTGAAAAAAAGAAAATGAGATGATAAATAATAATCAAATGTAACTGAGCAAGGAAAGACGTAATTTACTATAAATGAGATACTTAGCATTTTGAAAAAAAGAAAAACATTACTGGGTATCAATAAACTATCTGAGTTTTCATTTGTAGGTATTTATTAACCATCATGACCAGTTTGAGAGGGAAAGAGTAAGGGAGATAAAGAGATGGAATCCATATTCTTTTATAACCCAATATCAGAAGTGATATACCATAACTTCTGCCATATATGGGTTGAACACACCAACTCTTGTACAACGTGGGGAGAAATATACAGGTTGTGAATACTAGGAGGTGGAATCATCAGAAACCATCCTGTAGGCTGGCCAGTAGGATTCATTTTTTTTTCCCTATTGATTTACTGTTATTTGTGGAGTTTGGGGATGAAGAAAACATGAATATATGGGCTCATTTCATCCGGTATAACCATAGTCTATGGTAAGTTTTTAAAGAAGGACATGCAGAAGACACAGGGGTTAGTTTATTAGTGGGGGGAACGTGCCACAACAAATGATTTTTAGATTTGGGCTCATCTCCACAATGGAAAAAATGAAAAACCTTGAAATACTGAGCAGACAAAAACAACCAAATTTATTCTACATCAATTGAATTACTCATAGAAAATTTGACAGTTAGATCCACATACTACCTGCTATTCTAAAACCCTGACAAACATAGATGAAATTCTACCTGCAATTTCTATTAAAGGAATGCTAGACATTTAAACTAAATTTTCTGGGACTAGCTGTTTTCTGCATTTTTTACTTTTTATGTTGTTAAGAAGAAAGCTTTGGCCAGGGGCAATGTTTCTGGAATGAGAACATGATACACAGATGCTTTTCTCAATGGTATGAAGAGAATATGTTCTTAATTATGTAAAAATTACAAATTGATTGGTTAAGTCAGCCTTTTTAAAGGTTGAGACTAAGGATAATAGGAGGTATAATATTTGATGAAACCCATTTGTAACCATTTTACTTTTAGCAATGGGATGAGTGACTAACGTAATAAGAACAAAACATACACTAAGATTTTATATAATCTTACTATAATGAGAAATATTATGCTACCAATATTATGCTACCAAACTGTAGTCCTTTTCACCTTTGGTTTTTATGTATTATATTTCCTTTGGTTTAATGGCACAAATCACATTCAATATCTAAAACAGTGTTTTGTTTTAATATCTTACTGTAAATAGAAGGGTTAATTTTATAGAAAAACTGACAAGTCAATCTAACTTATAGTAAAACTGATTTATATGGTCATCATCTGAAAATCTGTATCATCTGCAATATTGACATGCATCACCACATGATCCTCTCAGGGTCTCTGGAAGCTGAAAATTCTGATGTAATCATATTTGGTGTATTTCCACTAGAAAATTTATTATTGTGCTGCTGTTCTCAATAAATCAGCAATCTATTCACTAGCTATATATTTTATAGATACATAGATATCATTTATACACACATGGATATTACATCAAAATACATATAGACATGTGAAGTAGATATAGACAAGGTCACAGACTTGCCTAGGTATAGAGAGTATATTTTGAAACGATAAATAATGCATTTCTTCCAGGTAAATTTTTGTTTGTGATTCACTAATATGATGGCTCTAATACCTTCAAAACAAGAGGCAAATACTTCCTAGAACGAAGAAATGCTTGCTAAGTTTTACATTTCAAATGATATCATATAGTGTTAGCAGTGTCAATAAGCTAAAGACGCTGTTGACTTTCAGGAGTGTTGATCTTGAGACAGGAAAAAAAAAAAAAAACCTTTTAATTTTTCTATATAAATTAAGAGCAAAAGTTAGCATTGTTCTTACATAGAAAAATATGTAACAATGTTTCCTCCAAATGAACTCTGACCATGAGTTGAGGAGAATCTAGGAAGATCTGCTTGTTTTCTCCACAATCATTCACTGAAACATGTCCCACTACTCTCAGCCTCCTTGGGCTGAAAGCCATATTGAAATTCTGTGATTGAGAGCAGAGGAATCCATGGCCTTGCATTCCAGCATCTTTCTGAAAAGACCTTCTCTAGAAAGAAGCTTATAGCCTGTTGTGAATGGAATAACAGAGACCTAGAGGAATACAGCCAGGAGAACCTCACAGCTAAGATATCCAAGCTTCAGAGGATTGAAGACATGGCATACAGGCTGATTACCAGAGGTTGTAGCAAACTAAGTAGATACTAGCCCATGGCAAAGAGAACCAGATGGCATTACCTCTGATGGGCATCAGCTGTCAGTGGTTTAATTTTTTCAAGACTCAACTTGTTCATTTGTAACATGGTTTCATTAACAAAGCCTTGATAAAGTTGTGAAAAATACAAAATTACACAAAGTAACACTTTTAAATGACTGATAACACTGGTTATCATTTGAAATGAACTCAATAAACATCAATTCTCCCTTTTCATTTCTGCATGCAGAATGTAGTGCTTTGCTACTGACTTTTGTGGCCTTTCACTTTTTAATAGATTCAGTAGAAACTGAGAAGCTGAAATCCTGAGCGGCAGACTTCAAAACTTAAGTAGTAGAACCTCAATGACCACCATCCCGAAATAATGTCCCACACAGTAGTCCCATCAATGCACTAAACACACTGCTTCCATTATAACTAAATTCCTTCTAAGCATTAAGCTATAACATCTCATTGATTGATTGATTGATTGACTGATTGATTTGACATGGTGTCTTGCTCTGTTGGCCAGGCTGGAATGAAGTGGCACAATCTTGGCTCACTGCTACCTCCACTTTCCAGGTTGCAGTGATTCTCCTGCCTCAGCCTCCTGAATAGCTGGGATTATAAGCACGCACAACCATACCCAGCTAATTTTTGTAGTTTTAGCAGAGAAGGGATTCCACCACATTGGCAAAGCTGGTCTTGAACTCCTAACCTTAAATGATCCTCCTGCCTGGGCCTCCCAAAGTGCTGGCATTAAAGGCATGAGCCACTGGACCCAGCCACATCTCTTTGTTTTAAATTTTATCTTCAATGAAAAACTGCCAAAGGTAAATTCGTTTTGTGGATATTTGCAATTCTGTAGTAATAGATCATGAGAGGTAATAACCCTTTAAGGCAGATATCTGAAGAAAGTGATGATGTGCTCAAATGGTTAAGTGAAGAGATATTAAAGAAGCATGCTATGGAGGTGGAGCTCTCATGAATGAGATTTGTACCCTTAGAAAAGGGACCTCAGAAAACTTTCTTTCCTCCACGTGAGAATGCAAAGAGAACTGGCAGTCTGCACACTGGAAGAGGGCCCTCACCAGCATCTGACCTTGCCATCACCTTGATTTTGAACTTCCAGCCTCCAGAAGTGCAAGAAATCAATTTCTGTTAAGTCACCTAGTCTATTACACGTTGTAGTAACAGTCAGAACTGACGAAGAGCAGACACCTTCTGTTTTTTAGAGGTGTGGGAAGAGTGAAGGAAACCACCAGGGGTGGTGAAGTGCCTGTGGATGAAGAACACCTAGGCATCTGTGATGGCTGATACTGAGCATCAACTTAATTAGATTGAAGGATGCAAAGTATTGATCCTGGGTGTGTCTGTGAGGGCGTTGCTAAAGGAGATTCACATTTGAGTCAGTGGGCTGGTAAGGGCAGACCCACCCTTAATCTTCGTGGACACCATCTAATCAGTTGTCAGAGAGACCAGAATATAAACCAGGCAGAAGAAGGCGAAAAGACTAGACTGGCTTAACCTCCCAGCCTACATCTTTCTCCCACGCTGGATGCTTCCTGCCCTCAAACATCAGACTCCAAATTCTTCAGCTTTGGGAGTGGTTTCCTTGCTCCTCAGCTTGCAGATGGACTATTGTGGAACCTTGTGGTTGTGTGAGTTAATACTCCTTAATAAACTCATATATATATATCTCCATCCTATTAGTTCTGTCCCTCTAGAGAATCGTGACCCATACAGCATCCCTGAGCAAAAGCACAAAGCAAGAGAAGGGCATTACTTGTTCTAAGTGAGGGCTGTAGCCATGGTAGAGGAGCTGCCCTTCAGCTGTGGCCATAGGTGGAGAGACATAGATACTTCCAATACTGCAGTCCATTGGTGACATACTGGGGACATAGAACACTTCTCTTCTGCTTTCTCTTCTCTCAGTGCTTCCCTTCATGAAACCCATTGGGAAGCTCAAGCACCAAGAAGCCCTTGTAAGACAATACTGCCAGGTTAGTCTCTAGGTGTGAAGAAAAGGGGGCAGAGAATAGAATCCATAACCAGCCCAAAAACCAGCTGTGGGAACATGAATTACCTCTCTATTTTAAGAGTAGGAGCAACTGAGACACAGAATAGCTCATTCACAAAAGCAGGAATAGATGATTCATTTAATAATTTCTAGGACATGGCTATGTCCATGCTGACTGGGATGTGCTACTTGGCATTTTGTTTTGTGGCCTTTTAATGAATGGGTGTATCTCAGATTTGTATAAATGCCTTTGGTCTGGGTGGTCAGTGAAACATCTAACCAAAGGCTCACAAAACTCATCGTATTTGTTTCTGGAAAATTGACAGATTTTTAAATTGTGTTTGTTCAGGCAAAGATTCTAAATGTTTTGCTTGATTTGCAAGTGTGTCTTCAAAGACGAAACCTGTTAATGGAATCACCTGCTCTATTATCTGTCCTATAATACTATTTAATTAAATTTTAGGAATTAATGACAGCATCATACTTGAATACAAGCATTCGTCAGAATGTATATTTTTATATTCATTCACCTTTATGCTTTGATAGCCTTATATGTGGTAAATTTATTATTATCAGAAAAAAAAACTTAAAAAATCAGTTCCACTTTGGTATAAACCAGATTTAAAGTGTATATGTGGCACCTATTTGCACAGTATAGAATTATATATCTTACTTATGCTTGAACAGTTTTATTGCCTAAATACGTGAAGGAAATAATTACTAATTGAAGCAGACAACATAAAAGTAAATTTATTTATTTTTCAGCATAATGTGCTGAATGATACAATGTACCCAACACCTCTCAGTAGAGTTTCCTTGTTTTTTCAAAAAAAGTCAAACTTAGGGTACACAAGTTATATAAAGACAGTGATTAAATAGTGGAAAGCAATTATTTTTTAGAAATGTTAACTCATTAATTTATAGACATGATACAGGTCCTGGTTTAACTTCTAATACAGACAAAGCTGGTGATGCTTTAATAGACCAGGGCACATTTTATTAAATATTTATGATTTGGGAAATATGATTTGAACCATACAAAGTTTTACCATTTGTAGCAACAGAAATGGCTGTACAACAAAGTGCCAATATAATTGTATCATTCCTCAAGAATTTTCTGAGAATATAGTAGCTAAAGTATTTGAACACTGAGCTACCTACTGGTATGGGGTAGCAACAGTCCGTGGGATTCTGGAACATTCATTTTATATTTTTAAATCTTGCTTTCAATTGATGTATAGTAATTTTATATATTTAGGGCGTACAGGGTACTATTTTGATACATATATAGAATGTAAAATAACCAAATCAGGGTAATTAGTATACCTGTCACTTTAAATATCATTTCTTTGTGTTTCAAGAATTCAAAATCCTTTCTTCTAGCTATTTGAAAATAAACAATAAAATATTGTTAATTATATTCACTCTATTGTGCTATAGAACATTAGAACATATTCCTCTCATCTAGCTGTAATTTTCTCTCTTAACAAGCCTCTCTCTATCCTCCTCTCTCCTGTGCACTTCCAAGCCCTTAATAGCCACAGTTTTACTCTCTACTTCTATGAAATCAACCTTTATAGTTCCTACATATGAGTGATAATATGTGGTATTTATATTTCTGAGCTTGATTTATTTTCCTTAACATAGTGTCCCTCAGACTCATTCATGTTGCTAAAAATGACACGATTTTATTCTTTTTTATAGCTAAATAGTATTGCATTGTGCATACATAATGCATTTTCTTTATCCATCTATCTGTTGATGGACACTTAGGTTGATTCTATATTTTGGCTATTGTGAACAGTACTGCAATAAACATGGGGGTATTCTTTGGTATACTCATTTCCATTCGTTTGGAAAAGTACCAGTGATATAGTGATTCTGGCTCCTTTGAACGAATACCAAGTGGCTCTATTTTTAGTTTTTTGAGAAACTTCCATACTGTTCTTTATAATGGCTGTAATAATTTACACTCTCAAGAACAGTATTTAAGAGGTCCCTTTTTTCTGCATCCTTGCCAGCATCTGTTATTTTTTTATCTTTTTGATAATAGTCATTTTAACTGGAGTGAGCTGATATCTCATTGTGGTTTTGATTTTCATTTCCCTGATGATGAAAGATGTTGAACGTTTTTCATATACTTGTTGGCCATTTGCATGTCTTCTTTTGAGAAAAATCTATTCAGATCCCTTGTCTATTTTTTAATCAGATTTTTGCTATTGTTTTCTGTTGAGTTGAGTTCCTTATGTACTCTGGAAATTAATCACTTGTTGGATGAATCGTGTGTGAATATTTTGTCTCATTCTACAGGTTGTCTTTCCATTCTTGTTTCTTTTGCTTTGCAGAAGGTGTTTTTGTTTCATGTAACCCCACTGTCTATTTTTGCTTTTGTTGAGTGTAGTTTTGAAATCTTACCCACAAAATCTTTTCCCAGAGAAATATACTGAAGCATTTCTCCTGTTTTCTTCTAGTAGTTCTCTAGTTTTAAGTTTTACATGTAGTCTTTCATTCATTTTCAGTTGATTTTTGTATACAGTAAGGGATAAGAGTCTGGCTTCATTCTTCTGCATATGGGTATCCCTTGTCCCCACCACAGTTTATTGAAGTGGCTGTTCCTTCTCCAATGACTATTCTTGGTGCCTTTGTCAAAAATAAGCTGGTCATAAATACGTGATTATATTTCTGGGTCTCTATTCTGTTCCATCAATCTATGTATCTGCTTTTATGCCAGTAATATGCAGCTTTGATAACTACAGTTTGTAACATTTTTTGAAGTCAATTAGTGTGATGCCATCTTTTTGCTCAGAAGTATTTTACCTATTCAAGGTATTACGGTTCTAGACATATTTTAGGATTTTTATTTTTAGTTCTGTGAAGAATGTCACTGGCATTTTGATAGGAATTGTATTGAATCAGCGTATTACTTTGGGTAGTACAGTAATTTTAACAATTTATTCCAAATCTGTAAATGTGAAATGTCATTTCTGTTTTTTGTTTGGTTTGGTTGTTTGTCTTCTTCAATTTCTTTATCAATGTTTTATACTTTTCATTGTAGATCTCTTAGAAGTCTTTTGGTTAAATTTATTCCTACGTATTTTATTATTTTTATAGCTATTAAAATGGAATTGCTTTCTTAATTTTTCAGTGAATTCATTATTCACATATGGAAGCACTACTCATTTTTGTATGTTGATTTTATATTCTGCAACTTTACTGAATTTATCAATTTTAAGAGTTTTTAAAATACTTAGGTTTTTATATTTAAAAGATCATATATTCTGGAAAATGGGACAATTTGCTACCTTTTTCTAATGCAGATGCTCTGTATTTCTTTCTCTTGCCTAATAGTTCTAGGTAGAATATCCTGTATTATGTTGAAAATGGTGAAAGTGGGTATCATTGTCCTGTTCCAATTCTTAGAGAAAAAGCTTTTAGCCTCTCCCTGTACAGTATGATGTTAGCTGTGGGTTTGTCAGATAAGGCCTTTATTACAATGAAATGTGCTCCTTTTACACCTTATTTGTTGAGAGTTTTTATCTAAAGTATTTAATTTTATTGAATGTTATTTCTGCATCTATTGAGATGGTCATATATGGCTTTTGTTCTTCATTCTGTTGATGCAATGCATCATCTTTATTTATTTCCATCCATTGAACAATCCTTGCATCCTTGGAATAAATCCCACTAGATACTGGTATATAGTCTTTGTGATGTCCTATTGGATTAGACATTCTAGCATTTCGTTGAATTTTTGCATCTGTGTTCATCAGGGATATTGGCCTCTAATTCTCTCTTTTTGTTGTGCCCTTGCCTGATTTTGGTATCAGGGTAGTGCTGGCTTTATGAGTTTGAAAGAATTTCCTCACCTTCAATTTTTGGTGATAGATTAAGAAGAACTGGAGTCAGATCTTCTTTATAAGTTTGGTAGAATATTATTTATCTTTGCAGTTTGGTGGTTTTCTATAGTGTTAAACTTTGATTCCTTTCCCTTTGTTATTTCTGTATCTACTCTACCAGTGAGTTTTACACTTTTGTGTGTTTTCATAATGATAGATATGACACTTTCACTTCTAAATGTAGGTCTTCCTTAAGTATTTCTTGTAGGGACAGTCTAGTGGTGATGAATTGATGAACTTCCTTGTTTTTTGTTGAGGAAAAAGATTTTATTTATCATTTATTTCTGAAAAACAGCTTTCCTGGAGATAGTCTTCTTGGCTGGTAGGTTTTTTTGTTTGTTTGCTTGCTTGCTTGCTTGTTTCATTCAGAACTTTGACTATATTACCCTATTCTCTCCTGGTCTATAATGTTTCTGCCAAGAAATCTGCTATTAGATGAGGGTTCCCTTATATTTGACTTTGCACTTTTTTCTTGCTGGTTTTGTAATTCTTTGTTTTAGACTTTTGACAGTTTGACTGTAATGTGCATCATGGTGGATATTTTGGGGATGGATATGTTTGGGGATCTTTGAGTTTTCTATATTTGGATGTTCATATCCCTCTCACTGCTTGGGGAGCTTTAAGCTATTATTTCATTAAATAGGTTTTCTATACCCTTTCCCATCTCTTCTTCATATGGAACTCATAATGTGAAAATTTGTTCACTTAATGGTGTCTCATATTCATGTCCTACAGGTTTTTCCATTTTTTAAAAAAATTCTTATTTCTATCTTACTGGGTTATTTCAAAAGACATGTCTTCGAGGTCAGGAATTGTTTCTTCTGCATAATCTAGTCTATTGTTGAAGCTCTCAAATATGTATACATGTATATGTGCATGTGTGCACATACACATGTATACCTAAATAATTTTAGTCATTAAATTCTCTAATTCCAAGAGTTTTAATCAATTCTATTTTATATATCTATTGCTGTTGAATTTCTCATCCTGATCAAGCATTGTTTTTCTAATTTTCTTAAATTGCCTATCTGTGTTCTCTTGTGTCCTGCTGAGTTTCTTTAAAAATCATTATATTCACTAACTGTTGGGTATTATGTTTTCTATCTCAGTAACTGGATCATTCATATCCCAAACCTCAGCATCACATAATATACACACATAACAAACATGCACATGTATCCCCTGAATCTAAAATGAAAATTGAAAGTATGAAAAATAAAATTATTTTCAATTCCTTATCAAGAATTTCACAGATTTTCTTTGTTTTGGGGGGAAGGTGTCATATTTCCTTGTTTTTTTAATCTTTCTGGTATTCCTACATTGATATTTGTGTATTTTGTGTAATAGTCACTTCTTCCAATTTTATGGAGTAGCTCTTTAAGGAAAAACTCTCCTGTAGACATGTCCTATAGTGCCTGCTGGGTCAGGTGCTTTGGCTCTGGTTCTGGGTGGATGTAGTGTGTAGTCTCCAACTGTAATCAGTGTTGGTGGCGTCTGCTAGTGCCTCAGTGGCCTAGGCTGCAATTGTTTGTAGAGGCTGTGATGAGGCATTGCTGGGAGTCAGGGGGAAGGAGTGCCACAGGTGCGTAGAGGCTCCATTAGTAGAGAGGGTGGAAATGTTGGTGGCAGCAGGCCTTAGTGGCTAGATCTTGGAGCCCTAAAGGTTGCACATGGGAATACAGCTGCTTCATAACTGAAGGGGGCAGGATCACTGTCAGTGGTAGTAGGTCCTGAGTATGCCAGACTTTGGGACACTGTGGGGCACACATGAATGTGAGGGAGTGTGTTTTGCAGTTAACAGGGTTGACCCAGGTCCATCCAGGCACGCCAGTCTTATGGCCCCTGGAAAGTGCCAGCCAGCCTTACTACTAGAGGAAGTGAAGTTCTCAGCATTGGTGACTGGCCCTGGGTAGGCAGCTTTCAGGTGAAGGGGAGTATGCACATGGACTCCTTCTGGCCTAGGGACAGAATACCTGCTTTGTAGCCAAAGTGCAATGTGCTGTGTTGGCACGAGTGAAGGGGACATGACTACACAGCTGGGTTCAGCTGGTGTTGTGACATTTTAGCCCTTTGTGTGGTGGGATGTCACTAGGGTCCAAGGAATGTAGAGATGCAGAGGCTATCCAGCCCCAGGGCAGGATGCAGTCTGATGGTAGCTTCATTCTCAAAATCATGACATGCTATGTGGCAGCCTGAGTCCTGGGGGTTGGGGAAAACCAATTCCTCCTGGGATCAATGAAGTCATGTGGTCTTCAGGTAGTTCCTATACTGGGCTCAGGGTCTGCAAGGGCTGTGGGCTCTCTTGCAGGTAGAATTGAAAGAGTTTGTAGTGAAAATGTGTACTTCGACAGATCATCTGCTTATCTTTTCCTGCAATGAGAAGTTCTTTCCAGCTCTGAACTGATCCTGGCCAGATGCCTTTCTTCCCTCTCTATGCTGCCATCCTGAGTCGTTAGGCTTCAGAAGGTCTTTGTTACTTTGTCGAATTCCAGTGTTGTCCCTCAGACACTCTATTCCCATGTAGCTATCTAGTTGTTTTTGTCCTTCTCTATAGAAGAGGCGAGTGCTGGGTGCCTCTATTCAGCCATGTTGATGATGTCCTCTCTAGAAAACATCCTGACACCTTGTGCCTGTGCTTCCAAGGTGGGTGACTTCTCAGCATAATGGAGACACCGTGGTGCTTTGCAGAAAAGATGGCAGTGCTGTCCAAGGTCAGAACACAGCTGGACAGATCCCCATGTTTAAAACTTGCTGTTAAAGTTCCTTGGTCTATTTTAAGTCTTAGGAAAGAGAGCACTAATTTGTATCCACAGCTAGGGATAAAGCACCCCAAATACTCATGTTATGTAAACTTTCAGTACCACAACTCAAATAGTGAATGATGATGCTTCCATGAACCACTTATGGGTCTCTACTAATGATTTTTCTTTCATGATTTCAACCTAGCTTCACATATTTTTGTGAAATAGTTAACACTGATTCTATACTAAAATATATGACCTAAGACATTCTTTAAAAATATTTGAATTCCACTGGGATTTGTTTAAAACCCTACACAAATCATTACCTCTTATTAAAAACACTGAGTTTGGCAAGTGAAATTTTGTAATAAGGTGAAGATTCAATAAAATGTTATCTCAAACTAATGGGCTCTGGCAACTTTTCTTTTTTGTCTGTAAATTCTGTCTGTGGCACTACTGCTATGAGGCCAAATAGATGTCCTCTGTAATAACAGTTGTAATGGTACAATGACAGATGGCAAGCCATGGGGACCAGACTACTGTTTGGAAAGGGGCATGAAATTTTAACTCTGTCTCCCTTTGTCTACCAAGGCCTCAGTAGTCTTGACTTACTTTCTTCTTCTTTTTTTAACATATGCTATAATCGTCTAGGTCTGGGGTTGGCAAACTTTCTTCAAAGAGCCAGACAGTAAATATTTTTGGCTTTTTATGCCAGACAGTCTCTGTCACATGTGCTCAATTTTGCTGTTGTGGCATGAAAGTCACCAAAAACAATACATATATGAATAAGTCTAGCTGTTTTCCAGTAAAACTTTATTTATAAAAACAGGCAGACAGCCAATATGGCCTCCATTTATAGTTTGCCAACTTGTGGTCTAAGTCATCCTTATCTAACGTGTCAAGAATACACAGAAAGAGCTTCTTGTGGAGCTAAAACCTCTCTTAGCTATCTTTGAAAACTAAAGGGAGTAGATTATGAATATCTATATGTGTATGAGCTATTAGAAAGAGGCCTAAAACATTGTTCTTTATTAGGTAACTGCCTAGCAGAATAAAGTTTCTGTATTTAATCACTTGTGATACTTCTGAAACTCACCATCATCTGACACATTTTAAACCTCCTAGTTTCTGGTACATGCACCATAATCTTTTCTTCTGATATTGTCAGTTAACAGAATTTTTGAATCCAGTCCTAAATCTCAATCTTGCTTCATCATATCAAAAGTTGAATATGTTTTAATTTGGGAAATATTTTGTATTTCCCTCTTCATGGAAATAAATGACAGATTGAGACAAGGCAATGTTTTTGTTTTAATTTTAGAAATAACTGCTGTACTAGGTTTACTGTTTTCTGAAATACCTATCTTTCATGAGTTTGGAAAGATAATGGAAATTTAACATCCCAGGTCAGCTAACAGTGACTTCTAGGATCGTGTATTATTTGCTTACTGTCTCTGTAACTTACTGTTCTTATCTGTAAGGTGGAAATAATAAATTATTTTTAAAACATGCTAAGTGAATTTTACATGTAAGGTGCTTAGAAAAAGTTCTTTCCATGCAGTATGCTGAGTAAACGGTTGCTAATGTATTTAATTAGCTAGAGAAAGATTGGTATATCATTGAGTGATTTGTCATTAGGCATTTTAAAAGTAAAAAATTGTTCTGTATCCTCTCCTTAGAGAATCTCAATTGATGAGAATTCTTATCAATATCAATTACAAGCAAAATTAGAGACACAAATTAGATATAAGACTTTTAAATTCTGAATTCTTGGGGTTTAGGTTGTTCGTGGTAGTTACCTTATTCACACTGATATTCGTTATACGTTTTACTGGGACAGACATCCTAAGACTTTCATGTCAATTAACCCATAAAGTCACCTAAAGTAAGACTTTGCATATTGTGGCAGAAGTACTGTCATAGTAAACAGTAATTTACTTATATAAACACTGCCGTAGGCCCTTTTCTAGGACCCCGCACTCTGTACCACAGAAATAGAGTCAGGGGATTCAAGTGTGTTTCAGGATCTTGTGTGAATCACTACTTATCCTATTCACTGGTTGAACGAGGGACATCGACAGTTTGGGTTAAAGGCTTAGCAATGGCCGTCTGCACCACGAAGTGCCCCATTCACAAATCTGACAAGGAATTTCCTCAAGGGTTACTGGTTGTTTTGTCCTAATGCATTGCAGTTTACCTTTTTTGGCATTTATGTTTTGTAGGTAATTTTGAGCTGGAGAGTCTTGAAACCATTTGACTTGTGGAAGAAAATTGCTTGGAGCACTATGAAAATATCATTGAGACCATGTGGTTTTTAAACTCTTTCGCACTGTACTCCATTTCCCAATCATTCCCAGCTGTGTCTAGCCACTAAGCTTACCTTTACAGCCTGCCTTTTTTTTTTTTTTTTTTAAATATATGTAGCTGTGGAGTACCATTTTCTGTTTAGTTGTTTAAGTGAATGTAGAATGTCAGGTAGCAGTGGAAGATTCAGCTCTGTTCCAAGATATAGATAGCTACTCTTTCTCCTGGCATTTAATACTTCTCTGCTTTTCCTGATTTTATATTTTTGACAAGAGTAAGAAGTGAAAATAGGATGAAGTATCATTAATTTATATTCTACTCATTTACTCTTTGTAAATATAGATACAGATAAAATTTCACTTTTATTATCTATGGAAAAAGATGTAGAAATGAAAATCCATAGTTAAATAAGGATATTAATCTCCTGTTGGAATAATAACTTTTTCAAGTCATTAACAGCACCCATCCATTTGCCTATTAGCTATGCAATGAATGGATTTCCTGCCTTAGTTAAGATAAATTTGTTAATCAGTAACTTGCATTGTTTCCTGTTCTATATTTCTTAAAACTATTCTAAAACTTAGACATCCAACCTGTTTCAAAGTGCATCATAACCCTTCCCTTCTGTGTTGAAATTGATTAAACAAGACCCTCAGTAATTCAAATTTTGATAAAGATAACTGTCTTTACTACACAAATCAAATGTATAAGTATCAAGAATACAACACGGTTGCCTATTCTCAGGGGTGATACTGAAGATATTTAATGACTGCTAGAGCATGGGCAACAACCAATCAGAAACACATGCCCTGTCCAATCAGAATGGATATCAGCCACTTCAACAGGTGCTTACCAGCTGCCAGTCAGGCTTGGCTACTCCCTGGAGAGGCCTGCAGCTGCTTTCAGACCAAAAATATTAGAAAGGAATATAAAATATGTAATAAAGTACCTTCTTTATGATCTGACTTCATCCACATCTCTTCTACCATTTTAAGTCCCATTTGACTAGTGATATGAGGGCATTCTCATGAAACCAAGACTCTTAATTAATTTCCTAATTCTACAGAAAACCTGAGTCATAAACTGATGTCGTGTAATATTCTAAGGGAAAGAGATGTTCTCTCTTCCCAACATAGAACAAGTTCAGATATTCAGTGGCAACATGGGAGGAACTTCATATCAGCTTCACCTGGAATTAGGCTTTCAAGGTGACTTCATCACTTTGCTTAAAGTTGCATTCAAGAGCAACACAAACATATAAAAGCTAAAATTTAATAATGCATTCCAAGAAAACAATAGATCATTTGAATGTTTTCTATCCTTCTGCTCCTCAAATGCTAGTGAAAATGAGAGTGGCTGATCCATTTTTTAAAAATTCCCCAGATTAAGTACGTGAGTACAGCCACGTACAGTATTTATTTTTATACATGTAAGAGTGAAGCCTACACATAATTCTGTATGTTATTTCTCTAAATTTAGCTTAAATTCTAGCAGAAAAAATTCTATATGGTGCAGAAAATAACATTCATCCCTGATGATATATTTAGTAACCAAAAGTTGGCAGAATATTAATAGATGCAAGAAGTCATTGCTCTCTTGCAACCACTAAAGACATGTTCTCTGTTATAAACATTTGAACAAGGTTTAAATTTGGTAGATTATTTATAAAATAAGAGCTTTTCGGCCATCCCTCTCCAACATCCTAGGAGAATGGTCATCCCTTTCATCTCTGTATCCTTAGAGTGGTATAATGTGCTATAAGCATGCCTCTTACATGCCGTATTTGCTGGGACAGCATAAGCAAAACTCCTTTGCAGTCAGGTGTTCCAGAAACCCATGTATTCTACAAGTCAGAGTGAAATGACTCATTCATTCATCTTTTTGCTTATTCATTCCACAACATTTTATTGAGTGTCTATTTGGTGCTGGAGGATTCTGCTGCTACTTTGATAAATGCAGTCTCCCCTCTGTCTCCTGGAAGTGCATTCTCTAAAGGCAGAGGGAAAACAAGTGTAAATAAAAATCTACCTAAATGGAAATACATGCTATGATTACAATAGGACAGGATGCTATTTGAGTACAAAGAAATAGAAGCTAAGTGTTTTAGGGCAGAGGAGAAGACTGTAGTTGTCCCTCAGGGTTCCTGAGGAGGCTTTGCTAAGGCACCAATGAAATAGCAAAGCCATTAGGTAATGAGAGCCTGTCACGTAATTCAAGTTGACATAATATAATTTAGTCATCTATTATGCCTTTAAAATTAAAATAAAGCTTCAAGCTTCTCCAGAGTGGTCATATACATAAATTAGAATTGCTTTTACAAAAAAAAAATACCTCGGAGTCCAGGAATACATTATTTCTTTACACCAGGGAATAGTCCAAGAGCCTCTTGAACTTCATTCAGGAAGGCAGGACTAGAACAAACTTGTGAGGTCAGTGGACTGTGTCGTTGGTATAGGTGTCCTCCAATATCCTCTTTCAGTTTCTTTCTCCCTCCTGGGTCTGTCCTTAATGCTTTCAAGATCTCAATTTTAACCTATGGTCTTAGTCTTGCATATGAAAATGCAAATTTAACCTATCAAAATTATTTTCCCTTTCTATTTAATTTACATGTAAATATGCTCTAGTGAAAGCTTCATGGCTCCCATTTCCATGTTTTCCTAAGAATCTGATGAAATGGGAATTACTGTTAACTTGGAATTCTGGGTGCTAAAAGCCTGGCTTGTGAGGAAAAGATATAAGTTAATTAATTATGAGATGTAAGTTAATTAAGTGTATGTATACGTACACCTATATAAATACACACATATGTATGTGTAGTTTCAATAACATAATATGATATGCAATGTAGATATATAGTACATAACACGCCCATATATCTGGCTGACTGTAATACAAGATTGCTGTTTAATTAATATAATGCTAAAAATTTACATCATGCAAAATAATTTGAAAGTGATTGTGCTTTTTATATACAACAAGTCCACTTACTCCATTTTATTTCAGAGCTTCCAACTGCTTAAAAGAAAATTAATCACAGCAAAAATGTCTCTGAAATACTCCAGAGGGGCCTCTAATTCTTTTTTCTTCTGGTAATGCTGCACAATTTCAACCAGCACTTTTTAGAAAATGGGTGGAGCGGAAACTTTGAACTCAGTGGAAGACAGATACAAAATGTCTCAAACACTCTAATTGTTTTTCTGAGAAATTTAGTAATTATAGACAAGTATGTTTATTTTAGTGGCTTCTTATCACCACATGTGATTCACTTAATGCCCACGTTTTCTCAAGGGACCTCCATGACATCACAGAGTAGCTCTAATGCTTTCTGATACTTTAAAATACTGTCACAGTCAATTTTCAGTATTGTATAGAATTGTGGGATGCCTATAGCAATCTCCACAAAGCTCCCTTACACACATTCAAGTACATATATATGTCTGTTTGCACGTGCATATATATACTATATAATATTTTAAAATATATCATACAAAATATAAAAATAAAACATTATACATAGATATATAATTTGCAATGTGCGGGGGTGCGGGGAGCAGTGAAGGCTGTGCTTGATTTAAATCACTGTAATATCTGGAGAGCCTGAGATGTCGCCTCTCTAGAGCAGCTGGTCTAAATGAGGAACTTACCCAGACAAATGGCACAGGTTATGTACTCTGCCCTTTGCCTGGCGATTTCTTGGCATACAACAAGTCTATCTAGTGAGTGCATGAATAGTGAAGGAATGATTGAATAAACAAGTATCTAAATACATAAGTGAATGACTGAGTAAATATTGAACTGTCAGATGATGGGGAGCAGGGAAGCTGTACAAACAGTACCAGAGTCTTAGGAGCTGCCCTGCCTGGGATTTCTCTAAATAATGGATTGTCATATTTCTCTGGAGGTGGCTCTAGGTTTACCAATTGTTTCTAAAGTTCAAAGTTTTATCCCAATAGAATGATACATCCAATAGTGATGGACTTTTAGCACTGGAACCGATGGATTAGAAAGACTTGGAGGGATTGGGAAAGGAGGAACATTTTTTTGCATTTAAATCATGAGACATATTTGGCCACTTTCTCCACAACCTTGAAAGAATAACCCTAGAGTCCCTTTAAGTAGATGAAAACTACTCTGTGAAAAACAGAAATCAATTCCCTTTATACCAGGAATGTCAATTTCCCTAGGGCTCTTCACTGGCTCTTACCTTCATACATGTGTGCCAATATGTACATTTCATAAAACGAGGAGATAATAAACACATCCAGAAGCAACCTAGGTTGAGTGTTAGGTTGAGAGGTCATTTTAGGTTGTGGCTTGGGAACTTTGACCCCAGGCACAATGTACAGCACGGCGCTAGTGATTTTCTCATTTCCACTGAAAGCACTGGTCTGCTTGCGACGGGAATATCAAGTGTTACTACGGGTTGCTGCAGCTGCGAGCCATTATTTCCAGTGGCAGTGGAAATCCATTGAAAGATCTCCTGGGAGATTGTGCAAAATGCTGTGGTGGGTTTAATATTAACCCTTGCCACCGCTGTAGCTAAGACTTCCGGCAAAGACCAAATTTTACTGGTCAGCTGCTGCCAAGTTTCAGAAAAAAACAGACTTCATCACATGCAAGCTCAATTTTGAGACGGAAAACAAGTGCCTTCTAATGCAACACTAGGCCCCTTGGAAGCCTTTTGTCTGCATTTGACAGTTTCACACCCCACAATGTCTGTTTCTTAGAGGTCTAGAAAGCTTTCTAGGAGAAGAAAGCCTGTAATGAGGAATGCAGCACAACTCAGAAAACCAAATGCATTTTTCTTTATAGTTCAGTGTGTGCCTTAAAAATTGGGGAGGGAGACCTATATTACATTACCAGACACACCAATATTTTATTTCTACAGCTATTTTTTGTCCCTTACTTAATTTGAAACTTCTCTGTTATTTTGTTTCCTTTATTATTTAGGTAAATTTGCATTCTTAATCCCTGTTCGGACATTTGTAAAGGGGACAATAATGTCCTGGAAAACACATATTCATGACAAACACAAGGAGCAGTCTGCTCCTGACAATTCACAAAACTAAATAATTTCAGACTTGCGATGCTTTTATTGTAGGTCTGAGAATCTGTATGTCAGTTCAACATGTAGAGTAAACCCCATGTATTTCCATTTTGATATAATTTCTACAATTAGCTAGCTGCTCTTAATTGGTAGACATAGTGACATGACCTGAAAAGTGGGCTTAAACCAGGGTTTCTCAACTTGAGCATTATGACATTTTGCACTGGACAATTCTTTAACATGGGGTGGGCCGGTGGGGCAGGCTTTTCTATCCATTGTCAGATGATTTCAACATCTTTCACCTCTACTCACTAGATGCCAGTAGCACCTCTCCCTCCAGGTATGACAGCCAAAAATGTCTCCAGATAGTGTCAACTGTCATCTAGGAGCAAAATCTTTCCAGGTTAAGAACTATCCATTTAGAAAAGTCAGAGTAAAAAATTCTTTTAAAAAAAATCTGTAAACCACATCTTTATGGACTAGGATATTTCATGCACATAATCTGAATACCTATTCTCAGATCCTTACTGGCTCTGATTCCTACTCAGTCTTCACTCTCCTTTTGTTCTCCATTTGGTAGACTTCAAAGACAAACATCCTAAGCCCTTTTCCTTATCTACTGACCATTGAAATCCTCAGGTGGTTCCCAAGTTGGCTTTTCCTTTTCACTTAGAATTAAAGCCTTCAACATTGTAACAGCTCACAGAGGCAGGCTAACTCTGATATCTCAGACTGGTCCTCTCTTGCATGTGGCTATCCAGGGAAGCGCCATTTGGGAGTAGATGGAGAGCATCAGCTACCCAGGAGTCACCAGTAAGTTGCAACCCCTTCCTCATGTAGCAGAAACAGAAAGAAGCCATTGCAAGCAGGTGGTATACCCCAGTGTAGCAGACACCACAGAGCTGGTCCTTGTCATTCTCAATGAGAAGAATATTCTCATGCATTTTGATTTTAAAGAAGACTTACTTTTGTTTTGTCTATAAACATAGCTTGCCCTTTAAGCCATTTACTTCTACCAACTAGTACTGCTTCCACCCAGCTTTGGATTTAGATTGCTCTGGGAATAGAGTTCCTCAAAACTGCTTTCTAAAAGATCCTGTATTCCCTCAAGAACATGACATTGTAAAACAGCAATTTCAGCTGAAAGTTAACAAGGTTTTAAGGTAGTTAAAAATCTGTGAAAGTCTGACTCCCAGTGTGAAATACAAAACCTGTGAAATTCAAATGTGCAGGAACGCTTTCATTTACTCAGAGCTATGATTAAGGCTGAAAATGCTTCTTTGTTTAAAAATAATCCACAGGCCAGAGTGTAAAGAAATGCAGGATTCTTAAATTTACTATTTATTTTTTCTTTGGCTAATTATGAGCTGAAAATAGTTCAATGTATATATAGTTAGGTGTTTTCATTTGTATACACTTTCTATATGCTTCCTTTGTATTCTCTCTACACACACACACACACACATACATGTGTGCATGCATGTATGTTATACTTATATACAATATACTTATAGATTAAGCATGATGTATGCAATTACTTAGACACACATATGAAGGGTTTAGTAGCTTAAAAGAGCATGTTATCATGCTGCAATGGAATGAGAACTAGGCAAGCATCTGAAAAGAGGATTCAGTTCTCAGCATGCTATGTCATGGTGATCTAAAAACGCTACCAATATTCATATTTCAGCCAATTCTAAGTTTTCACACATATAATATTAGGATACTATATTCTGGTTTTCCTCTACCTACTCCAAAAAGTATAAAAGGCCTTTTAAAACTGCAGTCTATAAATATATAGAAATAGATATTTCTATAGATAGCTACCTAAATAAACTAAATATTTTCAAAAAAATGTTAAGGACAACTACTCTATGCAATAAATTCTGTATTCATTCTGTATTTGGTTTCAAATATATAGTTATTTTACAAGCCATACCAAAATTCTTATATGAATATGATAAAATAAATCAGTATACAGCTGGTTAAAAACTAGACTTTACGGGAGTGGAGTAGGAACTTCTTCCACTCACAAGAAGACTTTCCGTTAATATTAGCTTCCCCCAACTCTGTGAGATTTTTAAATATTTTGTACCTAGCTTTTGAATCTAGTTACTAAATGTCTGATTATGAATAATGTAGTAAAATATTAAATTTATTATTAAAGTTTTGTACAGTAGCAGAAAAAGTATCTGAAAATATTTTGGGGGATATGAATATTGAAAAGTGGCATTCATTCTAAAGTCTGTTTCACCTTAACAAGAGGACCAAGAGGGTTTCATTGTAGGCAAATGCATGCATATGTAATAATCACATAAATAAGAGTCTCAAACTCTTTCTCTCTTAATGCTATTAAAATACAGTCATTAAAATATGTATCTCATCCCTTAGAGCATACAGTCAATATTCTTCCTTCCCTCTTAAGAGTTTTAAATTGTAGTTACTAGCTGTTTACTCAGATTAGTGAACGGACCTAATTTCAAAGGCAGAGCTTTTAAGTTACAAGACTCAACTGATACCATAGAACACTTCTGACTTTAGAATTAATTTTCAATTTCTAGGCTACTACATTTTTAGAAGTATTATTCATCTACAAGGAAAAATAAATGAATTATGGTAATTCTACATGATGTAACAGATCGCACCCATTTAAAATCATATAGTGGTAACCTAAAGATGGGAAAGTCTACAGAGCATAGTATTTTGCAAAAATAAGAATATTATAAAATTCTATAGCTGGTGTAGTCCAACATTATATACGTGTATATACACACAGATATATGAAATATATGCTAATATGTATAAAAATATATCAACATATGTGAGATAAATGTCATAGTAAATGTTTATTGAAGTTAAATAAATATTCTTGTACACATATAAAAAAGGAGAGAAAAATCACCAGACTGACAGCATATTTCTGGAAGGTAGAAGTATGGGTCATTAAATTCTGTTTATGTTGGTTATCTGTGTTTTCTAAATGCTCTACAATCATTATTATTTTTCAATCAGAAAATAAAAGAATTTATTAAATAAAATATTATAATCTTAAAATATATTAAGAAGAAACCAATTTCATTAGAATATAAAAAGTTCAGATTTTAGGTGTTAATTTTAGAACTAATTGAAATGTGATAATAATATATATTGCTGCCTCCAAATGTGTTTTGAAGAAAAACTCAGTTAAAAAAACAAAAAGAACAAGAGTTGTGACAAAAAAAAATAGAATAAAGAAGACAATGTATTAATAGGTTCTTAAAATCAGGCATTTTAGCTACATTTTTCCGAAGAGTTGAATTTAGCTTAATTTTTAAGTAAGTGTCCATGTCATTAACAAAAGGGTTTCACTTTCAACTCTAATAAATGTATTTTATTCAAAGTGCAAGGACTTTAAAAAATATGGGGAATGAGACCCATAAAAATATTATTTCTAATTCTATTCAGATTACCTAAAATAATTCAAATCTTTGTGTAAACTTCACTGGCAAAAATAATTATAGAGCTTTGCTGTCCTTTAAAATTGTTTAAAACAGTACATAAGAAAATACAAACTGCCATTAAGAGAATAGTATTTTGCAAAACAATCCAATGACATTCCTTTGAGGTATAGAGATAATGAACATAAATTGTCTAATTTGAAAGGCTTCTGTTTGCTAACTAGCTTTTTGTTTAAGTGCAATTTTTATAGGATTAATGATTAAGGGTTAAGTCACAGACTCTATAGGAATATTGCGTTTACTAGTCTCTGATTTTTTTTTTTTTTAATTCTTAATGAATCCAAAAAGGGGAATGGGGCAGGTGGGGCCACATATGGTGTCAATACACTTTAATTAAGTGCAATAATTCCCCCTTTCCTGAGGTAGCTGTGTTAAGACAGATTTCTCTTCAGAGATTTACATTCTGGGCATCTATTTTTCAACACAACCATCAAATTCATCTGTGGAATTCCACTGCCCTCTGTTGGAATCATGTGAAAGTTCAGATGGCTTTCCATCTTAAAAATCAGAAATTTGGGGGTTCAGCTTCTTAATGTTGATGTTTTCAGCTTTTAACATAAATCTTTCAAAAATAAAACGTTTGAAAAAATTCAAAGTTAAGGAAATGTTGCTTACATTTACAACAGGCAAGCTTCACTCAAAAACATTTCTATACATGTTGAATATAAGCTTAGATTTTTATAACCATCTCATTATGTGTAAATAATATTAAAAAAAAAACCAAAAAACTTTTGCCTGCTAAGACAGAATGACGACTTAAAAAGATGTCTTTGAAATACAACAATGCCATTCTTTTCTCTCTGTTGGGCACCAAGCAGCAAATATGATACTTTAAGAAAATGATACCAATATATTATATTTTTATTTTTAGCTAAATATCATAGACTAAATCCCTTTGAAAATTAAGGTGCATTAAAATCTGCAATTCATTTTATGAGTAGCATTCACTGGATTAAATTTTCCAACATTGACCCTTGCTTCACTGGGTAACTTAGGAGATGGATGCCTTTGATCTGCGGAGCAGATGGTGACCTGCACGCTTCTTGCAGAAATCCTCCACAAATATACATAAGAAGTGACCTGGAAAAGTCACTTCATGGAGGAGTTAAGAAGTGGCCAGAGGTTGACTCAGAAGTGCCCAAAGCTATCTGGCTGGAGGCATTGTTACTCATTGGGTATCAGTTTTTAATTCATTGGATACTGCTTTTCAACTAAAATTTAAAAATCTCTCCTCCCTTTTTAACATCTGGTTTAGTAATTCCTTGAGAGACAAAACAGCCCTTTCTCTCTCATCCCATCTATTAAAATGTACCTAGGTCCTGAGACAGAAACGAATGATCATGTCAGAGCTGAATACTTCTATTCCAGTATTCTGCTAGAAATAAGCCCTAATGCCCTAAAATCAAAATATTACAGTATGACAATCTTCGACAGTACAATTGATGGAAAATTAGCTTGGTTTCCTGTTATATCCCATGAAGTAATTTGTAACATCAAAATGTATAAAATATTATAATCAGTTCAATTAATTTCTTTATTTAAAGAACAAAATAATAATTTAAGTCCTTGTACATGATCCCTTCATGGCTGCTAAATATTTTAACTCATAGTAAACTATTTTAAACATTTGCTTTAAAGCATTTTGAAACAATACTTGCCACATTGAATATGCAAGAAGACCTGAACTTGTATTTATTCATAATAACTAAATGTTGCAATATAGGGATAAATATTTATCACCACGCATGTATTTTAATTGTAAATAATTTTTAGTAACTTAGTCATTTTATGCCTTTTTTTTTTAAATCAGTCCAAGCTTTCCTAAAATAAACAAAGCTCTTTCAATATTATGAAATCTCAGTCTGAAGAACTCATTTATTTTTTCGGTTTCCCCATTTAAGTGAAATACAACAAAGCAGAAATAATTGAGAATAATTTTATTTACAAATATAGATTTATCTGTAAGTTGTTAGATATCTGTCACATGATCAATGTTTACTCATGTCTCTCATCAAGGCTAACACACTTGTAGCTGTGCAGAAGTGTAACTGACATATCATATACAGGTACCATCACTGCCAGAAGAAAGAGATATCAATGTCTTTTGTTAATAAAAATAATAATAAAGACTAGGCCAGGTGCAGTGGCTCATACCTGTAATCCCAGACTTTGGGAGACTGAAGTAGGCAGATTGCTTGAGCCCAGGAGTTTGAAACCAGCCTGGACAACATGGCAAGACCTCATGTCTACTAAAAATACAAACATTATTCAGGCATGGTGGTGCATGCCTGTATTCTCAGCTACTAGGTAGGCTGAGGTGGGAGAATCACCTGAGCCCAGGAAGTTGAGGCTGCAGTGAGCCAGTATCACACCACTGCACTCCAGCCTGGGCAACAGGAGTTAGATCCTGTCCGAAAGAGAAAAAAAGAGACTAAAATCTAAGTTGTAAACTATAAGGTGGATTACCGTGCACTTCCGCAAACATATGTCTTGCATGTAAAGGCAATGGTGTCAAAATATGAATTGAGTCAATGTCAATAATCTTATATAAGTTATAAAAATGTATAACACTATGTATAATTTAAAATAAAATTTTAATTATTAAAGAGAAGAGCTAGTAAAGGTAAATCATATTGGCTTAAATACAAAAGTCTTATTGTGGAAAACTGTGTGAGATCAGAATTCATGAATATTCTAAATATCGTTTTACGCAGATCTAAATTGTCTTCATTTAAAGTCAAACTTGCTTCCATCTGTATGTAAAAGCATATTATTTAGTGACTGCTAGAAGACAGAGTAGAAGAAAATGCATCACTAAAAGGTTTCAAGATCTCCTATTGTTAAAAAGAGAAGAAAAATATTTCTTTAATTTAGAAGTTATCTTTGGGCAATGGAGTTTTACATATATAATACAGAATTCTTATAGCTGTATAGACAAGATTTACAGGGCTGGAGTGAAACAGAGATGCCTACATTCCTAACTTCACATCACCTTCTAGAACTATGCTTCACGTAACAATTCATCCACAGAACATTTCGATCAAGCTTCAACTCAGAGAACAAGAACAGAATGATTTTTACCTGCTCCCCTTACTCTCTCATTCTCCTATTTTCAGGGTTTTTCTAAACATTGTCTTGTCATTACAAACCCTATCTTAGGCACTAAAGCACTTGAAAATAAAATTGTCCACTACACTGCTTATCTATTCTTTTTAGTAATTATAAGACATAGGAATGCAGAGTGCCATCCATTTCTGCAAAAAGTGCAAAGTTTCTGTTGAAATATCCATGCAGAAAGGCTGTCCTGCCTCTAGGGGTGACGTGAGTTCTTCTTGCCTTCCTTATGTGTTCTTAGTCTCTTGAACACATACAGCCTGGTAGATCACTGGATATCACTGGGTATACTACATTTGGCCTGTCTAGGTCCAAACCGTTTCCTATTTAAATTTTAACTTTATTTTCATTACCTATTTGATAATAAAAAAATAATAGTACTATCAACACTCTACCTTCATTTTAGGCAAAAGAGATTACGAATTTAATGAAAGGAATTTAATGAAACAAAAAATTGTTAAGCGTCTATTATATTTCAGAGATTGCAGTAGGCCCTTTATAGGCTTTGCTTCGTGTGATTCTCTTCAAGAGTTCTCTAAGTCATTATTTTCATTTTGCTTATGAGGGAACAGAGGTTCTGATGGGGGAAATGATTTGCCAAGGATTCGATGGTAGTTGAAGTTAAAAGACGGATGCAATTTTAAGACCTAGACTTTTTTTTTTTTTTAACTGCAATCTTCTTACACCATTATCCTCTATTTTTCTCACTTTCTCACAAAAATCTCTTACACCCTCTCCATCAAAAGACCCCAAAGAATGTATTTTACCAAGCAAGGTTTTAGACCCTGGAGAGAACATTCTGGGAACGTTCCTAATTTATTCCTTAGGAAATACAAATTTAGAAAGAAAAGAATGAGTTCTTATATGTAGGATGTCTTATATGTAGAATTAATTTTTGTGTAGCCAGCTCAAACACAGTATCTTCCAACTTCATGTTTTCACTCAGCAATCGATATTGGCACCAGTGTCTCTGAGTTATAAAGAAGTTATCCTGAGCTTTGCTGTCTTTCCTGCCCCATGACAAGTCTACTCTTCAGCTCCAAAACTCCTTATAAGTCATCACATTCACCTGTGTTGCTCTGGCATCCCTAGAAGTCTTAACATTGCTCTGAATCATTGCTAGATGTTGCATGTAAATGAATTATATTTACTGCCCCACGTTTTTATGAGCTACATGGAGTGAGTTCATGAGTCTCTTTGCTAGCTTCTTCTGGAGGCCTTGGTGTGGTGGGGCTGGGAACACAGAAGTCTGTTGAAGGGTACCATCTCGAACCTGTTGATTTAAAAACAATGCTTTTGCTTACTGTTTTTTGGTCTGTTTATATGATAAGCTTTTAATTCTTGTCTGAGGGATACCATTAATTCTCAGTTCACCTCCCGAACAAAGATGAATGAACTATTCGGTTGGTGCAAAAATAATTGCAGTAATGGCAAAAAAACGCAATTACTTTTGCAACAAGTTAATAAATGATGAAGTGTCTTTGCCCCAACTCTAACTGCTTTCCTCAATTCTTCGATAGCATTGTCCTGACTCTGATTTTCCACAGATTCCTGATTTACACCCTCATGACACATACTGTTTCAGTAATTAAAACAAAATGCTATGTCGATTTAATTACCCACATTAACAGACTATTATTTGTGAACTTCAAAGTGATTTTTAAATTGTCTGTTATTAGAAGAGGCAGGAAACTTTGTTTGTGGGGGCTTATTTCGAGGAACAAATCTACTTAAATTTGCAAGAGTTGGGTGCAATTACTACTGATATTTTAATCTCTCTCTTGTTTTACAGGATATATCAAGAATCATTTAAATAAACTTTATTTTTAACTTAAAAAAGTTTTCTCAAATACAATATCTTTTTAGTTGATAATATCTGAAAAGTGTTAATAATTTAAAAAGCATTGTGCAATGTATAAAGCCTTTACTATAATAGGATTACTTTTCTTTAAGTTTCATTCTTTGCAATAGTAAGGAATTCACAGTTCCTTTTGCAATGTGCAGCAGCCCTATTTTATAGTCTTATTGTTTAAAATGTCTATGAATGCTATAAATCCACATCGAATAAAAATAACATTGAAGGGTAAAACACATTATTCAGTATAAATGAGGAAAAACAGGTTATTCTGATTTTTCTACAAACTTTCATGAAGCACATGTGCATATTGCTAACAGATTTTTTTCAGGAAACTATATTATATTTCATGACTCATATTACTGAATCGAAGTTCAGTTGTCCAATTCTTAGGCTTACAGACTCCATCCTTTGCTCAAGAGATGTCATAAATATGTATCTTTGGTCACAAGTAGTACCAAAATATTTGTGGAGTGAAGAGCAGAATAATCTATCAATCATTACAAACAGGAAAGGTTATTACTTGTTAAAGAGAAAAGCTCTCCTACTGTATTGACAATTTATGTTACATGTTTTACCACTGGTAGCTGAGTAGCCCCATATCTGTGGACAAGGTACAGCATATTACATTAAATACAGAAACATGGAGAGGCTTTTGTGAACTCTAGGGAAACTGGCAAAACTCTCTCAGTCAACAGGAGCAGAATGCTTAATAAAAGGTAGCTAACTTGTTTCCTAAGATTACTTTAGTATTTACAAGAGAGGTTTTTTAAATAAGAGGATCTTATTTTCTAAATGGTTTCCATGGCTTTATTTTGTTTGTTTTGTATTTTCTTGGCACATGGATTAAATTATCTGAGACTAGAGGAAGTGAAGATGGTAACAATCCAATAATTCCTCTTCAGCAAAGAGCATTTAAAATTCAGTAACCATCTATGTTTAATTTCTTCCTCGTTAGAGCCAGAGAAGCAGTGAGATGGGGAGAGGGGGCTGATGTAAGAACATTGCAGCTCATTCTTAAACATCGTGGTATTTTTCTTGAAACAGAAGGTAGTAATCAATGAGAAGTTATTCAGTGTGGTTCAGCTCATATAATACTTTCCTGGTGTTAGTCTAACCACTATTGCTTTGCACCTTTTTTAAAAAAAAAAAAACCTTAGTAGACTCTTTAAGGTCACATCTGCTAGGGCACATAATGGTTTTTAATCACACTTTTCTAAATGACTAGAACACAAGTATGTGAGCGGAGCAGCACTTAAACCGAAGCCTGATCCCTGTTGTAGGATATTTGGGTGGTGATTTTCAGGAGGATTGAATGCAAAATGGCAGAGACCTCTGCTGAACCCATGCCAGTTGATATACAGCTGAACAATCAAATGCAAGCAAACCCCCAGTCTGAATAAGTCTCCTTTCCCAAAGGAGGACCATGGAGAACAGAACAGTTTCAATTTTAAGGAAGCAATGAAGGCTAGAATAATATATTATCTTTACAAACCCTTGTCTTCAATTCCAAACACCTCTAATGCACCTTAAATCCACATCAGATCAGTTTCAACCAAATTATAATAAGTATTCACAGTACAGTACCTTTTTCCCAAATTTGAATTAGGTGCTAAAAACAAATTTTTCTTCTTTTTCAACTTATATTTAACTTGAGTCACTGATGATGTGCTACTGACTTTTGCTATATAGCCTGGAATAAAATCATATACTATATTCCATATCTAAGTATATTTTCAGTAGTTACATATATTCTAGGGATATAGACAAAAAGAGCTGATATTTATTTAGAATTCTAATTATTCAATAAATTACACTATTCCAGACACTGAGGAAAAAGCAGCTACAAACCATAAGGACCCTCTTGTCATGAAACTTCTAATCTCTATATATTTCATTAGACTTGAAAATAAAAACAAACTAGATAATTTCAAATGGTGATAAATCTGATTAGGAAATTAAAATAGAGTGATATAAAAGGGAATGACTGAAGGAAGCTGCTTATGTTTATCTTCAGGAAACATATCTGGGAGACATGACATTTGCATTGAGTCCCGAATGAGGGCAAATATAAGAACAAAATTTTATGGCACAAACAAGCATGCTAGAGAAACAATATGAAAAGGCCAGTGTGGCTGGACCATAAAGAATGAGGAAAAGGGCATTTCTAGGTGAACTCTAGTTTGCATAAGGCCTTAGAAGCCAGAGTGGGTTTTTCATGTGGACAGGCAGCATGGTTGTTGAACAGTGTTCTGCTATCCAACGTATTTGATAGTTTCTGTTTTAACTAAAGAGAAGCTGAGGTCACTGTAGTCAATTCTATTCTTAGGTGCTAATTTATTACATATCTAAATAAGGCAGATTACATTATTTTCAAGTGATGTTAATTTATTTTTCATTCATGAAATATCTAGTTGCACAACAATCTTAAAAATGTAATAACATTAGTTTATTAATTCAATTCTATTTAAGTAACATTAACAGCATGTTATGAGGGAAAAGAAATGAATAATTTCTTTCCTTAAAAGACTTACAATAAACACATTAAAGCCACTGAGGTCAACAGAATATAAAACTTGCTCCTATCTTTTTTTTCTTTATTTTAAAGTTTAGTCCTTTGAGCTACTGAATGGACAAATGACTAAAATTAACATAAGACATTTGCAGCTCGGAGAAGAAAACTCTGGTTTTCCATATGTCCATAGCAACTACAGCAGGAACATCGCTAAGTTAACCTAGCCATGTGCTATGGTTTGAATATGGCTACTCAACAAAACTCATGTTGAAATGTAAGCCACAATGTGGCATTATTGAGAGATGGGGCTTTAAGAGGTGATTGGGTCATAAGGGCTCTGGATTAATGGGTTAATAGACTAATGGGTTATTATGGGAGTGGGACTAGTGACTTTATAAGAAGAGAAAGAGAGACCTGAGCTTGCACACAGTTCCCACATCATGCAATTGCTTGCACTGCCTCAGGACTCTGAAGAGAGCTCTCATTAGCAGGAAGACCCTCACCAGATGCAGCCCCTTGACCCTGGACTTCTCAGCTTTTATAAGTATATGACATAAATTCCTTTCTAAGTTACTTGATTTTAGCTATTCTGTTTTTGGCAACAAAAAGCAGACTAAAACAGAAAATTAGTGCTGAGACGTAGGATGCTGCTGATAATGAACACCTAAAAATGTAGAAGTAGCTTTGGAATTGAGTAATAGGTGGAAGCTGGAAGAATTTGAAGGAACAGGCTAGATTCTGGTGAGGGCTTAAAAGATAAGAAATCTAGAGAAAGTCTGGAATTTCTTAGAGATTGACTAAGAGATTGTGACCAGAATGTTCATAGAAATCTGTGCAGTAAACACCAGTCTGATGGAGTTTCAGATAGCACTATGGAGCAATGCACTGACAACTGGAGTAAAGACCATCCTTATTATGAATTGGCAAAAAAATTCACTGAAACTATGTCCATGCCTGAAGGCTTTGTAGAAGACAGAACTTGAGAGTGTTAAACTCAGGTATCTGGCAGAAGAAATTTCTAACAAAATTCAGAAGAAGCTGCATAGTTATTTCTGGCCACTAATGGTGAGATTTAAGAGCAAAGCAATTCCATTTGACCCAGCAATCCCATTACTGGGTATATATATCCAAAGGATTATAAATAGTTCTATTATAAGGACACATGCACACGACTGTTCATTGCAGCACTGTTTACAATAGCAAAGACTTGGAACCAACTCAAATGCCCATTGATGGTAGACTGGACAGGGAAAATGTGGCACATATTCACCATGGAATACTATGCAGCCATAAAAAACAATGAGTTCCTGTCCTTTGTAGGGACATGGATGAACCTGGAAACCATTATTCTCAGCAAACTGACACAAGAACAGAAAATCAAACACTGCATGTTCTCACTCATAGGCGGGTGTTGAACAATGAGAACACATGGACACAGGGAAGGGAGCATCACACACTAAGGTCTGTCAGGGGGAGCCAGGGGAGGGACAGCAGGGGGTGGGGAGTTGGGGAGGAATAACATGGGGAGAAATGCCAGTTATAGGTGATGAGGAGGAAGCCAGCAAACCACATTGCTACGTATGTACCTATGAAACAATCCTGCATGTTCTTCACATGTATCTCAAACCTAAAACACAATAAAATTTAAAAAAAGAGCAAAGCAATAATTTAAAGACAAAATTTATAATTTAAATAAAAGCAGGGAGGTAAGACTTAGAAAACTCTCAGCTTGGTCATATAAAGAATAAAAGACTGCCTTAAGGTTGGGAAACCATGGGTGTAGCCCTGCGACCGCTTGCTAAAGGGATTAGCATGGGCAGAAGAGATGCAGGTACTATTCCTGAAGACAAGGAAGAAAGACCCCCAGAGGTGCCTGGGGGCTGTGGCTCACACCTATAATCCCAGCACTTTGGAAGGCCGAGGCAGGTGGATCACTTGAGGTCAGGAGTTCACGACCAGCCTGGACAACGTGGCAAAACCCCATCTGTACTAAAAATACAAAAATTAGCCAGGCATGGTGGTGGGAACCTGTAATCCCAGCTACTTGGGAGGCTGAGGCAGGAGAATCGCTTGAACCTGGAGACAGAGGTTGCTAAGATTGTACCACTGCACTCCAGCCTTGATGACAGAGCAAAACTTTGTCTCAAAAACAAAAAAAAAAAAAAAGAAAGAAAGAAGATCCCAAAGAGATTTCAGAGTTCTTTGATGCTGCTCCTCCCATCACAAGCCCAGAGGCCTACAAGAACAGAATGCTTTCAGGGAAGAGGACTAGGCCGCTCTCCATGGACTCAGGTTCCCTGTCTGTGGCTAACTCAAGACTGTTGCAACATCCCACCCATGGCTCTGATGGCCCCAGGTGTTGCTCCTGCTGCATCTCTAGAAGGTACAAGTCGCATTCCTTGGTGGTGTTCACTTGCTGCTAATCCTGCAGTGTTACAGAAAGCAAGAGCTGTGGAGGTTTCATAGCCACATTTCAAAGGACATTGTAGAAAGCCTGGGGGCTCAGACAAAGACATGTCTTGGGCAGAGCCACCGCAGAGAGCCCCTACTAGAGCAATGTTGAGCAGAAATGTGACTAAGCTGCCACAGAGACTGTCCACCAGAACAATGCATACTGTTGCCACGGGAACGGACCACCACCAGGCCCCAAGAACTGAAGTCCCTAACAACATGCAAAACCCACCTGGGAAAGAAAACTTCAGGCACTGAACTCAACCTATATAAACAGTTACTCAGGTTGCATCCATCAAAGCCACAGGAACAGGGCTACCTGAGACCTTCCAACACCCACCCCACTGTGTCCAGATGATGGTACATGCCGTCAAAAGAGATTGTTCCCTAGTTTTAAGTAACTTTCAGATTTAATGTCTACCTGGTGGGTTTCAGACTTGCTTGGAGCAGGTATATATACATATACATATGTATGTATGTATGTATGTATGTGTGTGTGTGTGTGTGTGTAGAGTGAGAGAGAGCTAGCCCAATTTTAAAAACTGAAAAATGTTATTATAATTGGGTGCCAATTGAATGTACTGATAATTTATTGATGACCTGTTATCTGAAAGGAAGGTAGTGTTCTTTGCAAAAGTTATTCTAAGAAAAAGATGTTTTATATCTTCAAGAATTTTGCAAGAGAAGAAAGTATTATAAATGCTCTTAGTAAGATAAGAGCTCCTGAGACCACATGAAATATTTGAGGCTCATGACGTGAAAAGATCAAGGAGGTCAAGCCACTAACAGCTTTGGTGGCAGAAGATGATAAGAATGATTCTCTTTGGAGGGAATCAAATTGAGCCTTAGGCAAGAGAACTTGGAATCACACAGGCAGTCTTGATGAGGATGGTGTGAACAGGGGGAGGAAAAGGAAATTTCAGGCAGAGGAAACAGCAGAAGCAAATTTATTAGCATAACATATATATATTTTTTCCTTTTTTACTGATTAAAGAATCTAGTAGGACAACAACTTGTGTTAATGTTCTGTTCAGCCCAATGCACATATTCAAAATCAATTATTCTTCAGAATTATATATTTTTCCATATGGATAAGGTTTTCCCACAGTACCAACATGTATCATTGCAAAAAGATTGTTTTTCCACAATTTGTTTCACTGTTCATTTCACTATACATTAAGCAGGAGAAATAAAGAAGATAAAGCATAAATATACTGATTTTCTTGATACCTAGTTGATAGTTTGACATGGTGGGAGTTTTGATCATTAGTTATAAAGTAACATGATGGATATTCCAATCATCAAAAAGGCTAAAGAGGCTAAATAATTCTTTTAAAAAGAAACAAATATTTTTAAAAAACAAACACAAAATTTTGAGAGTAATTTTATTCCCAAGAAGTAGCAAGTTACCTAGCAAAAGAAAAAAAAAAAAATACTACAACTCTAATTAATTAGTCAACTCATTTTTGAATACTTAACTCTTTTTAGTAATTTTGTGAACATTAGCAACGCTTCATTTCTAGTTTTCCCCACACATATTATACTCTTTACTTTGCAATGATATGTCTTTTTTTAAATTATACTTTAAGTTCTGGAATACATGTGCAGAATGTGCAGGTTTGTTACATAAGTATACACGTGCCGTGGTGGTTTGCTACACCCATCAACCCATCATCTAATTAGGCATTTCTCCTAATGTTCTCTCTCTCCTGGCCCCCCACCCCCTGACAGGCCCCAGTGTGTGATGTTCCCCTCCTTGTGTCCATGTATTCTCATTGTTCAACTCCCAATTCTGAGTGAGAACATGTGGTGTTTGGATTTCTATTCTGTGTTAGTTTGCTGAGAATGAGGGTTTCCAGCTTCATCCATGTCCCTGTAAAGGACATGAACTCATTCTTCTGAATGGCTGCATAGTATTCCATGGTGTATATGTGCCACATTTTCTTTAACTAGTCTATCATCGATGGGCATTTGGGTTGGTTCTAAGTCTTTGCTATCGTGACCAGTGCTTCAGTAAACCTATGTGTGCATGTGTCTTTATAGTAGTATGATTTATAATCCTTTGGGTTTATACCCAGTAATGGGATTGCTGGGACAAATGGTATTTCTGGTTCTAAATCCTTGAGGAATCACCACACTGTCTTCAACAATATTGAACTAATTTACACTCCCACCAATAGCATAAAAGTGTTCCTATTTCTCCGCATCCCCTCTATCATCTGTTGTTTCCTGACTTTTTAATGACCACCATTCTAAGTGGTATCAGATGATGTCTCATTGCAGTTCTGATTTGTATTTCTCTAATGAGCAGTGATGATGAGCTTTTTTTCACGTTTGTTGGCTGCATAAATGTCTTCTTTTGAGAAGTGTCTGTTGATAACCTTCACCTACTTTTTGATGGGTTTGTTTTTTTCTTGTAAATTTGTTTAAGTTCTTTGTATAATCTGGATGTTAGCATTTTGTCAGATGGAGAGATTGCAGAAATTTTCCTCCCATTCTGTAGGTTGCCTGTTGACTTTGATGATAGTTTCTTTTGCTGTGCAGAAGCTCTTTAGTTAATTAGATCCCATTTGTCTGTTTTGGCTTTTGTTGCCATTGCTTTTGGTGTTTTAGTCATGAAGTCCTTGCCTAGGCCTATGTCCTGAATGGTATTGCCTAGGTTATCTTCTAGAGTTTTTATGGTTTTAGGTGTTATGTTTAAATCTTTAATCCATCTCGAGTTAATTTTTGCATAAGGTGTAAGGAAGGGGTCCAGTTTCAGTTTTCTGCATGTGGCTAGCCAGTTTTCCCAACACCATTTATTAAATAGGGAATCCTTTCCCCATTGCTTGTTTTTGTCAAGTTTGTGAAAGTTCAGATGGTTGTAGATGTGTGGCACTATTTCTGAGGCTTCTGTTCTGTTCCATTGGTTTATATATCTGTTTTGGTACCAGTACTAGGCTGTTTTGGTTACTGTATTTCTAGTTTTAAAACTTTTTGTCTAACTAGTTTTCATATCACAATAATTCAATTGATCTGAAATATGAACAATAATCTGGTGGTTTTCTTTAAATCTACTGCAAAATTCCTTGTTTGGAGGGGCGTCTTCTATGGCTAGAAGACAACAATCTGGCTTTAATTGCTAATTCATCTCTACATTGGAAACTTTACAATTTTTTCTTTAATTCTTCAGATAAAAAATTGCTAATAAAAGAAAGAAATGGATCCAAAACATTTGCCAGTAAGTGATTTTGCTTCTTAAAAATACACCCTCTATTTTATTTGACACAACATTTTTATTTAACCATATTCAAAACAATTCTACATTTTATATACTCCATGAAAGTGTCTGTGAGCATCTGATTTATCAAAACCTAAATAAAGAAATAGAACAAACTTATTTTAAAACATGACTTTTTTTTGAGGGAATGTCACATTATGTACATGAAGAAAGCAGGGAGAAAGGTCACAGTGCTTCTTAAGCAGGAAATCAAGGGTAGTCAATATGAATGAGAGCTGCTTAAAGTAAAGACAAGTGATAAACCAGTTACGTTAGGAAACGCACTGGTAGCTAGATTAATTTCCAAAATCCTATGTGTGCATTTTTCGACTGATACCCTTTAAATAACCTTTAATATTTTTGTGTTAAAATCTCTATAATAACAGGGAAAATTGAGGAAGACACTTATTAAAAAGAGGCAGCAGCACATGTGGTATTATTTTTACAGCCATTCAGTGTGTTGATATAAAGTAATACATTTGAGTCAAACATCATCTGTGTGAGTAGTTAAAGTGAAAACTGATCTGACTTTGTACTGTGGCTCAACTGGCTGTCCAATTAGCAAAATGATTAGCCAGGCTAATATCAACAGACCCATTCCTGTGTCAATTTGACAGTTATATTGCTACACAGATTTCAGCCTCTCCCTTAGGGCCTGGCCACCATCCATATATATATATATATATGGATATGTATGGATATACCCCTAATGAAGCACCAGTCACTGGATTTCTATCAGAGGCACAAGCATGTTTCCTACAGCATACTTGTGCCTCTGATAGAAATCCAATGACAAAAATACCTCAATGGTTTTCCAAAAATTGAAAGATTTTGCCTTAGAAACAACTCTAGTTAGTACAACCCACCACCAAATTATCTTCTAGAAGAGTTTATTATAGAAGAGTTGGTTATCTAACAAATGAATTTGAACTTAGAGTACGTCTTTGGTCTGGAGTTTTAGTGATTAAGAATAGTTTAACTAAAAGCCATTTAATACTGTTATTTGCATATTATCTCCATTTAAAACTCTTAACTCCTATACATGTATTTTTTAAAATAAACGCTTGTACATTTTTTCTTATTGGTACAATTGCCAAATATGGATTTCTTGACAAGAGTATTTTCTTGATATTCTTGATATTTTTCAAACAATCTATCTGATTGGCCCAGAGACCACAAAACTGGATAAAATATACCTTTATTTTGATCTTTTGAATTTCACAAAAGAAAGTAGAATTATGAGCTTTATGTAGGAAAAAAAATAAGATTTTTAAACCTTATTAGTACTACAGCAGACTTTCTTAACCTGAGACTTAGGATGGACTCAAGGAGATACAGAAGGCTCCCTGAAAGTGCATGCCACATTTGTGTGTGTGTGCACATGTGTGTATGTTATTACGGGCATTTTTCTGGGCTGAGAGATTATTAGTTTTCAAGTACTCAGAAGTGTCTGTGGCTCACAGAAATTTAATAAACTTGCTTTGAAGGGCTTATTAGATAGAAGTCAAGTCCCCAACGAGAGGGTGCTGGAATCTCCCATTTGGCCCTGCTGATCCTCTGTCTTTTCCCCATACTGCCTCTGAGCCAGGGAAGCTGGCCTGTAGAAAGACATCACTTGGCTTCCACTAGGATTAGCCAATGGAGAACAATGGTGAAATATTAGAGGAAAAGAAGAAGGTCCATCTGTTATCTTCTCCTCTGGCTCCAACCATGTAGGGCTAACACACGGCTGTGACATTCCCCTGAGGATCACAAGTCCTCCTGGGCAGTGCTGTTGTCACAGAGCTCTCTCTCTCCCTCTCTCCTTTACACATTCATGTCTGGGGATGTTAAGAAAACCCTTCTCCTACTAGTCCCACAGTATTACATTATCTTGTTCGCCTTCCTAACGCCCTGCGCATATCTTTGTAAACAGTCACAGTGAATGAGCCATTTCTTTCTTTCCACCATCTCATTTGACAAGCAGGCGAACTCATTATAAGCAACACCCTCTTTCTCTTGATGAAATGGATGGGGTTGGTAAGGAGAAAAGTCCTGGATAGGTAAAAAGATAGTCATATTAGATGAATAGATAATAATTATCACCTTAGGTGGCAACTGAAAGTAGATTGTGATGGGAAGAATCATTATTCAAATTAAAAGGTGGGGGAAAGCATGGATTAATTTTCTCATGGTACAGAAGACATAAATGAAATAATGAATCAATAAGGGAAAAATGATATTAACTTCAAATAACACAACAAAGACCTTGGGCATCTTACAAAGTGGCATTGACTTCACCTAGTTTTACAATTATGCATTTAAGCTATAAAATAATAATAATGGAAAATGTATGTGACAATAAAGCAATTGAGCAGTCCAATTTTAATCAAGTTTCACCTGTTGTGAGACAACTTAACAATATGTGCCTAATTTAGTGCAATGAGACATACAGAAAAGGCATTTGTTTCTATAGTCCTTACTTCACTACAATTAGTAGTCTTTCAATTAGTATATCTCCAGTATATCTAAATGAGAAAATATTTGGAAAACAGAAAACTGAAAGGAAAAAATAAGTGCCTCCTATAAGAATACCATCCAGGTATGAGCACTGCCATTTTAATTCTACATCTATTTACACACACATATATGTATATATATATATGTATGTGGTGTATATATATATATCTTTGCAAACAAATATAAATATGTGAATGCATAACTTAGAACAGCGATCCTCAACCTTTTTGGCCACAGGGACTGGTTTCTTGGAAGACAGCTTTTCCATGGGGTTGGAGGATGGTTTCTGGATGAAACTGTTCCATCTCAAATCATTAGGCATTAGAGTCTCATAGGGTGTGTGCAACCTAGGTCCTTCACTTGCAGTTCACAATAGGGTTTGTACTCCTGTGAGACTCTAAGGCCCCGCTGATGTGATTGACAGGAGGTGGAGCTCAGGCAGTAATGCTTGTTTGCCTGGCACTCACCTCCTGCTGTACTACCCAGTTGGTAACAGGACACAGATCCCTACCAGTCCGTGGCCCAGAGGTTGGGAAACCCTGATTTAGAAGATAAATGTTCCTTTTTGCACAGAAATTAATTACTACATCTAAAGTTTATTTAATTTTATAACACTTTTGTGTATATATGTACTACACATTTTATATTTAGTGGCATTCTTGTAAAGAGTACAGAATTTACTGGAATACTTCAAAACCATATTTTACACTTTATTTTAGCTAAAGTGCTGAGAAGCAATCTATGTTTTAATTTCTTAATATATACATTTGTGTATTTTTAAAGAACCTTTTTATTAGGAATCTTTAGTTGTTTTTGTTTGTTTGTTTTTTGAGGAGTTTTGTTTTGAGACAGAGTCTCACTCTGTCACCCAGACTATAGTGCAGTGCTCTTGGCTCACTGCAACCTCCATCTCCTGGGCTCAGAGGATTCTCGTGACTCAGCCTCCCGAACAGCTGGTACCCCTTATGCATTTTTGTTTTGTTTGTTTGTTTATTTAACAGAATGGGTTTTTCCATGTTGCCCAGGCTGGTCTTGAACTCCTGAGCTCAAGCGCTCCTCCCACTTCAGCCTCCTAAAGTGTTGGGATTACAGGCATGAGCCACCACTTCTGGCCCTTTACTCAGTTTTGTTTGCAAAATTGTTACTCTCGATTTTAAGGTTCTGGGATGTATACAGATGAGTAACAATGTCGCAACCCATTTATTCTTTCAGTGGTCCTACACTGAGCTCGATAAACTAAATATATATTTAAAATAAACATCTATGCAAAATTATTTATTACATGCTCCCTAAGAGGAGCTTAAATAATACAAATTGGAATAGGTTTGACGATTACTTTGGAAAAGTGGCATTGTTCAGTGAATTTAATGTTATGGATTACTTCAGACATTTTGCAGTGCCAATGTGAATGTAATAGGTTACATTTTTTTCTTTCTAAAACTCTCTCGGGATGGAGATATATTCAACTACGTTGATATCTGCACAATATGTGTATCAGTTAGCTTTTATTTCTAGAATTATTTTACATCCTTTATTTCAAGAATTACTTTTATATTAGAAGGCAATCTTAAATTGTCTCTCAATTGGTAAAACTTGATTACAGTTGGCCTACCCAGTGGCTTTATTGTAACATACATTTTTTCAATTTTGTTTATCATGTGTTTTATGTAAGGAACACCACATAGGTAACTAAATTATTTTTGTTCTTTGAACTAAAACCATTGCTTTTTGCGTGTTGCATTTAAAGTAATGAGAGTGCAGATTCACAGCATTTTTTTTTTCCTCTGACTATAAACTTGAGTGTTGTATTTGGCAAAGTTTGTTTCCAAATATATTTAAACTCAAGCTAACTAAACACCATTCACACTTTTTAAACAATGGGAACCACAAAAGCTGTGGTTTGTTTTAATCAAAGCCATTCCAATGCAAATCCCATTTGTACCATACTAGACACCAGTTGTTCACTAACTGATTTTCTTTTATTAATGATCTATGTGCAAATACATGGGCTCACAGCAAATCAGATATCTTATTAGATGCATCCAAGTCCTTTTTGAATAATATATTTCCCTAAAGTAGTTTTCATTTGGGCTACGTCAACAGAGATCACTCCATACATCTTAGTTTGTGAAGACAGGGATTGAAATGTACTCTTAGCCAACACGTAGAATAGAAATAGCCTGAGTTTTATTGAGAAAGCAAAATGATGTATTTCATTGTTAGGTAACAAAAATCTATATTGTTTAAAATGTCTGTAATCTGAGTTCTTCCCCATCACCCCGCAAAGTGACATTGACTGAAATCTCTCCATAAAGAGAATTAGGCTATTGCTTCTAGTTCAAATGCATACCCCTTCATTTCCTCTAATTTTATACAATGTAAATAAATACTCTGTAGTGTTCAGAGGCTACTGGAAAACTCTGAATGCCTATCATGTGTTCTAAATAAGGCCCTCTTGAATAAAGAATTACCTTTGAGCTAAGAAAAGTAATAGTTGCTAAGCAGAAAGGTCAACAAGAGCAAGTGGGCTTTTTCCTGTATTTGTCTGTGAGAATAAACATATGGAGGAAAATGTCCTTCTATAAAAGAATTCAAACAAAGCAAAAGTCTTCAGAAAATAGATTGCCATGGAAAGTTTATTTAAACTTAAGACTCCCGCATGGAATTAGCCATGTTAGACTGCATTGAATTGAATGAATAATTCCATTCCAATATGGTCCACTTTCCTTTAATTTCTGTAAGTAATGTTTAGAATATTTGTGCCCAGCAGTATATGAGACATTTCAGCATCAGCAGATTGGAGCACAAGAAATAAGACCCTGAAGAAATGAGCCCACAACTTTAGTGTTAGTCAGAAATGCTCAGAAACACTTAAAGGATGTAAATGTAACTCAAAACAATGCTCAAAGCAAAGTATAATATCTGAGGTTTTACATATAAATAAAGTGTATATATATATATATATATATATCTGTGTATATATATAACCTTCTAAAATATATGTATTTTTTAAAAACTAGATTATAAATGTACAGCATTCATTAGAATCTTATAAATTCTATATTTTAAAATTTGTTTCTCTAGAAAACATTTTATGTAATTTTATAGTATTTCACAGGAACACAAAAAGCAAAATGGAATAACTAGATTATTAGGTTGGGGGTATCTAAGTTTTTAACTCCAGACAATTATAACTACTGTCTTTTCCAACAAAGTGCACCGTGCTGTTCCTCCTACTGTTCTATCCTGAATAATCTGCATTAATTCTTTGTTTCTCACATATGATACAGTCCTTAGGAAGTTTTGACCAACCTTTGTAACAGGGCGATATAGAAAAATAGGGCTTTCTGGGTTTCAGGCAAACAGGTTCTAATGAACGATGTCTCAGTTTACTTGTGAAAAATTAATCATAATTTAGAAATGTTAAAAACCTGTAGTGGTATTAAAATTAAAACTGAAATGTTACACTGTTAGATAGAGTTTCATCTATCATTAAAGAGTTGGATTTAAAAAAAATGACGATGGACTGACACTATGCCTAATGCAAAACCTGAACAAGGAAAACAGTTCACTCTCCCCTTTTCCTTAACTTCAAGACCAGGATCTGGGCTAGCTAGAAAACAGGGTAGCATCACTCAATTCCTGACCACCAGGGTTCTAGTGAAAAAGAAGGGTGAAGACTAATAAGACTACATCTAAAAGGTCTAGTCACCACAGTTAAAAAGAGAGTAGCTTTTTCTGCCCAATATTAAAACATATTGTTAAACTATACTAATTTAAATAGTATGACACTCAAGCCAAAATATATGGACTGATCAGTCATGAAGAAGAGATACCTGAAAAATAAGCTATATGGATATATCAATTTAGTTCTGTTTTTAAACGTGGAGTGACAAAATCTATAGGAAAGGAAATGATAACCCACAGTTGTATGGGACTTGGACAATTTTGAACAACATACTGTCAGAGCATCACCTTGAACCACACATCAAAATCAATTCCACATTGTTTCAACCATAAAAACAGACCCGTCAATAACTAGAAGAGTCTGGGCTTGCTGGCTCACACCTGTAATCCCAGCACTTTGGGCAGCTGAGGTGGGCAGATCATCTGAGGTCAGGAGTTCAAGACCAGTCTAGCCAGCATGCTAAAACCTTGTCTCTACTAAAAATACACAAATTAGCTGGGCATGGTGGCATGTGCCTGTAGTCCCACCTACTCTGGAGGCTGAGGCAGGGGAATAGCTTGAACCAGGGAGGTGGAGATTATAATAAGCAGACACTGCACCACTGCACTCTAGCCTGGGTGACAGAGTGAGGCTCCATCTCAAAAAACAAACAAACAAACAAACAAACAAAAAACAAACAAAAAAAAAACTCGAAGAAAATGTAGCTAAATATTAACTTGCTCTATAGAATGAGGAAGGATTATCTTGGCATTAAAATCAAAAGGAAAAAATATTACTGGTGGAGAGAATTCACACGTGAAAGTTAAGTGAAGAATGATAAGACTATCTTATTTAAATGGTAAGTCAAACTATAAACTCTGGGGAAATATGCAGTCCATTAAGTTTGCTAATAACTAAACACGGGAAAATTACACCCAGAAGACATAAAATGGGGAAAAGACGTAAAGAGGTAATTCACGGATAAAGCATTCACATTTGGAAAAAAATTTCTAAAAAAGACTTTTAAAAGTCCTCTTTGAGGAATTAATGCCAGCTAAATATTAATACATAATACATTTTCAACAATAAATTGACAAATATTGGAAATGAATTAGGCATTCTCATATAATATTGAAAAATTGAAAGGTAAATTTAGGATAACATTCTACAAGTAATTGGATAATATATAACAGTCAGACTTAAAGTTCACCTATTAACCCTATTTCTAAAAAGCCATCCTAGGAAAACAAACAGAGATTGGTCAAATATTTATGTGAAACGATGTTAATTATGCATATTTATTTATAATAGCAACACAGTAGAAACAAAAATTCAAAATAAAACTGGTTAAATTTTAAAAGACATATTCAGTCAAACGTTATGCAACTATTAAAATGACAAATTCAAAACCTATATAAATGTAAAGATTTGACTAAGAGCTACTTTTTAAAATTTATGGTAAGAATTTGGCATTTTGAACAAAGGTTTTCTTTTTGTTTGTTTTTTATTTTAAGCCATGCACACTCCACATCGTCCATCCTCTCCTCCCTTGTATATTTAGACTTATTATAACAGGTGGAATATGAGATTTACAAAGCTAAATTCTTGTCTTGTTTATGTTACTGTTTTTCATTTTGTTCTTTGTTTCTTGCTCCCCCTCTATCTCCACAATACACACATACACAAAAAACATACAACCAGAGAAGAAGAAGAAGAAAAAAAAAACAACACATGCAATGTTTTAACTTCAGCACAGAGGCTGTGGTAGACACACAATATCTGGCAAATAAATGAAGAGATGGAGTAAATAATAAAGGCAACACTTTGAACTACAGATTGGTGCAAACATAATTGCGGTTTTTGCCATTACTGATAACATCAGACAATTTTGTTTTGCAAAAGGTTATATTTGAGTGCTTGCATTTGACAACTCAAAGGAAAAACTTCTTCCCAGAAAAAAATATTTTTAAAAAAACTCATTATGGGATTTTATATGCGTGTTTCTGTTTATAAAATTGTGATCTCTAATGGAATGTATTTTCCCCTTTTTGTAGTTTTTTCATTTTTTGTGTCAAAGATAGAAACACACCAAAAGCATGCTATGCCACTATTTTTTTCCGCCTTACGGTGCCTCATTTTTAAAAAATAAAAGACTGCAATACAGTTTATTTCTGTGTTCTACCTAATTCTAAAATACTTAAAAAGATGTAGTGGCATCTTATTGCAGATGTTTATCTTGTGTAAACTCTGGCAAAGGATAATTAGAGATTCTTAATAAAATATTTCTCAGCCAGTTGTGGAGAATTATTTTTGACCTTAAAAAAGCAGACAAAACCCCTCCCACAGCAGAGTAGGAATTCCTCTTTTTTGTTCTCTCTCTCTCTGTCTCTGCCTAATAAATTGCTTCTCTGGAAAAAAAAAAAAGCAGACAAACAAACAAAAAGGTCACCTATGTATACAGTTGCATATATTAAATGAGCCAAAAGATCTCTAATGTGGGCGTTTATTTCAGTCCAAAGAATATGACTCCACTACGGATGTGAATTTTGTAAGATATTTTAGAGACAACCAATATAATATAAAATGCTATTTCTTCCTGCTAAAGTTTGGAAATCTAATAATAGAACTCAAACCTGGATATCTACTGAAATAATGAAAAGACAAATGAATGAAAGCATGCAATAATAAAAGTGTAGTGAAAGTGGAGACATTGTCTCCAGTGGGGAGTGAACCATAACGAGCCACATAGGGAAGTCCGCTACAACCATGCATTTTCAAGTTGTCTTACTTCTTTGTTAGTTTGCTACGTATGATGGCCTCAAGCTCCATCCATGTCCCTGCAAAGGGCATGATCTTGTTCCCTTTTTATGGCTGCATAGTATTCCACAGTGTGTATGTACCACATTTTCTTTATCCAATCTATCCTATGGAACCAAAAAAGAGCATAGTGTCTTTAAGCAGCTGCAAGCAGTTTGTTCTCATGGGACTATGGTTTGTGTAGGGGGTACAGGGAAGATAAATGATTGATAAAATTGGAAACCAACAAAGCCATTGTTCATAAGACTAAGAGCATATATTGGAATTTATTATTCATGGATCATAGGGATTTACTGAAGGGTTTTAAGCTGAGGATTGATATAATCATAGCTGACTGGTTTTAAGATAATAATGATGAACATGTTTTCAGGGGTATTACCTGAGTTGGGGTGCCAATTAGGAGACAGTAGTCTGTGGGATGCAAATGAAATGAAAGTGGTAGATATCTCTAAAAGACAATAGGAGATATTCTTATGAAATTTACTAGTCCTTCCTTTAAACCCGTCACACAGTTTAGGACTTACGTATTACTCAAATGCGGTTTTATACAATGAAACACTTTTTACTCAATAAAGAATTTGACTACATTCCTATCCATTAAAAATTTTAGAACTCCTCTGGTTGAATGAAGAAGTCAATATTTTTAAATAACTTTCTTTAAAAAGTAAAAATGACATTAGAATTTATATAAAGCATCTTAGTTTCCAGGCATTATGATCCTTTGATAGGGAGCTAATTAAAATTAGTGTTTTTTATGAGCACACATCTTTTGAAGCATTTCTGGACTTCTAGTTTTAAAAGTAAAATTGTTTAGTTTATCATGGTTGTGTTCTGGGAGAGATTTTTGCCTATATTATTAGGGTTTATTTAACCGTACATCATGGATTATTTTCTGCTCTCAGCTTTTGTGATTTGGCTATTAGTGTAAAACCAAGCACAATGTTGGTTACCTTATATCCACTCTTGATTTCTTTTTATTGGTTTAGACACCAGAAAGATTTCCATTAGCCTGAGATATTTAAAATTTATTAATTTTTCAGAGTTGGAAATCAGAGCTTTCAATAAATTTATCATTTCCCAATTTCTGTGTTGTCTTTACACGAATCCCTGGAAAGAGAATAAGACACTGAAATAATATTGGTAGCATAAATGTAGCCCAGGAGTATTTGCCATTTATCAGAACCTGTATGTGGCTTGGATGTGCTACAATAGTCAGATTTTTCTAATACTGTTTCTGTCCTACAGTATGGGCCGTGCAGAACTCTAAAGATAGAAACAGAAGAGAGGTTTAACCTGAGCCAGTTGCTTTTGATGCTTAGGAAAGGGGCTTGGGTGCTCCACATACTGCACACACTTCATTATAGAGATCTGCATGGTAATTGGATGCACACTGAAAAGTATTTATACTTTTGATAAAATACACAGTTGTCTGAACTTATGCCTAGAACCAGAAATCAAATAAGATGTATATCTTCATTTGGAGAATTCATTTATGCATTTCTGAATTTGAACATTCCCCTCTACTAATGAAACATTAAGAACTTGTGGTTAACTCAAGATGAAAATATGGAGTGGCTACCGTTTGGATAAAATTATTTTCTTATGTTTTCATACAGTCGCTTAATGAGCTATATCCTGTGAGGTCATATTCGAGACCCACAACAGTCAAACCTAAAAAGCCTGTCTTTCTATCAATAACATTTTTTAAGCTTTGTTTGCTCTCCTCTTCCAACTTGTTAGGAACAGGATATTTGGCTCCATGTTTAAAACCAGCAATGGAAAGTTGTTTTGGTTTTCCTTAATAAAATCTTCACAAATTCGATATTTAACTTATAGAAGAGTTTTCCATTAAGCCGTCCTTAAAAGTCAGCTATACAGAACTCTGTAATTAAAAACAAAGATTCTCTAGTTTTCCCGTTGTTCAAATATATGTTATGCTTCTTGAATATTGCATTTTAATTTTTTTCTTGATGCATTATACTTGGTATAATATAATACAATTAGGAGTCCTGGCATAATGTTGGAGTGTGGAGTCAGTTACCTGTGAGCGGAAATGGCATGGATATTACATAGGATGCTAGGTGCCTACTAGTGTATATAGTAAAGTTGATTTTGGGCATGAAAATAAAACGTCATAAATTCAGTACTTTTTCTATTGTTTGGTTTTCCTGCAACCACATGAGAATATTTATTTACTTTTTTAATATATATTTTTAATACAGAGTCTTAAATAAAACTCGTTCTCTTGCCCAGACTGGAATGCAGTGGCACAATCATAGCTCTCTGCAGCCTCAAACTCCTGGGCTGAAGCGATCTTCCCACCTTAGCCTCCGGAGTAGCTAGGACTACAGGCACATACCGCCATGGCAGGGTAATTTAAATTTTTTTTTTTTTTTTGAAGAGACAGGATCTCACTATATTGCCCAGCCTGGTACCAAACTCCTAGCCTCAAGCAATCCTCCTGCCTTGACCTCCCAAAGTGTTAGAATTATAGGCAAGACCCATCAAGCCCAGACAACACAAGACGATTATAATGGATAGTATCTATAATTTAATGGAAAGCACTGGATTTGGGTTCAGGAAAAACTGGATGCCTCTGTTAGCTGCAGTTTCTGATGCTCTTTCCTAAGGTTAAATCCTTTTAGTACATCATTTCATTTAATCATCAACAAATCTTCTCTGTAGTGCTTTGTATCTCCACTTTATAAATAAGATAATTGAGATTTGGTGAAGTTAATTAATTTTCTGCACACCCCAGAGCCTTCAGGTGGGGAGGCTGGTCCAGCTAAGTGTCATTTCAAAGTCTTTATGACCACACAGCTGGCAGGACAATGGGAAGCTCCTGTTGCCACTAGCCAGTGATGCACACTTGGGTAATTTGTTTAAAAGTTATAACCCTTCTCTTAGTTATATGCAAATTAGCAGCGATACTCTCTGTTCCACAGGTTATTAATGAGATGACATAAAAGTACTTGGCAACATGTCATCTAACATATCTAGGAAGTCAGTAAATATTTGTTTAGTTTGGCGAAATACATATCTATGATTTCAAAAGATAAAAAAATTGCTGAAGGAAGACAATGATTTGTATAGAACTGCCTAGATAATTAATGATGTGGCAAGAAGTCAAGGTATATTTGGACCAGGGAATCCAGGAAATAAGAAGAATGTGTATTTGCTTTCATTTAGACCCAAGGAAATATTAATGTACAGCGAAGACAGAAAAAATGGACAACTGCTTTTCACAATATTAGTTGACTTACTGAATTAGAAGGTGTCTTTCAACATGTAAAATGGACAATGTCAGGTTTGAAAATGTATTAGTAGCTCAGGAATTCAACAACTAGACACTATTTCATTCTGAAGAACAAAATTAGAAATCCCCATTAATTTACTGTTTGCAGACTGGAGAGTATATAAAAAAAATACACAGAGCAGAATTTCATCATGAATTTATGGTGTTTTTCTTTGCTGTACATTCTGGCTGTCCCTGAAAGCTGCAAATATGAATACAGGTTATAATGGAGCTTAGAAGAAGATGAAGAAGAAGAAGGAGGAGGAGCAGGAGCAGGAAAGGAAGAAAAATGATTGCTGCAGGATAGTATACCATTGTAAAAGTAGATCATTTTTATGACCAAATGGGGAAAATGGGGTCCAATAATAAACTCTTACACAAAGAAGTTTAAATATTTAAAAAGTAACTATATAAATTGCTATTCATATGGAAAGAATGAGTTTTTGTTCAGAATAATTCTTATATCCCTTTACTGGAGGAAGGAGTGCTATTTGTGTGTGTGCATGCATATATGTGTATATGCATATATATGTTTTGCATATATTAATCTCATTAATTTTTAAGAATAGAAACACTTTTCTTTTTTTTTTCTTTTTATTTTGCAATGGAGTCTTTCTTTTGTTGCCCAGGCTGGAGTGCAATAGCACGATCTCAGCTCATTGCAACCTCCGCTTCCTGGGTTCAAGCAATTCTGCTGCCTCAGCCTCCTGAGTAGCTGAGATTACAGGCACATGCTACCACACATGGCTAATTTTTGTATTTTTAGTAGAGAAGGGGTTCCACCATTTTGGCCACGCTGGTCTCGAATCCCTGGCCTCAGGTGATCAACCTGCCTCGGCCTCCCAAAATGTTGGGATTACAAGAGTGAGCCACTGTGCTCAGCCTAGAAAGAAACATCTTTTTAAATAATTCTACTATCAGTCTAATCTATTACTGCTCTTTGCTATTTTGCTTTGATAAGTTATAATTAGATTTCTCCCATTTTCCATCTTACACAATACTGCATGCTAGACAAAACTACAGATGTTTTCTGTAGCCTATCTCTCATATCCTTGGCATATTTAGCTTTAAAATACATTAGACTAGTTTCCTAAAGATTTAAAATAAATATCCTTTTTGTTATTAATTTTTTTTGATGTGCAGTCTAAAAGTTAAAACACTGCTTAAAAATATAGGTCATTTTACATCATCCTTTTAAATACAGAGGGAAGCCCCTTTCAGTTGCTCCTAGAAATACGTTTTAGTCCCTACTATATGAAGTAAGTTATTGTTTACTGTTGTAAAATAATTATGTGAGGGGAATTTGAGCCCCCACAAGGGAAACATATGAGGTTAGTAATACTAACCTACCATGAAAAACATGGCGACCCAAGACCAAGGCTAGTGGAGGGTGGGGTAGGATCATGAGTGGGCATCCAGCTAAATAAAAGTGTTGAGAATGATTCTGCAAACTACAAAAGCTGTGAAATTCAGCCCAGACTGTGGAGAAGAGGAGAACGAAGCAAGTTCTAGGTAGGCAGCCAGAGAACCCAGGTTCAGGTTGCTACACCATGCCCTTTTTCATTCTGCATCTATGTTGTACGTGATTCTGTGTCCACAGTTGTTAAACTATTCTCTCCTGGGTGCTAGAGGACTCCAGGTAGCTTTGGATCTAATACATACCATTGCCAAAGTAATTCTGAATTTAAAAGTCATTTTGCATATAGAGGAAGATTTAGGTTTTATAAGGTCTGAAGCTTATACAATTCTGAGGACTCTCTAAGAAATAGTTTTAAAACTACAAGTAGAAAAATAGATGTGAATGTTAATGTATATTTAGAGTAGGAAAGAAGTCATAAAGAATTTTAAAAGACTTATTGGCAAAAATGTTTAAATTGATTTTAGCTTGATTTTAAGTATGATTCAATAAAGAAACAGCAATTTGCTACCTGAGATGGAAACAACAGGGTAAAGACATTGTTTCATGAAAATTAAAATACAGGGGACTCCTTCACATGGAGATATTTGCTTTCAAGGATGTCTATTGTGAGACCTAGAGATATTTATTTAAAAGTCCATAATTGGGGCATAGATGTTATTTTCCAAGAATCCTTTTGATTACAAAAGCAACTGAAGTCTGGACCAAAATTATGCCATTGGTAACTTAAACTGTGAAGAATCAATTTCTCTTTTCATATATAATTTGAAAAACTAAGCTATCAGGCAGAAAAACATAATTCTAACACCATTTAGGTAGTTGTATTACATCACAGCTTTTAGACACAAATGAGACCAAACAAACTCAGATGTTCTATTTTCTTTGTCTATAACCATTGCTAAAATTGCTCTGTAATATATGCTAGATATTTGAAACTCAGAATGACTGAAATTTTAAGAACATTTGAAAGTAAACCAAGATTGGTACTTTGGAAACATTTTGTAATGTATCTTAACACGTATACATGCAAATTTTATGGACTTCATTGAACATTAAATGGATATGACAAACATCTATTGAACATAATTGAGCATATTTATATTCCTTTATCAGGGCCTCTGGGTTTTTAAAAATAATTATTTAGTATTAGATTTAATGAACCAAAAATATTATATATTTCACTGTTTCCATTCCACTAAGAGTAATACTTAAGTTCTCTGATAGATCTGCTCAACTTAATATTGTTTTATCAATTATTAGTTCATTTAACATAAATGTAAGACTAATTTAAACAGAAACATCCTGACACATTTTAATTCTTAAAGTGTCATTCTTCAGAAAGCTCTTCCTTGCCCAAGTAGTCTTAAAATAATTTTTTTCTTGGGAGTAGAGAAAAGTGGAGGAATCTATACCTCACGTAGTTTAACTCTACAAGTGTTTTTTTCCACCTTTAAAGAATAATCCATCCAAACAGCCTTCCATTTCTTTTCACTGTTATAATGTGAAATTTAAACAAAATTCTCTATTTAATCTATAATATCTCTCATTAATTCTATTCAGTTTTTTTTTAATTTTAAAATTATGACTTAAGCTTCAAGGATTCAATAAATTTACTTCCGCATCTACTGATAAAATATGTGTTCAGGTTTTGGTGGTATATATACTTTCTAGAACAGCAGGAGTAACTGTAGATTCTAGCATAAACAACCAAATAAACATGCATTTGCATCAAGTGGGTTTCAAAATGTGTTGCTGCCAAAGGCGTGCTCAGTGATTTTTTTGTTTCATAAAATCTTAGACTTCAAAAGACAAAAAGGGAGAAAAACTGGCTATGTATGACTTGGAGGTAACTTTCTTTCTTATATGTAAAATAGTTTACCAAAGAACAACATTAATGTTTATTTACATTTCAATGTGTTTTTATTACTGTTGCTTATTTGAAAAAACCATTTTACTTTGAATTTTAGATGTACAAAGAAGTTGCAAAGATAGCAGAGAGTTTCCATACACCCTTAACGTACACCCCGTAATGTTCCCATACACCCCATAATGTTATCGTTTCATACTGCAGTCTCATTTTTGTCAAAACTAAGAAACCAACACTGATACATTACTATTAACTAAACCTCAAACTTGATTCAAATTTCAATACTGTTTCCATTAATATCCTTTTTCTGTTCTAGGATGCAATTCAGAATACCACACAGCATTTAGCTGTCATATCTCCTTAATCTCCTTTGGTGTATGACAGTTTCTCAGTCTTTGTTTCCATGACATTGACATTCCTGCAAAATGAATACAATGTATCAGGGCTAGATGACAGTCCTGAAGCCAGGTTAGGGCCCTCTTGAGGAAGAGTTAATGACAATGCTAAATGTACTATTTGCTGCGGTGATTTTGGAAGGTATCTGTAGCCGAATCATTAGACAGCTTGAGGAAGGTTTGTATAGGTTTTTACATCTGAATTCCTTATTGTAGCTGCTTCTATGATTTGTAGCTAAGCTAGGAAATCTTGAACATTTTCCAGTGGTCCAGAGCTGTGGATTTTCCATTGTCTTGATGCCGAAAGTGCTGAATGCAAATAGAAAAGTATAATGAACACATCTGAAAATTGAAAGTGTATAATCTGCGGCTGTATTGCTTTCAAAACTTTAGAAGTCTACGCCTGCCAAGAAAAAAAGTTGTAGCATTACAGTTCTATTTCTAAAGAGAAGTGAAGCCAATACCTATAAGACATATGTCTTTATTTACTCAAACATAAATCAAATGGTTCAGGAACTTGTGCAAGTAAATCGGATTCCATTTGTATGTTTTTCCTGACACATAAATCTAGTTGTATGTAGAATGGCATGAATAATGCAGGAACTGAGCTCCCAGAGTGAATAATCTTTCACTGGAAACCTGGGACTGATGGCTTACCTTACAGAAATGGGCTAGGCACCATGGAGATAAATGCAAGAACACACATAAGCAATCTATGTGTATCTATTTTTTTCTCCTATTGGATTTTATATTGTGAGACACATGCAAGTAGCAGCATGCCACTATTGTTTCCTTATTTAATGCATTAATAATAATAAATGTTAGTCACTGTCATCATGATTACTGATTCTTTTATGCTGATTGCACTACTCACAGCAATCCTGTAAACTACTGTGACTATCATGTAAAGGTGAAGAAGATGAGGGACTGGGGATTTTAATAACTTATCAAAGATCATACATCTGGGTAAGGGCACAGTGAAATCTGGTCTGTCTCACTCCGTGGGCATAAACATTACTAAATACAATTCCTATTTTGAACTCAAGATGGTCTTTGATGGCTTATGGTAGTAAGATAAAACAAGCTGACAGAGGCAAAAGGAATAAATAAAAATAAGTTAGCACAAGACCCTGAGTACAAAAGGAACAAATCCTGTGCTCAGACCACAAAGCTACATTAAAGCATACTATGGGGTTATTTTCTCAGCAGTAGAAATAGCAAATCTACATAAACTAATATTCAGATCCCATTTATCACTTATATGTCTGAACAGTTCAGGGATAAAAATGAATCTTGAAACCACAACTGACGTTATAAAGGCCTTTATTCATTGATTAAAAGTCAATAAATAAGATTGTATCAAAATCTATCAAAAATCGTAATAAGACAAGGATGTCCTCCCTTCCCACTTTTATTTAATGTTTTATTATAGGTTCTAGACAAGGCAATTGGCCAAGGAAAAGAAAGATAATGTATTCTGATTATTTGGGAAGAATCAAAACTTATAGATAACAGGATCTTTTATATAGATAATCCTAAGGAATGCACACACACAAATAGGCTCTTACAACAAGTGCCACAGATGATTTAACAAATGACCAAAATGATTTTTATCAGGGCAAGGTGTTTCTGGAATTTGGAGTTTCTAAAGTATTTTCTTGGCTGCTCTTGAACTTCTCAGAAAAGTTTCACTTGAAAGATAGTTGCATTGTTATTTCTAATGTCAACTGTAAGCAGAGATGATTTCATAGCTGCTGTTGGAAACCATTCCCAAAGTAGCTGATTGCTTTCCACAATGGAAAATCATTTCTTTGTGCTCATTCTGATCTTTTATCCATACTTTTTTCCAAAGTGTTCAGTAAATAGGGCAAACTTGAGATGTTAAAACTGACAGCATCGAAACTTTACTCACTTTCGTTGGTTCCTTTAACCAATTGAACCTCGCAATCAAATGAAATGGCAAGAGTTATTTTTTTCCTCTTTATTTCTAAACCTAAGTAGTTACGAAAAATTTTCTCAAAATCTCATTCTGGGACTCTACCAAAGATGTACGTGTTCAAGCCAATCACGTAGTAGTGGAACATAAGGAAACATATTTTTAATAAAAAATAATAGCAAGTTTCATCAGAAAGAATTGAATATTTTCCAAATAGAGTCAGTCACTGGTGAAAAGGGGCTAAAATTATAAAGTAACCAAAGGATCTTGGAACCGTGGATCTGGAATGCATTCTGAGAGTTAGGAGAACCAAAATTGTAAGTGTGTTAAGATTGTCACAGTGTAAGCTTTGATATTCACAAAGACGCTAAGAGCCAGGAACACATGAGGGAAGTATGAGCTAATTATACCAAATTGGGAGTTACCAACATGTCAGTGGTGATTGAGTCCTTTGGAATGAATGAGATACTAAACATATTATAAAGTGATAAAAGAAGAGGGCACACGTCATAATCTTGAGCAATACCTAAATTTAAAGTGTGCAAAAGAAACACAGAAGAAGTCAGAAAATCAGTAGAAAAAAATATATTAATGGCAAAAAACCACAATTACTTTTGCATCAACCTCATAGAAATGTTGCCTCCTAACAGTTAGGAAAAGTGTGGTTCAACAGAAGATCTACAGTATCATATGCTCCTAGGAGATCAAATAAGAGAAGGGATGCTGCATTTCATGGTCTTTTGCATTGGTAACAATTGGCAAGTTAAAAGGTCACAAGTCTCCCCTTTTTTACTGAGATCCAATTGTTATTTTCCAATAGACATTGAGATTGCTCCAAGTCTCTGTTTTATCTCCAGAGTTTTGCAAAAGTTTATTCTGATCATGTTCGCCATTGCTTTCATTGCTTTTATAGAGGAGAGAAGTTTTGAAGGTGCTCATTCTGCTTCTTCACCGATATCTCACCTACAGTTTTGCTTTCTCATTTGTTTATACATCTTTTTAGACTACTGTACTTAATCTGTCATTTATCTGTAATGTGCAGCTATAATCAAGGCAACATCATCTGCATCAATCCCTTTCCCTGTCTTATTTACATTCTTCATTACTTTTCTTATTCATTACTTAGATAAATGGTGACCAAAGAAAGGTGTGCATATTTTAGGATATGCTCAAAATGATCTTACAGCCACAAAAGAGAAAGATTTTCTGTGAAAGCTATTTTATCTTTTTGTTTCATTTCTATGTGCCTAATCATATGTGTATCTATACCTTCTCATCCTATAGTAATTACTGTTACTTATAGAAAATAACCAGTTATTTGCTTTATAATCTTTAAATAAATTAAATGTGATTATTTCATATCTATCATGCTTTCCAGCCCAGTGGTTTAGAAATATTGTTTAAATGTATACCCAAATATGTTAACTCTGTTTTTCTGTTCAACATTTTATACATCAAACCATACATTATATGTGAAAAAAATGCCAGGGCTTCTTTTTCTCAAATAATCTACCTTAGCTAGGTTTCTATGAGTAGAAGTAAATGACAAAAACATAGCTGCTGACCAAAATACATGTTTTAAACAGTTAACAAATGGTGAGGTAAATTTGTGAGAACTTTTTGCTTTCACATAGGATAGAAATGTCTCTCTCACACACACAAACACACATACACACACACACGCAAACCCCTAAAATGGAAATTCTTACGTTTGTCATTTTGAAATTGGTGTATTGCAACTTTATTTTGAGGACATATTTAATCTTCAGGAAAAAATAGAGTAGAATTTTGTGGAATGTGTCATTAGACTTTAGTGTGCAACATATTTAATGTTGAGGGCACAATCTTGACATGTCACGATTGCTTTGGTTTTATTTCAGTGACTTCAAAATTTCAGTAAAATTGCTTTGGTTTTATTTCAGTGACTTCAAAATGACCACTTGTCATTGTGTCTCTAAAGGAACATTTGCTCCCTCAGAATATTTGTTATTATGCCAGCTAGACTGTTATTTCTGGTCTTCTTTGCAAAGAAGTGATAAAGTTCTAAAATTGGGAAATATCGAGATATTCTTTGCTTATAATCTCTTTGTACGAGTAGAAATGTGCAGAGAAAATCTATTTTAATATTTTAACATGTGGTTGATTATCAGTGTAGACCAAGACAAATTAGTTCAGCAAAAGTATAAAATTAGTATGCTCGAGCCATCATAGAATGACGTCACACTAAAAAGTGAATTCTCTTTATAGAGTTTAAAAGGTAATTAAAAAGTTATTTGCTGAGGCTTTAGTAACATTTCATCTAATGTGAAGCCAATGTGCTGCAGGTCATATGCAGGCCAGCCTAGAACGAAGTCATAGAAATGAAAGTGAAGATGGAGTAGAAGATTAATTTAATTAGGATTTCTTAAGATAATATTTAATTTCATGAAGGATTTTAAGGCTATAAGATTGTTTCCTCACATCACAAGCAACATGGAATATGCACATTTTCAGATTCTTCCCAGCCACGAGGATTGCATGGAATTCACAACCTCCAAAAGAGAGAATTAATGCCAGTTATAATAAGAATCCACAGAATATTAGTGGCATGCAAATGGATTTGATTAATAATAAAGTGTAAGGTGGTATTTCTATAAGTATATAATCCAATGAGTTTTGAAAGGTCCTGTCCTTGATCTCATTTTTTTTTCCTGGAAATTGTGATTTGGTGCTGAACTGCATTTGATAAGAAATTAATGCCTAAAGTATACAAGGAAAGAAGTGTGTGTCTTGGTGTGTGGCATGCAAAAACTTTAAGGAAGAAAAGTAAGGATCAAGGAAACAATCTCTGAAACAGGATAGGTCACAAGTACATATTAAAGTAGGATTTATTTATAACCTTGAAATATTGAAAAAGGAAAAGTCCTTGGGGGTGATCGTTTTGAAACTTTTTAGCTTACTGCTTGGGATTGAGATTTTTCACTTAGATGGGTATACCCATTTTGAAATGCAATGTCACAGTTTTAATGAAATGCAATGTCACTCACTCACCCTTGGGATTGACCATGATATTCTAGAAAGAAAGAAAAATAAACCTGGCATTTAGATGCCAAGCACCTTTCAAAAGTCTTTTAGAATTTATTATTGTTCCACTTTTACAGATGGTGAAACTGAGACTCACACTAGACTCCTTGCCTGTTAACACCGCTATAAGTGGTGGAAACAGACTTCAAACCTCAAGCCACCTTTACGGCTCTTCATGAGATTATCTCTCTTCTCTGAATTGAAGACTAGAGATCAAAATTCCTAACGGCAACTTATTTAAGTGGGTGCCTTTTTACTCTGCCTTGACGTGTTGCTGCTGTAGATTCAGAAAGTTAAAAAACGGTAGTGTGCATTGCCTTTAGCTAGAGGACTGTGCCACCTTTTCTCCATTTTCCCCTCCATCCCATCCTCTCCCATTCTCTGTCGCGTCCTGTATCCTGAGATGCTTGTGCCCTAGGGATGCATCACCAAACTTCCTTACCTCCTAGCTTCTGATTTAGTTTGGGTAATAGGAGAATAAGGAGAGAATAACCTGAGCATTTCTTCCCTGATCCATCTCAATTTCAGTACTTTGGTTGTGACTGTGATTATGCTTCCCAAAATTCTGGATGCTGTTGGAAGGCCCCTCTTTCTCCCTTCTTTCCCTGTCACTAGATCCTGCTGAATAATCTTACCCCATTCTCGTTGAGGCCAGGAAGCGGTAAAATATCCCAGTGCTGCTAGTCCCTGGAAGTCTCACATTCCTGATTAGCTACCTGATCCCCGCCTGCTCTGTAAATAATCTCTCATGGAATTATTTTCAATATACCCATTGCGTACATCTAGTCTTTTCTTTTTGAATCTTGAATGTTATATGACTATCAGAAGATTAAAAATTTATTGGGCTGGGTGCGGTGGCTCAGCCTGTAATTCCAGCACTTGGAGAGGCTGAGATGGGTGGATCACTTGAGGTCAGGAGTTCAGGACCAGCCTGGTCAACATGGTGAAACCCTGTCACTACTAAAAATACAACAACGACAACAACAAAAATTAGCCAGGTGTGTTGGCTCACTCCAGTAGTCTCAGCTACTTGGAGGCTGAGATAGGAGAATCGCTTGAACGCAGGAGGCAGAGGTTGCAGTTAGCCTAGATTGCACCACTTCACTCCAGCCTGGGAGACAGAGTGAGATTCCATCTCAAGAAAAAAAACAAAACAAAACTCTGCAAGTAGAAACTCTTATATTATGAAGTTATTGATTAGTCTAGTAGTACAGATTCCAAAGATACTCAGAATCTTTTTTCCCTTTGTCTACTGGAGGAACATTTTATATTTATTATTCTTTTAATTCTTCCAGCTACCTATCCTCTTCTCTGACAATATATCTACCAATTGGCAGATTTTTACATGTAATTTGAGTATACATGAACCTACCACTTGTTAAAGTAAACTAAATATGGCCTGAGAAAGACTGTGTTCTTCTGTATTTAAGTCTTTGTAGAGGAACTATTACCTAACTTAATAGGCAGACAAGATTGAAAACCTAACTTAGGGGCATGCATCTGTAACAATAGCTGGGTCTTGGACAATCCCAGCAGCCACACTTAACCATTCACTGCAGACTATTCAAACTGTGTTCAAATAAGGAAAATGCCAACCTGTAACCAATCCAGTTGTTTCTATACCTCACTTCTAATTTCTGTACATCACTTTCCTTCTATTGTCTATAAATATTTTCTGACCACAAGGCATCCCTAAAGTCTCTGAATCTACTGTGATTCTGGAGGCTGCCTGCTTTGTGGATATTTTTTTTCTTTCTGTCATTTAAACTCTGTTAAATTTGTCAAAGAATTTCTTTTAACATCGTGTAAACCTCTTCATCAAAAAGAATTTTAGAAAAGTATATGAAAGTTCCTTCAAGCCCCTGCCATATTTGATAAGCAACCTCATAATATGGATGGAGCCCCTGAGCCTTCTGAGCTGGGCTGTCATGTTGCCATTACCAGAGGGGCATATCACAGTTGCCAACTTTCTTGAAATTTCAGGGGCAGGTTCACTTGTTAAGCCCTTGTTCCTTAAAAGACGTCTCCCCTGTGATTTCTGTTATCCTGCACTCTTGGTTTTCTTACCACATTGGCCATCCATTTCCATTACTTTGTGAATCATCATCTTGCACATATTCTTTAAATGTTGAAATAGTTCAGATCTCTGGCTTTGAAAATTCCAAAACTCATCCAGAGAGGATGCAGCATGATCTTTGTAGGTACATTCTAGCCCTTTTACTCGGACCCCAGACCCGTTATTTCAGATTATTTCGACTATTTGACATCAGCATTTAGACTTGTTTCTGGTGTCTATAACCCAATTTATGTAAAACTGAACTCGTGCTCTTCCTTCTTCTTCTACCAAAGAAAAAAAAGAAAGAAAGAAAACAACCACCGTTATGGCAGCAACTCAGTGAAATATTTCATGACACGTTGAGGAACTTGGAATTTTGGGGGCAGGAGACAGCAAACACTGGATAGATCCTTTGCAGGAGGAATGGGGACAGATCTTCATGTTTACATTTTGATATGATTACTTTGCCAACTTGTCAATAGTTTTGAAGAAAAGATGACTGTTGGCAGAGAGGCCATCTGAGATATGCTTTAAAAGTTTGAGGTAAAACACGATGAAGATGCAAAGAGAGGTATCAAAATAGGGACAGAGAGGAGCGCATACATTTGAGAGATATTTAAAAGATAAATCAATAGAACTTGATAACTGACTAGATTTAAGGACTAAGGAAGAGAAAAGCTTTCATTTCGTAGAAAAATGACGTTGTGAGCAGGTGAAATAGAGACCACGAAACAAGTAAGTCTAAAAGTAAAGGGGGAATATAGATTTTTTTTTCTCTCGCTCCTTCCTTTCCTCTTTCTTTCTTATTATTTCTTTTCTTCCTTCCTTTTCTTTTCTATTTATTTTCAATTTTTTTTCTTTTTTTTAATGTTTGAAATGCCTGTAGAAAATGCTAAGAAAGCAGCTGAAGTTACCAGTGGTATTAGTCTGGATGTCAGAGAAAAGATGATCTTAGCTTAAAAAGCAGATGCAGGAGTCTTGGGTACATAGAGGATAGTGGAATTATGCCTTAATTAGCTCACAAAGGGAAAGAAACTGCACGAAGTGGGGAAAACAGGAGCCAAAGACAGAACTCTGGGGACCACAGCGCTCAGAGAGCGGTTAATGAAGAAAAAGCTGTAAAGCCTGACGTTGAGATAAGTTAACCATTTGTTCCAAGCCTTGCACACAATTCTGGAAAAGCAACAGGGAGAGAGTGAATCTAGATTCTCATACAAGTTCTCTTTCCACTAAACACTGATTTGTCCTCATTCTGTTAAAAGCTAAATTGCAGCATAGGGGACTTCAGGAATTTCAGCTATGTCTACGCTAATATTTTACTATCATTTATCAAGGACCTAATGGATAATTCAGCTTCTGTACTGTACAAAACTACTCTAAAACTAAGCCACTTGGGATAATAACATTGATTAGTTTTCACAAGTGTGTATGGCAGTTGGGGATTTTTTCAACCGTGCGCGGGTTTGGCTGAAGTTGAATGGTCTAGGATGCTCTCACTAGCATTCTGGTGATTGGCTCAAGATCAACTAAATTGATGAGAAGACTACGCTGCCCACTCACATGGTAGTGGTCAGAGTTCCTGGGCCCCAATGTGCAAGCATTTTGCAAGTCTGTGTTTAAATCAAGTTTGTTGTCATTCCATTAGCTAAAACCAGAGTTAGACTGGGAGAGAACAAACCCAGTGTGTAGGCAGAGGGAGAAGCATCATGTCAGCCACTTTTGCAATCTACCACAGGTATCCAGATTTGTAATCACTGCCCATTTTTTATAGGCTGGATAAAGAAAATGTGGCATATATACACCATGGAATACTATGCAGCTATAAAAAAGAATGAGTTCATGTCTTTTGCAGGGACATGAATGAAGCTGGAAACCGTCATTCTCAGCAAACTAACACAGTAACAGAAATCCAAATATCACGTTCTCACTCATGAGTGGGAGTTGAACAATGAGAACATATGGACACAGAGAGGGGAACATCACACATCTGTCAGGGGGTGCAGGACAAAGGGAGGGAGAGCATTAAGGCAAATACCTAATTCATGCAGGGCTTAAAACCTATATGACAGGTTGACACCTATATGATAGGTGCAGCAAAGCACCACGGCACGTGTATACCTATGTTACAAACCTGCATATTCTGCACAAGCATTCCAGAACTTAAAGTAAAATTAAAAAAAAAATAACAAAAATAAAACCATATAATTTATATCACTGGCCTGATTATAGATTTTGTCTTTCCATGTCTGTGAAACTTCACTAACATATATAATATTCTTCAAAGTGTCAAATGAAAGGTGATGTATTGATTTTTTCTAATTAAACATATTTTACCAATGTGGAAATATTAGACTTTGGAATCTGAAACCTTTTTGTAACAGAAAAACAATTTTTCTTTTCTTTTTTTTAAACTTCTATTTTAGATTTGGGAGTACATGTGAAGGTTTATTAACTGGGTATATACTGCATGATGTTGAAGTTTGGGGTACAAATGACATCATCATTCATGTTCTGAGCATAGTACCCAACAGTTTCTCAGCCACATTTTTTTTAAGAAGAAAGAGTCTAAACTCTTAAGAATGATCTATTTTGTAAAAAGATAAATTCTTGGCATTTAAAATTCATAATAAGTTTAGGAAATTTGCAATCAGTCTCTGTAGTTTTCAAAGAGGCCTGAGCAGAGTTAATATTTAATAAATGGAAAAAGAATAATTCTTCCTGAATCGTCTAATTCAGAATACCCACAATGGGGACCAACTGCACGAAATGACTCCAGTATTGAAAATCCTCTGTATTTTATTTTACTTACAAGTGGTGACAAACATCTTGAAAACAAATATCTTTCAAGGAAATCTGATGAAACAAAAAGTATTTTGTTCCAAATGTAAGGAATAAATCTTGTAAATTTTAAGTGGTTTCCCGAACAAGAAGTGCATAGAAAACTCCAAAAATGTTTTTTTTTTTCTAGCCATCGCCTTCATGAGCAGAATTTCAAAAACTTAAAAAGGTTTTGTTTCTGTTTTGTTTTACTTCTTAAACTATTAGCTCAAATATTATTTGTGGTAGATATTTACAGCTTTTTAAAGGTGTATTGAGGATGCATTTTGCTGGCATCACTGGTTATGCTTACAGATGTACCACATGCTGAAAGATGTTATTCAATTATTTATACACACAAAAATTTCTGGAAAGATAACTGGATTAGTTGTGGAAATATTTTTCACTTTCAGAAACATCCTTAGTCACCAGTCAGTCTTACGCTGAACATCAGGATTACTGAGTGTTCTGAGGAAATGACCATAATTATTATGTGAAGAAAGAAGGAACAATTCTAAAAATCCATACATTGTAATGAGCATGTGCTCGAATGATGTAAAACATGGTTTTCACCTATTTTGAATGAATAGTTGAATCTTGAGCACCCCTTTTTTTGAGAGGTGCTACCTTATTGGCAAATGCCTAGGTTTAAATGCTAGATTTGGCATTTCCAGTAGAGTAGCTTTAGACTCACCTGTTATAATTTTGGAGATTCTGTCTCTCAATGCAATAGGGATATCTAAGCAATAAGTATTTCTAATATTTCTAATTGTTTTCTAAATTTTCATTTTGAATACCAAAGTTAAATTATTTTATTAAAATGGTTTGGTTTTATTCTTTTTGTTGTGAGATGGAGTCTCACTGTGTTACCCAGGCTAGAGTGTAGTGGCACAATCTCGGCTCACTGCAACCTCTGCCTCCTTGGTTCAAGCGATTCTCATGCCTCAGCCTCCTGAGTAGCTGGGACTACAGTGTGCCACCGCACCTGGTTTATCTAAGTGTTTTTGGAAAGGAGGTCAGTTTTATGTATGTACATTCATATGCAATTTCAAATTTCACATGAAAATATGTGCAGAAATGGATATCCAAGTGGAACCACTATAGACATCAGAAATTTCAGGTGGATAAAAATCCAGGAAAAAGAGTTACAGCATCACTTTTTTTGTGATAAAGCCTGTAATTGAAAGATCAAATGTTACATACATAGCTCATTTAGTCTTGATACTAATATTATAAACCTATTAACTGTCAATCAAAGGCATTTTAATGAATAGACATATAAATTTGATGCTCTGCTGTAGGCATTCTTACAAGGTCAATAGTTTATAAATGGGTCAAGAAATGCATGTCCACTTATCTTCATTGCTACTGCACGGTGCCATTTATTCTCTCCACAAAATTTCCAACCGCCTCCTTATTTGTCTTTCCCTCTCTCTGTTGCCCAAATTAACTTAGTCATTGATTCTCCACAGTGCAGTTAGAACCATTTTTGTGTGTGTGTGTTTTTTTTTTACAGCTAAATTAGATCTTGACAATTAGTAGTTGAATTTCTTCCATGTCTTTTTATTGCTCTAAGAAGAAAAACAGCTAATAAATCATTAGCTCCTTGTGTGGTCTAATCCATACTGAACTAATCTCCACACTGTAGTGAGGCGACAATTCTCAGCTCTAGCCAGATATTCCTTAATTTAGATTGCAGCTGTGCCATTTACTAGGGGTGAGTTGACCTTATGTAAGTTTATTAACCTCGTTGAACCTGGGTATTCATAAACGGGGTGAGCATCTACCTCACTAGCAGACAAAATGAGGACAAAATGAAGGATGAAGGTGTGCATTTACAACATTTCCAAGTTTCTGAGGAATGCTGTGTCCCCTCCTGGCACAGAAACTTTGTGTGTGCTGTTTCCTTCCCAAGAAGCTCTTCCCTTAGCTTCTGAACTCTCTCATTACATCCACAGGCATTTCTTCCCCACAGAAGCTTTGATCCCTGACTCCACATTGCCGCACTTTATCTCCCTAATCAGAACAGCAGCTGAACGGTCATTTGTTTCATCATCTGAATACTGTCTGGTTCTCCGGAGACATCGTGAGCTCCTTGAAAGCAAGGATTGAATGCGGTCACTTTTGCATCTCCAACATCTAGCATGGTGCTTAAAAATGTGTGTTGAATGGGTAAGTCAATGACTTAATTAAATGAACTCAAACAAGTACAATAATAAATGAATAAGATAACATGAACTTTAGCTTAGTGTGCTCCAATGAATTCAACAGACCGAGATGAAATGTGAATTCTATTTGCATGTCTTCTCCTGTCCATCACATAAAAAGGATGATAGTGACAATGACAGTGATGGTGATCATACCCACCTCTCAAACGCACCTAGTATATTTGAAGCACTGAATGTATTTTGCATATATTAACTTATTTCATGTTCGATAGCTAAACAAATTTCAAATTTCTTGATTTTTAATTTTATACCACTGAATTATAACCCATTTCAAAATATTAACAAATTGATTTTAGTGTATTGAGTTATTTTGAACATGTCAACTTGTCTAGAAATCATGGGGAGAAAGCCTTGGAAAGAAATCATAATGTTGAGATAAGAACTCACACTTCTCAGGCAGAGAACATGTGTGTACTCCAGTCAGAGTATAAAATACACAAATCGATTCAGTGGGTATTCACTATAAATAAGCTATTAATAAATGTCTAATGCCACCATTAGAATGATAGCCTTAGAATTTTAGCCATGAGGAATAAAATAGTCCTTAACACACACACACACACACACACACACACACACACACACACACACACGCACACACACACACCCCTACATCTATTGCATATTCACTCTATGCCAAAGCCTTTACAAACATTTATTATATTATTCAATCCTCACAACACCCTTAAATCATAGACTTTTTACCATCTAATTATACAGGAGGATAAATGTTAGTATCACCAAGGTTTTATAACTAGCCCCAGGTCACCCATCTTGTAAACTGATGTTTGAATTTAGTTTTTTCTGACTCTGAAACCCATGGTGTTTCAACTATGCTTCTGATTACACTATGCTGGAAGAAAGGAAATTGTTAGGATATGGATACTGTTGGTTATTTTCCTTTCCTCTTTTCAAATTAGTCAATTTTAGAATAAGTTGTATTATCTCTGCTGAGCTACTGACTGGGAGTTCAAACACCTTCTCTTGCCAAGTTCTACTACTTTGCACCTGTGTGAGCAGAGATATATCTCTTAGACTATATTATTTCCAAGTCTCTATTATCTTGAAAGAGATGTTTATTATATTTGAATAAATATATAAATTATACTTGATGTATAAGTAGATACATATTTTGACACTCAACAGCATAATTCAGTTTATAGAGAGGAAAATACAACAGAAAAGGGAAAAACCTCACGAGCAAATACAAACAACCTTCAAATCCAAACTAAATATGGGTGGGAGACTCAATAATGATCACTGCCCTGACCAAAAGGTAATCCTTAATTTTGCAAAAATATTTGCGGTGTAAATTTTTGGTCAGTTGGGGACTGGCAGCATTTTTCAAAAGCCACAAAATCATAACCATAGGAGTATTTTAAATGTCTATGATAACTACTTAGTGGTTCAGAAACTAAAACTTTATAATTCAGACTTCCAAGGAAAATGGTTTGTTCTAAGTTTAAAAAAACTCAGAAGATAAGCAATACAGGATTATTTTTCAAATCTATTTACAAATGTATATAAGAAATGTGCATTAAAGTTTTTAAATTTACAATTTATTTTAAACTAATATTTTCCCTTTTCTCATAATATTAAGTTGTAGAGTGGGATAGTGCTGAGAGAGATACGCATACATAATTTACTGTGCTACATGAATTGGTTTGCGCAGAGGAAACTCTCTGCCATTTTTATTATTCAAATAATTTGGACCAAGTAACTCTGATCAAATTGCCTGACTGAATTAGGATGTCTATGTCCAACTTGCAAGATAATTTTGAAACCTACACTTCCATCTTGGCACAGGTATTCAGTGAAAGCCGTCCCCTCCATGATATTTGCTTTTCTCATCTCATTCAACAGTTTACTCTACCAATTGGTTCTTGACTAAGCACAAATGAGAGACATGGCTTTAAAGACAAAAAGAAAACATAATAATGAAATTAACAGACGAGAAAGCTGTCTTGTTTACAGCTAAATCTCACTAGTTTGGCCAGGAGCAGTGGCTCACACCTGTAATCCCAGCACTTTGGGAGGCCGACACAGTCGAATCACGAGGTCAGGAAATCAAGACCGTCCTGGCTGACACAATGAAACCCCATCTCTAATAAAAACACAAAAAATTAGCCAGGTGTGGTGGCACCCACCTGGAGTCCCAGCTACTCGGGAGGCTGAGGAAAGGAGAATCTTTTGAATTCAGGAGGCGGAGGTTGCAGTGAGCCGAGAGTGCACCACTGAACTCCAGCCTGAGTGACAGAGTGAGACTCCATCTCAAGTAACTCTGCAACTTAAGAAATTTTTACTTATACTTGAAAGTACAAAATAATTTTCTACCATAAATAAAATGCTGGCTGAGGAAGTAATTTAAAAGTTAAAAACAAAATGCCTGACATTTTATTCATTTATCAACAAATTACATAGAGGACAAGACATCTTGACTTTCTGCTAATTTCTCCACATTTGAAAGATGCTGAGAGTAAGTGATGAGTATAATTTAGCTCCCATCCTTTGTTGTAAAGGCAGTCATATAAGCCATGAGACATATCTGTTAGTTTTAAGCATTAAATGTAAAGCATTGGCTTGTTTGAGATTCTGTGGTGATCATCCAAACAGTGCCACTTAGAATCATGCTTGGCTTTGAAGCCAAGAAGAGAAAAAACACCAAAATGAGAAATGAATATAAAAGATGGGTTTGGAGCCAAGTCATCAAGAATAAATGTGAAGAAATCATCCAAGGGCTATATGCAAACCTATAAACATTGTGCATGTGCGTGGTCTTATGTTCCTTGGTTTTAATTAAATGAATAAACAAATGTTGGTAAAAATGTTTCATATCTTGGGTTAGCATCCAAGGGAAAGATAAAAGTGAAGAAACAACAGCAAAAAAGAATACTAAGAATTGTACAACACAATCTTTACTTTAAAACGGTGCCTGGCTAGAAAAGAATGTTGCAGCCTATTCTAATTTGCCACCAAACACTTAAGAAAAGAATTAAAGCAACAAAACAAAGCAGAAAAAATAAAAATGCATATCATTTAAAAATTACAACTGACAGCAACACTATTTAATATAAGGACCTAAGAGGATTTTTCATAAAATTCAAAATCTGTTTCTCTTTAGAGAATTATAGGCAAGTCTAATAAAAATAGACAAAATCCTCAGTCTTCACAGAAGGGAAGCAAACTCTTTTTTCTCCCCTATACTGTACTCTCCTGGGTTCTGTTATCTTCCATTTATGATTAATAGTTACACTATTTTTTTTCTCATAATTGTTGGTATAGATCCATCATTGCTAAAAACTTTGTCATTTCAGCCACAAAAAAAGTGTTGTCAAAAAGATATTTTTCTTGTTTGTTATTAACATTTGGAGTAGAAATTTAAGGGTTTGGCAAGTATTTGTCCAATAGAGATCTGTAAGTCACTATGGTAACTGCTGCCAAGTATTTGCTGAAGACCTACAGAAACACTGACCTGCATATACCTGCCAAGTTCTCTAGTCCTGCTGTACCTAATGGCACTCAGTTAAATGATAATAGACAAAAATAAATAAATTAATAAAGGAAATAGTCCATTCTGAATTAGACTACCTTTGATATCGGCTGAAACGTATTAAAAGATTAGTAGACAGGCTCTGAGACCACCACATAGAACACTGCCTGCTACCTCTAACAGGTGGGCAGGAAAATCATTAGTTGCTTTAAGGTCTTGATATTTGCAGCAGAGTGGAAGTAATCTGATTGCACCATCAGAAAAACATCGGAACATTCCCAGCTTCTGCCCATTTACCCCTCTGAAAAATAACACTAATAAGTAAAAATAACAAGGTAAAGAAACAGGAAACTTGGAGCAGTGGCAGGAAAATGGGAAACTTGATGTCCCATTGGAGTTGTCGGCATAAATGAGCTAGACCAAGAAGAATCATCCAGCTGAAAAAGGGAAAGAAAACTACAATAAAACAACACCTCAAACAAGTGAGTACACACACACACACACACATACCAAAAGCATATATTTCACAGGAAGTACAACAGAGAGGTAAAGAGAGACCTTCAGAGAATTAGCAAGAGTTGTTCCTTGCATAAAGAAATGCAATAGAAATTTCAAGCCTAAAGAGGAAAAAAAGGTCCCATGCCCATCTAACTTATGTAAGCAAAACTGTATCTGGACAGCAAATATGACTTTTGGAAAACAGAGTTAATTCAACTTTAGATTCTATTGTAGGCAAATTGAAATATTTTTCTACTTCCTTCTCTTTCCTACCTCCCATTTTGACTGCATCTTTTAGGTTTCTTTCTTTCCCTCTGCTTGTCTCTTCTTCATTCATGAGTCACTTAATAGAAAATGTTGATAATTTAGTGATCTTCACTATGTATTTCCTGGAAACTACCAGGCTAAATTCACTAGTCCCCTAACCCATTTAACTTCCTCCCAGTTCTATGCATCTATATTTAGCTTATAAACTTCCAATGATCATTCAATTTCCTGGTATTTGATACTAAGAAGAGAGTACTGTGCATTTTAGACATAAAAATAGGGTCACTGGAATGTCTACCCTTCATAAATTCAAATGCCAACCTTTACCTACCCAACTGTCTTTCTGAAAACTTACCTAGAAATTCTTATCACTCAAATCACTAAGGACACAAAATTCTGCTCTTAACTGTAGTCAACTACATTGAGAGTAGATATATTTTAACCCAGTACCCTGGATATTATGGTCCTTGATATTCCGGTTCTCCCATGATGAGCAAACACTGTCTCTGTACTTATCTCAGATGTCTCTCCCTGTGCTGTAACATTTCTGAAGAGAGTGTTTGGCGTGTGCTCTCTAGATGAAGCACCACAGCTTTAACTGAGAGATAGCCTCGCTTTCTCAGTTACAGCCAAATGCACATACCTGGTTCTACTTCTCCACTAAAGCAGAGGAACCAGTGTCCTTTGAATTGGAAATGATCTTGTGTGAGTTTTGTTTCAGAAAATTATGTCCTTATGGTACCTAGGGATGAGGTTAGACTGTCTTCTGAGGTAAATGTCATTTTTTTTTTTTGAGAGAGAGTGTCCCGCTCTATCGCCCAGGTTGGAGTACGGTGGCACCATCTCAGCTCACTGAAGCCTCTGCCTCCTGGATTCAAGTGATTCTCATGCCTCAGCTTCTTGAATAACTGGGATTACAGGCACCCATTGCCACACCTAGCTAATTTTTGTCCTTCTTCACATGGTGGCAGGAAGAAGTGCCTAGCAAAAGGGAGAAAAGCCCCTTATAAAACAATCAGATCTTGTGAGAACTCACTCAACATCACAAGAACAGTAGCAAGAGGGTAATTGCCCCCATAATTCAAATACCTCTCACCAGGTCCCTCCCATGACACATGGGGATTATGGGAGCTACAATTCAAGATGAGATTTGGGTGGGGACACAGCCAAATTATATCAGGAGCTCAAACAACTCAGTAGGAAAATAATCTGGCAAAGATATGGCAAACAGACATGTGAAAAGGTGCTCAATGTCACTGATCATCAGATAAATACATGCAAATCAAAGCTACAATGAGATATCATCTCACTCCCATTAAAATGGCTTACATCTAAAAGATAGGCAAAAACAAATACTAGCAAGGATGTGGATAAAAGGGAACCCTCAAACAATGTAGGTGGGAATATAAGTTAGTACAACCACTATGGAGAACAGTTTGGAGGTTCCTCAAAAAAAACCTAAAACTAGAGCTCCCTATGATCCAGCAATCCTACTTCTGGGTATATACCCCACAAAAATTAGTACATCAAAGAGTTATCTGCACTCCTACAATTGTTGCAGCACTGTTCACCATAGCTAAGGTTTGGAAGCAACTTACGTGTTCATCAACAGATGGATAAAGAAAATCTGGTACACAGACACAATGGAATACTATTCAGCCATAAAAACAAATGAGATCCTGTCATTTACAACAACATGCATGGAAGTGGAGGTCACTGTGTTAAGTGAAATAAGCCAGGCCGAAAAAGATAAACATTGCATGTTCTTACTTATTTGTAAGATCGAAAAATCAAAACGATCGAACTCATGAACATAGAGAGCTGTTACCTTCACGCTGATCTGCCATGTAGCCAGAAGTTCCCTTTGCAATTTACTTTGCCATTCTTTTTTTCCACATAGCATTTTCTCAAACTGGGAAAAACTATTTGCCACTGTCTACGTACAACCCACATTGTTTTACCTTCACGCCTTTGCTTGGTTTTCCTGCCTATATAAATAGTATCATTCACTCAATCCGAAATTCACTAAGTTCCACTGTGTGCTAGACGGTGTTCCAGACTGAGAACAAAACAGAAGGAAGATGCTGAAAGTCCCAGCTCTTAAGGAGTTTGCCTTCTAGTAAAGGAGAAACACAATAATCAAATGGACAAATACATACTGTAATTTGAGATAGAGAGACAAGCAATGAAGACAAACATAGGAATAAGGCAGAAGTAAAATGGAGGAGGTAAGAATTTCTGTTCTAGAATGACTGTATCAGGAATGGCCGCTCTGAAAGAGTGAGAATTATGCAGAGTGCTAAGTTGTAAAGGAGGCTACGTAGGTATAAAAGTCAGGGATCTCTAAAGGGATCAAACCAATAAGGCATATGTATATATAAAGGTATATATAAAGGGGAGTTTATTAGGAGAATTGGCTCACATGATCACAAGGTAAAGTCCCACAACAGGCTGTCTGCAAACTGAGGAGTAAGAAAGCCAGCCTCAGTCCCAAAAGCTCAAAAGTAGGGGATGCAACAGTGCAGCCATCAGTCTGTGGCCAAGGCTCAAGAGGCCCTGGAAACCACTGGTGTAAGTCCAAGAATCCAAAAGCTGAAGAACTTGGAGTTCGATGTTTGAGGGCAGGAAGCATCCAGCATGGGAGAAAAATGAAGGCTGGAAGACTCAGCAGGTCTGCTCTTTCCACCTTCTGCCTGCTTTATTCTTAGCCATACTGGTAGCTGATTAGATGATGCCTACCCAGATTGAAGGTGGGTCTGTCTCTCCCAGGCAACTGACTCAAATGCTAATCTTTTTTGGCAACACCCTCACAAGCACATCCAGGAACAATACTTTGCATCCTTCAATCTGATCAAGCTGACACTCAATAATCACAGTAGGGTAAGGACTGAGACTGAGGAGGGAAGCATTGCTAGGTAGAAAGAGAAACATGTATAAAGCTCCTAAGACAGGAACAAACTTGATATGGTAGATAAATGGTCAGAAGTTCAGTGTAGCTGGATCCATAGTTAAGGAGAGAAAGAGTCAAGGGAAATCTTCACGTATAAACTGTTGAAGGTCATACTAAGGAATTTTCTTTTTTATTGCAAGTATAAAAGGAAAGCTTTATCACGAGACTTAGCGATCTGATTGGCATTCTTAAAAGACCATGCTCATGCTGTGTACAGAATAGAATGGCTGAGAGAAATATTAAAATATGGTTAAGAGTCCAGTCAGAGATGATTGGTGGCATGAATTTAGGATGACAGCCAGAGAGTTAGCAAAAGGTGACTAGATTCAAGCTAGGTTTTGGGGATACAGCCCACATGGCTTGTTGATGCATTACATGTGGGAGTGACAAACATAGACTTGACAAGAATTATGTTGATTGTTCTGCTTAAGCAACCAGATGATAGACAGTTTCCAAAACTGCCAGAGGAGAAGTATATTTTGTGGATGGGAACCACGGTTCTGTTTTTTGAATGTTTATGAGAGATCAATTAACCATTACCTCAGTATAAATAATTATATATATATATATATATTTTTTTTTTCACAAATATCTAGATGGAACCTCTCTCTCTCCATCTCTTTATCCCTCCCTCTTGTTTTCTCTCATCTATTTCCACTTCCTACTAAATTTTTATTTGTATATATGCCTTATTAATCTGTATTAGAAAGTATTCATTAACTTCCAGTCTTCAATAAATGAAAGCCAGCCAACATATGAAGAAGAAGAAAAAAATGATGGATTCATCTAAAAACAAAGATATTTGATATGACCGGCTCTCAGGAAGACCTAGAATCATGTCATTGAAATCCATAATTTCTTTAACTAAATTTCCCTTTTGTGTTTGCTTCATTTTTCTTTCTTAGGAGACCAGAATTTTCTTGTCTGTTTTTCTGTTTTTTTAAATAATATTTCTAATGCAAATATGGAAGATGTTTGCGCACAGCTGCAAAGCATGCATATTCAAACTCTCTTTTCAATTATAAATTCTTAAAGATAGAATTATTTTGCTTTGGTTTTCATCAGCTGCTCATCCATGGCCCAAATAACACTGTAAACTCTTTACAGTTGGAGATACGTTTGCTGAAACTGTGCAAATCCTCTAAAGTTTAGTGAGTATGTCATGGGTAATTTTTTATGAGACAGAACAAATGAAAGAATAAACTAATGATTGAGTGAATGAATGGCTTCACAGTATATGTGATCGAATAGGGGAGAAACATGGGAAATTTGCTCTACTAAAAGGCAACAGAGTGAAATTTTAAATCCTTAATTATATTGAAAGTTCCATTCCGCTTATAGTAGAAAGCAGAAGTGTGTGAGAGACTATTACTTCAATCACAATACCAGATTAACTAATAGTCATACTTATCTTTCAAGTCGTCAAAGAACAGTAGATGCAAAGAAGCCTGAAATAACTAAATTACAAAAAAGGATGAGGAGTCCGTCATAGGTAAGCAAAAAGGAGGGGCTGCTTTTGTACTTGGAGCAGTATTTTAGTCTTAGCATGAGCAGCAAAGGGAGAGGCAGTTCTGATAATCAGAAAATAGTCCATGAAGCTTTGAGAAACCAGCTGAAATTTAAGAACTGTATGAGTTGACATAATGGATTGGAATTTAAAAGATCTCCAAAACCAAACATAAATCTCTCATCTGACAATTGTCTTTCATGAGGATTTTGCTGAGTATGTATCAATGGAAAGACTGAGAGAGCAGAGCAAAGACAGTCTTACACAGCGCCTGATCCAGGCACTGCTACAGTTGAATAAAGAGGTAAATTAAAACTTATGCTGCAGCTCAGCCTTCTGTCAGCTCAAATCTTGGTAGGATCAAAATGCTCAATCCCCTTTGCTACAATACAGGGTGTTATAGACTGGAGAGAAGAAAAAAAAAATAGATCTCTTTAATTGCAATTTAAACTTTACACTAGTTAAACGACCCAGCGCTAGCCTAGCTCTACTCATGGTGAAGTCTAAATGATCAGTCCCTTACCCTGGCTGCCTGAAAGGGGAAGGTTACAGGAACTCTGGAAGAAAGAAAATAAAACTTACTATCCCAGTTGTATCTATTCTGTTCTTTTGTTCAAAATGTCCTGCATGTAAGCAGAAATCAAAAGACATATAAAAAGACAGGTTAAACTGACTCAAAAATGAAAAAATCAAAACAGCAAATACAAGCAGACACAAAGATGAGCTGGATGTTTAATTCATTGACAGGACTTAAATATACATAAACATGTCAAATAACTAAAAGGAAAATAATTTGCTGAATGGTAAAAGCCCCCAAAATTGACCAAATTGAAATTCTGTAAGAAAAAAATGCAATATCTGAAATTAAAAATGTATCGAATGATTTTAAACAGTAAACATGAAACAATTTAATAGATATTACTAGCATTAAAACTTTGAGACAGAGAAAAAATAGCTAAACAGAGCATCATAGACATGTTAGGACCATGTCAAATAATCTAAACACATAACTGGTGTCTCTGAAGTCAGAGAGCAGGGAGCAAGAGAGTATTTGAAGACATACTTGTTAAAATTTGTACATGGTGATTCGAATCAGCACAGATCTCAGCAGCTCAGGGAATCCCAAACACAATAAATACAAAAGCAAAACCAACAAATAGAACCCCTCATTCCTACACATAGCATAGTCAAATGCAGAAAGTTAGAGATAAGAAAAATATTTTAAAGAAAGCTGAGAAAAGTGGGCACATTACATTTAGGAAATAACAATAAGAGATATAACTGACGTCTTATAAACCAAAAAGTATTTTCAATCTAATTTTATATTTCATTAGCTAATGCAAAAGTGTCATTGCATATATGCATTTTTTTTTTTTTTTGAAATGGAGTTTCACTCTTGTTGCCCCGACTGGAGTGCAATGGCGCCATCTCGACTCACTGCAACCTCTGCCTCCCAAGTTCAAGTGATTCTCCTTCCTCAGCCTCTCGAGTAGCTGGGATTATAGGTGACTGCCACCACACCTGGCTATTTTTTTTTTTTTTTTGTATTTTTAGTAGACACAGGGTTTCACCACGTTGCCTAGGCTGGTCTCGAACTCCTGACCTCAGGTAACCCACCCGCCTCAGCCTCCCCAAGTGCTGAGATTACAGGCGTGAGCCACCGTGCCCAGCTTCATTGCATTTTTAACTGTATTTATTTATAAAAGGTAATAGAGACATAGCCAAAATTAAATGAAATTGTATCTTGTGAATCTGTCTCACTTTTCCCCCCATTATCTCCCTCTCACAAAAACATACAAAATTGGTTCAATGCAGATGCTTATTAAAGAAAGATGACATTAACTTCATGTTATAATAAGTTGAGGAGACAGGTGGAAGACAGAAACAAAAAACATCAAATGCCTCAGTTATACTTTTAGTCATTAATTAGCTATTAATTTCAGCTTTTAGTTGAAAGATATTGCCTTAATTTTTCCATTGCAGAAAGATAGAAACATTTAAAAACAATGAAACTGCAAGTAGAAAAATTGTAGAACTTAGAATCAATGGTTATAGGTTTTAGCATTTTGATGGTGTTTTTGATGTTTTGACATTAATGTTATTCTTTTCAGGGGGCAGTGTTGACATTCTATGAATGATAGTATATTTTATAAGGTAGAAATCTTGAGTTCTATGCTTTTTCTGTATTGTGTTTTAAAAAATGATAACAAGTGACGTTGTTTGTTCTCAGTCTGTTACCTTCCAGGAGAAGAAAGTGAAACAGTGAATTCTCATTTTTATTTCTTTTTTATTTTTTCATATAAATTTGCAAAATTGGGCACTCTTTACTCCAAGAGAAGACAGAGGTAATTTTATCTTTTTATCAATGATGCATTGGAAGTGTTATGTGTTTTGACGGTATAAACTATATGTGTGAAGTATGTGGCTTTTAAATCCACAATATAACAAATTTGGTTATAATCCTGCTTTAACAGATTATGAGGTATTCTACTTTTTCTTTTCTTTAAACAAGACAGCTCCTCTAGAGCTGCTTGCTATTCCAGATATACTCTATCTAATTACTGTATTAACTTTGCACAGTATTTCAACTGGATCAAGAATTAAATACACTGTTTTATTTCATTTAGAAATTCGTTGTTAAATTTTTGATTTTTATGATCAAAAATCAAATGTATAAATAAAGATGTGATTAATTACATGGTAGTCAGTCAGGAAGACTGACTACCATGCTCCCAACCACCACCAAGCTTGTCTAGTGTTTTGTAGAGTGGATTTCATTATCTTTATATATACGTAATTCATTATATATTGTGACTAATTTTTTTTTTGAAGTTTGTGTCTCAAACTTCAACCTTCTTCAATTATCTAGGTTATAAAAACTAAAACCAGCACTGTCACCAAAACAAAATAACTATTATACAGCTGAGATAAATATATTTTAAAAATAAAATATATGAACAGGTATGAATATGGGGAAATCAAATAGAAAAATAAAGTAAAATAAAGGACAAAGTTCACAGAAAAGAAAAATGTCAAATCAGCTTTTACATCTAGTGGTTAATTACAAATATGGCTATGAGACTCCCACCAATCAAAACAAAGATTTAACTAGGGTCATAATGTACATTATTTAAAAATATATCTCAAGAGTAGTACAGGTTTTGGAACACCAAAATTAGAAAGAAATAATGCCTAATGGCACTAAGAAAGGAGCCACTGCCCTATAGTCACAGATGATTCACTACAGTAAATCTCAGTATAGTGGACCCTGTCCTTCCCATACAACAGAGGGTTGTTTTTTTCTATATTCCTCAGAAAGGCACAGAAGTGTATATTCAAAGCTCAGCTCAGTAAAAGCAATTCAATGAGGAGCCAAAATTATTTGGTGGAAGAGTATAGACTTCTCCTAGCCTAACATAATTCAAAGATGAAATTTTAAGGGCTTAATGAAATTGAAGTAGTCCATCCATTATAGGTAAGCATCAATAGACTAATATTTAAGTTTATTTTTATCAATGGAATTATTTTTAGTTGACCATTTGACAAAACATTCTTGAATGAGATTATGTTTTCTGGCTGGAATATGAAAGAAGGGAAACTTTATTCCTCAATAAAAGCAAATCCAAATCCTTTGACCATCAGATTAGTTGATGATAGAGTTAATATCAGCATGAAATCAAGTGCTTATAGGTGTCAGAGTTAGACAGTAGACTATGCTGAAAGATAAAGAAATGCTGACTTTCAATGGGTCAGCATAGTAAGAATTTCTTTCAATGCCAATCTGGAAGCTTTCCTAGCAGATTGCTTCCAAGACCATGTTGCTACTGGGCCAGATGGAAGTCTTGGCTTTCATGGACACCATGGAAGAGGAAGAGAAGTCTGAAAGATTCTGAAGAATGATTTTTACATGTTGTCTGATATGATTAACATCACTTCTGACCACATTTTACCTGCTAGTAAACTTGTTTTAACAAAAATACATGGAAGGCTGGGAAGCTAAGAAATGTCATCTTCCAGTGGTCTCCAGGAAGAGGAAACGGTGTTGGGAACATAAAGTGTTTTCTTTGTTATTGTTCTTAACCAGAAAATGTGCCTAAATTGATTTTTAACTCACTTCTAAATAAATTAAGACTACTTCTATGCATAGATGATGTTGATGAACAAGTCCCCAAAGATCCACATTAACAGGTTTCTATAACCATGGTTACAATAAATTTTCCCTAAAGAGGTTTTTCAAGCATAACATAAAACAGACGAAATGTTGTGTCAGTAAAGCCTCCAAAAAATAGAATATGTAATTTGTCTAGTATATTTAGGTAATAAGTCAACAATCTTAAAGTGTAACTGAAAATAAAACACATTGCTTTTAAACTCCAGTTTGGCTTTCTACATAAACTGAGACACAAAGATGTCTTAATGTAAGGTTTGTACTTCTAATCACTCTGATCAAGCTTATGTCAGTGACCAAAGCAGCTATTAAGTAATATCAACATTATGTTAGAAGATTAAGATCTGCCCATTTTTCCAAGTAGTTTACTGTAGAACAATGTTTAAAATAAGAAAAGAGATTTCAAAGTAACTATTGTTAACGTTCTGGTAGGGAATCATGTTTCTTCTGATATCTTAAAGAATAAAAACTCTTGCACCCAAATAATGAATATGAAATTTGCAGAAAACACAAATAACTGATTTATCAAAAATAAGTAGTATTCATTATTCAAATGTCTCAAAATGTCATGAGATCATTGTGACCACAGAGCTCACTATTGGCCATAGATAAAATGGCAGCCTTATTTTACTCTATGTGTGTATGTAGGTATTTAATTTCTTTGTGTTTGGTCATGAAGGTAATTGTAGAAAGCCTGCAAACTATTAAGACAGACAACCTGACAAATATTTCCACAATCCTAACAGTCAGAGGCAACAGTGGAATTTTGTTTTATCTGATAATTTATTCATAGTTTATATCTAGATCATAGATATTACTGCTGGCTCCTAAATATTAGCTAAACATTATGACAATTTCCTACTTTATTTATATAATTATGTAAATATTATTCCTGTGTAAAAAATCATAAAATTATATCATAATTTACTTAACCATTCTCCTAATATTGGACATTTAGATATTAGAATATTTTCCTTTATTTATTAAGAATCTGAACTAATAGTATTCATCATAGTAGTCTTATGAGAGTTCCCAGGAGCAAAATTCTGGGTCCAAATATATGAGCATTTTCAAAGTTTGGAGTATGTATTGCAAATTTGTGTTCTAGTCATGTTTCTCCGTCTTCTCTGTGGAATTCTTAGTGAGTTTTTTGTTGTTGTTGTTCTTAAAAAGTGCACAAATCTTAAACTAGTTTAAAATATCTTTTCTGCCCTTTAGTTGTAGAACACTTTATGTTCTACAGCTTATAACATAACTCTGTAAATGATCTAATTTATGCTTCATAAACATACTTTGCAAGATTAGGATGATATTATTTCCATTTTCACAGGGGAAGGAAGAGGGATGTTAAATTTCTTGCTTCTGGTTCTAAGACTAATAAATAACGTAGTCAGAATTTGGATCTCTAGCTCCTGCCTCCTACTCTCAGGCTTTTTCAATTATGATAGGACTACAAGGTATTGTGATTCATGGGAACTCATACTGTTTACCTTTTGTAATAAAAGCTAGCAACATCGGTCCTCACTTTCGGAAGGGAAAGTAACATTATGTCAGGCATGATTTAAATGTAATAACAATAGCTTAACTTGCAAGGCAGTAAGAACATGTGGTATCCTATTATAGAGGCTTTCTGTTTCTGAAAGTTAAACTACATCAGCTTTTTCTCAGCACTGTATCTGTGATTCCTGAGGAAAACTTAGAATCAAAAACTTTTTTAAAAAAATCAAGTACTTGTTTTTTTTTTTTTTTCATGTTTTGTAGATTTTTTTGGATTATGAAAAGAAAATCCTTCTAATGCATGCGTAAACAAAACCGGCTTATGTCGCTAGCACCCTGTAGACACCAAAGATGAACATTAAATTACTCTGTGCACATGGCTACTTGCCAGTAATTATTCAATCTGAGGTTTAACCACGTTTGTCTAGAATATGAGGACCATGTATACACAGCTAAAGTGAAGACATGGTTAAAGTAATTATCTGGCATATTCCCACGGTATAGACAGTCAGTCTGGCTCTTTCGGAGTAAAGAATAATGACCCAGCACATTTCTTTTGCCAAAAGGAGTTATTTGGCAAATCACCTCAATGTGCCTCAACAGATGAACATTAAATCTACAAGATGCCAAAAGAGAAAGAAAACATGACTGCCTTGCGTATTGGAAAGTCTGCAGAAAGCACAGACTAAGGGAAGGGCACTCTAGAGGAGAATGGGCCAGAATCAGGGAAATTGCCTTAACATTCTATGATCTTTTCCGGGACTTGTGAATTAAAATTCTAGAGTCTCTTCATCATACTTCTCCTTCTGCTTCATCAATTCTTCCCATGAAGCTTCTGGTCTTTTCTTATACGTCTTTTTCTCTAGGTAATGAAGATCTGACTTCTCTACAGACTGTGGTCACCCTTTATCCAAAACCCCAAGTGGATGCGTGAAACTGCAGGTAATACTGAACTTCATATACAGAGAATCCCTAACTTATAATGGTTCAGCTTAATAATTGTTCCACTTTATGATGGTGCAAAAGCATTCTGTTTTTCTCTTTCATTACGGTATTCAATAAATGATGAGATAGTCAACATTTTATTATAAAGTATGCTTTGCATTAGATGATTTTGCCTAACTAGGCTAATATAAGTGGCCTGAGCACATTTAAGGTAGGTGAGATTAATCTATGATGTTTGGTAGTTTAAGTGTATTAAATGAATTTTTACTTAACAATACTTTCGGTGTATAATGGATTTATCTGGACATAATCCCATCATAAGTCAAGGAGCATCTGTATACATGTTTTTTTTTTTTTAATCTGATAACCAAGACACTATTGAGTGAGTAACTTGAAGATGGCCCATACAACATGGATATGCGGGACAAAGGGATGATTTACATCCTGGCAGGACAGGTGGGGTGACAGGAGAGTTCATCACACTCTTTAGAATGGCACACAATTTAAAACATATGAATTGCTTATTACTGGAATTTTCTATGTAATATTTTTTGACTATGGTTGATCACAGTAACTGAAACCACGGAAAGCAAAATTGAAGACGGGAGGTGGAATACTATAATTCCAGAGATATAGTTTATCTGATCACTAATTCAGCACACCAGATAATCCCATCTTGAAATTTTCTTTTTTGCTGGCATGGGAAGAAGAGACTGAGAGGCACCAGGCTTGTTTACTGTTGACAAGAATAATACAGATCTCAGTATCCTCTGTAGATAATCAATGCCCTTTTTAGTTTGTTTTCCTCTTTGCTCCAATTTCCTTGAGATTATTTTTAAATAAAGCAACACTGATTTACTATCGTGTAAATGTTACTTCTATGGGCAAGATCTAAAGTTTATTCATTCTAAACATTAGATTTTTCTTAAGTTCAGGGTACACAAGTAGATTTGTTACATGGGTAAACTAGTGTCATGGTGGTTTATTGTACAGATTACTTCATCACCCAGGTATTACCTTTAGTACCCAACAGTTATTTTTCCTGATTCTCTCCTTCCTCTCACCTTCCATTCTATGATAAGACCCGGTGTGGATTATTTCATTCCTAAAACCAAAACAGAAATGATGGCTATTCTTTTACTTGCTTAACTGACAGATAATATTTCTGAAAGATTCCATTGGGTTTTTCTTTTGCTGTTTATTTTGATATAGCAGATTGATCCATGGGATGGATTCTAGAGGCAATTTCTCCAGGCTCATATATTTCCTTCACTGTTTATTAACTATATGTCTTATCTTTCTTGGCCTTAATTTTCTCATTTTCATAAGCGAGATAATGGTTTCTGCCATGTAGGAATTCTGTGAAGAATATATAAGATGATTTATACAAAAGCTTAATATTGAGCCAGGTGCATAGAAATGTGTTGATACATATTCATGATTAGAGGTAATAGCATGTCAAACATACTCTCACTAGACTTAGATTTATTGTGGGATCTTAGGCAAATTACTACTGTATGTTACTTGTTCTAGTTTTCCTTGTCTATAGAGAGGTAGTACTGACCCCACAGGTCCTCAGGTGTTTTGAGGAATAAATGAGTCAATTCATATAAAGTATCATTCGACTATTTTGTGGTTCATGCATGGTAAGTGCTCAAAAAATTAACTATGACAAGTATTATTTATCCATCAATGCTAAAAGAATTTTCAAGATAAATGGAAAACAAGATGAAAATGCATGAAACTGTACATTAAAAAGGGCATATTTAATTGTGAGTTATTTATAAACACTGATGCATTTGAATATATAGAAAAATAAAATTCCAATATCTCAACACAGAAAACAATATCACCAAACATACTGTCAGTGTCTCACATGGGGTGAAATGTAAAAGACTGTAGATGATTATGAGCCTCAATCTCTGCATTCTGCTTTCAGAAGTTGATTTTAGGTTAAAGTTATGAAAAGCATTCAGAAGCACTTTAAAGCCCACTTTTCTAATTTCCATCAAGTGTCTATTTACCCAATTTTAAAGAAAGGCTGCTACACACAAAGTCATCTAAAAAAATAATTAGTTTGATTTTTTTTTTATCACAGTGTACTTTTTGGCTCCTGACTGGACCCAGGCTGATACGTCTATCTTTTGGGATTCAAATGAAGATTGGAACTCTACACACAATCTTTGTTCTCCCAATCCCTATTCAGTTTTTAGATCCCAGTTGCGCTGTCTTGGTTCAATGTATAGATGGCCGCCACCTTGGCATATGGCCAAATATTGTTAGTGTTTCTCACCTCCAAGTCCACCTTTTAATACTCTGCCCTATGATATTGTACAGACCACATTTCTCCTTTGCCATCTGTCTGTCTTCTACATATAACACAATAGGTGGCACTAAGGGGAGCCTGGAAGCTTGGGAATTCATGCCTCCTGTTTGCTCCCTGTTGTCAAAAGCATCACTTCCGTAACAGGTTTTCATACCAACAGGAGCATGTGCTCCCAGTTCCCAGCTTCATCTGCCTTGCTGGGTCTAGTTTCCACCTACATTTAGAACTCCCAGAACCTGCTCACAAGGCTCCTTCAGAGGTAATATCCAACAGACAGCATCCTTTCTTAGAAGTTTGAGTACAGCTTTCAGTTTTAAGAGCGCTCTCCTAAGAATTCCAGAGGTACTGGAGCTGAGACATGTCCTCTCCTTGTTCAGGTCTCAGCTGCCCAGTCCTCTCCTCCAAACTTCTGCTATTTCAAAATGTTCAACAGCTTCTTCCTTTTTTTCCTGTATTTTGACCAAGATGGCCTTCACATTCCACTCACCTTCACTAAACTTTCGACAAATTACATCCTGGCCGTAAGCTTCTGACCTGTTTTTCTTTTGTTGTTGCTGTCATTTGTTTGTTTTGAGATGTGCTCTCACTCTGTCACCAGGCTAGAGTGCAGTGGTGCAATTTGGCTCACTGCAACCTCTGACTCCCTGGTTCAAGCTATTCTCCTGCCTCAGCCTCCTGAGTAGCTGGGACTCTCAGTGCTCACCACCATCCCCAGCTAATTTTTGTAGTTTTAGTAGAGACAAGGTTTTGCCATGTTGGCAAGGATGGTGTCGATCTCCTGACCTCATGATCCACCTGCCTCAGCCTCCCAATGTGCTGGGATTACAGGAGTGAGTCACCACACCCAGCCCTAACATCTCTTTTCTTAGATAATTTACTGTAAAATACTAGCAATGGTAAATTCTTTCTCTGACCCTTTTACAACCCAGAAATGTCTTTCTCAAAGACTTGGGAGCCACCTCCTTTGAAATCTAATCATTAAGGAAGACAAATGTCCCATTTTCCCATTCTTTGTGGGAGGGTAGGAGGCTGACCTGAACAAACAACAATTAGCAAACACAGATGCTCTAATGACTTGACCAACTTCTCCTGCCAGGTACATTTCCACTAGTTTATCCCAGAAATTAAAAACCCTCCTGTTTCTGCAGAAACAAAAAGTGGGAGTGCTGAATTCAGTCCTGTTCTGAAGTCTCTCCCCTTTGTTGCTATAACCTGAATAAAATCTGTCTGGTCCATTTTAACAAGTGTTTAACGCAATTTCACTTTGATAATCTTTTCTGACAATATCATCTCAGTGTTTTCCTTTGCCTTTTTGATCCTCCAATACCTGAATAATTGATTCTTTGTATTAAATCCTCTCTGTTAAAATAAATAAATAAACAAATACTCCTGTCTGGAAACTGCCTGATACAGTGTGCCATCTCTTTTTAGCTGTTTCAACAGGCGGAGGACTCATCATTTATCACTTATTTCTAAATAAATAGATAAATAAGACTCCTCAACACCACCACAAAAATTAAAACACATAAAACTAAACTGATAATAAAAGGATGTTTTATATGATAAGCTTTAAGAACATTGGGTAGGTAGAAATGTTTGTATCATACTGATGCCAAGAACATAAAGCTGAAGAGTACTAGTGATATGTTTTGTCTCTGTGTCCTCACCCAAATCTCATGTTGAATTGTGATCCCAAGTGTTGGAGGTGAAGCCTAGTGGGAGATGATTAGATCACGGGGGTGGTTTCTAATGGTTTAGCACCATCACCCTAGTCCTGTCTCATGATAGAGTTCTCATGAGACGTGGTTGTTTAAAAGCATGTAGCACCTTCCCCTTCACTCTCTCTCTTCCTCCAGCTCCCACCATGTAAGATGTGTTGCTTCCCCTTTGCCTTCTGCCATGATCTTATATTTCCTGAGGTCTCCCCAGCCATGCTGCCTGTACAGCCTGCAAAACTGTGAGTCAATTAAATCTCTTTTCTTTATAAATTACCCAGTCACAGGTATGTCTTTATAGCAGCATGAGAACAGACTAATAGAACTACTTATGTGCTTCAAAGCCCCTTGATCATTTCAATAAACTTGACCTCCAGGTTCTAATAGAAATAACCAGCCTGCTTTTCCCCTCCTTTCAGGAGGACAACAGAACACAGAAATATTTTCTGATGCAGGACAAGTCAGCTCTTGGATTTGTTCTGCTCTTGCCTTTCTGTCTCCATCTGGCACCTCTTTTCACACCTAAATGACTAACCATTGCAGTTGCCTAAAGAAAAACAGTGTTCCAAAGGGGAATTTTAAGAAGACAAACCCGTACAAATAAACTCTTGTCAGTAAGCTGGCAATCCACAGAAAAGTTTAATATTGTTTGATTTGTTGTGTAGTCACTGTCATTACCCTCCAGCTGTTTTCTACAGGAATGATGAACCAACTCTTGTGGTTTTCAGCAAAGTGGGGGAGAGGAAGTTCTACTGCTATAAAAAGAAAACTGATCACAATGTTTCTAAATTTTGCTTCAGAAGTTCTTTAGGCCAGTTGATATAAAGCCAAAAAATAAAATATTAAGAATACTGTAAGTTCTCCCCTCCTTTTTTTTTGGTAATGTAATTTATGTTTCTTCTTAGCTCCTCTAACTCTGCTGTGATTTGAAACCTTTCTAATTGACTTCCTAGAATCACCGTGTTGCAATTTAAAGACAACATTTTACAGTTACGAAAAAGAAAAGAAAGAGGGAATGAAAGGGGTGTATTTATAACCTTGGTCATAGGTATCCTAGGAGTGTTTCTGTTTTAATAATTAATTAGCTTATCAGTTCAGAAATGTTAAAATGACTTTTGGAATCCCATGCTCTGAGGCTGTTGGCACCATGCATGTTTCCTGACTGGTTTCCTTAACTTTCCATTTAATTTTTTTCCCCTTGAAACTAAAATCATTTAATGAAATCTGACACTTCAAGGCCACCGACTGATCTTCTGAGCAGAAGGTATGTGAAGGTGGCCAATTTCATTAAATTATAGCCCCTGTCCAGGTTAGGAGACATCATTTTAAAGCAGACAAAGTGCAATGCAGCCAGGAATGCTAAGAGACATAACTAATAACATGGAAAAAAAAGAATAATGTGAAAAAATCTGAAGGGAAAATAAGTTCAACACACAGAGAAGCGAAGATCAGGAGGTGGGGGAAGGAAAAGGCACATGTGCAATTTTTTTCCCACTTATTCTATTTCCTTTATGTTCCCTAGTTCAGGGCCACTGGTAGAAGATTGATACATTTATTAATTCTCCATGCAGAAAGACAAACAGTGGACTCAGTCCAGTGGGATTGCAATGTCTGGCCCCAGGTGTCCCTGTGGAATCTTCCAAAGTTGCCTAATGGTCTTTGACCAACACAGACCTATTTAAGAAATACAGTATCCATTTTCTAAAATCTCACTCAGACTCATACATAAAATAAAATCATCCTGTCACAATGCACTGGCTTTCTCTCCTGTTCTTCCTTTTATTTCTCTTCGTTAATTTAAAACACAAGACTGGGAAAAGAAAAGAAAAACAAGTTAAAGGATGCTCAAGATAGTGTTTGTAATGTGATTTTTTTCCCCTTCAAATTGTAAGAACGTAGTCAAATACACCATTTATTTCTGTATAAAGTGATGATTTTGCTTTCTCCTTTAGAAAGTATTTAAGTAAACATTCATGCAAATATTTTCACTTATTTTACTTGCTTTTTAAACTTAAGACTTGATTGAGGGCACTGCATATTATGGAATCTATTTTAATAGGGTTAAAACTGACATCATAAAGGGGTGGAAATTTTGGTTTATCTGTTTAATATTTTTTTGGAGTGGAGCCTTGCTTTATTTCATTTTTAGAACTCATCTTGAATATTATATGCTTATTAGTTTTAATAAATGTCCACATATTAGATGAAGTATAAATAAAATATTAGTCACATAGAAGGTATTTTTCTTATCTATATTTCATAGTACAATTCTAATAAAGAGAAACAAATAAGTAAAAATAATTTCAGATGATTATAACTTATTCTAATTTTAATTTTGGTCTTGAAAATAGGTAAATTTACTTCAATTGTTTGAGATATCTTTACGTAAACTTTGGAAATTTTGTCAGCATAAGAGGAGAATAAATGTTACCTCTGTATTAAAGAGCACCTAGATTTTATGAAGGATAATGTATATTAAGATAGTGTAAGAATTTTTTTAAAATCATCTTTTGAGATCGATTTATATGTGAACTCTAAAAAGAAAACATGCTTTTAGTTTGCATTTTGGATGATGAATTGGAAAGGCTGTTATTTTACTAAAGTGTTCTGATATGTCTGTTTATGTTATTGAGAGATGAAATAACATATATACAGTATCCAGCTTTTTTTTAAAAGGATCATTTCAAGTGACAAGGTCCATTTATCTAAACTTTATATTTGTTTGGGTTGGTTCCTGAAATAGATTATGAAACCAACTTTCTTATAAGATTTGGAAAAAAAAAATCGAACACAGAATATCTAACAAATATTTAGTTAACTACATTAAATATAAAATTATGAGACTATAATTTTATGTATAAATTTATTTTATCTTTTTCATTTTATAAGATCTATATTTTGACACAGAACGATATATTTGGTGGATAGATGAAATGTAATATATATTTGTGTGTGTGTGTGTGTGTGTGTGTGTGTATACACCCAAGCCTATTTTAAAGTAAAATATAACTACATTGTATATGTGCATATGTAGTTATATATATATTCGTATAGTTATATTTGTTAAATATAAAGTATATATTCACAAAAAGACTTTGTGAGGTTACTCAGCATAAAATATAGCTTGTTGAGAGGGTACTGTAATGGTTGTGAGCCCTTAAATTTTGAGGATAATTATTTAAAAACTAAATATGTATAATTTTTTAAAAAGTTTGAATTCCTACCTCATTCCATATACCAAACAGTTAAATTCAAATAGAAATCATTTAATGAAATAAAATCAACTATACACATGGACACAGGGAGGGGAGCACTACACACTGGGGTCAGTTGGGGGGAAATAGGGGAGGGACGGTGGGGGGTGGGAAGCTGGGGAGAGATAGCAAGGGGAGAAATGCCAGATGTAGGTGATGGGGAGGAAGGCAGCAAATCACACTGCCACGTGTGTTCCTATGCAACAATTTTGCATGTTCTTCACATGTACCCCAAAATGTAAAATGCAATAAAATAAATAAATGGGAAAAAAAAATAAAAATAAAATCAACTATAGGTGGTGGTGTAAAATGAACTCTAAGTGAAAATTTTTATTTAAGAATGTCATTAAACCAAATAAAAACAAAAGTTTAAATTCATTATTCTAACTGAATTAAAACTTAAATTTTATACACACACACACACACACACACACACACACACACACACACAAAGAAAATTTTGTAATGAGAACTTTGATGCTGAGCAGGTGCTCCAACCTAACTGCAACCACAACACCAGAGTCACTTAACAGTACCCCACCCTGAACTCCCAGACATATTCAAGGAAAAGGTGCTCTGCCAGCTAGAGGACTTTCTCTGTTGTAATTAATGGTATCAAACATATCAAAGTCTTCAGAAAACTGGTAGAATTCAGGCAGGAAGATAGTAACATAGCGAACAAATGCATGGAGGCCAGGAAGATGTCAGTATTTGACCAACCTCAGCTTTATCAATTATCAGCTCCAACACAATGATATATTACCATATATTATCTCTGTTTCTCATGTTATAACTCATAAATATCACCAAGATATATGATATATAGTTTTGTATAGGTAACATAGAGGGATGGACACTGGAGACATAGCACAGCACCTTCTGAGTGATAGGAGTTTAATGTATTTTGGTGACCAGCTGTCCCTTGCCTTAGGTTTCTGATTTGCATTAAACAAATAGAGAAGAATTTTAGGTATAAATAATATCATAGAGACAATGGGGAACATATAAGGAAAGAATTAGACAAAATCCTGAATCAGCCAAGATAGAGTAACTCAGTGTTTGGCAAAGAGAACGCTACAGATGTGATGGAGAGAAAATGGCATAGAGTTTCACATCAGGTTGGCATGGTTGTGTATGATGAGCAGCGTGGCCCTGGCTTCCCTCAGCCTGATTATCTTTACCTACCTGAAGGAGCAGTGATAAGTGACCAATAAATAAAGTAGTATTTTTTTTGAAACCTCAGGATTCTAGAAATACTAGGTTCAAACTCTCTTTTTATGTAGAATGCAGTATCAGGGTATCAAGGGTTGGCATGGATTTAAGGCCTTTAGGTTGGTATGGATATCTTCCAGAGTAAAAATTGCAGGTTTCTAGGTTAGCTAAGCCAATCTATAGCCCATCAAAACCTCATCTCATCAGGCAAGAAAGAATCAAGATGAGTCATGGGCTCATAAAACCAAGAAAGCTAATGGGATCTCTCAATTTGGCAAAGTCCCCATTCTTAACAGAAAACTTTTGTCTAGAAGCATAGAACAAGACAGGTTGTTTGTTGTGTGGAACTCAGTGTCTCAAAGAACTTTCCCTCGGCATGGCAAAACCAGGTCAATTAATTAACCATTTATCGACACCTGCTATGCAGGGTAGATTAGTGCTGACACATTTACACTCTTGGCTGAAAGTGTTGCTACTGATTTAAGCATAAAGACTCTGCCAACTGTTTTCATTTTGTATCAATTTGCAACTGAAATTGTACTGTTTTTTGTTATACTTCAAGTTCTGGGATACATGTGCAGAACGTGCAGGTTTGTTACATAGTTATACATGTGCCGCTGTGGTTTGGTGCATCCATCAATCTGTCATCTAAACTTTAAGCCCTAGATGCATTAGGTATTTGTCCTAATGCTCTCTCATGGGAGGAGGAACATCACACACTAGAGAAACAGAAACTTTACTAGGCATGTACTTCTGCAAATTCTTAGGTCAGCACCAGGCACATATCTCTCAAACTTTCCCCTCAAGACTCACACTACTTTTCCAGAATATTGGATAGGCTACTACTCACCCCAAATATCAAATCATCTCTCCTTCATTGTGCATGGTAAACCAGCATGTATGTTTGTGCTTCAGAATGTGTATATCCAAAACTATTAAGACAATCTGACAAAAATTGTGTGCATTATACACACACACGTGTGCAAACGCATGCACTTTTTTTCTATCAGTTTCTCACTTTGCATTTTTGCACATAGAGCCTCATTTTAGATAATGTTTATTTAGGTCTACTGCATTCAAGGTACCATCTCATCCTGGAGTGTAACAGCTTGACATTTCTCTTTGATTAAAGCCCCTTCTCTGCTAAGTTTAACCCAGAAATTTAACCTGCACCAGGTTCCTTGGCATTGGAAACCACATGAAATTTCTGACTCAGAACACATTGACAATGTTTCAGATCCATCATCATCATCATCACCTGCTCTGTTCAATCTTCTAATGCCTCACTGGTCCTCAACTATTCTTCTTTCTAATCTTTCCATAAGCTGCCTATTTCTTCTGACCAGAGAGCTCCCATCCCAGGCAAAGCAGGCACTCTCTCTCATTATTCAATCCACGTGTTAGTTATTTTCAAAGTAAGGTCTTCATAATTACCTTATTTAAAAGTGTAAACTCTCTTCCTTTAAACTTTGTTTTTCTCTTCCTTTAGTGTTTTTATCCACATCAATTAACATATTGTAACATGCTCTACAATTTGGCCATTTTATTTTTTTCCCTTACTGGAATGTAAGCTGCACAAAGGCGGGGATTTTTTTCTTTATTGTACAATGATATGTTTCAGTACTTAGAAGTATATCTGACACAGTGGCGATTCAATAAGTATTTGTAAAATAATGAATAAACCATCATCAATCATATCTCAGAAACTATCTTATTGCCCTAATACGAGTTGAAATAATTTTCTTAAGTTTTGATAATAAAAAGTATGGAAATTTCCTACTCTGAAGACTTTTTAAAATTGGGGGTGGAGGTTTGCATCAGGCTTAAATCTACATTTTGAAAGAATAAATTAATTTTGGAGATGAGATTCTCTGAAATGTGTAATGAATGTAGGGAAGAAAAGGTATAATGCAACAGCAGAATTATCTAAGTAATAGAAAAATAATTGGAGGGATGTTATCTTGGATATTTTAAAATTTGAAGATCTGGCAACAGAATAAAGATAACATTTTAAAAAGTTGATGATCATGACCATTTTTAATTTCCAAAAGTGTGGAGAAGCATAAGTCAAGGAGGACACCATCAGCTCAAACACTTGCCCTGTGTGCTGTCTCAAGCGTGCTAATATACGTTTCCATGTTTTAGAACTTGGCAGGAAAATCCTTATAAAAACAAAAGCGATCCACTGTAAGTTTACTGCAACTGGAGCCTCTATAAGTTATGTTCTTGTCTCTAAGCCAGATCAGGGTGGCAATGAAAATATTGGGAGCTAGTCCTGGCACATAACTTGACATTTAGGTAAAATTCACTGGGAAAAGTCATTTTAGGTTAACCTGAATCTGAAGGCTCATTATTTAGAGACATAAGCATTCATTTTTTTGCAGCTCTGCATTTGGCCTTCAAGCCTAGACTTAGAGCCACAGAATATGTTTAACCATCATGCCTAGAATAATGCTCACCTTTTGCTGCTCTAAAGCACTAAATTCAAATTTATCTATCTATATCAATACATTATATATTATAATATATATAAGATTATATATATATATGAGATTATATATATATATATATATATATATTTCCTTTCTTTAATCAAAGGACTCTAATTCAGTGTATCTTAAAAATGTGAAGTTGTATATATATGTTCTGTGTATGTATTTTCCTGGAGTAGATTTTTGCCCCTTTATCCTTTCCAAACTGGGAACATCCCAGTCAGAGGGTGTGGCAGGGCAGAGTCAATGATGGCTGAATCTTTCTGGCAGCTGGGTAAATGTCTTTGCCCTAGCCAGTTAAATGTCCCTACTGAAGGCTTTACACATTTGCTCATTCTCTCAAGAAGTAGTTTCAGGCAGAGCTTTTCCCTATTGGCTCCAATGTAATTAAGACCCTAGAGCTGATGATGATATCAGGGGCAATGACACCAAGCAAGCTGGCAAATGCCATGGGATGATGATCTGGGGGAGGTGTCCAAATCATCTCATCACATGTCATGGCATTGGTGATGCCAGCATACCTCAGATATATTGTGAGTTCAGGTCCAGACCACCTCAATAAAGCAAATATCACAATAAACAAGTCATACAAATCTTTAGGTTTCCCGGTACATATAAAAGTTGTCTTTGTACTATGCCATAGTCTATTAAATGTGCAATAACATTATATCTAAACAATGCACATACTTTGGTTAAAAATACTTCATTGCTAAAAATGCTAGCAATCTTCAAAGCTATCACTGAGCCATAATCTTTTGCTCGTGGAGGTCATGCCTCACTGTTGATGGCTGCTGACTGATGAGAGCAGGGGTTGCTGAAAGTTTGCATGGCTGTGGCAGTTTCTTAAAATAAGATGACAGTGGCTGGGCACAGTGGCTCACGCCTGTAATCCCAGCACTTTGGGAGGCTGAGGTGGGTGGATCACAAAGTCAGGAGATCAAGACCAGCCTGGCCAACATGGTGAAACCCCGTCTCAACTAAAAAATACAAAAATTAGCCATGCTCAGTGGCAGGCACCTGTAATACTAGCTACTTGGGAGGCTGAGGCAGGAGAATTGCTTGAACCCAGGAGGCTGAGGTTGCAGTGAGCTAAGATCATGCTACTTCACTCTAGCCTGGGAAACAGAACAGGACTCCATCTCAAAAAAAAAAAAAAAAAAAAAAAAAAGTTTACTGCACTGACTGACTATTCCTTTCCAAAATGCATATTTGATAGCATTTTACCCACAGTAGAACTTATTTCAAAGTTAAAGTCAATCCTCTCAAACCTTGCCACAGCTTTATTAATTAAGAAGTTTATGTAATATTTCAAGTTCGTTCTTGTTATTTCCGTAATGTTCACAGGAGTGGATCCCATCTCAAAAAACTCTCTGCTCATCCATAAGAAGCAACTCCTATCCATTACGATTTTATCATGAGATTGCAGAAATTCAGTCACATCTTCAGCTTCTGCTTCTAATGTGAGTTCCCTTGCTAATTCCATCACAACTGCAGTTACTTCCTCCAGTGATGTCTGAAACTCCTCAAAGTTATCTGTGAGGGCTGCAATCAACTTCTTCAAAGCTCCTACTAATGTCGATATTTTTTCCTGCTCCCATGAATCACAAATGTTCTTAATGGTATCTAGAAATGGTAAAGCCTTTCCAGGTTTTCAAATTAATTTGCCCAGATCCATCAGAGGAATATGGCACCTATAGACTTATGAAATTTATTATTTTTAAGTAACAAAACTTGAAAGTCAAAATTACTCTTTGACAATAGACTTCAGAGTGAATATTGTGTTAGCAGACATAAAAACAACATCCAACTCCTTGTATATCTACAGCAGACCTCTTAAGTGACTGGGTACATGGTCAATATGCAGTACTATTTTGAAACAAATCTTTTTTTTTTTTTTTCAGAGCAGTAGCTCCCAACAATGGGCCTAAAATATTCAGTAAGCCACAATGTAGACAGATACGCTGTCTTCCAGGCTTTGTTGTTCCATTTATGAGCAGAGGCAGAGTAAATTTAGGCCTTTGGATCTGGTAAATAGGTATTGGCTTCAACTTAAAGGTGACAAGCTGTGCTTACCCCTAACAAAAGACTCACCCTGTCTATTGAAGCTTTGAAGACAGGCACTGACTTCTCATCTCTAGGTGTAAAGGTTCTGGAGGGTATCTCCTTCCAATATTAAGCTCTTTTATTTAACTTGAAAATTTGCTTTTTAGTGTACCCACTTCCATCAACTATCTTAGCAAGATCTTCTGAATAACTTACTGTACCTTCTACATCACCTGCCACTTCACCTTGCACATTTATGTTATAGAAAGAGTTTCTTTTCTTAAACTTTATGAACCAACACTTGCCAGCTTCAAACTTTTCTTCTGCAGCTTCTTCACTTCTCTAGGCCTTTGTAGAACTGAACAGAGTTAGGGCCATGCCCTGAATTAGGCTTTCGCTTTAAGGGATGTAGCTGGTTTTATCTGCTAGCCAGACCACTCAAACTTCCTCCCTATCAGCCATAAGGCTATTTAACTTTCTATCAATTGTGTGTTCATTGGAGTAGTACTTTTAATTTCCTTTGAGAATATTTTCTTTGCATTCACAAATTTTCAAACTGGTGCAAGAGGCCTAGCTTTTGGCTTATGTCTGCTTCTGACATGCCTTCCTCCCTAAGTTTAATCATTTCTAGCTTTTGATTTAATGTGAAAGATATGCAGCTCTTCCTTTCACTTGAATATTTACAGGCCACTGTAGAGTTATTAATTGGCCAAATTTCAATATTGTTTTATTACTGGAAATAGGGAGGCTCAAGGAGAGGGAGAGAGATGGAGGAATAATCAATGAGTGGAGCAGTTAGAACACATACAACATTGTTCAATTAAGGTCACTGTCTTACATGGGTAAGGTTCACGGTGCCTCAAAACAATTTTCATAACAACATCAAAGATGACCAATCACAGATCACCATAATGGATATAATCATAATGAAAAAGCTTGAGCAATTTACACATTCATTGCTATTCCTACCAAATTACCAATAATATTCTTCACAGAACTAGTGGAAAAAAGCTATTTTAAAATTCAAATGGAACCAAAGAAGAGCCTGAATAGCCAAGGCAATCCACGGCAAAAAAGAACAAACCTGGAAGCATCACACCAATCAACTTCAAACTATACTACAGGGCTCTAGTAACCAAAACAGCATGGTACTGGTACAAAACAGACACACAGACCAATAGAACAGAATAGAGAGCCCAAAAATAAGGCCACACATCTGCAACCATACGATCTTCAAAAAAGCTGACAAAAACAAGCAATGAAGGAAGGACACTCTATTCAGTAAATGGTGCTGGGATAACTAGCTAGCTATATGCAGATGATTGAAACTGGACCCCTTCCTTAAACATGGACAAAAATGAACTTGAGATGGATTAAAGACTTAAATGTAAAATCCAAAACTATAAAAATCCTTGAAGAAAAACCTAAGCAATATCATTCTGGACAAAGGAACTGATGAAGATTTCATGATGAAAACACGAAAAACAATTGTAACAAAAGCAAAAATTGACAAATGAAATATAATTAAACTTAAGTGCTTCTGCACAGCAAAAGAAACTACCAAAAGAGTAAACAGACAACCTAAAGAATGGAAGAAAATATGTGCAAACTATGCATCTCAAAAGGGCCATACACCCAGCATCTATAGCAAACTTAAACAAATTTACAAGAGAAAAACAAAAAGGTAAAAAGTGGGAAAAGAACATGAACAGAAACTTCTCAAAAGAAGACATACATGTGGCCAACAAGCATAGGAAGAAAAAGGACACCATCACTGATCATTAGAGAAATGCAAAACAAAATCACAATGAGACACCATCTTACACCAGTCAGAATGGCTATTATTAAAAAGTCAAAAAATAACAGATGCTGGCCAAGTTGCGGAGAAACGGAACCATTATACACTGTTGGTGGGAGCATAAACCAGTTCAACTATTGTGGAAAGCAGTATGGTGATTCCTCAAAGAGCTAAAAACAGAACTACCATTTGACCCACTAATTCAATTACTGGGTATACACCCAGAGGACTATAAAGCATTCTACCATAAAGCATGCATGAGAATGTTCACTGCAGCACTATTCATAATAGCAAAGACATGGAATCAACCCAAATGCCCATCAATGGTAGACTGGATAAAGAAAAAAAAATGTGGTACATATACACTATGGAATACTATACAGTCATGAAAAAGAATAAGATCATGTCCTTTGCAGGAACATGGGTGGAATTGGAGGCCATCATCCTTAGCAAATTCACGCAGGAACAGAAAATGAAATACCGCATGTTTTCACTGATAAGTGGGAGCCAAATGATAAAAATTCATGAACACAAAGAATGAAACAGCAGACACTGGGGCCTACTTAAGGATGGAGGTTAAGAGGAGGCAAAGGAACAGAAAAAAATAACTTTGGAGTACTAGTCTTACTACTTGGGTGATGAAATAATCTGTACAGTAAACTCTGGTGACATGAGTTTACCTATTTAACAAACTTGCATGTATACTCTTGAACCTAAAATAATTTCTTTTTTTAAAAAGAAAAAAGGTCTAAATAGGAATTACCAAAATGTGACACAGAGTCACAAAGTGAGCACATAGTATTGGAAAAAGGGTGCTGATAGACTTGCTCAACAAAGGATTGCCACAAACCTTCAATTTGTGAAAACGTAGTACTGGCAAAGCACAAGGAAACACAGTGTAATAAAACAAGGAACACCTGTAATTGACTTCCCTCAGTCTCTGCCTGAACTTTGTTCTACCAACTGTCAATGATTAGAACTACCTAAAATCTTTCCAATAATTTTATTACCCACCTAAGTTAGTCAGATATGAATTCTATTGCTTGTAAGCAAATATTCAGGTAAGTGCAATATAATAGAAATGTATTTTTCTCTGTACTTAATAAGGATAAAGCTGTTTATATGGCCTCTGTTGTAAAAATATATTATATGTATGTTAAATTATATATATATATATATATATATATATATATAATAGGTTATGTAATTCAATATATTATAATTAGATATAATTTTGTAGGCCTTTATTGCATTTTCTCTCTGAAGACATTCCCATTTTGCATATTCTTTGAATAATTGTACATTTTCCTAAAGTGTCATAAGCACATGAACTTATTCTGTTACACTTTACTGGTTTCATTGTTCTTCATTATTTCTCTTCTAGCATTAACTTTTTCATCTTGGTACACTTTTCAATCAGTGGAGTACTTTTTTCAGGAAGGGTAATTTGGGTTTAGCCTAATACCTTGCATTACTGAAAATGTCTTATATTTTCTTTACACTCAAAAATTTTCTATTTATTTAAACTGTTGCTTAGAAAAAAAAAACTTCATTATTTTCTGAAATTTCGTTCTGGGAAGAGAAATCTCATGTCCACCTACTTTTTGTTTTCATTTGTATTTTTTTAACACTCTTATCTGTAGGTTTTTAGAATTTTTCCCCATTTATCTGTGAATTTTAAAAAAGTAATATGATGTTTATATTCTTAATTGTTCTATAGCTTTTCATTGTGATTTCTTGGCATTAGCTGTAATTCTTCAAGGATCACATTCATTTTTACTGTGGAGATTCTTTTTCTTTGGCTGTTTTGTGTATTGCTTTTGTTTTGCATGCTATATATTTTCCTTTCTGCAATTTCTGTTTTTATTTGTTTGGTTTTTGAGACACAGTCTTGCTCTGATGCCCAGGCTGGAAGGCAGTGGCACGATCTCTGCTCACTGCAACCGCCTCCTCCTAGGTTCAAGCAATTCTCCTGCTTCAGCCACCCAAGTAGCTGGGATTACAGGTGCCTGCCACCATGCCCAGCTAATATATTTTTTTGTATTTTTAGTAGAGACGAGATTTCATCATGTTGGCCAGCCTGGTCTTGAACTCCTGACCTCAGGTGATCGTTGGCCTCCCAAAGTGCAGGGATTACAGGCATGAGCCACTGTACCCAGCCTGCAGTTTCTGTTATAGGTGTACTGGATCTCTTTTATCTGTTCTTGTCTCTGATTTTTATCTTTATTCTCTAGTAATCATTTCTTGATTCTTTGTTCAAATTTTGAAAGAATTTCCTTAGTTTCTCTTTGCTTCATATCTCTGCAGAGTCTATCTAATGCTCTCTGACTTTTTTTATATTTTGGTTGAGCTATTATTTTCTTTTTCAGTAGCCTTCCATCTCAATATTTCTTTTCATGACTACTATCTCTAGTTTAGTAGGTAGAGTATTATTCTGAGCCTTTGTGAAAGTTGAATTCAGCATTTATAAAATTTGCTCTTATAGCTCAAACAGTCCTTGTCTTTGAAACTGAAATGTACTTTCAGTTTCATGTAAATGGTTGTTCAATATTGGGCAATGAGATGATGTTAAAAACCATTTTGAATCCTTTTCCAAAATGTTGGCTCAGATAAAGGAGGAGAAAGGAAACTTTAATATACAGCCTAGCGTACTTTGTCAAATTGTAAGTCTGACAGTCTGGGGGAATACGGAGGGAACAAGACAGGAGACTTGAAGTAAGCTGCCTTTTGGTGTCAAAAAGATCTGTTCTCATTAATATGCAGGCAACCTGCAATGAGCTGTGGAAGGCCACACCTTCTCTAATTTGCTTCTCATTAGGAGCCTGGTATGACAGATCCTTCAAATCATTTTAGGCACATCTGTGGAAGTGAAGTTTGAGTCATGAGTGGAAAGGAGGGGCCAGAAAGCTTTGGTGGCTCCCTGAAGATTTGAAACAAACAAAAATGTCTAATACAAAAATTTAAGTTGGAAATTAAACAAAAAATATCTTATGGATTTTATCCTTAATTTAATAGCCAGGACTTTCCTTTGAAAATTAGGGTGAATGTATTAGCACTCACTAATCTATTATTTTTATGCATTTAAAAATCTATATAAGACTGGGCATGGTGGCTCATGCCTGTAATCCCAGCACTTTGGGAGTATGAGGCAGGCAGATCACCTGAGGTCAGGAGTTCGAGAACAGCCTGGCCAACATGATGAAACACCGTCTCTACCAAAAATACAAAAAAAAATTAACTGGACGTGGTGGCTCCCCCCTGTAATACCAGCTACTTGGGAGGCTGAGGCAGGAGAAACGCTTGAACCCAGAAGCCAGAGGTTGCAGTGAGCTGACATTGCACCATTGCACTCTAGCCTCGGCGACAAGAGTGAAACTCTGTCTCAAAAAAAAAAAAAAAAAAAAAAAAAACTACATAAGGAGATATTTTTAAGTATGTATAAAATGAGATCATTATTTATTATTTCAATTCTGCTTAACCTGTTTTATTTTATAAACAACTAAATATAAATTATTCTTCTGTTGGCTTAAGCCTAAATAAAGGTGTTTCCCACTCCTTCACTTATTTGGCAGATATAGTTGCTGTTGGAAAGCTGCACAATAGACCATGATCTTAAGACGTAAGTGAAATTGAAGTCTTTAGAATTCAGTGTTTTGAGTCAGAGCTTTTTATCATGCACTCCCAGAAAAGTATGATTGCCTAGAGAGCTGAACCTTTCAATTAGTAGACTGATGATGAAGCAAAGATGGGCTTTTTTTTTTTTTTTTTTTTTTTTTTTTAGCTTCGGTCAAAGTGGACACTATAGTAAAGTCTAGAGCTTGAAGTTTCCAATGCACTAAGAAAGATGGAGCAAAAACAGCTCTATCATCTGACATAGTTTTGTAGTCGGAGCTGCAAAGAAATGAATACTCTGACAAAAACCCATCATTTTGTAAGTCACTGAAGATTTCAACATGGTGGACTGATGTTCAGGAATCATGAAGTTATCTACCAGAGAGAAACAAAACTATAAAGGGTTGGGAAGAGACTTAAGAAAGAGATCACCGCTGCTTTGGTTTTTAGATATGTGCATCATGAGTTGTTTGGTCTGGAGTTTGTAAAGGCGAATGGAAGTGACATTGATAAGCTTACAGGCAGAGATACAACTGTCCCTCACTTGCTTATTTTACTCCTCACAGCCATACTAGACTTCTGCTGACCTAGATAGACCCATGAATGGAGTATCATAGCAATTGTGGGAGCGTGAGACAAAATGCTCAACAAATGAATGATGCTAAAGGTAGCTCTGAGTCTACAATCTTGCTAAAGCATCTTCTGTTACTATTCTAGAGCGTAGCATTTTTTCCTGTTACTAAAAACAAAGGTAAGAGTGTGCTGTGATAATGAGAAATTTGAATAAATTGCTTTTAGATTTAGGTAAAAATGGAATAGCATAATCATGTGGGTTCTAAGGGCACAGTTGGGGTGCATAAAGCCTCCTGCTTCTTTAATTCCAGAAGCGGGAACTATAAGGGGTCTCCAGGTCTATTGTGTCATGGACTATGTCTCTAAAAAAATCAACATAATCACTCAGTTTTTTACCTTTGCAAATTATAAGCAACTCCTGATTTTGTAAGAAATGTTATTTTTTAAAGGGCTGTTGACAAAAAGAAATTTTGTGTTGTCCCTAAGCAAAAATTTTAGTAATATACAAGACTATATGATGATGAGTTTTAGAGTTAATATTAAATTCAATGAAAACACAAACAAAAGGACTTGTTTCTATTAAGACCAGGTTAACCTCATTAACAAACTTTTTTTTCTTGTTATAACATTAATAAAAGTTAATTATTTTCAGGAAGTCCTATGATCAATGTTTGATCAAGTGAAGTTGAAAATTCTAAATTTCCTTAAGCAATCAAGCCATGTATAATTTAATTCCTCTATATTTATCAAACACACTTACATATGTAATACATTCACTTCTCTGTTTAAGCATCTAAAAAGCAAAACTAAAGAGCAAAACTCTCTAAAATATTTAACAAGTTAATAATCTAAATGCATAAATACGATGAAAACCAAGTTGGTCTTAAAATCCTCGTTCTCATGGAGTCCTCAGCCATAGCTAGGTTGCATACACAATAAACTCTTTAAGAAAAATAACTACTGGGTCTTCTACACTAAAAAATTAACAACCCACACAGTGTTAGATGTAGCAAGTGTTTAAAATGCTTACTAATTGAAATTCTTGATTTTACTTATAAGAAAACAGAAAAATATCTAACTTCACAGCACATACACATTTCTATCCAGTTGTCTTCTACCATTTTTAAAAGATACAATTTTCTAACCTTAGTAAATCAAGTTCACCATGAGTCAAAAATTCTAGTAATTCAATATAAACTGTGATTTTGCAACATACAGCATTACTATACCTTCAAAAGAAACATTTTAGCACGAAACAATCATAATATATTTTTGAAATATGTTTTGTAAATATAACTCAATCTGATTTCTTAAAAAACAAATTATTTTAATATAAAAGAATATAGTAACTGAATTTACTAGGAAATAACTAATTTTCACACTATAAGGGATCAAGGGTTGTTCTGTATTTTGTTAAGCCTGAATTTCTTGGAATGTCAGGAACCACACACTTTTAGAAATACCAAGTCTCCAATTTTACCTAAGTTTGCTAACTTAAGTTAGTTTCTAAACATCAGATTCCCACTGTCTCAGCAATTGTGGCCTTTTTCTTATTCCTCATCCTAAAATGGGGAATTAGTGTGTATTTTTCCCATAATCTCTGTAACTATCTTTCATTTGTAAACTAATTGAAAAAGCTTCAGAAAATAGATGTTTGCATATGTTCTAAACTATTAATATATAGAAGAAATAAAATGAATCCATAAAAAATTCTAGTTCAAAGGTCACTCAATTATTCATTTTAAATTGGAATTCCAAGGCTAATCTATTAAATTATCTTAAAAGTTATATTTTCTTTAAATATTACAAAACCAATGAATACCAGTACAGGTTATTGCACAAAATGGATTAGTATCAGGGTGTAATTTACTTGGCCTATTTATAGATCTGCTCAACATTTTCAGAATTAAGAGACTGATCAACTACATAAATTTTTATATCATTTGTAAAATGTCAGATTCCATCTCACTAGGCTGAAGTCTTCACTGACAGGAAATTTTCGACTGGAATGTGGACTTGCAAGGTCATTATTTACCTGGTCTTTGCTGGAAACTTAAGGTCATTGTTGCATCATTGTGAAGGTTCAGATGCCAAGTGCATGTCCTCCAGTTGGGTTGAGCTTATGACCGAAAATACCAGAATGAAAGTTACTACACTCACCCACTTGCCTTTTAATTCAAATATTTATTTACTTGTTGGAATGCTACTAATCTAATATTTACTACCAGATTCTATCCAAATTATTTTCATAGTATTCTTGGCATGTGGCTCCCAGCTCTTGTCAATATTGAAATGTGATTCAATTTAGATTTTGCCTATATTGCTTGTCTTTCTCTGGCTTTGTAAGTCTCACTAATGACATTTAACAGTCTCCTGGATCACCAACAATGTTTTATATATCTTATAAAGGTCATCAAAATTAACTGCTTTCACAATGGTACTCCTATGGATAGAAAACTGTCCATAGGAGATGTGCTATAAATGAATGATTAACAATGAACTCCAAAGCAACAGAATCCAGTGTGCAGCTTTTAGCTATTCAGAATTCTTTTTACTTAAATTACCTGTATGGAAAACAATGTTTCATCCAACCCTTAAACCAACAAACCACAGGTGTTTAAGTAAGCCTTGAACTTCTATTATTTTTCTGTTTGAATAGATTATTTGGAGTACTAAGAGAATACGAGGCAAAACATATAACACCAATATTTAGGGGGTACTTTTTAGAGTTGGCAGCTCTTCTCATTTTTTCCCCTCTCCGGGGTATACAGACATAAATCACTTTGTTTCTGAGAATGTATATGCTAAATTTTCTTCATCTCAGAAACGTTGAACCATTTATTCACACAAGGCATATTTTCATCTTTGGTCTTTCCACCTATATGCCTCTCTGAAATATTCTAATCATAAAATAATGTAACCAGAACATTTTCATTATTGTTGTTTCTCCATCATCTCTGGCACTATTCTCAAGGTTTGTAGTAAGAGTTTTTTATATGACTATTTTCTCCTTTATACCTAAGCAATAGTAGTCTTGAGTACAAGTTGACAATCAAATTCATGAGACACAATTCACCTAGCACCAAGTTTACTTGGTATTGAGAAAGAATAAAGACTGACAACAATAGAGCTCATGCATGGTGGTTCACGCCTGTAATCCAAGCACTTTGGAGGCCAAGGCAGGCGGATCACCTGAGGTCGGGAGTTCAAGACCAGCCTGACCAACATGGTGAAACCTCGTTTTTTTTTTTTTTTCTTTTTTTAAAAAAAAAAAAAAAAGAAAAGAAAAGAAAAAAAAAGAAGAGCAAGGCAGTGGTCACAGAACTTTCAGGTACAACTGCCATCGTCACGTCACCCTACATGGAAGACATGTATGACTGGAGACACAATACAGGAAGGCATGGATCACCTTTCTTCAGGGAAGCCCTAAGTTCTCGGTCCCTTCAACATTTATGCCTTTTAAACTGGTGGTCTCCAACCTTTTTGGACCAGGGATCAGTTTCATGGAAGACAATTTTTCCATAGACTGAGGTAGGGGAAGGTTTTCAGGATGATTCAAAGGCATTACATCTATTGTATACTTTATTTCTATTATTATATTGTAATATATAATGAAATAATTATATACCTCACCATAATGTAGAATCAGTGGGAGCCTTAAGCTTGTTTTCCCACAACTAGATGGACCCATCTGGTGGTGATAGGAGACACTGACAGATCATCAGGCATTAGATTCTCCTAAGGTGCGCACAACCTAGATCCTTTGCATGAGCAGTTCACAGTTGGGTTTGTGCTCCCATGAGAATCTAAGGCCACTGCTGATCTGACAGGAGGCAGAGCTCATGCAGTAATGCCAGTAATGGGGAGTGGCTATAAATGCAGATAAAGCTTCACACCCTTGCCCATCATTCACCTCTTGCTGTGTGGTCTGGTTCCTAACAGGTCATGGACTAGTATCAGTCTATGGTTCAAGGGTTGGGGACCCCTATTTTATTTATTTTTTTTGAATTATATACCCACTTTACTGCTTTTATAGTTTTTTAATCAAACCCAATACAACATATTATTTCATTATTAAATATATTCAATGCATTTTTAAAAGATGAGATTTTTTTTTCCCCATTTATTTATTTTATTGCATTTTACATTTTGGGGTACATGTGAAGAACATGCAAAATTGTTGCATAGGAACACACGTGGCAGTGTGATTTGCTGCCTTCCTCCCCATCACCTACATCTGGCATTTCTCCCCTTGCTATCTCTCCCCAGCTTCCCACCCCCCACCGTCCCTCCCCTATTTCCCCCCAACTGACCCCAGTGTGTAGTGCTCCCCTCCCTGTGTCCATGTGTTCTCATTGTTCAACACCCGCCTATGAGTGAGAACATGCGGTGTTTGATCTTCTGCTCTTCTGTCAGTTTGCTGAGAATGATGGTTTCCAGGTTCATCCATGTCCCTACAAAGGACCCAAACTCATCGTTTCTGATGGCTGCATAATATTCCATGGTGTATATGTGCCACATTTTCCCTATCCAGTCTATCGTCGATGGGCATTTGGGTTGGTTCCAGGTCTTTGCTATTGTAAACAGTGCTGCAATGAACATTCATGTACACATGTCCTTATAGTAGAACAATTTGTAATCCTTTGGATATATACCCAGTAATGGGATTGCTGGGTCAAATGGAATTTCTATTTCTAGGTCCTTGAGGAATCGCCACACTGTCTTCCACAATGGTTGAACTAATTTACACTCCCACCAACAGTGCAAAAGTGTTCCTATTTCTCCACATCCTCTCCAGCATCTGTTGTCTCCAGATTTTTTAATGATCGCCATTCTAACCGGCGTGAGATGGTATCTCAGTGTAGTTTTGATTTGCATTTCTCTGATGACCAGTGATGATGAGCATTTTTTCATATGTTTGTTGGCCTCACGTATGTCTTCTTTTGAGAAGTGTCTGTTCATATCCTTTGCCCACTTTTGAATGGGCTTGTTAGTTTTTTTCTTGTAAATCTGCTTTAGTTCTTTGTAAATTACGGATATCAGCCCTTTGTCAGATGGGTAAACTGCAAAAATTTTTTCCCAATCTGTTGGTTGCCGATTCACTCTAATGATTGTTTCTTTTGCTGTGCAGAAGCTGTGGAGTTTGATTAGGTCCCATTTGTCTATTTTGGCTTTTGTTGTCAATGCGTTTGGTGTTTTGGTCATGAAGTCCTTGCCTACACCTACGTCCTGAATGGTTTTGCTTAGATTTTCTTCTAGGGTTTTTATGGTGTTAGGTCTTATGTTTAAGTCTTTAATCCATCTGGAGTTAATTTTAGTGTAAGGTGTCAGGAAGCGGGGGGACCCCTATTTTAAACCACACAGCTCTCTCAGACTCAGGAGAACATAAATACTGTAGTGGTCATTTTACAGCTGCATCTCATCAATATCTGTTACTCCTTATGTGATAAACAACCCTGATAAAGGAATAGAAGATTTGGTCTGGAACAAACCTTTTTTTTGCTTCCCTTTCCAGTGGGAACACACAGGCCTGCAAGTACTATTGCACTCCCAGTTAGCCAAGGAGGTGGTAAGCTGCTCTTCGTGAAATGTCCCCACAGTTTCATTGCCCAGGTTTCTTCTCAGTTGACTCACCACTCCAGGTATTCAGAAGTGTATAAATGAATGATTACCGCTGGAAACCAGTCATCCAAATACGATAAAGGTATCTGAGATACAACCCTGGGAATATCTCACTCTTACTTGGTTGGTCTAGTTGTTTCAGTGATCTGTGCACATAAATATGCCCCATTGAAATTAGACCCTGTAAACCATTCACACTCATAAGGGTGTTTCTCTCATTCTTGGGCTGGGTCAGGCTAACCACAGTGCTGCTTTCTGAAAGCAGCCCCAAGATAAATGATGTTTCCATTGCTTATAAGAAGGGTAAGTCTAAATGATGTTTCTCTTGCTTATGAGAAGGATAAGTACTTCCAACACAAGGTGAAGCTTGGAGTAGAAATATGCAGACACAGGATCAGGCAGGGTAAATAATGTCCTCTAAACTTTCACTATTCCATGAGAAGTTTGCATAGGCAGGCTATGTCTAGCCTCGCCATGGGTCACTTACATGTAAATGTGGTCACTAAATTCCTGCCTCCTTGCGTATGTCTAGAAGATTTGGAAGGAAATAAGCATTATTCAACATATTGTTGTGAGCTCCAGTTTGCATTTTCAGGTATACTAGCATGAGACACATGAAGTTTTGCATGCCGAATTTTGGGGGAAATTGCATATTGGAGGCCTCATACCTTCTCTCTGGTGATCCAGCTCATCTCATTGCTGGGCTGCATACAAGAGAGCCATCTGGGTCACCCAGAAAATGAACTAGGTTGTTTTTTTTCAATAATCCCCTAAAGTGCCCACTGTGGAAAATGTACTTTCCTCTTCCGGCATCTGACCCATGATCATAAAGACCCACCAACTCTTGTCCCTGGCACGTGCTGCCTTCTATATATCCTGGTAGCCAAACCAAATATAATTTAATCTGTGTGCTCTGTGAGCAAGTAGAGAAACTCTCAATTGCTCTCCAGAAACTGAACTGGTTGTTGAAAAATTTAGTACATGAAACATTGTATTTTTAGGAAGAGGCAAACAGATGGCAAATTATTTTTTCGCCTAATATGGATTTGGTCTTTTCAAATTATGTCTCCTGGCATATAAGATTTGGAAAACAGCCACCCAGAATTATTATTTACCAGTTAAAAAAAAAAACCTAGGTATCTCTATATCAATTTGCTAATACTTCATGAAACACTAGAACAGAACTTACTATTATTTCTCTACGTTTTCCCCACTCATGTATTACATATTTATTAAAATATCCTATGCAATAATTTGTCCAGATTATATTTTCAGTCTAATTTCTTTCCTATGTAGCCCATCTGAAAGCTTACCATTTGCTTCTACACAAATTATAATTTTGTATCTTCCCCAGCTACCCTGAGTCAATGCAGAACAACTATTGCTTTCACTTTACCAGGGAGAAAACTAATATTTTAAAGTGACACACCTGAGAACTAGAAATCATTAGTAAAAAATAGTAATACTGGAATAGCAGATTCTTACATTCTCTATCTAGTGAAGCATTCAGACATTGCACTGCTTCCTACTGAACAAAAAACTGAAAAAGACAAATGGCTATAATTTCAAAATTTTTAAAAAGAAACATCAGTGATTAAAAGAATTCCAGCAAATATGAGTGGATGGCAAAAAAAAAAAAAAAAAAAAAAATCCCAGACCTGACCTCAGAAACAGGAAAAAAGAAAGGAAATTGTCCAGCACGGTAAGGTTTACTCTATGCTGCATTTTCGTTTTGCCATTGTTTAATTTTTTTAGTCAAAGCCATTCATCTTCCAGGGGATCAAATAAGCTGGGTGGTAAAAAAAAAAAAAAAAAAACAGATGGAAGCAAGGGAACAGCTTTATGGGGTAAAGGGTGGCGGGAAATTTGGTAATTCAGGCTGGTGAGATTTGTTGCTTCAATCTCACCACAATGATCAAGGAAAAATATTGTTTTTTCATACAAAATGAAAATCAGAAATGTGGGCTTTCCCTTAGCCCTGTGCACTGGGGGTTCTGCATAAGAAAGCAAATTCTCCTTTACTCGAAGATCCATATCGGTTTTAAAGCCAGTTATTTATCTTCTCCTCTCAAGATAACAGGTAGTGTGGACAGGGTGAATTATCAACATAATAACTATTTCTAGAAGCATAAATTTGTAGCTACTTCTGGAATAGTAGATGACAAGAAGGAATCAGAAGTAACAAATATAAAATTTATTTTGCCCTAATGCTTCTGTGTATAATTAAAATTACTGCAAAGCTCTGTTATAACTAATGCAAATTTCCTAACTGAAGACTACAAATGACATTCATTATTAAGAATCTGAATGCATTTTGATTTTCTTCCATATCAGTAATGGGGCAGGGTTTTCAGATGAGGTAGATTATTTCATTAACTATGCCTCCACTCCTTCAGCAATATTATAAAAAGGGATTCCTTTGGGGCAGGGGCTGCAAATTAACTGAGGGCTTTTTTCCTGGTATGCTTATGTCAATGAATTGGTTTCCTGGCCCAATTTATACATCCAAATACCATTTGAAGAAGTTTGGAAAGGATGACGGGAAATATGGAGTCTCTTGCCTGCCAGCGACTAAATTACATAGAAAAGACTATTTTTAAACCAGAAAGAATGAAGACCTTTTTAATTGGCAAGTTATAATACCCTATTATAAAAGTGAAAATCCTACATATGATGCAGGATTTTATAATGCAATGCATTTTATGAATACTTTCAGCATCTGACCAGCTCTGAAAAACTGTCTTAACAAATGGTGGTAAACTAGACAGGGATAAAAGCTAGTTCCAAAATGGGAAGGGTATTTAAGCGGAGACTAATTTTTTCAGTGTCAATAAAAATGTGAATTTATGACTTGAGTTTTATGTGGATCATCATCTGTTGCTTCCCTATGCAATTGTGGAAATCCTGGCAATGAATATCTGGAAATTGAAAAAAGCTGTATTATGATGAAATAGTAATTTATTACAGGTTTCTGTCCAGTTAAAACATTCAAATGTCTGAAACCATAAGGCTGTTATTCATATTGAAAAAGTTATTCATATTGTTGCTGTTGTTTATCCCAGTTGGAAAGATTGCAACAAGTGAAATATCTTTAATTAAGATTCACTGACTAGATCCCTCATGCAGGATTTTTCTCAGCAAATGAGATAAAATTCTCTCAGCCACTAATGTTTAATCTACGCAACTCATTCCAATTCTGAGACTGCCATTGACGTCAGTAGAAATCCTTGATACGAAATAAAAATACATAAAAACGAAGTAGTATAAAAGGACTCTGTATGTTCATGTTTATAGTAGGTTACAGATGTAGGTACTGTGCTCTTTGCAAATTGGTCTACTTCAATAAAATGTGTGCTTTCACTTGTACAAATACAGTTTACTTATAAGATGAATTAAGTATCATTAAGAAAAAAAAACTGTCAGCAGCTAGAAGTATCTTGAATTTTCCTTTTTTTTCAGAGTATCATCTCTAAACTTGGAGACATTTTTCTCATGAAGTTGCATCCAAATATTTGTTTAAAAGTAATCCACAGTTTCTACTTAATGACACAGTAAATTATTTACACTGACAAGTCCATAATTAAATGATATACTAGAACATGGCTCAGTGTTATTGACACATTATTTTTAGAGACAAAATTTTCTACTTTGAAGAGTACTTAAAATAGTAGATAATTTCCTTTTGTTAGGATCAGAGATAACTATAAATTTGAGAAAAAATATACTTCTATAAAGTTGTTTAACTGCAGGAATAACATGAGAGATAGATGCAAAATTTTAACGTGATGATAACTTGTCACTGTGGAAAATTGAAACCTACACTTATTGTCAAAAATTTATGGACATCTTACAATGGCAGATGTGTTCAAACTTAATGGTTGAGATTTTTCTATAACTGTAATAAACCTTTTTTATCCTTGTTCATTCCAATTGCAAGGTATGTTCTCACTCATGGGTGTTGAACAACGAGAACACGTGGACTCAGGAAGAGGAGCATCACACACTGGGGGCAGTTGGGGAGAAAGGGGAGAGACAGCGGTGGGTGGGGAGGAAGAGGAGGGTGGGGAGGGATAACATGGGGAGAAATGCCAGACATAGTATGCACCTAAATAAATTTTTTTAAAAAAAGAATGCTCCTTTGCTATGTATGTGATCTTGGAAGTTATTCAACCTGTCTGATTCTCACTACCCTTAACTATAAAAATGAAGATATCATAATATACCTCAGAGGATCACTATGATGATTAAATGAGTAATCATTTCATCATATGTATATATTAACACAGCCAGGTCAATGTGTTCATATATAGTATGTATACATTAATTAACTATGTCTCGTCATAGTTTCAGGCCTGGACATACAGTGTATTTTCACATCTCTCAGGTAAAGAATGTGAAATGTAGTTGCACTCTTTGGCAACATATTTTAAGGATCATTTTGTCTCTATAATCCGACTTTTTCCAGGAAAAGCCTTTTTTTTTTTTTTTTTTTTTTTTCAATAAAATGCTCAGATCACCGTCTCCATTTCCTATTAGTAAAATGCACTTAGTTTAAGCAAAAGCCAGTGTCCACAGAGTAAGGCTAACAAGAAATGTTGGTAGCTAACCTATTTCACATGTGGCAACCACAATTACATTTCATACTGGAGTTTGTTTGCTTTTTTTTTCCCTGCCCCGAATGGATTCCACGGTAGCTGGGAGCTTGCAAAATTATTGCCAGTTATAACTAGAGGACAAACTATCTTGAGTTTAACTTCATTACAGCTGTTGCACTTGTATCAACAGGGCCTGGCGTAACATGGGAAAGCTGCCGAAATTCGTCAAGTGACATTACTGTTTAGCATAGGTGGTGGGGACCATTGCTGCTCCTGGTTCCAGATCTTCTACTGTGACCCTGTTTCTGTGGTCTTCTGTCTCAGCAGGCTGTCAAGTTAGACACTGAGAGCCTGAGCCGGCATGGACCATGAAGGAGAGGAAACTAACACACCAAGGTTGGAGTGCCCAGTCAGAGGAAGTCAGGGATGGCAGGAAGAAATAGTATGTACATCTAGGCAGACTGGCAAGATGCAGGGTAAAAAAAGTTAACAAAGGAGTACTAGTGACCAAATGTGAACAGACTCCAGTTCAGAACCTTTAATGTATACATGTGTTTATTCGTTAAGCATTTACTGAGTGCCTGATAGTCATAAGGCATTGAATTTACAGTACTGATGCAGACTAAGGCAGGGTTCCTCAGTTTCAGTGTTATTGATATTTGGGGCCAGATAATTATTTGTTGGGAGAGGTAAAAAAGGCCTTTTCTGCACATGAAAGGGTATGCAGCAAGCATCCCTGGCCATTACGCCCTAGATGGCCATAACAAGACCTCTTTCCAGTTGTGTCAACTAAAAAATGTCTCTAAATATTGCCAAACATCCCCTGGGGAGCAAACTCTTCCCCCATTGTAAGTCACTGGACTGGAGGAACCAAAAATAACATCCTTGCACTGGAGTCTTCAGGAGCCTAGAAGAGCTTTACCTTTAGAGCTCTGGTTGCTGATGTTGGTATGCCATTCTGGGCCCACGTTATATCCAGAAAGTTGTCTGATAAAAGCAGGAGAATCCTTTTCCTCTGGGATCATTAGTAGTGACTCACAAAATTTCACCAGATAAGCAGGGATAAAATGCAGAGCTTCTCCGTCTGTCAAGCTAATCTTGCATTGAAGAAATTTCTCAGCTTCATGCCATCATTATATTGTCCACTTGAAATAACTGGAGGTCATGTAATGCTGAACTTCTGGATATTGACTTTGTATGAAACTGGGCTTTCAGAAAGGTGAGAAATCACTTCAGTAATTGGAAATGAAAAGTGTAGAAAAAGAATCTAATTGAAGACAAATAGCGTGATCAAATTCTCTGTGATAAGGGGGACTGACTAAAGAGAAATGCATGTGTTGGAGAATAATGAGAAATAACTTTAGAAATAGAAGCTTTGTGACTCCCAAGAAACTGAGCATGCAAGTTAAATCAAAACACCTCCACGGCACTTTGTTCTCTTGATCTTGACATAGAAAATCCCTGAAGGAAACACTTAATTCAGGACATTGACTCCTTGAATTGAAGCTCAACCATCTTTTAAATCTCCAGATGTAATCTCCAAGCAGTTCAGTCAAAACCACTATCACCATGCTGGAGGATCTGATGTCACTTCCATCATGGAGGAGAAACCTGAGCCTGACTGCCTTGGACTTTCTGATCAGTTCACACAGGAGGCCCCAGTTCAAGGCTAACAATATCTGACATGTAAAGTAAACACAGTTTGCAGCCTGTTTGTTGCAACCAGCAGGACTGCAAGCTGAGAAGAGAGTCCATGCGCTGAGATCATGTGAGCACAATTCTCCATTATGATTAATGAGGAAGTTGAATTGCAGTGCCCCAGTCTGAGAATAGTGGCTGTCAAAAGAATTCAACACAAAAAGCTGTAAAACAGAACATTAAAACAAGCACTCGATGGAAATGTACCTCCAGGGGCAGGGAAGGGGCGGGTGGTGAGGTGAGTTAATTTGTTTTTATTTGTGGGTCTCATTCCAAAAGGTGATGTTTGGTTTTACCTCCTGAACTGGTGCTGGAGAAGAGACATGGCCCATGAAACAGCGGTGGACCCTACCAAGCAGAACTAGAAGATGTTTGTCAGAGTTCCAGACATTCGCGAACAACTCCCCAGATTCCCTGAGCTTGTTGTTATTAAAAGTGGGTTTAAGGCTGATGAAAGCTCCCAGGTCAATAGCCTCTGAAAATTGTAGTTTAACAGCAGGGAAGATACAGCAACTACACACTCCAGTGAAAAGATAACCCCCCTTTCTTCCAGGCATGGCCCCCTGCTGGGCCCTAGGCTTTTGGCAATGGATTTCAACCTTGATTTGCTGGATCCTAGGGGAAGAGAAAGTTATTCCAACTTCATGACACATTCATGCCAGACCCTTATTTCTGTAAAATGGCCACTGCTTCCCAGTGACCCTTAAGGTGTCTAATGAGGAACAGAAAAATGAGGAGCAGGAGTTTGCATATGTGGAGAAATAAACAAAATAGAAACTGTGAGTTGATGCAACTGCTGATATATACGTACACGTAACATAATGCTTCCAATAAGACAAACAGGTCTTAAATGCTCACAACTTCCCATCAGGTAAAAAAATCCAACAGCTTGTTCCTTATATAGTCCTTGTTGTTAGTAGATGATAGTTCTTCAAAAAATTACTGGTAAATTTCACATTTTCTCAAAAATAAATTATTTATTTTCACCAATAATGGCTTTAGAGCTATACAACAAATAGCATTGTCTGCGTTTCCTTTGGTCTTCTCCAAACTGAAAACTTAGGCATCAGTATCATTTTCTGATTTTTAAAGTCTCTTCTTTGTAGTGTTTTCATTTTAAGTGCTTTTCTTTAGACTTAATAATCTGTGCCTAACAACTTACATGCTGAGTAAATACTCTGTCCATATTACTTGACTCCTGGTGCATATTAGGATATATTTCAAAAATTCTTACCACTTTTTCAGGAGGCTATGGTTTATATTATTTATATGAATTGCTTCATTCCTTATTAATTTAATGACTAATGATGGATTGCAGCTACAGGAGAATTGTTTTGGACCTAAATTCTAGAAGTCCCCAACATAGTAATGATTCATAATCTATTTTACTAACACTTGTGCTCTTCCTGTCTATCCTGCGCTCCAATAGGCTCAGTTAAAGACACACACACACACACACACACACACACACACACGCACAGGCACACACACAGCCACTGGAGTTATCACTGCTGTTGCTAGCCTTCCCTTCTTCACACCTCCTTTGTCTTAATTAGGAGCAGGGCAATGTGAATTGACACATACTTGACTACTGGGGCAACCTTTGTCTTGCTGGTGTAAAGAGTGGAAGGGGAGAAGTTATGAAAAATATGTTTATGGAGAAGGAGTAGGTTGAGAAGTAAAAGTAGAGAGGACAAAAATTAGCTGGGCATGATGATGTGTGCCTGTGGTGTCAGCTACTCAGGAGGCTGAGCCTTGAACATCCAGGCTGCAGTGAGCTGTAATGGTGCCATTACACTCCAGCACTTGGGTGACAGAGCAAGACCTTGTCTAAAAAAAGGAGGTAGAGAAGATATTTTGTGAGAGCCACTTAAGAGAAATAATTTCTAGGAACTAATTCCTCAAACAATGCTAGCCTTCTCCAAAATATCTCTAAACAGAGCATGCTTTGTTTGTAATCTAACTTTTGGGGAAAACCTTAGAGAAGGTTCTACATGTAGATGTGGCCTATATTTGATATGCACAACTTTAAAAATACAGTGTCTTCTAAGACTTACCCTTTACTGAGAACGAGTTAAATAAATTCTCCAAATAATATCACAAAATCAACTTGGAGGATTGGACTTTTGATGAGAGAGAAATACGGGTAATGCTCCTGAAATTGAGTGAACCTAGTTACCAGAGTACATTTGTGGTAGGAGACTAATCATCTTTGTACTACACACTCACTCTAGCAAAGATGAGTGCAGGAAGAAGAATATTGGCCCTTTGAATCCTTAGCTTGTTGTAAATTCAATTGCTTCTTGGATTTAGCCCTTCCTCCATTATCTGTGATGAACTGAATTAGTTAATGGCCATAGACTGGAAAGGGAACCATGTAAAACAAAGAAACCACTGCTCAGCCTAGAGACAAGTTCACCACTATCTACCTCAAAATAAGATGAACCAAACTGCATTGGAAATATCATACGTTTCTGACATGGTCAAATTTTTAATTTCATTAGCAAAAGTGAAATGTCAGCCAAGTTGAGCTGCAAAGATGTTGATAGCCAGAGATTTTCTTCATTTTTCTCTAATTATTAATATATTTAAAATACATTAACAGGTTCATTTCCTCAAGAGAGTCAAGATTTAATCTATAGGAGTCTCTGAACGTAGGTAGCCATCCTTTTATTGTTATTGTTTTTAATCCATTGTAAGTGATTTTAACAGAAACACAAAAGAAAAATTATTTTTTACGCTTCTGTAAAATTTTCAAAGGAATGCATGAGCATTACAGTAAGTTCTGAATTCCTTCAGCTTATTTCCTACTACTTCCCCCCACAATCAGGTTCTATGAAGGGAATGACTTACATGCTTGTTAGGAAAATTTGTCCGATTTATTTATGATGATTAATACTTTTTATTTATTTTCTTGTCTCTGATCTTAACAGTATGGGTCTCCCAGGTCAGTGCTATCACAATAATCTATCAGAAAAATTGAAGTCTACTGGGGTTTAAACAAATACGTGTGTGTTACTTTTTTGCCAAGTTTTTTCTTTTGAGTTGAGTTCCCCAATTCACAAGTATAATACTTTGTCAGCAAAGTGGAACCTCTCCTTGTTATGAAATGAGTCAGTAAAGGTTATAAGAGTCCTAAATCCTGAGTTCTTATAAAAACATTTAAATAACCTAATTTTCGGTGTTATCCAGATAATAACAAAATATAATAATAAGCATATATCGGCAGTTCAAGAATCTTTAACTAGGATGGCATAAATTCAGTTGAGGAAGAAGATGAATCCTTCTTACAAAAAGAATAAAAATTATTGATTACAGAGCTGGAATAATTTTATGTGCACTAAACAGAAATTAAGAGAAAGGGAGCAGCACGTATTGTTATTCACCCAAATGCCTCTGAATGCAAATAATTAAAGTCATGCACCTTACCCCAGTGAATCTATACTTATTTGGAAAAGAAGGCAAAATCTATAAGTGAACACTATAAGAGAAAAAACTTGAGGTAGAGTTATTCTGGCCACTGGGTAAGGAGGAATGAATTCATTTGTACAATTTAAATGTGAGCAAAAGGATTGCAAAATCTTGGTGGTCTGGGTGGGCTCAATGTATCTGGTATCCATTAAGATCCAAAATTTACTCGAACCTACAGATTAATTCTCCTGCAGGAACTGAGGCAAACCAATAGCAGCTGACAGTTAATCAAGCACTGATCTCTCCGAATCCTTCTAATCACAGCCAGCTGTGATTTCAAACCTTTGCACTGAGGTTCCCTGGGGCAGTTATACACGAGCCCTGGAGTGAGCACCCTCAACTTTTGAAGGGCAAGAAAGAAGTTAATAAAATAAAACTTAATGCCTCCAATCAAGGAACTGAAAAATAGGATTGGGATGGGCTACAGCTTTTTCTGTATTAATCTCTTCCCTCTCTTCCAGCTGCCTATCCCTGGAAGGCATCTGATTTCTTCCGAATGTTTGCTGGGAATCCTTTATTTAAAAGGCTAATACAATTGGGAACAGTTGGTTGTTCACTGGGGCTTCTCTAGCTGTCTCAGGAGAAGGGGTTATTTATAGTGCCTAAAAAAATTCTCGTACTTTTTAATGATATAATAATGGAATTCTTAAGTTTGTGTAATAAGTGCCATCCAAATGAAGATGAACATTCTTCTCTTAGGCTTAAAAAAGTCAAAATGTATTTTGAGTACAACTATCTAAGCTCAGTTAGTAAGCTTTAATTAAATACTAACAAATCCATACAATTTGCAAAGGAGCTTACTGTAAAGTTGGTGGTTTTGTGATTTTACTTTTAGTTTATTGGTGTTATAAACAAGCGATATTGTGACAAATAAAATTCTGTAATTGTCTAGCCCCTCTTATTGTCTCTTTCTATCCACAAGGCCTAGTATCTATAAAATGCCTCCTCCATTAAGAGCCAGTTCTCCTCCCTGAGACTGATCTTTCCTGCTATTCGGCTAAAATCCTGGGCCTTCTCTCTCTGCTGACAATCCTGAAGCTACCTGTATACCTTCTTTTCCAAGTATCTGTAACACTTCTGACATCTTTATCTCTCTCCTGGTTAACATTGTCACATTTGGCACTTTTGAGTTGGGATCCTAAATATAAATAGCACTTATTGCCTATTGCTTTAAGCTTTAGATAACATGTTTTGTCTATTAGATTTCCATCATTAAAAATGGTTTTATCTCCCCAGATCAGCTATATTTAATTATTTTTGGATTTCCAGTTCTGGCTTTCTTAATAAGTCCCATTTTCTCACACTTAACAAGCATTTCCAGCCATGTTCTAAGAAATGACATGTTCCATGCTAAATCTTCTCAAATAATTCTAGTTCGCTGTGACCGTAACAACATCATACAGCAGAATTCACCAAAGTATCATGCAAGTGAACTGTGAGGCCTCTATTTCTTCTAATGCAATTGAGGATTAAACTCTAAAATGAAGTCATAATGAATAAACTGAATTCTAATTTACCTAATTATAAAAAGAGACTAGATATAAGATTATGGATTATATTAACATATCTGATTGTCTGTGAGTGATAATTCAGGCACATACCTAACTCTCATCTTGAACTCACCGACCTACAATTCTAATAATCAAAGAATTGAGAGAACACCAGTATCTGATTTAGAAATGAGGGAATGCTACCATTCATGTATAAAATTTTCAAAAAAAAATTACTTCATCATACACATATAATAAAGCACAGATAAATGAACCTATAATTCACTGCATGAACGGAAGCTGATTAAACTGAAATTACATGGAAGATATGACTCCAGCAGAACCACATCAAAATCTCCTATCTCAAAACTGCAAAATTTGTGCGGGCCACGGCAGGATGTGGGACCATTGGTCAGCCACAAATTCAGATCCTTGCCAATATCTTGGCAAGTTCTCCAGCACAGAGAATTGAGAGGAAAGGAAAGATCCCACAGAAAAGCTCCCTCCTGCTTTTTATTTGGTACAGACAGAAATGGTAGGGAAAGCAAAGGCTTGACTGCACCTGTTCTTAATCATAGACGCCAGACCTGACAGATAATGAGGGCACTGCCCCAAGAATCTTTGATCACCACAACAAACACAAGAAACCTATATAATCTCCCAATACTTGACAAGTAAAGGCACACGCAGATAGGTAGAGCAAAAGTAATCAAATATGTAGAAAAAGAGCAGTTTAAAACAGTAGTTTTCAAGATGACAGATTGAACACATGTATTTGCCGCTTTTTCTTCCCCAAATCTGACTGAAATGACAACAAAGCTGTTTAAAAATAGTGAATCCCTGGCAGTAGTAATAAAGGGTACCATTAGTAATTGAAAAATCTGAAAATTTTCTGAAAGCACAGACATGTGGTCTAAGTTAGATAGATAAACTAGAGCAAAAGTCAAACCTGAAGCTGAGTCGATGCTTCTTTCTTCCACACTTTCTAGAGGGGCTGGTTGCAAGGTTCCATGGGGTTAGCACAGAGAAGGTGACGGGGCCGTGAGGCAGGGAACACCAGCGTTCGTGGAAGAACAGCTACGTGGACTCCCTCCTTCTTCACCAGGAATATGAATCAGGGGCCTGCAGCTGTTGTTCCCAGGTGAAGCCCTGAAAGCTGCTCTCTAAATTAAGCAGAGGAATTTTGGGGAGTGGCCTATTGTGTAGATTCAAGCCTGAAAAAAGGAGCAGAAACAAAGATAGTTCTCTATTTCCTAATAGATCAATTGGAAAAAAAAAAAAAAGGGAAAAGTGAAAAACATGCCATCCAGAACTGAGTTACACTGAAGAAGCCTAATGTCAAGTGCATTATTTACGTACTGCAGCTACAACAAATCGCCTCACATTCAGTGGCTTAACACAAATGTGTTGCCTTACTCAAGACAGAAGTCTGAAGTGGGCTGCAATGGGCTAAAATGGAGGCCTCAGCAGCGCAGTCCATCCAGAGGCTTTAAAGCAGATTCTGTTCCTTGCCTTTTCTAATTTCTAGAGGCTGAGTACATTCCTTGGCTCATGGCCCCTTCCTTCAACTTCAAAGCCACAGCATAGCGTCTGCAAATCTCTGACTCTAGCCTTCCAGTCTCTCTCTCCGATTTATAAAGACTCTTTATAAAGATTTATAAAGATCACACTGGGCCCCACCCTGATCATTCAGAATAATTTCCATCTCAAGATCTTTAACTTAGTCAGATATTCCAAGTCCTTGGTGCCATTTAACGTCATCAGATTTTCCAAGTTCTTTTGCAATTGTCATGTAGGTAATTCACTGTCAGATCCTGGAGTCCAGGTCCAGCCCATGCTGCAGTCCAAGGGGAATGGGTGGATGAGCAGAAAGAACACTCAGGGGGCTGTAAGCAGGTGAATATGGTTTTATTCAGCAGCTGCTTTGGTTGCCAGCTTTCTCACTAGCCACTTACTCTTACACTGTTTGCCCTGTCTAGGCTGCTTGAGCCCGCCCCCCTCACGCACAGCTGTGTGTCCGGCTCTCCCTTGCCTTCAGGATCAGCAGCTTAACTCTCTCTTTCTCTGGGCACAAACAAGCCAAGCTGTGTCCTGGCTCCCTCCTGTCTGTCTGCAAGATGGACAGCTTTGGTTCTCTCTTTCTCTGGGCACCTTCACACCCACCATGTTAAGCCATGTTGAGCTGAGCCGAGCCGAGGCCCAAGAGCCCAAGAGCCATGTTTCTTGTGCACAGCGTCAACAGGGAAGTTACACCTTTTACAGACAATAGTAGCTCCAAGCCAAGTATGAACTTACACAAACAGGTTATATAACAAGTGGAGGTGTGCACCTGCGCCGCAAACTCTCTGACTCGTGTAGGAATGGATATCCACTTCAACCTATTCCTTGACCAAAGCACATCCATATACGTTACACTCTACCCTGCAGGCCAAGAGAGACATAAGCTTTGGATACACAGGTTTGACACACATCAGCCTGATACAAGGGCTTTGGGCACACAGGCCCAGTACATACATAAGCCTCAATAAACTGCCCAGCTATCAGTGCAGATTACCATAGGTACCACCCTCTTGGTGATTATTATTCACATTGCCCTGAGTTTAGCTCATTAGCTACTCTGTTAACACCTGGTTTCAATCCATATGGTATTAGTTCTAGGCTGGACTGCAACAACAGTCCAGGCAGCAGGAGCGCCCTGGCTAGCCTTATCTGTATACCATACTCTATTAGGAACGGGCGAATGCCCATTCTAACAGTGAAAGCTCAGGGTCTAGGTGTGTCTCAGGCTCCATGGCTTTATCTTGAATTAGGACTACAGGTTCCAAGATTTCTTGTAACTCTGCTGCTAAGGGACTTGTACTCAGTGTACTCTGCTGCTCTAAGTAGGTGTCCCGCTTTGCTAAAGTGGGTGTCTGTGCCATCCCTGTCCAGGGGGTTGTTACCCATGAACATATATACCCATTCTGCAATTGGGTAAGTCCTCCTCGTGACCTCTGTAAACTAACTGCCATGTTCTTATGAGCCTGAAGGGCGGCATATACAGTCACGAACTGCTTTTCTAGTCCAGGGGGTCATTACCCGTGAATGCACCCATCCCACTATTACTGCTTTTTTATTAAGGAACACCAAAGCTCAGCTCCTTCCACAGCTGGGACTAACAATAGCCTAGGGGTGCACCCAAGCACTCCATGCACTGCTAGAGGCCCTAGCCCAAACTATGTGCAGTTACATGCACATCAAGTTTAAAAGGGCACCCTTGGTTAACTGCCCATAGGGCTTGTGCCTGCTAAATAGCCTGCTTGGCTACCAGGAAAGCCTGTTTCAGCTGCATCATCCCAGTGTCAGGCAAGAGGACCTTGCTGCTTCTAACATGAATATCAGAGGTTAAGATAACACCATTGCTGCTTCTAAACCTGCAAGAATATCAGAGGTTAATATAATATCATCAACAAAACCATGACATATGATGGCGCTATGCATATACTCCTAGGGCAACACCGTGAAAGTCCATTGTCACCCTCCCATGAAGGCAAACCGTTCCTGGTTCTTGATGGACTCTCCCAATTCCATCACCCAGCAGTCCATTAAGTCCGTGATAGACGTGCAAAAATCCACCCCCAGAGCGTCCTCAAGCATGGAAGACACATACACAGTGCATAAGTGGAGAGCCAAGTGACCGATGCCAAGGTGCAAAGACACAGGTTTCATTTTCACTGACCAGCTTTCACAGCCATTGATAAATGCAGCTCTGCCTGGAAACTTATTCGGGTTCAGAGACCAGTGGATTGCCAGAGCCCACATGTGGCACTGGTCATTCAGTGCCCCGCAAGCCAGGCACCTTGGCCAGTTGTCCTATCAAACAGAATAGGCTTCATGCCTTTGCCTCTCTGCAAATAGTCCTTGAGCTGAAGTGTCCTGGTGGGACTGGGTTGCACAGCAATGTCCTTCTCCTGAATAGGTTGCATGAAATTTGTACGTGAATGCTGACGTTACTTGCTTAACTCCCACAACTTAGTGAGGGTGTAGGCACTGTGAAGTGTGCTCCAGCAGGATAGGGGCTGTGGTCCCTGGGCTCTCCCCTTGAGTCCAACAGCTGTTCATGCTTTATATTTTGGCAGCTGTCTGGGCGAGCCTGCAACGGCGGTTCTTCCTCCTCCCCGCGTTACATCCTGCAGAGGCTGGGCACGCGCTTCCCACAACACAGTCACAAACGCCCATTAGGCTGTGGGCAAAGGCACATTTTTCCTTGGTGCAGTGCACTTTCAGGTGTTTCAGCACCTTCTCCACACTTGCAGGAGACCCGTCCACTGCCTCCCACGTTTCTACTGGAGCCCATCCAAGCAGCACCACTGCCACCGGGTACCACAGTTGATGCTGTGGCCACACGACCGACCCGGAAGACCTCAGGGGCTGAAGTCCCACTCCCCTCATCCCATTCTCATCACCAATTATCAGATGCCGGAGTCCAGGTCCAGCCCATGCTGCAGTCCAAGGGGAATGAGTGGATGAGCAGAAAGAACACTTGGGGGGCCGTAGGCAGGTGAATATGGTTTTATTCAGCAGCTGCTTTCATCGCCAGCTTTCTCACTAGCCACTTACTCTTACACTGTTTGCCCTGTCTCGGCTGCTCGAGCCCACCATCCTCACACACAGCTGCGTGGCCGGCTCTCCCTTGCCTTCCAGGTCAGCAGCTAAACCCTTTCTCTCTCAAGGCACAAACAAGACAAGCTGTGTCCTGGCTCCCATCTGTCCGTCTGCAAGACAGACAGCTTTGGCTCTCTCTCTCTTTCTCTGGGCACCCAAGTGCCCACCATGTTAAGCCATATTGAGCCAAAACGTGTCCCAAGAGCCATGTCTATCATGCACAGCGTCAACAGGGCAGTTATACCTTTTACAGACAACAGCGGCTCTAAGCCAAGTATGAACTTACACAAACAAGTTATATAACAAGTGGAGGTGTGTGCTTGCACACCAAACCCACTGATTCATGCAGGCCTGGATATACGCCTCCACCAGTTCCTTGACCAAAGCACATCCATGTACCTTACACCCACATATCCCAATGGTGAGGACATAACCATCTTTGAACACTGATAGCCACTGTTCTATTTGACAGTTTAGAAACTGCCTGAATTCTATTTGTTCATATAATATAAATGGAAATATGATTGTTGCTACAACCCATAGTTATTGGGGTAAACAAGATCTAAACAGCATCAAAAGGAACCCAAGTAAGTTGCCTATGCAGACATCATAGATCATCATTCACATATGATTAGTTAACAATTTAAAGGAAAGAATATTAACCATATGTTGTAAGATAAATTCATTAGTGTAATTAGGGTGTAGTGTATGCTGGAACAGGGGATAAAATGGAGAAACAGAAATACAAATTCTCAGCATCATGACTTTTGTATTCTGTTAGAGTATGCAAAGAAAACTGATTGATTTATTCATTTACTTCTTCAACAAATCCTTACTGAATACCTTTGATGTGCCAAGAGCTGTCCTAACCAGCAGTATTGTAACAGTGAGCAAAACAAAGTCCCTAGCCCTCATACATTTATGTTCTGGAATGAGGAGACACACATACATTTTAATGTATAGATGTATGTTACCTGTAATATGTTTTATGTATTTCTATATATGCACACATATCTTTTAGTATATCAGATGGTAATCTTTGTTATAAAGAGAAATCAATTAATAAAATAGGTGTTTTCAAGATTATCAGATAATTTACTCATCCAATTTATTAAATTATGGGAGCAATAGATGTTATTAATTATTATGGCATGATAATGGGCATATTTTGACACTATCCTGGGCAGATTGGAAAGTATGTGAATTTCAGATGTGTGTGCATGTGTTTGTATTTATATATGTTTATGCCTGTGTTTAGGAATGTAGCAGGGGTGTTTTTGAACAATGGTCTGATGGAACAGAGGGAGACAGCCATGCATAAGTTAGATAAGGAAGGAAAGAAAATTTAGATAATTGGTAGCACTGCAAGCAGTCTTAAAAGAGGCTGCTTTTAAAAGAGATTTAAGGCTACTTTAAATCAAGGCCAGGAAAAGTCTTAGTAAAAAGGTGACATTTATGTTGGATCTGAGTGACAGGAAGAAAGCATCCGTGAAAATATCAGGGAAACAACTTCCATGAGCTTCCTCTTCTAGTTATGGCTGGTAAACTCCCGTTGGACTAACTGTCCTACAGATAACAACTATAAACTTTAGACAGAATACAAAGATAATTCCCTGAAGGCACTGGAGAGCAATGGAAACAAGGCAGAATTAAGCTGAGGTTGACCCTGGAAGTCTAGAAGGAAATGATACTGAAAGTTATCTTTATATTCACTGTTTCCAGCCTGAGAGCATGTATCATTCTTGATCATGGGTATGAGGGCGACAGCTAAAACTTTTATAGAAAACCATAGTGATTCTTGTTTCAAGGTCCAGAGGACAGAGCTGGGGCATTTTACAAGAATTAGAAGCTCCAAATGTAAACTAAATATGCCATGATTTAGAGCAACAGGTAGAATTTACTTGTTCTTAGTGTTTGGGATGTGGTTCCTTTCCTTCTATTTTCTTAGTTGCAGAAAATACAGAGAACCAAGATAAAGATCACAGTTCCCAAATTCCCTGCAACTAAATATGGTCATATTGCTCATTTCTTTCTAAGATCAGTGGTACATGTGCAGGATGTGCAGGTTTATTACAGAGGTGGACGTGTGTCATGTGGGTTTGTTGTACAAATTATGTCATCACCCAGGTGTTAAGCCTAGTATCCATTAGTTAATTTTTCTGATCCTCTCTCTCCTCCCATCTTCTACACCTTGATAGGCCCCAGCATGTGTTTTTTCCCTCTATGTGTCCATGTGTTCTCATCATTTGGGTTGCACTTATAAGTGAGAACAGGTTGTATTTGATTTTCTGTTTCTGCCTTAGTTTGTTAAGGATAATGACGTGCAGCTCCATCCATGTCCATGCAAGGGACATGATCTCACTCTTTTTTATGGCTGTATAGTATCCCATGTTGTATATGTACCAAATTTTCTTTAATCTACCATTGATGGGTATTTAGGTTGATTCCATGTTTTTGCTATTGTGGATAACGCTGCAATGAACATAGGTGTGCATGTGTCTTCATCATACAATGATGTATATATCTCTGCGTATATGCCCAGTAATGGAATTGCTAGGTCAAATGGTATTTCTGTCTTTAGGTCCTTGAGGAATCACCACACTGTCTTCCACAATGGTTGAACTACTTTAAATCCTCACCAACAGTGTATAAGTGTTCCTTTTTCTCACACTTACCTGGATCTGTTACTTTTTTTACTTTTTAATGATAGCAATTCTGACTGGTATGAGATGGTATCTCATTGTGGTTTTTATTTGCATTACTATAATAATTAGTGATGTTTAGCTTTTTTTTTTATATGATTGTTAGCCACACATATTACTTATTTCTAATTAATGGGATGTAAGTAGGAGTAGTATGACCATGTCAAAAAGTATCCTTCCAAACCCTGGCTTTGTCCTCATGGCTGAAAAGTGAGTATGATGAGAAACCAAACACAAATTCATCTACCTATTTCTGGACTTCATTTAAGGAAGAGAGAAATACACTTTCATTGCTAATACATTATGTTTAGGGGTCCTCCGCTACTCACAAAGAAAAACCCTGTTAAAATTACTCATCCTCAAATTATTTTCGTGTTGCTTTCATTAAGTCAATTACAAATGCTAAGTATAAAATGATTATTTTCCCTCAATGAGCATTGTGTTTCTGAAAATGCTATTTTTCAGAGAAAATGCTGTAATGATTCAGCAATAAAAATGATTCATAACTTTTTAATGTATATAATATACATGCTTATTGCCTCTAAAACATTTACAAACATAAATACAGCATATACAAAGTTTTTACTCTTTCAAGATACTATGTTTGTTTGTATCATGCTATGCTGAATGTAGCATGGTGTAAATCTCATAATGAGATATCTCCATTAAATGATGATTTTCCTGGAATTGCAGAGTAGGAATTTAAATTTGTTACTGTATATTACTTGGTTTAATAGTCATTGTTTTCTGGATATTAAACAACCAAATAAAAATACAGAAATAAATAGTAGATTGGTATGTCAGTAAAATTGCCACTATCATCTATAAGCCATGATTTCAGAGATGTCCCTGTTTGTCTAAGTAACTTCATAGTTTCCATGGGAGAGCTCAGTAATAACCTGAATTTATAAACATTAATTTTTAAAAGTAAATATATTAAGAAGATACTCCTTTACTTGTTTCATATAGTAGGACTTCCAGTAAGATTTTTTGTAAATTATATTTTCCTATGAAGAATTTAAAAATCGTGAAGCTAGCATAGGATGTCTTAAACTAAAATGTATCCAATTTTACCTGATCAAAAAAGTTTTAATGTAGAACAACTTTAAAAGATTAACTTTTTAAGAGAAATGATTTTGTTCTTGAACATTGCCATATTCATATATGTTTATGTATTAAATTAAAAAATGTGGCTTCTTTTAAACCATGTTCATCATGCCAAATCGATAAAGTACAAGGTAGTTATATTACATTACCTGTAATGAGCACAAAAGGAGTCATTTGAATGATTCAGTTAACCTACTAAATATGCAGTCTCTGTTCTGCAAATTTTTCTAAGAAGTTCCTAGTTCCAAAACCTAGTTATGTCATTTACGGCATTCTATAATTATCTCCCAGATTCCCTTTCAGACAACCTCTGGCTCCATGCTTCACAATTACTGTTTCCATTTTGCACAAATGGCTATTAGTAAAAGCTAAATCATCTTTTTCTCCACACTTCAAAATCTCAAAGAAATCAGGTTTATCCATTGTGAATCATCATTTCATAAAAACTGATGTACCCATGATGGTAACAAAGTCCTTTAAAATTGTTGTCAGCTAGCTGCATTTATAAGTAAAGGAAAGTTAAAGCACATTATCCTAAATTACTTCCTCTTGGAAATGCTATCACATTATATTTTACATCACTTAAATCAATTAGGCAGCTGTAAACATGTAAGCATATTCTTTTTTTTTTTTTTAAGACAGAGTCTCTCACTCTCTGTCACCCAGACTGTAGTCCACTGGCACAACCTTGGCTCACTACAGCCTCTGCCTCCTGATGCAAGCAATTCTGTTCAGCCTCCCAAGTAGCTGGAATAACAGGAACCTGCCACCACGCCTGGCTAGTTTTTGTATTTTTAGTAGAGACGGGGTTTCATCATGTTGCCATGATGGTCTCAAACTCCTGACCTCAGGTGATCCACCCACCTTGGTTCCCCACAAAGTGCTGGGAGTACAGACATGAGTCACCGCGCCTGGCCAGCTGTAAGCAAATTCTCTTGAAAAACTTAAAGTCATAGCTAGGCTATACATTTTATTTTTCTCATGAATGCTCTATCTGATGTTGAAGTTGAGAAGGGAGTAGCAGTGTTTTCAGTGTAACTATTCACTCTTGGTCTATCCAGTTTCTTAATGTGCTCTGTTGCTTCCTTCTGATTCTGTCAAGGCTGAGTTTTCTCGCATCAAAATTCCCTGAGAACTAAATAAAATGAATGGTATGGGATAAATATTAACTAGTTAATTAAGCAAGGATCAGGTATTGCAAGTCCTTAAAATTGTGATGGGAATATGATCACATCTCAGTGATTTTGAGAGTAAAAGGAGAATGGAGCTTGCCAAGCTCCACTAAAATATGGAAAAAGGAAGCCTTTCTTCTCTAGCTCAACGTAGCCAGCGTGCTTCGTTGTTCTGCCCCAAAGAAGAGTGTCTTTAATCTATGAGGATTTAACTTCCCCCGATTCTGTCCATTGGAAAAAATTCCCTGTTTCTGTTCATTTATCAGGTCTGCCAGCCTAATCATTCTTTCAATGCTTTTTTTAAAAGGCTACAGAATAAGCAGAATAAGACCTAATAATCAGTTGAAATTATTATTTTAAGAAAGTATAAGATGTTGTGTTTGACTAGCAACCCCTGTAATGAATGTGCAATGACAATTTTAAATTCAAATGTTCCATTTTGAAAATTCCAGTCATGTCTCTAATGGATCATTCTTGATTATTCAGAACAAGATAGCTATAACTGGGTAAAATCAAGTAATGTGATGTTATGAAGTCCTAATTAATCTTTGATAAACAAAGAAGACGTCTACATTTTTTGGTAAGACAATTAACAGCCAGATTCTAAATCTGTTTTTGTTTTTTTTGTTTTTTTTTTCAGATCTGCTTTATTAGTATGTTATTATTATGCTTTGGTACTTTAGAGAATAGAAAAAAATACTTTTCTTAAAAAATTGAAGACCTAGATAATAGAACACAAAATGTCTTTTTCTTTTTCTCATCCTCATGCATTTTTAGGCTCATATATGTATTAATCTGTAAGGTCAAATGGCTAATAGTGTGTTTTACTGAAATATATATTATTTGATTCTTTATAGGGCATGCACAGACCCCAAAATGTCTAACAAAGCATTCTTGAATAACCTCTATTGGGTATCAGCTAAATATATTATGATCACAGCCTATTTGAAATATGGGGAAAATAATTTAAAATAAAAAATGGCCAAGTGTGCCTTACAAGTAGGCAATGTGATGCAATTTTAAAGTGTTGGTGAGAAATGGAAAACCTTTGAAGCTAAGTGGAAGCTGATGATGACTCTTTATCTTATAAACACATTGTATTTATTAAGCCCCCATGACTTTCTGAAGCATAACTAACAAAGGATTTTAGCTGGATTTAAAAAATTCTGTCCTACCAAAGTAATTTATATTCTACACCAGAATGCAGTTAGTTTAGGTGATGATATTCTCTCATGGATAAATGGAGCTCATAAGCAATTCAGACCTGTCCAGAGGGCTGATAAAACTAAATGTGTTCTTAAATTGAAGAAACATCCTGGTTATAGTATAAGATGCATGTTTTACGTGAGTGGGCTATATTCCAACATTGCCTAAACATGCCTTTAATTTAAAAAAATGCTCTTCTCCTTCAGAATGAAAAAGTCTGCTTCCATTTATTTCAGGCGACTGGAAGACAATGAAGCAGAAGGAAAAATTTAACACTGGCACAGCAGTGTCTTGGAGCTAATCGTTTTTCACCAAACACACACATGTAGCAGCGAAACATCCTTAAAATGTAAAACATCTTGGCTTTTTAATAACCCCTTGTGGTATGTTTTTACTTTAGCAATAATTGTATTTTCTTTTTTGCACATTTTATTTAACAACATTGCAGTGCCAGATAATCGGTTCCATGTGTTCAGGGCACTAGCAAAGTGCCTAACGGAGAAACAATTAACTTTATTGGGCTCCTGTTATTGGCAGACACAGCCTTACACCCTTACTTGTTCATGGTGCTGAGCCACATATGAGCTGCAAAGAATTTGGTGTCCTAAGTAATCACGCAGCAACCTGAATTTAGAGCCAAGTTGTCATTAAAAAAAAAAAAAAAAATCATGATCATGAACTAGAAACAGAAGTTAAAGTCCATGACAAGATCAGAAGATAAAGTTCACTTAAGTAACAGAAAAGTACAATGATTAGTCCAGGGCATGGAGCCAATGGCTGATGAGCAAGCTTGGACTTTTGCTAAAGAAGAACATGCAGTATGGTTTGAAGCAAATATGAGCACTGTGACCGTAAGGCCAGCATAGTTCTTTTAGTAATAGGCACTGAAACAATGGTTAAATGCAGTTAAGTGCAAGGAGCAACATAGTTAGGTTTTATCAAACATTAACACTTGTGCTGGAGAGTCCATAAAATTCTAATTGGCCTCTTCTGTGGAGAGCAGCCCCAAGAGGTTCTTTATGTACAAAGCAGCTCTGACTCACGCCATGAGTGCTATGAGAAAATAAACCCTGCTAGCACAGCCACCATTGATTTGTCCAGGGAATGATGCTCAAGTCACAGAAAGATTAAATAGGTCAGGTATGTGGCAGCACAAGCACCTCTATAATGACAAAGTCAAAAACGCTGCATTGCGTTGGACAAATGGACCTGAACAAATTCTGTCTTATGAAAAGTAAGCATGGCAGGTATATCTGGGGAGGGTATATCGCTTGGCCTCAGATAATATCCTAAATAACTCTGAGCTAAGAGTCTGTTTCTTCATGAAGCACATGATTTATCCCAGACTGACAAGGGTACCTGGAGTGCATATTACCCAACCTTTGTTGTGTACCCTTATTTAAAAAATCTCTCAATACAGGAGATTATCTGGAAAGTTATCTTTTCTTTCAGAATTTGCTTAATACACATTATGTCTGCAAAGCATTCATCTGGGCCTTGGCAGAGAAAAAAACTGTCAATGAATGGAACCATAAGATGGGACTGTAGAGTCCAAAGGAGGGAAATGTTTGGAGAAAGTCTCATTCATCCCAATATGTGTTGCTCTGCTGATTCCTCCATGGTTGGGAGCAGCACAAAATTCAAGCAACTTTGCAGAATTTAGACAGCTAAAAGAATATTGGCGGGTAAAGGAGGAATAAAGAGGTTATATTTATATTTGTGAATCATATATATTTATATTTCATTAAAAACAATAATTACCCTTTTAGTGTTAGTAATGGTCCTTATAACTTATACTACTATTTCTGGAAGTATGACCCCACTGAACTCTAATATGCTTGGAGATGATCCAAGGATTGTTGCTGCTAATGCTGAAATTAAATCTTTCCAAAGTTAAGACAAATAATTCATGGATAAAATTATTTTGGTTTTAGAGTTTTTCATGAGTTAGCCTTGAATAGCCTGTACCTATCATGTATGTTTGAGTCACGTGTTAAAATCAGACTTGTGATATGATTACATATGTAGTTTCATTTTTTTTTAATTTTTACAATATTGATATTCTGAAATAGTCTACATATGTGATTTCCAAGTTGCGGTCACCATGAGAGTATGAGGCTCAGACTACCCCTCAAGAGATGGTCTGCTGACAGGATTATAGGAGGCTGATGGCCTCCAGCTGCCTCATCTTGGGAATGTAAGCCATACTCCCTCCATCCCTAAGCACAATGTGGGTTCTAGTGTGCATGGTGAGGGTGCCAGAGCTAAGCCATTCCTTTTAAATGCAGGATTCCACTTACAAGCCATTTTTTCTCTGGGGATCCTCATTAGCCTGGCTGAGATCTTCTCAGGGCTGCACAGCAGTTCACGGCTCTTCCTACCCTACCCTACTTCCTTCCCTCTCTCCTTTCACAGATGTCAGACCTGTGTCTGCTGACTTCTAGTCTCTCTTCATTTTCTCCATCAAAGCTGTTTCTCCAATAAATCTTTTTCATATTTAATTTCATCTTGACATCTTTTTCATAGAGGAATTAAATCAATGCTCTGATACTCAGGTATTCACTTTCAATTTTAAGAATTACCTATCTGCAGTATAAGTTTCAAAAAAAAAGGATGAGGCTAGGCATGGTGGCTCATGCCTGTAAACCCAGCACTTTGGGAAGCCCCAGGTGGGTGGATTGCTTGAGCTCAGGAAGTTGAGAACAGTCTGTACAACATGTTAAAACTCTGTCTCTACAAAAAATTAGCCGAGTGTGGTGGTATGTGCCTGTGGTCCATACTTGAGAGGCTGGGGTAGAAGGATCACTTGAACCCAGGAGGTGGAGGTTGCAGTGAGTCGAAATTGCTCCACTGCCCTCAAGCCTGGGCAACACAGTCAGGTTCTGTCTAAAAAATAAAAAATAAAAATGACATTATCTATACTGGTGAATAAGCTGTCACTTGAAGAAAATTGAAAAAAGATACCTAATGTCACAAATAACTTCACTGGTACAGACTAGTTTCAGCAAGAAAACATTTTAAAAGAAATATAGGGCTACATACATATATATACATATATATAGGGATACATACATACATATATATGTGTGTGTGTGTATGTCTGTATGTATTCAGAGTCACAGGGCTGGAAAACATTATAGAGGGATCCAGAGTATCCAAGTGTCTAATTTAAATAAAATTCTCTATCATATACCAAAATAAGATGTAGCTTTCGTACCTCAGCAGTGTCCTATAAGAAACTGATCCTCATTTCTATGAGATATTCTATCAAGGAAAATAATAAAATGCTTCATATGTTATCTATGTTTACCAACATCCCCATAGTTACACAGTGGTTACACATGAAATATACTCATATCCCCATATGTAGCATAGCTTATAAACAAGTTCAGCTTAAACCACCTCCATTAATCTTTACTATGACACAGAACTACACAAATAGTTACATCACCGTGTGTAGGAAATTTTCTAAGTTATTAGGGTTGGTCCTGGCTCATAGTTTAGTATTCTCTTTCTTCAGCAACTAATACAATTTTTTTTTTCTGAAAGTGGATCTCATTAAGCATCACCCCCTTCTCAAACTACTTCACCCTCTATCTGGAGAAACGATCTTACTTAGACTCCTGTGATTCTTTAAACAGATGAAACATGCACTAAATCTGTCTCAAAATGAAGTGCCTAAACTAATTAAGCTAAAAATATTCTTAAATTCTCTTGGTCTTCTCTTCCAACCACCCGGAAGACATTGGGGTTTCTAGCAGCCCCAGGAAAACAAGAATCTTTTCTTATCCTTGGGGTGATGTGAGAAGGGAAATTGATTTCATATTATATTTAGCACTTCATTGATTCTGCCTCCCCCGTTGAGAGACCCTGTTAGGGCTAAACAAAAGACATCACTTTTATGAACTGCCTATAACTCTACGTCTTTGTTGGATTATGGAAAAGTCTGCCAGTGTGGAAAGCTCGAATTCAGAGTGCTCAGTGAGGCTTGCCCAATGGAGCCCAACTCAGTAAATCATATCTGACAGCCTTTTGTTAAAGAACTTTCTCAACTCTCACTGCATCCCCCTGTCCTGGCCCCAGTAGCTCACCCCCGCACCATACTCACAGCTATTGGAACTCATGTTGGTATTTATGCAGGATGATTTCATGGTCCTTGCCAGCACTGACTTACCTAATACTGACTAACCTAGCTATAGACTCCAGTCTTTTCAAATAACTTAAAGAAGACTCAGAAGTCTTTTTTGTTGGATTTGCTCTACGGTGATGGCACTTGCAATTTTCTTTTGGCTTCTTGCTGATAAGAGTTCGGTCATAAATGAAAAAAGATAAAACTCAAATGTCACTGCTTTCCACGCACTATTTCCATTACCTTTTGATAGTAATAAAATGATGCAAAAATAATGCATGCCCTTATAAAGACTCAGAAACCATTTCACCATGGCTGCTTTTATACATCTCAATAGATGAGTTTGTCAGGGATTCAGTTAAGGCGCCACCAAGTGTAGCTAAGTATGTTATAAGGTGAAAATTATTTCCTTGAATATTATTTTTCACAGCCAATAAGATAGTGACTTTGCCTCTACCTGGATATGTGAGGAAATACGATCACTCTAAAACTCCTACCCATCTCTCAGTCCCACCTCTCACCCTTGATGTCTGTTTGCAGAGGAAAACAGATGCCTGCATTTGTCATATTGCTATTTCATTTTACATGTCAGCAATACTGTCATTGTGGTGTTAACAGCTGTGCCCACTGCCTGCGCTTTTTTATACAAGTCATATCCACCCAACTTTATGTTAAAGAGGTGCTTTAATCTTAATATGTATATAGTTTTAGCATCACCAGAGCCATCATCATAAATGACCAATATTCTCAGATTTTTATACATGCAACTGTAAAATAGTTTAACTTGTCTTTTTCTAAAAGAGCCATTTCAGAAAAAGTATTGTTAAATAATGGAAATTGTAAACCCTGTGATCCTAGACCGATGTGGTAAAGATATTTGAGACAGTTTTTCCAAAACATTTTGCTTTTGTTGGTAAAAAGAATCAATATAGATGAAAATCAGATGCTAATATTGTAAGTTGGTTAGTTCTTAGGTGGACAGGAGCATGATGAACACACTCATGAGCATGGTTTCCTGTGCTCATAGCTCCCTGTGTATATCCAAATTCTTAATGCTATAGTTCGTCTCTCCTTTTAGCTTTTTTACATAAAATGTGTAACAATAAAACTGCACAGGGCTTGGCGCAATGGCTCAAGCCTTTAATCTCAGCACTTTGGGAGGCCAAGGCAGGAGGATCACGTGATCAGGAGATCGAGACAATTCTGGCTAACACAGAGAAACCCTGTGTCTATTAAAAATAAAAAAAAAAATAGCCTGGCATGGTGGTGCATGCCTGTAGTCCCAGCTACTTGGGAGGCTGAGGCAGGAGAATCACTTGAACCTGGAAGGTGGAGGTTGCAGTGAGCCGAGATCATGCCACTGCACTCCAGCCTGGGCGACAGAACAAGATTCCATCTAAAAAGATAAATAAGTAAATAAATCGAAAAAATTGCACAGAAGCCACAAACATACATAATGAATTTACTTAATGCTCATTGGCCAGGAGTGAATCATTACAGAGTCTCTCTTTGAATTTGAGGAGTTCTGCATACAAGGCTACTAAGGTGCTATGCCCATGGGGGAAGCCACATGGATCACTGAGAAAATTGCTTTCATAATTTGGGCCAAGAAATACTGTTTTTAGACAAAAGGGGAGTATTTTAGGCTTGGTTCTTTTTTTTCCCCTTAAAATATCCAGTCTCTCTCTGTCTCCATTAATTTAATAATATAAGAGGTTTTTACTTTCTTTGCCATTTCTAACAGTAACTGCACATCAAGGACTGAATTAGGACCATTTTTATAGAATCAAAATTATCACCAAATAACAGCTCCCTAAATGGCCTGTTGCCCCAAATGAAAGCTTTAGAATCCAAATGGAAAAGGTAAAATTCCAATTTTGCACTTAGCCATTGTAGCATTGGGAAAGCCACTTAATCTGTTTAAGCTTCATGGGGTTGAAGAATCAAACCTGTCATCTCTAACTATCCAGGTTGTTACTGAAATAAATGAGATAATCTACATGGAAGTAACTTGTTATGTGCCATGTAAATATCACGTCTTATGTTGTTATAAAATACATTTTGTGTTGTTCAAATACTAAATAACCTCAAATCTTTGGCTTGTAAACTACAATCACGCTTTCTCCATCTCTAGAAGTGCTTTGCAGTTTTAATAATCAGAAAAGGAATAACGACTAAAAATGGTTTGCATTATTTAAAAAATGAAGTAGGTTGAATGGTTGTTTAAGCAGACCATGAACCAAATCTTCCCTGTAGCCAGTTTTTGTAAATACAGCTTTATTGGACTGAAGCTACACCTATTCTTTTCCATATTGTCTATGGCTGCTTTCAAACTACGAGGGCAGAATTCAGTAGTGGCAACCGAGACCATATGGCCTGCAAAGCCAAAAGCATTTACTATCTTGCTCTTTACAGAAAATTTTGACCAACCTTTGGATTAACAGTACAAAAAGGCAACAAAGCAGTTTCATTTAAAAATTCCCTTTGTATCTGTTAAATATTTTGCAGATTTGTACTTAAAAAATCTTGCTAAGACTATTGAGAGTTAGTGAGAAAATGTATGATGTTATACACACACAAAATGTGTGTTTGCCTGAAAATGTGCACCTTGTCTGACTGCAAATTTGGTTACATTCAATGGCTTAAATATTCTGACACTGAGCCAGAAGGATTCCATGGTGATACTGAAAGCAGTGCTTGCCTCACAAATGAAACCAATTGCAGCTGTCATCCACTGTCACTTTGGCTTAATTATTAAAATAAAGACAATTGGTTTTGAGCACACAGAACATTGGAGATTTGAAGATAATTGTTATGAAATAATTCTGCCTAGAAAACTAGTAACAGTACATGATTTTTATTGTGTGCCTGTCAGTGCAAAAATCTGACTGTCAAACCCACTTTAAATATGGACACAAATAATAGGAGGTTGGCCTGCGCCTTTGAATTGGTAAACTGAAAAAAGAAACACACACACACACACACACACACACACACACACACACACACACACA
>NW_022436988.1:12163295-12218983 GCF_009761245.1 Sapajus apella
ACACACACACACACACACACACACACACACACACACACACACACACACCCCTGCTGAGGAGCAGGAAAATAACCTATAAGTGCAATGCAGAAACACTATGTCTTTAAGTGAAAAGCTCAATATCAAAAAGAGAGATTTTGTAGGGTTAGAATTCTGTACAGTTATTTCAACATTGGGAGAATAGCCATCCTTAGCTTTTTTTTTTTTTTTTTCCTCAGCACAGATGTTCATCTGCATCCCATCTGATCTGAATATTTGGCTTTCTTGGCACACATCTCTTTATCTCCACTGTGTGTTCTTCCTCTGGGCCAAACTCCAGTGTCACAGATGTGCAGAGAGAGAAAGGAAAGAGAATATTAGGGACGGAAAGGCTGAGCTCAAATTTATCAACAGGTCCTTATGAGTACTGTTTATTTCCCCAAATTCCCACCTGTGCTGTTACAATCTAATAGCCAGACAAATTTGGCAACTAATCTCCTATCTGTGAAAGGATTTTTTAGAAATTTATACCTTACGGAAGTAAGCCTTATAAAAGTTGAGCTCAGAATAAACCATCCATAAATGCTTTATGGATTAACTTATTTTGCATAAAAATGAGGTACCTAATTCAAAATTTAATGTTCCTTGCAGTAAATTTGAAAATCTGATACAATCAATAGAATATTTTTTATGCCACTTCTTGAATTTAACACCGGATAGTATCAAAGAATCATTTGCTATTTTTCCGTTCTGGTGGATGAAAGGCAGTGGCTATTTAGTCAACATTCATAAATTTTCACTTTTCTAATCTCTCATCCAATGAAAATTTCCAAGTAGCTCTTTTTTTTGTTTAAAGAGATCGTTGGATTTTCTCAATGCACACATCTGTGCTATACACGATTATGTATCACTCTTGTTATGTTTTATCGTGTTCTCTGCTTTTTTATCCTCTACGATAAGACTTGGCAATTTTTCCTTCTGTAAAGGGTGAGATATGACCTCTGTTGAAAATCCATTTGCAATCATAGGACCAAAGTAGTCATGAACAATATATAAATGTATAGACGTGGCTGTGTTCCAATAAAACTTTACAATACAGTCAGTGGGCTAGACCCAGCCCCATGGGCCATTGTTTGATGAACAATGCTGTAGTAGAGTCTATGTTTTTGAGGACAGTTTATTTTCCTGGAAATTATTTCCATCAAGTAATATTTTCCTTCGGACTGAAGAACTTTTTCCAGCATCCTTAAAATGTTGATGGCCATTAATTCTCAGCTTTCCTTTGACTGGCAACGTCTTCACAGCTCCATCATTTGTGAAGGATATTTTCACTGAGTATAGAATTCCAAGTCAACCTCTTTTTTCCTTCTGTTACTTCACAGTTGTTTGATTGCTTTCTAGCATCCATTACTACTGATAAGAAGTCATCTGTTTTTATATAATAATACCTGGAATTGTCTTTTTTTTTTTTTTTTGCCTTTGGCATATCATAAAATGTTTCTTTATCTTAGCTTTTTGTAAAAGCAGTATGATTTTGACATGCCTAGATATGGTTCTTTTTTGTATTTATTCTTCTTGGCATTTGTTGAGCTCCTTGGATATGAAAGGTGATGTTTTTACACAAAATTTGTAGGAAATTTCATCAAAAAATGTTTTCTGCTCCTTCTTTTTCTCCTTCCTTACACCATTGCCTGTATGTTAGACTGTATTTTTCCATAGGTCACTGAGGCTCTGTTAATTTTATTTATTTTTCTCTTTAATTACTTTTAAAGTTATGAATATTTTATTTATTTAAAGATTTTTAACGAATAATAACTGTGATTATTTATGTGGTACAGTGTGATCTTTTGATACAACAGACACACTGGAATAATTAAACCAAGCTAATTAACGTATGCATCACCAAACATACTCATTTGTTTTTTGTAGTGAGAACCTTAAAAATCTACTCTCAGCAATTTATAAATATATAATACTGTTATTAACTATATTCAACAGTTTCAGTTAGACAAAAGGAATACGTTCTACTAATTTTCTTTCAGTCTTTTTTCTGTCTGTTTTTTAGAATATATATCTTCTATTGATCTCTTTTTAAATTCACCAATTTTTTTTTTGTAATCAACCTCTGACCTGTGCTTAATTGGTGGTTTTCTAAAATTTTATATATTGAACTCTTCAGTTCTATAATTTGTTTGTTTTTTTAGCTTTAATTACTCTATTGACATTTCTCATCAGTTCACTCATTGTTACTTTTTTTTTTCCTTTAGGTCCTTGAAATTTAAGTGGCTCTTATCAGTTAATTGCAACATCTGGGATATTGTAGAATCTATTTGTATAGACTTTTTTTTTTATAGTCACATTTTCACTGTTTATCACTTGTCCAGTAATTTGTATTGTATTCTGGTCATTATGGTGATGTATAAGACATCTGGATTGTGCCAACTCTCTTTCTTGACAATATATTCAATTATGGGCAGATCCTACTGTCATTATGAAGCTTTATTTTATTATTTTTTATGACATAATGATATCAATTTTGAGTTGATGCTTAGGATGTGGCCTTATTTTAGAATGTAGTCTTTATTATTATGTTGCGAATTTTCTTGGATCTCACTTGAGTATCTTAATTTCTCAGAAAGGTTTCTCTACACTTTCTGGACCAAAATTCTACTATCCATGCTCAAAAGGCCTTTTGTTTCAAGATTCTGCCATTATCTCTGTAAGAAACAATTTCTGCTGTCTCACAGTTGTTTATCCTATGCCTGGGCAACTTCTCTCAGTCATGACCCCATGGTACATTTTCATGAAGACTTCTGGGTTTTTTTCTCTATGTACTCTCTATTTTCAGGGATCTTGCTCAGAAATTTTCAGCTGTTTTAGTGGACTGGAACTCATATTTGCCTTATCAGCTCAGAGGTATTGCTTCATTATTTAAGCTCTGATTTCATCTGCCTTGAGGTATGAACATATCCCCAGGCAGAAAGCCAGGGAATATGTTTACCTTTTCTTAAGAATTGCAGGCCAGGAGTGGTGGCTCACTCCTGTAATCCCAGCACATTAGGAGGACCAGGTGGGTGGATCACCTGAGGTCAGGAGATCAAGAAACAGCTTGGCCAACATGGCAAAACCCTGTCTCTACTAAAAATACAAAAATTATCCTGGCGTGGTGGCACACACTTGTAATCTCAGCAACTTGGGAGACTGAGGCAGGAGAATTGCTTGAACTGAGGAGGCAGAAGCTGCAGTAAGCCAAGATTGTACCACTGCACTCCAGCCTGGACAACAGAGCAAGACCCTGTCTCAAAAACCAACAAAAAAAGAATTGTAGACTTGAATTTCCTGTCATCCAATGCCTGAAAACCACTGGTTTCTATATTTTGCCACTCTTTACACTTTTTTTTTTTTACTGTGGACAGACAGGTCATGAACAAAAAATTAAAGGAGCATCTAGTATCAGATTGTCAATTAATATTCCTATAAAGACAGTTGAAATATAAAGAATGCATCTATGTTTAAAAAGTGGTAAGAAATTAAAATGAGAAAATCTAAATTAAAAAAATATTGTAATGAAGTGAAAAAGCTCACTAGAAGTTAAAAAACAGACATTTTTGGAAAATAGATATGCATGCAGTCACCAAGCATATACAAAAAAGCTCAGTATCATTGATCATTAGAGAAATGCAAATCAAAACCACAATGAGATACCATCTCACACCAGTCAGAATAACTATTATTAAAAATTCAAAAAAATAACACATGTTGGTGAGGTTGTGGATAAAAGAGAATGCATATACACTGTTCGTGGAAATGCAAATTGGTTCAACCATTGTGGAAAGCAGTACAGTGATCCCTCAAACTGCTAAAAGCCGAACTACCCATTCAACCCAGCAATCCCATTATTGGGTATAAACCCAGAGGAATATAAATATTATACCTTAAAGATGCATGCGTGTGTATGTTCACTGCAGCACTATTCACTAAACATGGAATAGCAAAAACATGGAACCAACCTAAATGTCCATAAATGACAGATTGTATAAATACACCATGGAATACTATGCAGCCATAAAAAAGAATTAGATCATTTATTTTGCAGGAACATTGATGGAGCTGGTGGCTATTATCTTTAGCAAACAAACACAGGAACACAAAATCAAATACTGCATATTCTCACTTATAAGTGGAAACTAAATGATGGGAACTCACGAACACAAAAAAGGAAACAACACACACTGGAATCTACTTGAGGGTGAAGTGTAGAAGGAGGGAGAAGAGCAGGAAAAATAACTGTTGCATACTAGGCTTAATACCTGGGGGATGAAATAATCTATACAATAAACCCCTGTAACATGAGTTTACCTATACAAAAGAGCTTCCCAGATATCTCTGAATCTAAAATAAAAGTTTAAAAAGAAAAAAAAAAACAACACATTTTAGTCTTTTCTAATCGCTGGCTGAGTATTTATGAGCAAGTTGAGTAATGAGAAAATATACATTTTTGCATCTGTATTTGCAAAATGATTATAATATACATGTTCTAGCTGCTACATAGGCTTTTAGATATGACATAGCATAGTTTTTACAGGGATAGCTAGACTTATAATCTCACTACTACAAGATTTTGGACAAGTTATCTATCCTCTCTGATCCTCATTTTTTTCTATAACTGGGATAATAGTAATTGCCTCAGTGGTATTAAAATAATTAAATAGGATAATTTTTGATAATTCTCTTATCTTAATAATTGGCATATGGTAAACACTCAAGAAATGTTAACTATATCAATATACTCTTATGTAACTATCCTATAAATATAAATAATTATATTAGTAAAAGTTGTGATTGTAATAAATGACAATGTATAACTAAATAATACAATGAGAAATTGAATGTTATTAATACTACATTGTATAATCATAAGACTATATTCTTATATTTGAAATGACAAATGAAAGTAAACTTTTAAAAAATTCCTTCTTCTTTAGCTGGGTGCAGTGGTTCATGCCTGTAGTCCCAGCATTTTGGGAGATCCAGGTGGGTGGATCACTTGGGTCCAAGACTTTAAGACCAGCCTGGGCAACATGGTGAAACCCCACCTCTACAAAAAAATACAAAAACAATTAGCTGGCCATGGTGGTATTTGCCTGTGGTCCCAGGTACTTGGGAAGCTGAGATGGTAGGCTGGCTTGAGCCTGGGAGCCAAAGGTTGCAGTGATCCAAGACTGCACCACTGCACTCTAGCCTGGGTGACACAGTGACATGCGGTCTCAAAAAACCAAAACAAAAAACAAACAAAATAAATAAACAAACATTTACTTTGCCTTGATTCTGGCTGTCTACATATATAATTAGACCATAACCTATATAAAAAAACTGATACTATTTATCAAATTATGGGAGTCCTTAGAAAAGTATCTGTAAGACAGGCGAAGTGAAGAGGGAGGAAATTGCAGGGCACTGAGTAAAATCATCACAAACAATAAATGGTAACAGCCAAAAAAAATAGTTTTCTTAAAATATTTATATTTTTAAAATATTGTTTTCTTACATTTTATTACTTCTTAAAGAGTTTTTGTGCTTGTTATTTTTTGGCTCTAGTGATAATGCTTCAGCTTAAACTCCTCTAGCTTTTTATGGAAACACAAAAATTAAGAAAAAGAAAAAAACATTTGGGATCCATTACTGTGCCCTATTTGTCCATTTGAAGTGTGATGCGTCTCCAGTTGTCATGTTGTTATTCTAAAAATTTCCTGTGCTTATTCTCTCAGCTCTCCTTCTTTTCCTCTCTCTCCCTTTTAAGAAAATAATCCTCAATACTAATTAGAGTAGAACTTTATCACCAAGAATTTCTAAATTACAAAAGAATGCTGAATTTTACCTGATGAGGGAAAAGTTTGAGGTTGCAAAAATAAGCAAAAATCACCAACTTACATAATGGAATTTGTATCAATACATTCTGATGATTTCTTTTTGCATGGGTTTTGAATTTTGGTTGTGCATCATTATCTTGAGCAGAAGATAATAATAATATTACTAAATAGTTGTTCACTGAAACATTCTGTATATAATAAACTTTTGAAAATTAAATGCTAAAAGTAAAAGCAAACTAAAATCTGTGAGAATGCTGAGTTACACACTGCAAAGGCCAAATAGAATTTAGAACTCAAAGGATTCCTATAAATTTCACTGTAGACCTACTAGTTCACAGAAGGGTCAATCTAAAGATCTTACCAACCGTAGAATAACACTTTAAGAATATGGGAGACTCTAGTAATACGTCTGAAGGAAAAGCTATGGAGTGGCAGTTCCTTGGTCTTCAGAAATCTATCTAAACTTTAAGACTTTAAAATGAAATGACGTACTTTTTATTTTGGAGAGCCTTGGTTGTTTTGTTTACAGTCAATTTTTTAAAAGTCTCATTAACTTTGTTGTTTTTTGTCAGCAACATTGTTGTTTTGTCAGAGATCCAATGCAATGAGAAGCACTATCCAAGTTTCCAGGAACTGTGAGCACACACCTTGTAATGATTTAGGATTGAATTGCATACTCTAAGTTTTAATTATGAGTTTAAGAGACAGACAGGAATTGACATTTTGCATTTTTAGCAAGACAGTAAGAACTGCAAATGCTTTATGCTAGACTCATTGTGACCACTTTGCTGCATAAATAGTAGTAGCAATAATAATATTTAATGTCAATGTTAAATATTTAAAATGCTAAAATTAACATTTTAATATGATTTTAATGCTAAATAAAAATATTTAATATTAAATATATTTAATACTAGTGTATTTAACATTGACATCACATTGTGAAACCACTAACTTTGAAAAATCTCTAAGTGATATTGTGAAGTGGGCATCAATCTTAGTTTTCTCATCTGAAACATGCAGAATACAAAAATGTATTCATCAACACATAACAAATGGCAAAGTCTTCTGATTCCAAATCTGCTTTTTTCTCCCATTTGTCTGTGTTCAGGATTGTTATTATTTTCTCTGTAGCATATATACAACACCTAGCACAGAAGTATACACAAGGTATTAGTAAACATGTGTTGACCGATGCATTTCCTTTTATACAGGTAGAAAATGCTCAACACACATGTCTGATTAACAAATACTTATTAAAACATAATATTCAACAGATTTCAACAACAAAGAAATTGTTAAGGTCTGTGTGTAGCTGAAGAGATGGACAAGAAAGAAAATTATAATGCATATGAAATGTGTTTTGATATAAAGGCACTAAGTACGAAGGGTGCCTTGGTACTGTAAGATGAAAATTCAGCTTAGATATGGGGTTGATTAGGATGCTCTAAGCTGAAGAAATAATATAAAGGAATGCTATATACAGTGATGCATATGTAAAGGTGAATGAACCAGTGTGTTCCAGGAAGAAGTCAGTTTGCTGACATTTAAGGTGCAAGTGGATGAATGGAGGATATGAAACCAGCAGAGAATTTGATTATAGAGTATTAGTGAGCTTTGTTAATACACACATACTTACAGAAACACATACCTGCAACAAAAAATACACCAAAATGCTAATAAAGACCATCACTGGATATCAGAATTGGGGTGGTTTTAAAATTTTACAAATTTTGAATGTTTAAAAATGTTTTATAAACATTTTACAGTGTTTATATTTGTGAAAAACAATATAGATTATTTACAATCAGGATAGGGTGAGACAAAATAAGTACAAGATTAACAACAAAAACTAAAAAGATATGTGGAAGTTACTAGTCAAATTTCTAAACTAAAGTGTTTAGAAAGACCAAAAAAAAAAAAAAAAAAGAGAAAGAAAGCAAGAAAGCAAAACAAACACAAATGGGGATTGGTGCATACTAGCCCAAAACATGCTGCTTTGAGATAAGACTTATTTTAAGCTGATGGCAATTTAGAAATAGCAAATAAGAAAAAGCTTTCTGCCCTCTGCCCTTCTGTCTAAATACAGGGCATAGACTTTCCCTTGTAAATGTAACACAAATTTCCATTTGTAAAAGTGTCTTTCTTTTTTGTATCAGAAAGAGGACAACTCTGTCACTGGAGATACCTCTTATCAATGGAGAAAGCAATTGACTCTTCATAGCACATCTTACTAAATAACCCTATATTCCATTACTTTTTCTCATATTTACATTTTCACAATTTACATTCCCTAGTAGTCCAGTGCCTTCTCTTCCTTTGGAAAGTTACTTCTACACAATTTATCATTCTTTGTTAAGATGGTATATGAGCCCCAAATTCTAACCATTTCCTTTTGACACATTTCTATGTGAATACGTGTGCATACACATGTAATTAAATCTGTTTCTTTCCTTGCTAATCTACCTTTTGTGAGTTTACTTGACATGTCCATAACTACTAGATCTAACAAACTAGAAGTATAAGGATAGTTATCTACTAAATTGTGAAAATATATAATGAGAGAAACAAAGGAAGAGTAAATATGCATATTCCCTTGTTTTCAATTAGACTTGTTGTGTATCTGGAAATCTAACCCAAAGACTATGCAGAATCTTGATAAGAAATTTGCATACCCATATGAATAGAAAGAGCAATATTTTGTCACAAGGTCAAAGTTGAGGTGGGTATCAAGGAATAAATTATGATATATGTGAAATAATAGGCACATAAATCTTGTAGTCTAATTTTGAAATCTAACATATAATGACCCTAAAGCCCAGATAATATTAATAAGGGCATTTAGAGGATTGAAAAAATAAAGTAATTGAAAATATATATTTAAAGTAAGCCTCAACAGATGAGAGAGGAGGGAAAACATTAAGCAACACCTGCAAATATACCAGGTATTAAAAATAGTAAGACTGGAAGAAAGTCATTTTGTAGGATAGAAAATATTATTAGAAAATGATAGACAAAAGAGATTTATCAGGTCATCTGAGAAAATAAGAAAGTGATGTAGGTTTGAATCTCATAGAAGAAATTATTGAAGATAACCTTAATAAATATCAAAGCCAAAATCAGCAAATGTCAAAGGACTATATAATATAAATTACAGAAAATATAATCAAATGGGTTACTAGATAAGGTGTACTAATTTTATTACACAGAAATTTCCAAGATATTTATTCTTGTGGAATTTAATGATCATGTCTATGAAAAAGAAAGGGACACATTCAGCATTCAAATAGAAATCTCTGAGTTACACTGAAAATACGTAAAACCTTTTATATGAAAAGTCAGACTCTGGTCCACATCTAATGTCCAATTTTTAAGCTATCCATTTGCATTGAGTACTATTATTTCTCTATCATTCAGTATGACCATTAGTAAAATGCATTTACATATAATATGATAAAAACCATAAAAGTTGTCATAGCAACCATGTTTGAAAATTAGTTCTAGCCCATTTGATGATAATTTCCATTCTTGTAATGAACAAAGAAATAGGTTAAATTTCCTAACTGTGGAGGCATATGAGTGAAGTTTCGGATGTTTCCTGCTATGCATTAAAATGAGCTCCTTTTTTGTACACAAAAAGAGATAGCTAAGGTTAAGATGCATATATCTGGGGATTATTTCATTCCAGGTCTTTGATTCACTTAACAATTTCTTTTAATAACAATAACAATAATAATTACATGCAATATTTACTGTAGACTCACTGTGGTCAGGTATTAATCTTAGCTTTCTAAATAAGTGTGGTCAGTTGGTGTGCATGTCTTTCAATTCTCACAGTAATTAAAAGAGGTACTTGCTATGATTTTCACAGTTTTAAAGGGAAAAAAATCAAATAACTTTAAATTGAGTAAGACAGTTGAGTGGAAACTAAAACTTAACACCTAAGTTCATGATTTTCATCATGCATCATACCTCCTACTCACATATTAGGAAATTTATAATACTAAAAAAAATTAGGAATAACCTCACCAGGAAATAGTTGGAAACAATTGGCCAATTCAAATAATTCTATCATTCAGCCTAATACAAAATAGTCAAGATATTAAAAGACTTATTTACAAGTACTCTGTTAGAGAAGTCACAAATCAGATGAAGAAGGCTGGTTTTACCCTGTGGTCAGTAGAATAAGGCTCTGTAATTCAATATGCAATGGGCCAGTTGTACATGTCCTCACAAATTTAAGTAGTGCACACATGCCATATGTGTGTGCATTTGTGTGTGTGTGTGTATGCAGGGCAAGGGTCTTCTTTTTTTTCTTTCTTTTCTTCTTTATTTTCTCCAGGCAAGAGTTTGATGCCAAGCCTATTTACAAAGTTCAGCTGTGGGGTCGTGAGAATTTTGCTGCAAACAACTGACAGTTTTATGTTCCTGAGACTCAGAAAGCTTTCATCCTCTTCCTGGTCTTTCTTTACTGTCATGTCTCTTAACCTCTTCTTCTTGACCTGCCCCAACTATTGTGTAGAATCTATAGGGACGTCTGGACACAGAAAGCTAGAAATTCACCTTATTACCTGAATTTTATTGCTGGAAACATTTGACAATATTTCAGTGATTTTTTCTTGCAGTGGGATCTATTCAGGCAGTCAGATAATGGTCTCCTTTTGAGTGAGCTAGATCTCTGGAGATAAGTAAAATACAAGTATTAGAGAGATATGGCTCTTCTGAGGTGTTTTTACAATTAAAAAAAAAAAGTAATGAGAAGGGGATAACTTAGTAGTCTTAGTATGATTCCCTGTTTTGTGTTAGACTTAGTTCACACACATCAGTAAATTGGGATTTCAATTGATAACTTCAAAAATAATAAAGAGATTCCCATGGAAAGAATGGTCTCTGTAAGACAGAGATGTCGAAGAAAGTCTTTCTTAACTAAAGGTCAGAAGCAGTCCAGGCCACAGTTTCCAGCACTGGGTATATTGTACTCTCAGGCAGTTAATGACTTCAGGACACCAACTAGCTTTTGGGAATAAAACAAAGAAAAACTACATAGACAATCTTTAACATGCAAACAAACAGTTTTGGATTTGTTTTTACACTAGCCGTTTGAAACCTGGGACACGTTTTCCCAGGAAAACAATAATAGAAATTGTGGCTAGGTTCTTAAGACAGTTAAAAAGAAGGCTATTTAATTAATGATGTCTTTGAAATACAGCACAAATGGCATTAACCCTACACCCAGCTTGTGGTTACAAATGGGTATGGGGAACCACTGAATGAAACAATATGGGAAAAGAATTTTTTCCCATTTTGATATGCAATACTGAATCATTTATAGATAAAGCAAAATAGCATCTGTTGATGGCTTTTTTTGTATTTTGAAGTTTGAAAAAATAAGAAAATTTAATATCATCATAAAATTAGAAACCAGCAATAACTGCTATTCATATACTAGTAAAGGAATAAAGAAGCCAGTTGCCAACAAAATACATGGTATAAATTGTTTGCCTTTCTCTCTCTTTCTCTCTATTTGCATATAAAAATTTTGGAAAGATAAAACAAATTTTATTTAATTTTTATTTGTAAAAGTTAAATTCTCTTAAAATAGTTGTTTGAGATATCGGCGATGATTTTCTTGGTTTGAAGACTTCAAACTGTGTTTGCTTAGACAGAGTATCTGCTGTTTAAGCCTTTTGATAGATATTGCCAAACAGTCCTCTAGGAAAGTGATTCTAAGTTGCATTCTCACCAGGAGGTCATACAAGTAGATGTGTAAAAATTTTCTAATAGGTTTATTTGTTTTCAAGTCTATTTTATTTTCCTTTCCATGCCTTCTCCACTTTGGTTGCATTTTTTGTCTACCACCTAAAAGGACCTGGTGCACTCTAAAGTCTTCTCAAAGCCTCTCTTCTACGCCACTCTGTGACATCCTATGACTCTATCACACCATTACTCAGAAATTGCCCTTTATTCAAAACTCCCACTGGATTTCCAAAACTTGCATCTCATTATCTGTAAAAGTTCCCCAATTAAGGGCATTTGCAGAGCTAAGATTTGTTTTAAGCATGTGTCTACATTTTGAGGTTTGAATATTTTCTATAATCTGTTTTATCCATAATTCATTGTATACTAAAAGTACCATTTCCAAGGAACAGCTCAAAGAATGGATTAAAAAATACACAGTAGCTGGAAATGGTGAATTATATGGAGAGAATAGTTATCAATAGCTTTAAGATATTTGTATGTTTTGTTGAGATCGTCCACTTCTAAGACATAATCAGGGATGTTATCAATGACTTAGGTAAAGGAGTTTCATCCACGATTGTTTAAAATATCGGATAAAACTAGATACAAATGCCAATTATAACACATTTATGTGAAAAAACAAACACTTTTAATCACACCACATATGAAGGATGCCAATGGCATGCAGAATGACGGTGATACAGAAAAAACTACAGTATAAGAGTTCACAGCCTCGTGAATTTGTTAAGATTAGATGCATAAATGGATCCATCAAACAGATCCATAGATAAATTTATTCTGATTAGTAGTCATTTTGGATGTTGACTATAAATAGCAGTTTTGGTTTTCTACTTCAAATTGCTTCACAAAGATTTCATGTATCTCTCATCATTCAAGCTCTGAAATACAATTTAATAAAATATTATACTCGATAATAAGCTCTCCTGAGCCCGTCTCTAAGAATTTTTGTCTAGTAGAAGAAAACTTGCTGTAAAACAAACGTTCAAGTCCTATGAGTGGATCTTTTTTTGCCTTTGCCATTTTTCAGCCCTGAATGGGGCAGGTGCTTGTTTTCTTTTATTTTCCTCCCCTCTCTCTATCGCATAGAATAAAAGTAAATAAATAAAGACACACAAGCTCCTTGTCATTGCTATGCTGGGCAACAGGCATTTCAACTGGGGTTTATGAGGTAATAAATTATTGTTCCCTGTCCTGGCAAGTTACTTTTTGAAAGGCCACATCCGGTCCTTGGGGCACCAGCTTTTATTATGCATTTCATATTGAACCAGAGGTCAAATTAATTGACCTTATCTATGTGAAAAACCAGCTGGTTGCCTAGAGAAATAAAATCTTTTACAGCGAGTTTGAAAAAAAAAAAAAAAAACAGGAAATCTCAATCCTATGGCAGCTGGAACCTCCAATTAGAAAGAGAGTAAATTTAGAAGAACTTAATTTTTGAATGATCAGTTAGAATCAATAACAATTACATTTTCTCTAAGGAATGGTAGAGCCAATGATATCCCACATGTCATCTGCATCTTCACACATATTTTACATATCACAAATCTGAGGGAGGGAAGAAGAGAAGAACCATTTGTTTGGTGGACTCTGAGGGCTAATGTGGCAACCCATTTTATGGGAATAAGTAAACCATCCAGGTTCTGAAAGAAATTATTCTTGACCTAAAAGAATCAAAGTTAGGGCAAATCTCCACCTCCCCCAACCCAAATGCAAAATAGATATTCCATGCCTTCTGAAATATAGTGGCTTAACGGAGTAGAAGCAGAGGCTAATTCACTTTTCTAAAACATCTGTACCTCCACTTCCTCCTCTGGCAAATGGGATAATAATTCTTGAATCTCATAATTATATGTATGAATCAAATCAGACAATATAGAAAAAAATCTTAGCACTTAAGTTCTGGCAATAAGCAATGAAAATGTTAGTCTTCTATATTACTTAAAAGAAGAGGTAAAATAATTATTACTGTTTTCACTCAAAACAACGGAATGTAATTTTTCTATACCTGTTAACAGGCAAAAATAAATAACTAAATAAATAAGCTTATGTCTCCAATTTCTTAATTTATTGCTTTAGTTCTCTTCTTTCCAGTTATGCATGTAAACATAGCCCTTGATATTTTAATGTGAAAAATGATTTGGAATGGTGAGAATAGGTATTTTGATGCCATTGACAATGTGTGACTCTAATATGTGAATTTGATTCAAATATGTAAAGTTAGCATGTGTCTGAAGAAATAGTGAGATGGGGGACATTGATTGGCCTTTCTTGAAAAAAATCTGCCAGAGGATGCCTCATAACAATCTTTGTGTCTCTTATTTTAATTACTGAGCCAAACTCACAACTCTTCTCTGTGAAAAAAAAAATTTTTTTAATTAATCATATGTAAACAAAGTAGACAAATCAGATTTGATGAATGAGATTTTTAAGGTGCATCAAAGCCAATGTCAGGTGGAGGCCTGCTGTATCATCTAGTATGGAAAAGATTAAGCTACAGAGCACACATCTGCTTGGTGAAATGCTGAAAAAGTTAATGGCTGTGAAAAAGAGTTTGAACCTCTAGCTGAGGTCAGAAATGGGGTGATTTAGTGACTTTAGTAAACAGACTTTCAATGGGGGTAAAATGAAGTTTGGTTTCATTTGACCAGTACATATAGAACAGCAATAAAGTTTTTGGTGCTCAAAGATAAGTTCAAAGCCATTTTGAAAGTGAACTATTAGTAAAAATCAATCAATCATTATATTAAATAAATCCATAATTAATAACTTCATATTTTAATCTTATCAAACCCAGAATGTAATTTTAGAAATGGAGACCTAAAGATGAAATTACTCGGCCAACTTAGAAAAAAAAACATAGAAGAGACAGATGACCTTTTATGCCTGAACACTGAGCACACAAAGGTTGAACCAAACCCTGAAACTAACAGAACTGACTTTCAGGTCTTCTAAATTCATATTGAAGGGAATGTGGTCCCTCTATGCCAATCCACATACAAAGTTGATTTAACTTTACAAAAATATAGCAATGAACATGATCTTTTAAATTCTCTGTTTTTGTTTATCAGGTGGTATTTGAGGTTCAGGACAAAGAAAGTCAAATCAAAAGAAAATGACAGAAGTCAGTAAAAACATTAAAAGATTAATTTTGGAACTGAGAATTTGGTGAAGAGCAAGATTAAGTAAAACTAGATGCCTTTGAAAAGAAGGAATTTCTATTATTTCAAAGATGTAATGATAGAAATTCTGTCAACTTAGTAGAAAGGACCAACAATATATCTCCAGGAACCCATATGTATGGATGAAGACATAGAAATATTCTTTTATGAGATGCTTTGCTGGATCTTAAGCCATAAGGTAGATCTGTTGGGTTACCATATTTACTGGAGCAATCTGACGGAGTAACAGTGGCTGATATTTGAAAGGTGTTTGTATTTCCTTATGAATCTTGGAGAAGGATGAAGCACGGTGTCTTTGGGGGTGTAAAAAGACCAACTTGGGGATCTGGAGCTGATCAGATTTCCTTGGCCTCCGTGTCTCCATGTTTCCTGGTGGAAAGCAGGAACGTGCGTGAGCTGCTTTGACTCCAAGTACCCCAGGAACCGTCAGTGAACCTGAAAGCCCCGACATCTGGCTATAGCTTACTCTTGTTTGCTTTAAGTTCTGCACACAGACGACCACCCTGACTGTGAATTCAGGGATGGCCCAGCCTTCTTTACACACAGCCAGCGAGGTGCAGAGTCTGAAGGCTCACCTGGTCTGAGGGTGAGGTCCGCCGCATTTTCAACTTGCCTTTGTTTTTGTTAGTGTTACTCCTTTTGAACGGGATTTCTGCAGGGGAAAGCACACATTCATCATCATCTCTCCCTGGCTTATTCCTTCTCCATCATGTATAAACTACATCCCAGTAAAGAAATGGTCAGTTCTTCACAGCAATACCCCAGACACATAACCCTGAAGAACAGAAATTTCTGATTTAGATACCTCCAATAACAGTTTACTTCCCAAAAGTTTCATTTAGCTTTATGATGGTTCAGATGGTTTTGTTTTCCAAAAAAATTTTTTTCTATTTAAGAGTACAAATTGAATAGAAAAACAGGTTTCCAAAGAATCTTAGACAGTGATTAAGTACATCATTCTGTACTTAAAAACCAATATATGAGCATGAGGCAAACACACACTGTAGAAAAGAACAGTGACCAGGATGATGGGGTAGTTAATAGTTAGAATAATGAGCTACTCTTTAGTTTTTCAGAAACGGATCAGTTTTTTTCGTTGTAGTTCTTGCTGTTGTCCTAGAAAGCCATCTGTTTTTGTCATGTCTTTTGTTTTGTTTTAATAGCAAATAAACAGAACTGAGAAGAAAGTAATCAAGCAATGGTCCTTAAAAAATAAGACAATGAAATTTCTTTTTTTTTTCTTTAAAAAAATATCTGGCATGAACACCCTGAAATTCCAAGGACATAGCATCAACACAACCAGTAAAAGGTGAAATTTTTACTTATTATTTTGTGTATCCTAAAACAAACGACATACAGTATTTCTAAATACAAATGACCCAATAGAATGTTATTTTATTATATTTTACATATTAAAATATATGTAAATACACAAAACAATATATATAATACATGTAATACATAAATATATAATATATGATACATATGTGTGTGTATATATATTGTATATATATATTTGTTCTGCTTTCCTTTATGCAGCAGAAAATTTGGGTTTTTCAATATTGTACTTAAAGGCATGTGTGTATATATATATATATACACACAATTTAAGTTATTCAATATTGTACTTAAAGGCATGTGTGTATATATATACACACATTTTAAGTACAGTATTGAATAACTAAAATTTTCTGTTGTATAAAGGAAAATAGAATAAAGTAGAACAACCAAATTACCAATGGCGTTTTACACTTTCTTCCTTTATATTCAAAATATGTATTAGATAACACAGATTGGAAAAAAATATATGAGTTATATTGAGGACTCATACTACTACTGTATCTTTAGCCATATGTCCAGTCTCTCAGTCCTCTCCCTGCTGCATAGCTCAGAAGGGCTGTGCCTCTTCTCTTTCATTGCCCTGGTAGATCCATGGAAGTCCACTTCACTGCCTTCTACCTGAAGGGTCCTGGCTGGCAGAATTCTTCCAGAGTTTGATTACCTTATCTTTCTGGATCATAAGTATCTAGAAGTCATAATCCAGGTGTCCTTTCATGAAAAATACTGTTTTGTAATTGTCTAAAGGCTGGCAAGGATTTTAAACAACTGTGTATGTTCATTATTATTAGAAAATTGGTAAGGAGTGGTAATGTTCCCCTGAGCAGAAAGGACTAATTCAGAGTGCCCCACATTCCTGGTAAAAAGCTCTCTCCATACCTAAGCTTGAAAGCACTAGAGGTCTTGATCTGTTAGATGTGAGCACTGGAAAAATGCCACTGATTGGAATTTTTGTTCCAAATAACCAGAAATAAGATTAAATGGATGGGTAAGGACATAAGAAAAAAAATCATGAAGGAGAATGTTGTGTTGGATAACTGATGAGAAAATTGAATCAATCTGTTTAAGATTTGTATCATCACTGTCTGTGATCATCAGTCAACATGGAAAACATTACTCAAATGTTGTCTAACTTTTAATTGCAGAGAATATGTGTTCCAATAAATAAAAACACATAGAACCTATTCTTAGAAATAAGTAGGGTTGCATGTTACTATAATCTTTTAGTAATAAAAGTTTTAATTTTAGGATGATTCCTTCTAAAATTTTGATGTCAGGTCCTCTCTATTTAAAAGATTATTTATGATTAATCCTTTTTGGTCTAATTTCTCAGTCCCCAAAAGCCTTTTTAACTGAAAAGCAGGCAAAGATGCACTTTACACCCACCGGACGCATATCTAAAAACTTGTATAACTCAGAAAACGAAAAAGGCAAATCATTGTTTGTTTATTTCAGCAGCCTGTGAACATCTTACAGAATGTAGTATGTGGAAGTAACTGATCAAATTGTGACTGACTCACTAGATTTCACCTTATATTAAATTGTGTCTAATATAATATTTTTGAAAAAAATCTGGTTCTTCTCATACCTGCTTCAATCTTTGAGTTGATACAGACAGTTGAGAATATGATTGACATAAAATCAGACATAACAAATGCCTGATTATTCAAATTAGTGAAAGAAATTGATGGACTAGAAACTAAAAAGCAGGCTTCTTTTTTGGATAGAAATACACTGCAATTCCATTTTTATTTTTATAATTTGCCTTCTTAATTACCTAGAAAGTGCTTTTATTTCCTTAATGGTAGAAAGTGTCATCAAGAAGGAAGCAGGGAGAATGCAGATTGGGACTTTCAAGGGTAGTATTCAGTCTAAATGATTCTCCTGTACTTAGAATATCACCCATACTGAAAGCAGTGACAGCATCAAACTGATAGGTTTAGCTTTCCATGCCTTGGTAGTTTCAGACATTGCATGCTACATTTATGTCTGGGCTAAGATAGATGTCCGTTAATTCTCCAGATGTTGCTATCTGTTCAACTTTTATCCATGTGCACTTATGTCCATGTCTGGAAATGTTTAAATAAATGGTATTTTTTTTTTCACTTTATTTCTGGATATCTCAGTATCCTGGAGTCCTGTCCTCAGCCAATTTATATCTTTCTTGATTTTCATCATAATACTAGGAATTCTTCCTCTTTCTGTATATAATAACATCATAACGTTTTAAAGTGTCGCTTGTTTTCAAAAGGTAGTTCTTCAACCTCCCAATGAAGAACGGATTTTAACCGATGTGCTGATACTTCCACCTGGTGGCTGAAGTGGAGAATACACACTTCTCATGTTTAAAACTAAAGAAAATTATTTATTGCTGCTCCGTAATTCAGTGACTTGAATATTTTCCATGTGCTACACACAGTCAACAAAACATGATGAGTAAAAGTCTTATTTTTGAAGTGAAAATAATATAATTAACTTAGAAATTACTTCAGTATACATACTGAAAAATATAATTATTACTTTCATATTTAGTTTTAAATAAGCATTTTATTTTTAGGAAAATTTTATACTTACAGAAAAGTTGCAGAAATAAAAGAGAAACTTCATGTATAAATATAATCCAGCTTCCACTTATGCTAATGGCTTACATGACTGTGGAACATACGTCAAAACTAAGAACTTGATTTTGGTTATGTTACTATTGAATATTTTTATTGACCACTTTCAGAGCTCATTTGTATTCCCCTAGTTCTTCTACCAGTTTTCCATTTTTTTTTTTTGGTTCCAGGATCCAATCCAAGTTAGCACATGGCACTTTATATGATGTCTTCTTCATCTCTTCTGGTTCATTTTTTTTCCAATGTGCCCGATTTTCATACCCTTCCATAATTATTTGATAGTAATATAACAATAACATGATCAACAAGAAAATGAGTACACCATGTGTATGTATGAGACAATTAATCATTACATTCTTATGTGGTGATTTTCAAGGTTTGAAAGATTTTAAGAATATTGGGGAAATGACAATGTTTGAGAATACAGACTAAAAATATTCTGAGCTCATTTAAAAATATAAGCCTAGGAACAAAATTGTCTTTGTTCCTTTCTGGTTGACCTTTGGGCATCTCTAACATGGAGCTGTCACTCAAAGGATGGGATGAGTCAAATGCTAAGTGACCAAACTGCTGCTCAAAGAAAAGGGTAAATGGGAGGAAGAAGAAAACAAATATTACATCTAAGGAGATTAAAAGACAGAATTACACATGAAAATATATACACAAACATCATTTCAGTGTCCAAATGTAGGTCTGTATTTAGGGAGACTCAATCTCTTCAGTCCACAGTGACTTTTACCTTTTCAGGTATTCAGGGTCTACAACATCTGTTTGGTACAGTATAATTTCTCACCTAGTGAGAATACATTGATATTTTTATATTTAACTCATAAAAACTATGTTGTCCAACCCACTCTTTTGTAATTACTTGTAATTAAGAAGAAGAATGTCTCTTAATTTGACCCTGTTATGTGCTTAGCATAAATATACACAAGAAAGACAAAATTATTTATTTCACTCATTCACTAATTTCATCATTCATCCCACAAATACTTAATATATACCATGTGCAAAGCATTGCTCTAGTTGCCAGGCATGTAGAAAGGAAAATGCAACAGCCCTGATCTCATGAAGCTTCACAGATTCTGAGTTGAAAAGAAAAACCTTTTGATTGAATGTGAAAGAAAACACCTGTCTACATTGTTATCTCTCATCTTTTTCAATGCATTTGTTCTGTCAGTACTGTTCATGAGAAAGCCCAAGAGTATTTAACAAAAAACTGTTTTATGGTCTAATAAAAAACCTGGAAATATTCAAATGTAAGACTAAATAAACTGACTATATCTAATCCTATCACATAATTTGATTTTTGAGTTATATAAGATGTGGAAAACAAATTCTACTGTCAGAAAAGTAGAACCATTTGGTAATTAACTAGCACTTCATTTTTAGCAAAAAAAAAAAAAAAGATGGAAATGCAAAGAAAATTATGACTAAGTGTTTTGGATAAAACTGACATTACCTAGAAATCCTTTTTTCACTCATCAATACATTTCAATGAAAAAATTTCTTTTCTTTCAGAAATGAAGAAACAGACTTTTTCTAAGTCACAAAACCTACATAGAAACAAGTTTTCAATAAACTAAAGGGTGTTGAGGGGAGAGAACATCACTCAACACCTAGAAAAAATCTGAATTTATTACTTACTTAAATAAGGGAGAACTATGTTTTTTAGGCACCATTTCCCTGATCACAAAGCAGGCAGCTTATTTTGTATAGGGATTTGGAAGAGGTAGAGTTCAGGGGTTGGCAGATTTTTAATTCAGGAGTTGGATGATATCAGCAGTGGAAATGTGCTTATTCAGGTAAGCTATTCGGGTTTTTTTTGTGTTGTTGTTGTTGTTGTTGTTTTTTGTTTTGTTTTGTTTTTTTTTTTTTCAGAAACAGAGTCTTGCTCTGTTGCCCAGTTGTAGTGCAGTGGTGTGATCATAGCTCACTGCAGCCTCAAGCTCCTGGGCTCAAGAGAGCCTCCTGCCCCAGCCTCCCAAGTAGCTCAGACTGCAGATGTAAGTCACTACACCCTGCTCAGGTAAGTTTATTGTTGATTGGCCAACTTTCAGAAATGTGTTCATGGCGTAGGCTTTTGCTTATTGTTTGACTTAGAAAAATATGTGACTTCCCTGATTGATTTTCAGATGCATGATCACTGACTACAAGGGTCATCAGTCTTGAAACAGATTCTACAAGTAACAAAATTAAGAATGGGGAAAAGATCTGAATACATACTTAACCAAAAAGAGATGTACAATGGCAGATAAGCCTAGGAGGGAGAAAACACTCAACACTGTTAGTCATTAGAGATGTGCAAACTAAAACTGCAATGGAATACCACCGTACAGGCATTATACTGGCTACAGTGGAAAAGACTGATCATAATAAACATTGGAAACGACATGGAGAAACTGGAACCCTCATAAAATGCTGGTTAGAATATAAAATGGTACAATCGCTTTGGAAAGCAATTTGGCAGTTTATTAAACAGTTAAACATAAGCCTCTCATATGGTCCAGCCATTCCGCATCTAGATATTTAACAGAGAAAAATGAAAGCGTGTTTATACCCAGGCTCATATACAAATGTTCACAGCGGCTTTATTTGTAACGGCAAAATGTGAAAACAACACAACTCTTAAAAACAAGTCAGGGTACAAAAAGTTTGTGCTATAGCTATATGATGAAATACTCCTAAACAATGAATAGGAATGAGCTATTGATACACACAACAAGACCTATAAATCTCAGTAGCTTAGTTGTGCTGAGTAAAAGACATAAAAGGATACGTACTGCATGCTTCAATTTATATAAGTTTCTAGAAATGTAAAATAACTTTTAGTGACAGAAAAACATTGACACTTATCTGTAGATGGGTGTAGAGGGGAGTGGAAGAGATTATAAAGAAGCCTGAGAAAACTTTTGGGGTGATAGAGATGTTTATCTTCTTGATCATGATTATGGTTATACAAGTAGAGATCTATTTTAAAACTTATCAAATTGTGCATAATAAACATGTGCACTTTATGTTAATTAGGTATCAATAGAGGTGCTAAAATTATGATCCCAATTTGATCATTACACATTGTATTCATATATCAAAATATATGTATTTCATAAATATGTATAAGTACGATGTATCAATACAAAACACAGATGAATATATTTATAAGGATATATTGACCAGGTGCAGTGGCTCATGCCTGTAATCCCAGCACTTTGGGAAGCTGAGGCAGTTAGATCACCTGAGATCAGGAGTTTAAGACCAGCCTAACCAATATGGAGAAATCCCATCTCTACTAGGAACACACAATTAGCTAGGAGTGGTGGCGCATGTCTGTAATCCCAGTTACTCAGGAGACTGAGGCAGGAGAATTGCTTGAGCCTAGGAGGCAGAGGCTGCCATGAGCCGAGATTGCACAATTGCACTCCAGCCTGAGCAACAAGAGCAAAACTCAGCTCCCAAAAATAAAAGAAATAATATATTAAGACAAGGAAGGGCTTCCTAAGAAAGAACCAAAATGTCAAAGACATAAAGTAAAACTATGCTGAGTAAAAAGTTTTTAAAGTTTAAGTCAGATTTGGATACATTAAAAAAAAAAAAAAAACAGAAAAAGGACTGTAAACAATATTAGCATGGAAAAATTAAAATTGAAGAAAATATTTGCAAAACATTTAATAGACAAATGACTAGTATCATGAATATACAAAAAGCTCTTATAAATTAGTATAATGGGAAAACCATAATAGAAAATGAGACCAGGATATGTTGGAGAAATTCTGAGTAGCCAGTAGGAACATCGCATAAGACAATATATGTCTATTGGACTATTTGAAAATTACCCAGTTACTTGCTTGTCTTCCTACCAAATAGAATCTAAGGACAAGGTGTCTTTCTCTCGGTAACATTTAATCTCCACTATTTAGCCCCATGTTCGAGAAATAGAGATTTTAAAATGATTTATTCAATGAAGTTATCTCTCCCCGCTTTGTCTATTATGACTTTGTCTATTATAACAGCCTCTCTCTTTTCTTTATTTTTTGGCTCTCTTCAGGATCTTGTTTCCTTTTCCCCTCTTTTCAAAATCTGTGAAAAAGAAGGGAAGGGTTTCTTTTCTTTGACACACCTGTTGTATTCTTTAACTCTTCGCTATGATTAGGTCTCGAAAGCAATATACGTTCTGTTACTGAATATTTTTGACTGCTGTTCCAAGGCTCACTGACATCATTATGGGATGGAACAATACATCTAATGAGCCAATCTCTGATTTTCTTTTCTTAACATTCATTTTTTTAATGTGCACAATAAAGCTCGCATTTTTGGTGTTAAGTCCCAACTTTGTCTTACCATTTCCGTTCATCAAGTAGCAAACATTGTCAGTTTTCCTACCTAAGAATCTCTGAAATGAATATGGCGGTTTTTTTTTTCCTCCGTCTGCCATCTATAGTGAAAATCACTATCACATATTAGCAAACAATTGCAACAGCCCCTTTCCCAGGCGCCCCTTGGTCCACTATTGCTCTGACCCATCCAGCCTCAATGAAACCAGTTGGTGTGATCTTTGCTTATGTAAACATGACATTTTCCTTCCTGAGCTGTTGAACAATTATCCTTGATCATAAGGAATAAAACCCTTAACATAGTTTACAGGGCTTCCCTAATCTACCACTGACAACACATCTCATGTATTAATTTTCTGTTGTTGTCATAACAAATGGCCCCAAATTTAGTGGTCTAAAATAGCAAAAATGTATTAACTTACAGTTCTTTAAGCCAGAAGCCCAACAGAAGTCTCACCGCGGTAAAAATCAAGGTGTCCACAGGATGGCATTCTTTTCTGTAGGCTCCATAGGAGAATTCACTTTCTGGCCTTTTCTGGCTTTCAGAGGCCACCTGTATTCTTGGGCCCTTGACTGCAGCATGTGTCTTCAAAGCAGGTATGGGCCAATTCTCTGTTATTTGCTGAATCTCTCCTCCTTCTTCTACCTTATTCCTCTGACTGGCTCTTCTCCCTCCCTCCCCTACCTTTAAGATCTCAAATGATTTCACTGAACCCACCTGGATAATCCAGGGTCATTACCCCATTTTAGTCAGAGGATTAGCAATCTTATTCCGTCTGCAGTCTACATCCTCAATTTTCTTGTCATGCAATGTATTCACAGGTTCCAGGATTAGATTGTGAGTATCTTGGGAAGTGGATCTGGTCTCATTTAATAACTACTCTACTTTATGGTCTATCTACGTAAAACTCCCTTCTGTTTTTCAGGGAATGGATGGTACCTGGTGCTGGGCTTCAGACTGTTCCCAGTGTATCAAAAGTTCTTCCTCTCAGCCATTCATCTTTCTTCCTACCCAGTCAACTCTCCTTCTTACTTCATTATTTATATTAAATTTCAGTTTGTCATGGTGATCATGTTTGAGTTTTTCAGCCTTCAAAATCAGGGCAAATCCCTTTGCTTTAGCACAGTCTACTCCTTCTTCTCATTACGTTCTTTGCATTTGTGTCACTTCGCTTGTGAAATACAACTTTCATGTTACAAAATAGTCAAAACTATTCGGGAACAGAACATGCATTGCTTTAAAAACCTGCTGATAGTCAAGAGACAAAGAATAAAACAGGTGTGCCAAAGAATAGAAACCCTTCCCCTTTTTTAAAAATAGATTTTGGAAAGGGGGAAGAGGAAAAAAAGATACTGAAGAGAGCCAGGGACAATATCTGCCTCGCCTCCTATCATATCCCAGCACCTAGCAGGATACTTGGCAAATAAGTGTTGAGTACATTAGGAATTGAAATGAAATTTTCACTCCTTATCTCAACCACGATATTCCCTCCACCTTGATTCCACTTCTTCTACCGATCTGCTCCCCCCAGCTTTACTCTGCCTGGCTAATTTATACCACCCTTTTAATATTCAACTGTAGTGTTTTCTCTTTTTGTAAGTCTCTCTCAGTGCACCACTCTGAGCTAGGTGGTTCAGACAAGGGATTTCTATAACATCTCTCAGTATCTCTCAGTAATGGCTCTGACGTAATAGCATTCATTGTCAGTTCTACCTTGAGGACAGACAGTATATTCTTATCAGCCATGTGCCTCCAGGACCTAACACAGTGTCTATACATGGAAAGCACTCAATAAAAGGTGGAAATAATCAATTATTGAGTTTCTTCTTAGGAAAATAAAATTGCATCAGTTTATTTGCAAAACAAAATCATCCAAGTTATTGAATAATACATATGCTGATAAAAAAATTCTTCTCTCTCTCTTTCTCTGTGTGTGTGTGTGTGTTTAAAAATTAATTTGTTTTATTTATTTCCCGTGAACCCATGGCATTAGAATAAAATATATTACACTTGAAAATATAATATATATGTGCTACCACAAGATGGCAGGGGAGTATTGTGCTTGCCATGTGCATGCATATTATATAGTTAGTATTTTATATATATATAATTGCAGTATACACACACATATGTATATATGTATTATATTCCATGTTTTTCCCTGAATAATCAATATCTATTAGTGTAGAATAAATTACTAATACATGGATCCTGTTCTAAGTAAATTATACAGAGGAAAATTCTAGCTAACATTTTTATTCTACTTTGACTAAAATTCAAGATATAATTGCTTTCCCAACTCTTTGTTTTCTTTCTTAGAACTATGGTAAGTACAGTCTGATGCATGGCTGCTACAAGCCAGGGATCAGTCCCATAAATAGTTAATATCTATGGTTTTCCAACGGGAAACTGAAGCTAAGAAATGTAAACTATCTCACCTAAAATCACTTGATATAATTTTGAGCTTAAAATTTAAACCCAGTTCTTTATAGAATTTAATTTCAAAACTACCATTATTCCTGCTAGGCCATTCTGCCTCCATAACTCTGTGCTCTGTGTGTGTGTGTGTGTGTGTGTGTGTGTGTGTGTGTGTGTATGCATGCATGCACATGTGTGTGTATGTTCTCTTCCATGCAGTCCTATCTTTTTACTATTGTCTGCTTTTGCAAGGCAAAATTCTGATCCAACCAAAAGATTTTTCCTCAATCAAAACTTTGAAATGGACTTGCCCTCTCTGTCCCAATCCCAACCCTTTTACATTCAGTGGACTTATCAAGATGGGCCAAGCTAGGGAATATCCTGTGTCTTCCTCAGAGCTGTAGGAGGTCAGATGACGCCTAAACTGAAGTCAAGAGATCTGACGTCAAATAGCTTTTGATGTTCTCACTCATAGGTCGGTGTTGAACAACGAGGACACGTGGACTCAGGGAGAGGAGCATCACACATTGGGGACAGTTGTTGGAGGAGGGGAGAGACAGTAGGGGTGGAGAGGGATAGCATGGGGAGAAATGCCAGATATAGTATGCACCTAAAGTAAAATAAATAAATTTTAAAAATAAATAATAAAAAAAAGAAAAGAAAAGCTGAGAAAGATATCACTTTTTAAAAGCAATTCTACTTGGACGTGGTAAAGTTGGGAAGAATTCTCTTACAAATAAATATATAACTAACACATTTGATATCCAAGCATTTTATATAATAGATATGGGATTTTAAAATAAAGATTTAGAGATGAATGGCTTGTTTTAACTGTAGCAGATTTTGGACACAGTCAGTAGTCATTTAGAAACCTGAGGGCACCATTTTCTAGAGATTCTGAATTTTGCCTTCTTAGTTTTGGCTTAAATGACCCTCCAGGTCTCCAGAACATGGATGAGTGGAAGAAAGAATTTATATATTAGATAGATACCAAAGAGCAGCTTGAATCCTTTTGTGATTCTGAGCAATAAGATTGACATATATGAATTTTAAGAGTCTGTAGAAGAAGCACAATCTGGCACAGAGACAATGACAAATGTCTTTACTTGAAACAATTAAAAAGAGATTTTACTAATGCAGTGTTAACGTTTTAGGAAGCAGAGGAAAAGTCTTGTAATTAAGGATAAGTCAGACATCTCAATACAAGCAGACTCAGTCTATCTTCGTCGAATCTGAAGTTTAGCTCATCTTGCAGTCTGTCAATGGTTAAAACAATTGACAGGGCATCTTAACCAGCTAAGACATACACACAAAGTAAGTACAGGGATACATTAGAAAATTAATGTTTGCATCAATGTATTACCAACTAATAAAATTAAACTAACAAATTATGTTGCTTCATCAGTGGGTGGGAGAAGAGAAACAGCTACTCACTGAGAAGTTTTTTCAATAATGGAAAATTGCTTTTTATAAATTTTAATGGATATCTAATAATGTTTCTTTTATGAAATATGTAAATTACAGACCTAATAATGCATAAGACGAATAAGACATTGATTACAATTACAATAGTGTTGCATATTCTAGAAGTTGTTGTTTTTCTTAGAAAAATAGCAATGTTCAATATTAAAATTTTAATCTTAAAGAGAAAAAAAAAACCTCCCTTTAATTGACTCTCAAATTCTCTGAGCCCTACCAGGGTGTAATGCTTTACCAGTAGCAGAGTAAGCCATATTCTCTCATTTATATGGAGGGAAGCAAACAGATAGTTTTAAATGCAAGATGAAATTACCTGTTCCGTACAGAGTAGGAGCATAATGTATGAAGTTGAGCCTCTAAGTCTCCAGCATTGGGCCAGACCTATTCATGTTGTACTGTAAAGGTGAAGAGCTGCAAGGTGAACAACCACGTCCATCAATTCTCCAAAAATGGGTGAGACAGAACAGGTGTCACTGGTGGTTTAATTTTCTCAGTTTCCTGATTACTATGCAGCCATTAGCAGGCTGACTGCGGCTTTATCGCCTCCCATTAGCAGAGGGCACCTTAAAAGAAACCTCAAGGAAGGCACAGAAGAATAGAGGTTGTTTGTGTGGAAATGGAAAGTTCATGGAATCCCTGCAGTATTAGAAAGTTTATGGCTTACACAGTACATCCTGACATGTCCTGTGGGATGTCATGTTCAAATAAATTACGCACAACTTTTAAAACTTAAATTCGCTGCTGGGTGCGGTGGCTCACGCTTGTAACCTCAGCACTTTGAAAGGCTAAGGTGGGCAGATCATGAGGATAGAAGTTCGAGACCAGGCTGACCAACACTATGAAACCCTGTCTCTACTAAAAATACAAAAATTAGCTGGGTGTGGTGGCGAGTACCTATAATCCCAGCTATCAGGAGGCTGAGGCAGGAGAATCACTTGAACCCAGGAAGTGGAGTTGCAGTGAGCCAAGATCATGCCACTGCACTCCAGCCTGGGTGACAGAGCGAGACTCTGTCTCAGAAAACAAACAAACAAAAATTTAAATTCTCTATAAAGAAAAATACAGGTTGAGCAGGGTGGCTCATGCCTGTAATCCCAACACTTTGGGAGGCCAAGGCAGGAGGGCTGCTTGAACCCAGAAGTTTGAGATCAGCCTGAGCAACATGGTAAAGCCCCATCTCTATAAAATATAAGAAGTAAATAGCTGAGTATGGTGGCATATACCTATGGTATCAGCTACTTTGGAGGTTGAGGTGAGAGGATTGCTTGAGCCTCAGAGGTCGAGGCTGCAGTAAGCTATGATCGTGTCATTGTACTCCAGCCTCGGCTACAGAGAAAGATTATATTTCTATCCACATACACAAAGAAGAAAAAGTACAAACAGGAAAGAGATGCTAATCGTTTTCAGAAGCAGGAATCCTCTGCATTGAGTTATTAATTTTAATGACTTCTGTTTACTGCCACTAGCTAATGGGCCTCTTCCAAAACCTGAAGATTTTGCTGTGGTTGTTGCTTAAAGAATATAATACTGTTGAAGAAGTAAAACAATGAAACAATGTCTTCCTCCAGATCATTAGTATTGGAGCGAATAAATAAAACAAGGGAAAACAAAATCTTAAATATCCTCTGATGATATCTTTTAAACTGTTATTTGTCTGGGATTAATAAAAGTAACTACTCATTAATAGTAATGAAAACACTGTTTCTGGGAAAACAACACATCTAATATGTAGGCATTTTAGCCTTGGAGATGAACATGATCTTTGCAAAAGGATCATTTAGATAATTCTTCATCATGATTAAAGTAATAAAATTATTAATACAAATAAAATGATTAAAGAGTTGATAGTTATCTCATGAAATAACAGAACAGCTGGGATTGACCTGGTAAGACTTTAGGCAACACTGATCACTAATGATTTTCAGTTTTCATATTAATAGTCCCAAGAATGATCTGGAAGAAGTAAGCTCCTAACAGATCCATGTTTTCTAACTAAATCCATTATATACACACACAATAGCCTGTTGACTTGCTTTCCCATTCCAGTATTACTCAGAACAGCATGTTCTAAGCTATACCAGTCTTTTTATGCAAAAACCATAATTTTGCATTATCCCCATTTGTGCTTAAAACTGCTAGCCTTGTGAAGATAGCTTGCCAAAGGTGAAACTTAATAATTCATAGAATGATTCACAGACACAGTCACAATCTCATGCTAGATTCTTGGTCCCCACTTTCTCCTCTCTTCCCCTGGTCATCTGTTTCTGATTCTAATAGTCTTCACTAAGATCAGTGTATTTTCATGCTCTGAATTTTTGAGTTTCCTGGAGTTTCTTATTTTCCTGATCTAGGCAGTAATATTTCAGCTAAAGTCTTAATAGGTGTGTTCTTTTTAGTTGACCTCCAAATTTTCTTAGTCAAGAAAAGGCAGAGAAATGTTGAGCTTATTTCCAATTATTTTTTTCAGATAAACACCATATATTATGCATAATCTTATATAACTTTGCTAGACACTACGGTAAGAATAAAAACAAAACCTTCAGTTCTATCTTGTGTTCCGTGTTACTAAAATGAATGGAGGTGTTTTCTAATTAAGAATTTTAAAAAATTAATGAAAAAGTATAGGTATTTTCTAGAAGCATCCAAGTACTTTCTAAAAACAGTAAAGATTAGAACATTTTTCAAGGAGTCGGAGAAGACTAGTTCTCAAACTGAGAGGACAGTCAATTTAGCCAGTCTATAGTGGGAAATGAATTGCAATGTTTTAAGGAAATCATAGCCCTGCAGAACATTCCCTGAAAGCCTTATTTCTGTTTAGAAAAGCTGTATTTCTTACTTTCCATCAGATTCTTTCAGGTATGTTTATCATCATAAAGTCAATAACCAAACAAAGTGATTTTTACTGAAAAGAAGAGAGGCTTTAACATGAGATTTAACTGTGAATGCTTTGTCCTCTTATTTGTAAATATGGTGCACTGGGGTCTGGCTTCCATCCAGGGAAATCTTAAGGGGAAAATATAAAGTTATAGAAGCCACTTTGGCTGGTGGAACAGGGGTGAGCTGCTTATTTATTTCAGGAGTAACTGTACTTCCCTTCCATGATAGGACGAGGAATATGCCACTATTTTTCTAGGACTGAATGCAGGACTTTTGTTGCAATACTGGTCTGGGGCTATTGGAGTCCTGCCCAAAAGGGGTATCAGGAAGAGGAAAATGGGACTTTAATATCTGAGAGGTGAGATGTGCTATGAAGTGAGCCTCCCAAGGACCAGGCTTTTGGAAGGGAAACATCTGAAGAGGAGGCAGGGCACATACTAGAATTCGAATTGGAGGGCCCATGTTAGACCCTGCCCATGCATCAGATCAGATCCGTTAAATCACTTTGTTCTCCGATTTTGGCCACAGTTCCAGTGATGAGCTGTGCATGGGCCCCAAATGCCTTCCTGCAGGTGCATCTTGTCATCACCATACATCAAGTCCATGCAGCATTACTCTTGCCCATCCCTGGGCTTTTCTGTGACACAGCAGAAAATTATTTTCTGTAAGTGATCATTCTTACTCATCCTGGAACTCCAAGAAAGCTAATTTCTCCTGGGATGAAGCTTTGGATAAAAGTGGATAGAAACCAACACACAAAAGCGTCTCCTTTCCCTGCTGGGGCTATCCTAAAGCTCATGTCACTCAGCTTTCCAGAAGATCCCATAGGAATGAACATCCAGTCGGCCTGACATTGACCATCTTGAAACATCCTTATTTCGAACCTGCCTTGTTTCACTACCCCTGTCCCTCACTTTTGGGGTTACATTTCCCAGTAAATTATGCAGGTTCTGCTTTCTGAGGAACCCAGGTTAAAACAGAATCCATGAGATAAAGAGAGGTCTGAGCTGGCACAAAACTCATCCAGATAAGAAGTTTCTCATCTCCATTCCCCTATTTCATGTTCCATACCCCACTTCTTAGGTAATAGCCACTCAATTCAAACTAATAACTGGAGGAAGACTCAAGCAGGAGAGAAAAGTGCTGTGCTACTGTTGGCCATCGTGTAGCCAATTTCAACAGCCCAGCTAGGGAAGGGAAGAAGATTTAACAGTAAGTCAATCCAGACATGTAAATGTTACAGACACCTGGACATTTGAGATTCCAAGTTAAATCTGAGTTGTTACCTAAAGTGACCACAGAACTGTTCAATACTTCTAAGCAGGCAGAAAATCAAGGACCAGCCCGACTTTCCATCTTTCAGAATCATGGGAAAGCCACGTCACTGAATAGATTTTGACGGGGAGGTTGGGAAAAGAACTCAAGTTCCATGTGTTTATAACTCATTGATCATGTTTACTCAACACATAAGTTACTTCATGTTGGATGAGTGACTTGGTCTCTTAAGGTCTGAAGTATCCAGCTTTAAGAATGCATTAAACACACCTTGCCTCACTAGAATCATAATGAATAAGATCATTCAGGTAAGCACAGCAAAGCACCATGAGTTTTCAGTCACTGTTAGCGTCCTTCCTTCTCCAAACATTTGCATCCTATTCTTCTTTGATCTAATAGTAACACTCAAGAATTGTTAGAAAGGTCAGTTTATTCACTTAAAGGAGAGTAGATAGGAGTTAATGCTTAGAAATGAGCTGAAGTTGGAAGGCATTCTTCTCTGGTTATTAGGCAAATTATTTCATATTTCTCATGTCCAGTTTTGTGGGCAAGTGACCTGTGCTCAGCACTCAGAAGGACCCTGTGCCTGGTTTAATGCTCTACCATTACTGTCTTGAAATTCTTAATAATTTAATCCTTCAACTTGTGTTTTGTAAGTAAAGTTTAATGGGACAATGGCACCTATGTGTGAGCGGAGGAGATATGCACACTTTGAATGTTCCCTGTAGTTCCATACTTCCCCACTGACTTATAGCATCTGTGATGCTGCATGACAGAAAATTCCAGTAGACTCACAATGCTTGAGAGTCCAGAAAGATTCAAGAGCACAGGTAAGTATGCACCATTCCCAAGGGAGTGAGCAGGGACTCTGACATCTCCAGAGTCCACACATTTCATCCAAACCAGAAGTTGCTTTCTGGTGCAGAAAGAAGACAATGAGATAAAGACAAGGCCTTCTGGGAAACTCAGAGTAGCAACGAACTTATGATAGCCATTCTTACTCCTGTTACTTCCTTCCATGTGCCAGCCAACCACTTAGGCTGAAAATGAAGACGGCATTAGAATATAGGAGTAGACATGGTCCCTTTACCTTTAAGTCCTTCTTTATTCACCAGTAAGCTGAAGATAGGGAGCGTTGATGGGATGCGTATGTTTCCAGATGTAAAATACAAACAGTAGAGGTGGTTTTCTGCAGGGTTTTCACTCTTCTGATAAGAAGGAAATGGGTAGGCATGTACAACCTAAAAAACAGGAAGTAAACAGAGTCAGAGATTCTGCGTAACCAACAAAATGCATTTACATTCATATTAAAAACTGGCATTGCACAATATAAAGACAAATAGGGAAATGAATGCTAATCATTATGTTTTAAACAGAGGTCCCTATTTTTGTTCTCTACCGGGCCCCATGCATTTTGTTCTCTACTGGGTCCCTGGTGTTTGTTCTCTTATCTATAAAATAAAGTATTTGTACGAGAATGATTCTTAGGGTCCCTCATTCTATGTGGGGTTTCCACTAGAAAAACTGGCTTCCCCTCTGAAGATCTACAACCCTCCAGGAGAAAGCAGCCCCTCTGTTGAGATGGCCAACAGATGGTGCTTTTGTGATGAAAAAAGAGTACCCCTTCTTCGGGAAGTAGTAACCTGGCTCCTGGGGGCACAGTTTGGTTAGGGGAGCTGAAACTGCATTTGAAGCTTCCATTTGCTTCGCTGGCTAGGTGCCTTTATGTACAATGAACTGCACAGCATTACATGGCAGTTTTGGTCCTATCTGTTCAAATATTTTCCTCTTACTATTGGCAACTTTGACTTTACCTTTTTAATTTCTACCCATATTTCATGAATCATATTTCAAAGAATGGCAGCTATAAACGTGTTTCGTTTCTGTGCTAAAGAGAGAAGAGAGCCAGGTTGAAATGATGCTTCCTCCATTGTCATCTGAGTTTTCGCAATTCTAGTCAAAGGTGTGGTTGGATGAAACGTTATGAACTTTTGAGGAAATAGTAGGAATTATATGAAAACGTAACCCAGTTGACTTTTATTCTTTGCTGTTGGTGTTCTTTTTTGTTGTTTGATTCAAAATAAAAATCAAAGAATACTTCTTTGGAAGTATGCTTGAAACAGAAGGACTCCTTCAATGATAGCATTTAAATATGTATCAGTGCCTTTCAAGGGGAAGATTAAATGAAAGACTGGATCTCTTGATTTCATGAAAAATTCACTATGTTCGCTTTCAGAGCAGGTCTGTTGACTAATTAGATGCTCTCAGTTCTAAACTATTATCTTCTGCGCTGGTACCTTACTCTCCCCAGGGCAGTTTAATTTAAGTATATTGCTCGTCTTTGTTTTCCTCCCACACTGTTGTGAAGTGTTGCTATGAGGCAGCTGAACAGCTGCTGTGCCTTTCCCCAGAAGTGGCTGCATTCCAATAGTGGGCAAAGTGAGTTATGTAAAGACAATTTTTCAGGGTTTCCTAGGAAACTAGTGATGGTGGTCCAGTTTGGATTTGACATGGAAACAAGATTAAGTCTAACTTTGGAGGGGTTGGGGGTGGTGAGGGGCAGAAAACTCTGGAGGCTACTTCCATACTAGTTTGCTGCATTTTTATTTTGAAAGTATATAAGAAATTTGGCTTAGGAAGGCTGCAATAGTCCAAATAATAAAATAGCAACCCTGGACTGAAGTTCATGACCTCGTCCTCGTATTCACAGTGATCTAAACAGACTTTATCCATTAGAAATGAGGGAGAAATTAAATCCAGCATGTGTCCCCTACTGATTTCATAAAACCAAGCAGAATAGTGGTTCTAGCTACCATTTGATTATTCAAATATGTAAAATGCCAAACTGGGCTAACTCAGCCTGAACCTTCTTGTAATGAACTAGTTCCATTTAACTACAACATAGAGAGAACTTACTTTGTACTTAGTACTGTGTTAGATTTTGAGAGAACAGAGAGATTACAATGAGAATATACCTTGTTAGAGCCAAAGATGAGGGAAAGAAATAAGACACTGAAACCCTAATGTAATACAGTAAACAGCTCAGGGGCATATGGGAAGCAATCAGGAACTCTTTCTAATAAGATTTCCCTGATTCTTACTGGATATCTCTGACACATCAACCTACAGCATGACACTCGTTAAATGCCAGAGAATAGTTCTTTAGAGTTGGTTCTAAAAATAACTATCTACATGATATCAAACAACAACAACAAAAAAGTCAAACAACCAATTGCTTTGTTACATTATGCCAAATAACTCGTGGTCCAAAATATATTTTGCTGAAGTGGCTCTCTGCAGATGGAATGGACTCGAAGTGTTGGAAGCATGAACATAACTAATAAAGCCGTCATGATTCCTTCAGAACCTTCCATCTAAAGAAACAGACACTACCCAGAAACACTGATGATAAAAAAGAAGGTTCAAAGAACTTCATAAATGCACAAAAATTAAATTTTTACACAGGTAAAAGAATTTATGATTTACTGTCATTTTGATATTAGTTTCCAGTTTGCTTTATAGCATTTTTCGTTACACTGAAGAGATTTTATTTTGGCACCTGCCTCTAGTGACTGACAATTTGCTTTTATAAATAATGCATATATTCCTTTTTCAATATTTTAATAATTAAAATACAAACAAACCTTTCTATTTCTTGTTTGATTGGATGTATTTGTTATTTTTCACTCCATAAACAAAGAAGCAGACGTTTATAAAACAGAATTACCATTTGGCCCAGCGATCCCATTACTGCGCATGTACCCAAAGGAACATACCATAAAGACATATGCACGCCTATGTTCATTGCAGCACTATTTACAATAGCAAAGACATGGAATCAACCTCAATGCCCATCACTGGAAGACTGTAATAAAAAAATGTGGTACATATACACTATAGAAAACTATGCCACCATAAAAAGAAATGAGGTAATGTCTTTTGCAGAAACAGGGATGGAGCTGGAGGCCATCAGCAAACTGACACAGGAACAGAAAACCAAATACCAAATGTTCTCACTTATAAGTGGGAGCTAAATGAAGAGAATACAGGTACACAAAGAGGGGAACAACAGACACTGGGGCCTACTTGAGGGTGGAGGGTAAGATGAGAGAGAAAGAAAATAACAACTGGGTACTAGGTGTAGTACCTGGGTGACAAAATAATCTGTACAACAAACCCCCATGACACGAGTTTCCCTATATAACAAAGCTGCACATGTATGCCTGAACCCAAAACAAAAGTTAAAAATAAATAGATTTTTTTAAATGAACCTTGAAATAGAAGAATTAAGATTTAATGGCTTTGATTGATTGATTTAGAAAACATTGTATTTTTTCTATGATCCTATGTCTTAACTTTTAGCAAAAATAGACAAAAAGTAGCTACATTCAGATTTCTCAGATGAGAGAGGAGTGTGAGTTGTATCTCCTTTGTTTTTACTAAGAATTGATGAGGGTGATTTGTTTCCTCCTTTTCTTTTCCTTCTCCTGCTTTCAAAATGCACAGTAATTCTTTAGGTGCTGTCTAGGTCTTCACATATAATTTTGCCAGAGTTGAGTAACTCTGTGAGGATGTTCTGGCTTTCCTAATAAAGGTCTCCAGAATTCTCTTCTCCATTATATATTTCGTTTGGCAAATGCTCGTGGCCTAAATCCAAAGATTTTAACTGTTGCACTTAGGAGATCATATTCTTTTTTTTTTTTTTTTTTTTTGAGATTGAGTCTCGCTTTGTCACCGGGCTGGAGTGCAGTGGCCTGATCTCAGCTCACTGCAACCTCCGCCTCCAGGGTTCAAGCGATTCTCCTGCCTCAGCCTCCTGAGTAGCTGGGATTATAGGGACCCACCACCACAACTGGTTAATTTTTGTATTTTTTTTAGTAAAGACGGAGTTTCACCACGTTATCCAGGATGGTATCGATCTCCTGACCTCGTGATTCGCCCACCTCAGCCTCCCAAAGTGCTGAGATTACAGGCGTGAGCCACCACGCCCAGCCAGGAGATCATATTCCTATATAGTATCCGTTTTCAAAGCAGGCTAGGGGATGTGTGGCTTGTGGTTTTTAAATACGTACTGTTAGTTCTGCTTATTTTGAAAATACAAATTTGTTCCAATGTAATTGGTATATTATCATCACTTTGAGGATAACACAAATTTTGCATTTGTTGACATGTGTTTTCGTCCATGAGAAGCAGTAGATAAACACAGAAAACTGCACTCAGCTGAAGGGAGCCACCTAGAAATACTTAAAGCACACAAATGCACACACCTCACAAGGACCACAAGCCACACCCGTCTACATTATAGCTTTCTGTCTGGTTTCAGAGGATGCTCCTTCCCTCACTTCACAAAACCTCAGAGCTGTCCACTTCTACAAGCAAACTCTAGGTGTCATACTGAATATAATAGGTAAGTGTTTCTTAACCACTTAACATGGATAAAACTGTGCTACCATTTTTGTTTTAATTTCAGCTTTTATCTTAGATACAGGGTGTGCTACCATGTTTATTATATTTCTACCCTTTTAAAAAATGAGTCACTGATTATGAGGGTTGTGTGCCTAAGCCGATTTATCCAAAGCTCTGTGGTTTTAATTGCATGACATTACACAGAGCAGCGATTCTTAGGCACACATATGGTGCATTATAGCTGAAATGACTGTATGTGCAAGCTGACTGGCCAGGAGTGGAGCAAGGTGTGTGTAATAAATAGTAGGAAAGAGTGGAACTAAGACACTCACTGGGAATTTGTCATATAATGTTAAACACGTAGGTACTGATGATAGGCTAATAAGCATGCTGTCCTAAGCCTTTTACATGCATTACCAAGTCAGTCTTCACGGCAAACTTACTAAATGGGCATTGCTGCATGGGAAGAACGCTTTCCGCCTACTGTTGAAATGATAATTCATGTGAAAGACAATGCATGGGTAGAACACCCCCAGCTTCTCATCACTCAAGCTACCGACTGCTCATGCTCCTTCCTGAGCCCTGAGATGTTCACTCTGTCTCTTCCCACTCATTCTTCCCTCTCCCTCCAACCTCCATCTGGTGTGTTCTGTTGGACTAGACGATTCCCAAGGACCCACATCCAGTCCCTGGGAATCACTTGTGTTTCTTTGTTCTTGGAAATAACTGAAAAAGCAGGGCAATCCGTGTAGGGAAGCATTTCTGTAAAACATTCAGAAGATCTCTCACACTCCAGGATTCTCAGACACAGGGAAGACTTCAGTCAGCTACGCCCCTCACCCATGGGAGTCACATCACAATCTCTCCAAATTATACTTTGGAAACCACTGGAAGGATTAAGGCAAGGTGGATGGACCAACCTCTCATGATTGAGGTGGAATCAGATGAGACTCATGCAGTATTCTCCAAAGAATGCATTGTCATGAAATTTCTTTATCCTTATTCTCTGGATGCTTTTATATTCTCAAAATAGGCTAAGAGAATTTATTGTGGTAAAACAGGTTGGATGTGACCACCGGAAATCTGCACAGGGTGATTTGTGACTTCCTGATCTATTCTATCTCTCAATCTGTTTACACCAGAGAATATATGGAGAATGAGGGTATCAATTCCCACACCCCCCATCCCCAGAGACTCAAGCAGAAATACTGAGCAATAAAGAAAAAGAGAATAATTAGAGAAGCTGAAGATATCCATGGAGAGGTTTTTGATGTGGCTAAGAAACATGGTCTGGGGCCATGAGTTTTGTGTGTGGGAAGAACATTCTTATCTTGGGTGCTTTGTAAAGGCGTATACGAGCCCAGGCAGATTTTTACCCTCAAGCCTTGGCTCTTGGCTGCTGTGCACAGGCCATGAGGCTTCAATCAGCTGTGCTAAATGTTTGGTGCTGCTTATTGTGGCTTTTTCCATAGTGAAGTAGCCACTTCCATAATATCAGGAGAATATGCATGAGTATCTTCAAGTAAATGGTGCTCAGGCTTTATATTCCTCTGTCAAAGAGGCTTAACTTCAATGCAAGGCCCTAACCTTGAGCAGAGGAGGGCTTCTGAAGATGTGCAGGCAACTGAGGTCTCAGGCAGGGCATGCAAACAATGTTATAGCTTCTATGAAGTCATGGCAGCCTCATAAGGACCTCAGCAAATGCTGGCCACGTAGCTGGGGAAGATTCAGGCTGTGTTTGGATCTCAGCAGTCACCAACTTGCATTTATCACCTGCAGAAAGACTCAATGACAAGTTCCTGTAACTTACCTTAGAAGTACTGCTTAAGTAGCATATAATCTGTCACAAGAAAAACAAATATTTTGTGCACTGGCCATTTAGATATAAGAGGGTTGGACGGGCACGGTGGCTCATGCCTGTAATCCCAGCACTTTGGGAGGCTAAGGCCGGTGGGTCGCAAGGTCAGGAGATCTAGACCATTCTGGCCAACATGGTGAAACCCCATTTCTATTAAAAATACAAAAATTAGCCAGGTATGGTGGTGCACGCCTATAATCGCAGCTTCTTGGAAGGCTGAGACAGGAGAATTGCTTGAACACGGGGTGGACATTGCAGTGAGCTGAGATCATGCCATTGCACTCCAGCCTGGCAACAGAAAGAGACTTCATCTCAAAAAAAAAAAAAAAAGAAGAAAAGAAAAGAAAAAAGAAAGAAGGAGAGCTAAGCCATATTTTTTGCTGTCAGACTAAGTTCTATGTACATTAGTAAGATTCAATCTTTAAAGTATAGATACTGTAGATCAGACAAAAAAGAAATTGAGAAAGAACAAAGATTGTACTCATATGCCTGGGCCAAAGGCTCTAAAACTACCTCCAACTATGTGGTCTTATTGTGGCTCTGAAATGGAGTAAAAATTTTTCCTAGAAGACTGATGTCTTGGACATAAGTAATTCAAAAACAAAAGGCAGTGGGAGAAGGGTCACTTTGATAAATGCAGAGGCTGACTCCATTTGGAACTCGGGTGGCAGAAACATGAGACTCAAAGTATAAGTATAAATAAACAGATTTTGAAAATATGGATATAAAAGAAAAAAATAGCACAAAAAACAATCTTGGAGCTGGGACTCCACCATTGCAAAAATTTTTACTCGCCAAGAAAGCAGTGATGTCTGAGAGAACAAGGAGTGAAAGCAAATGCACAGTTCCAAGGGAACCATCTGCAAGGAGCTTCCTCCCAACTGAGCAAGGTTACAGATTGCAGATTCTGGGCAACTGGTATGAACTGAGAGGCACTCTGCTAAAGATAAACCAAAGGCGTCCTTCATTTGCTCAGATAACATTGGCTATCTTCTCCAGCTTTTGGCAATACCAAGTGCTAGGTTCTAGGAATATAATATTTCTCAGAAGAAATCTCTTATTTTCTAAATATGTTGGTGATAATTATGTGGCTTTATTTCTATTGGACTCTTTAAAAAGAAAATCATGGGCACCAGAGTCTTGTTGTTGAACTAATTTAACTTCCAAAGCCCTGAAGAAAATTGAAACTATTCCTGAAAATACAGCCCAGGCTGCATCTGTGAAGGAAAACTAACTCTATATTGGCATGTCCTTTAGTTAAGTCAGAGTAGAGTAAGAAGCAGGGTTGACACTGTGGAAGACAGTCTGATGATTCCTCAAAGACCTAAAGACAGAAATACCATTTGACCCAGTTGTTCCATTAATGAGTATATATCTAAAAGAATATAAGTCATTCTTTTATAAAGACATGAGCACACATATGTGTGCTGCAGCATTATTTACAATAACAAAGACATAGAATCTACCTAAATGCCCATGGACGACAGACTGGATAAAGAAAATGTGGTGCACATACACCATGGAATACTATGCAGCCATAAAAATAAATGAGATCACATCATTTGCAGGGACATGGATGGAGCTGGAGGCCATTATCCTTAGCAAACTAACACAGGAACAGAAAACCAAATACCACATATTCTCATTTATAAATGGGAGCTAAATGATGAGAACACATGGACACATAGAGGGTAACAAGACACCCTGGGACCTATCAGAGAGTCGAGGGGGAGAAGAGGGAGAGGATCAGGAAAAATAACTAATCAATATGAGGCTTAGTGCCTTGGTGATGAAATAATCTGTACAACAAACCCCTCTTTTTATTTTATTGTTTTGCTTTTTATTAAAGACTAAAACACAAACACACACATTAGCCTGAGACAACATATGGTCATGATCATCAATATCACTGTTTTTCTTCTTCACCTCTTGTCCCACTGTCTTCAGGGGCAATAACACGCATGGAACTGTCATCTTCTATGATATCACCTTCTATGATAACAATGCCTTCTTCTGGAATCCTTCCTACAAGGACCTGCCTGAAGCTCTTTTACAGTTAACGTATTTTTTGTAAGTAGGAGTATACTCTAAAATAACCATAAAATGTAGTAAATACATAAACCAGTAACTTAGTCATTTATTATAACAATCTAGTATTATGTACTATACATAATTGCATGTGCCAGACTTTTGTAAGACTGGCAGAGCAATAGGTGTATTTATACCACCATCACCGAAAACATGTGAGTAACACATTTTGATACGACTACAAAAGCTAAGAAGTCGGCAGGCTATAGGAATTTTTCAGCTCCACTATAATCTTCTGGGATTGGTTTCATACATGTGGTCCATCCTTGACTGAAATGTCATTATGTGGCACATGACCATAATGTATAATCTTTCATTCGCAAAATTATCTTTGATTGGCAAATAAAATAGAATTTGTTGGGGGGTTCTTTTGGACTATAATATTGTACATAAGAAACAAACTTTAACAAGGGAAACGTTATTTGAATTAACTTTTTTTCTGGAATCTCAAGTTGGGAGAAATTTTATTATTAACTCATGAAGTTGTCATTCAAACTTTTTGCAGTGCCCTAGTAGGCTATATTGAATAATACGGCTGGTTAAGAATAATATGGCTGGGCATTCTTTGAGGTTAAGAAAGAGATGAATTTTCAGCTTTGGATAAAATATCACCTTACAGTCCATTTATTTAACATTTTATTGTGACTCATTCCAGAGCCTTCTGAGCACAGCATGTACAACAGCCACTTGTAGGTCTAGGAGACAACCCAGTGGAGATATGGCTGGTATTGGAGAAGTACAAGAACCTGGACACAAGACTGTTGTAAAAAAAAAAAAAAATGCTGCTCTCCTTCCCTGAGTGGTAGCACTTGTGATTGACTGTAAGTGCAATGTCTAGTCACAAAGGGTTAAGACCTGAAAAATGTGGAGGAAAATTATGGTGGAATAGTTCCATCTAGCCCCTGAAGTTTCCCCCAATATGAACATTTCTTTTTCTAACCATTAATCACTGTTCTATCAGAAGCAATAAGATGATTCATTGAACTAGTAAATTTGAGGGCAATAATTTGGGCATACTGACTTCAGCTCTTCCTTTTTTCTTTTATTTAGTTTTTCTTCTCCTCCTCTCCCATCCAAAAGTCAGATAGTGAAGCACCTCCATGACCGATGTGTAACCTTTGTGGTCTGTGCATTTCAAGTCCAGTGTGGCATGTGCAGGTAGTTAAATGTCTGTCTGAGATTTACCTGGTAGGTTTATTTGGTTCCCACACTAAGCTACATCATCTCACTTAGTCCTTATTGTGAATCAAGATAAAAATTTTGACTCCATCTGCCACTTTTTTTCATATTTTCTCAATTTTTCAGAATGTGGATGGGAAAGAAGAATGCTATTTATTAAGCCTGCTGAATTCCTAGAAAACTGACATGAATCCAAGTTTGCAGATAGAAAGACTGAGTCTTTGAGTGTGAACAAGCCAACTAAGTTCATGTCATTAGCAAAGGAAAGGAGCTCATATTCGAAGCCATCTGTCTGGTTCTATAACCTAACCTCAAGGTCACCTTGCTGATTTTTTGTTCTTTTCTTGTTCCTGGATTAAATACATACTTTATTTCCTCGTTAATGAAATCAGGTTCTTTCTTTCAACTAATTATGTACTTATTTCGTAACTAGAATGAGTAGAAGGTCTCAGAATCCATTGCTCTTCTAAGCTAATGTTGACTCAAACAGAGAATGAGAAATGGAAAGAGGAAATAGAAAGAAAAGAGCAAAAGAAGAAACCTGGGAGCTGGAGAAGAGGATGTTTGGGAGGATGGGCTTATTGCAAATGTCTGTTTATGCTTCTAACTCCCATGGTGAGGAAATGATAAAAAATGACAATTTTACCTCAAGTAACTTGTGTGGTAAAAGTGGAAAAAATAAGACGCTTGATTAAGTTTTATGTATGTCATTAACTACCCCCCCTCCCCCCCCACACACACACACTTTTTTTGGATACAAGGTCTCACTCTGTCACCCAGACTGGAGTGCAGTCGCACAATCTTGGCTCCCTTCCAGTTCAAATGATTCTCGTGCCTCAGCCTCCTGTGTAGCTGGGACTACAGGCGTGTACCATCATGCCTGGCTAATTTTTGTATTTTTTGGTACAGACAGGATTTCACCCTGTTGGCCAGGCTGGTCTTGAACTCCTGACCTCATGTGATCCTCCTGCCTTGGTCTCCCAAAGTGCTGGGGTTACAGGCATGAGTCACCACACCCGGCCCATTTACATTTGTTTGTAGTGATGGATTAAAAAATGATATAAGACATCTTCATCTCTGACATAGTTTTTAAAGAACATTTCTTTATGGTCTATATTCACCTTCATGCATTGAATGAGCTATGCAAAACTGTTCAAACTGAACCCAAGACTGGCCTAAGTTCAGAGAATGGGAAAAACCTTTTCAGGCTCATGGAGCTGCTGAGGCCAGATAGCTCATTAGAGGTCAAACTAGAAACTGCCAGGAATTGAGTTTTGTTTTTGTTTTTTTTTTTCATTTCTCAACACAGAGGAATGGTTTAAGCAGTTAGAGAGAAGGAAGCATTCTTTCAAAATAACAGGTGTTGTTAAGTATTTCTGCTGCCTTAAGATTGACAGTAAAGGGAGAAAGAAGTTCAGAATTACAGAATCGATGCAGCAACTTAGAAAGGTTTGCAGAAAACAAGCATGACAGATTGGATTTCCCTCGTATAAAATATCCAGCTCATTCCATGTATGATTACTTTATAAAGTTCTAGAACTCTATGGTTTAAGTATGTGGATGCTTGGGTTTTTTAAGAAACATTATAGAGACTACAAGAATAGTTTTGATGAGGCTCTATTTTAAAATTTCTGAAGAGTTTTTGAATGTCCACATTCAATAAGCAATGAGACAGTCCAAAGAAGCTTAAAAACAAGCAAATAATAATATCCATCCCAATGCTTGCTTCTACAGTGTACTGGAAAACAGATTTGGTTAAAATCTTAAACTGGCTTAGTTAGCATATTATATGTCGTCTGTTAACCAATCCAATTTAAGATGCTTTTGACTAAGTTTTGTTTATTTGATAGTATGTGTATACACACACATACACACACACACACACACACACACAAACACAGCTTTCAAAACCTTTATATGTAGACATATCAATGTACTATATATAACTATATATACATGCTAATAATATATATACCAATATATATTACAATAATACATACTAATAATATATATACAAATATATTAGTATATATGTCTAATTATAGGTACTAAGATATTGGTAAATATATATAATCTTTCTATACATATGTATACTAATATATGTGTATACTGATACATATATAGGTGTACATATATATACTTATATACATATACACACACATATATATATACATATATATGTATAATTTTTGAAAGGCTTTGTGTATATATGTAGGCTTTGTCCCATCTTCATATCTGGCAAATCTGTTTTGTCCTAGATAACAGTTTTGACATGAATTGTTTGTGTTTTGATTTGAGCTTCTCACAGGGAAAATGTCTTAAAAATACATTTGATTTTTTAACATGCACAATTTGAGTGACAGGTACACTTAAAGCCCAGACTTCACCACTACACAATTCATCCATGTAACCAAAAATTCACTTGTACTCCTAAAGTAACTGAAATACCATTTAAACAAATAATTTAAAAATACATTTCATTTTTGCTTGCTACTACCATTTCATTTGGCTTGCCTGTGCTATGAAAGCACATACACAGTTTAATTTCTAAGAATTTGCTGGCCCTGATTCCAAGAAAGGGGGACTCTCTGAGAGTAAGCCAAGTCTGACTTTGTTGTCTTGTTTTCTCTTGTTCTCACAGGGACACTCTCTTTTCCTATAACCCAGGAAAAGAAGTTTCCTCAATGATTATAGTTCTGCATCCCTTTTTCCAGCTCAGTCTTACTTAGGAAGAAAACATTCTTGCCTAATAGCACAACATTCTGGTAAGAGCAAAGTAGCCTTTCAGATAACTTGATTTAGCCAGTATGGTAAGCATGAGGATGTTAGTGAAACATAAATGATAGGCTGTAATACCATACTTGCTGGTTTCTAATCTGACTCATCTCATATTAGCCATGAATCCCTAGGTAAGTTCTGTTAACTTTCCACACCTTACTTTTCCCATTTTAACAACCTTAATAACAATGGTATGCACTAATTGGGTTGACGTGAAGATTAAGTGAGAAGGCATTTGAAGAGTGCTTAGAATAAAGCATATATTCACTAAGTGTTAGCTATTTTTGCTAAAAAAAAAAAATCATTAGTTTGCAACATGTACTAAGGAGAAAAATAAAATATCAAACTTTTTCAAAGCAATCTGGATTTTAAAACTGAATATTTGAGTGAATGAAGACATTTTATTTATTTGGATATTTTGAAAGAGTTGTAAAGTGATAAATTAGGGTTCAGTTTCTGTATTGTTCATCTATGCTGAGTGATACATTAATGGTTGGTCTGCTCCCGAGAGCTCAAGGCGATTCCAAACTCCTTTGTTAGGCAAACCTGGCTCTTGTCCCGGCACCTAGTGCTGATCAACCAGCTGACTGAGGCACACAGAAGATCCCAGTCACAGAGATAAAATAGGTTTTGAGACAGTGTCCCATTGAGGAGCACATTATCATTCATCTATTCATTTCAAAACAGAGTGCCTTACATTCCCTTCATAACAAACAAAGAAGACAAAGCACAATAAAGTATTGTTCTCAGTTGTTGGTTTGTTGTTTTTTAATAAATCATGAAATATTCGTTAGGCTATCTTTGAAAAAGAGGAGTAAACATCAAAATTTATTGTAATATTTTGCAGGCTCAAGTAGAATAAAATATAAAATGGGATCACAATAGGAAAGCACATAAATACAGTGATTTGGAAGGTTAGGGAACAGAAAGTCTGAATTTTTAAAATTAAGTCACTTAAAAATGTCCACCTTGCTAGTGCAGATACTATTGAGTTATCAACTGCATTAATGAACTCAACTCAGAGGCCTTGTACCATCTTGCTGTTTATTAATTTTAACTGTTCTGGCTCTTTTTTTTTTTTTTTTTTTGTCAAGCATCCTGCTTTACGTTGGGTATAACATTCATAAACAATAAGTAAGTAAGAACATTAGAACATAAGCTGAAACTTTCTTATTTTTTTATGGTACCAATGGCCACAATGAATTTCTTCAGAAGTTAGCATGAGGTTCGTATCATGAGTTAAATGAGTTCCAGGTACTGATGGGAGGATCATGTTTCAGTGACTGATCTGAATCCAATGAATTGGCTTGTAACAAAAGGAAGTCTATGGAATACTGTGGGTAGGAAGATTTAAAATAATAGAGAGATTTGTTTATACGCATAAAGGTCTTCTAGGATAATGGAAACAACTGGGCAAGCATGCCTAAAGAAGCAATATACTGAAACAAACAAACAACAAACAAAAACCACCAGCACATGGAATAGAAAAACATATATTCTAATCCCACCTTTTTCTTCTCACTAGAGATTAATGATCAAGGGTTGAGTCTTTTTTTTATAAATAAGTTCATCTTTCTCCACTGTAAAGGAAGCAGACCATATCTCAAGTATTAAACGAAGGACCATTATTCCAGAAATGTTCAAGTACACTTTAAAATGAGACGTTTTCATATAGTAAAGCATGTGACAAGGAGGAAGAAACATAGTATTGAGAGGAAGATGAGTTGGACTTCATGTTCAAGCCCACTTCTTATTTACTGAATCACCTTTCTAGACTTTTGCTCATCAGCAAAATGGAGATATTTGGAAGTATACTGTAAGGCTTAAAAGGTATATGAAGCTCCCAACATGGTATTTATAAGCCTTAGGTGCTCAGTAAATATTAGTCTCCATCCTTTTATGCTATTATTACATAAGAAGATCAAGAAAACTTTATGGATTAAAGATTTGCTTAGTCATATATCCTTCTCCTCAGAAGTACCTTACATATTTTCCCTGATGTCCCGAAGAGGGGCGACAAAGAATTGGAAGACTCAGAAAGAGCTCGCATATGAAAGAAATGAAAGATACATTGTGTTATTGTAGTTAATAAAGAAGCAATTTAAAAGTTATCTATCTGCAAATCATCTTCCTGTTCATGCGCACTGACTAGCTTGGGGTAAGGCTACTCAATGTTAGAGTCTGTAAATGCTTTTGCAAGGAGATAAGAGAGATTTTTAATTAGGATATTAAGTAGTCACAAAAGAAGAAAGAAATTATGGCATTCACTGAATTATTGCATCCATGATTTTAATTTGATTTATATACTCTCTTTTACAGATATTAAAAAGCTAATTTCACCAGATTCCTTCAGCAGGTTAAATTGTTAAAAATTTAGAATTATTGTACTTCAGGTAAATGAGGTATTCGTATATTTTAAGCTTTTTGGTATATATATATATAATGCATTTGCCACTTGCAAAAGCCCACATTTTTGCATGATTTATTTTTTATTCCCCATTCAGTAAGTGGTGTTTTGTGGCTTTCGTTTAACTTATGCTTAAAGAGTTAGAAATATAGTATTTATCCCTGTAAAAATAAGGGACAGTTAAAAGGGATTCCTGTGTCTATGCTGAAGTTTAACTGTTATTTAAATATGAATATTCAATGTTGCCTTTGCTTCTTATAGGGATATTCTTATACTCTTTACAGAATTAGAAAATATATTTTTATACAAGTTTTAAAGGAAAGCATAGGTTTGGCAAATCTCCAGATTATTACACATTAACAAACTCTAACTTGATAGAGCTTTTCAAAAATACTCATCTACAAAAGACAAAACTTTTCCCAAGTGAGAATGGCTTTTTTTCCTAAATGGCTTCAAAAGCTGTCAAATATTTGCAAAGAAAAGGTCCCATGGTCCAATGCATTTGGGAAATACTTCACTAAAAAAGATGAATAAATGTATGCCATAGAACTTACAAGAACCTTTAATCTGCTAACATATACTTTAATTTCCTAAGTAAACCCTAAGATGCCCAAGATCTAGTGTGTGGTGTTTGCCAAACGTACGTGATCATGAAAGTCAATTTGAGCATTCTGTTGAGTTAGCAATCTACAGAACATGCCTTGGAAAAGGCTATTTTGGACCTTCAACTCTAACATTATCAAGACATTATCAATCAGCAATTACTTTGGATTTATTCTAAATAATTAGAACAGCACTCTGGGAAATGTTAATTTTAAATTAATCTCAAAAGTAACAGGTTAAATTATAAGGACCAGTTGCACTGAGCATTTCTCCAAGGAAAAAAGTCATGATCTTTTTCATCAGAATTATCTAAGAGACTTAGAAAAAAAAAATCAATGTAATCTTCCACATTAAAGTATAAAGAAAAAAGTGTAAAGATATGAACAGATCTAGAGAAAGCATTTGATAAAATTCAGCACCCACGCATACAAAAACAAGTTGAAATAGGAAAAGCATTCATAAATAAATTGCATATGATAAAACAAATTAATTTTAAGTGGGACCTACTCCAATCTGGGTGCTGATGTATTTTATAGGTCAAAATAACTATATTATATGTTATTTTGCAAAATAATAAAGTGAATTTGTATATTAAATATAAGCAATACTTGTCAGAAAATATTTTAGTATAGAAGTATTTTTAGAGAAAGGCATAAATAGTATTTATATTTCCACAAAAATTTCCATAGAATAAAGTCCATATCCATGAGCCTGTACTGCTAAAAATAAATGAATAAATAAATAAAAAGTGAGGGATAAGGGATAGTTCTTATTTACTGTAAAATATCAATTAAAAAATATAAAAGCAATGAGTGAAATATAAAATCATCATTGACAGACACCACAGTAATAATTGCTAATAATTATATCAAGTTCATATCTATTAATATATTTGTCTATTATAAAATATTTGTAGTATAAATTATTTTAAAATAAAATTATAAAAAAATAAGTATTTTATACTTCTATATTTTATAAATATAAAACTCTACCATCCATTAAATATTTCATTTATGTATACATACATCTGATATAGCTATATATGAGGTTTATATATATATATATATACACAAATATAAATATATATTTGCATAAAATTATATGTGTATATTTATGTACACATACACATATTTATACTCATAAATCAAAATATTGAAACTATAGCACCTTGTGCACTCTGCATTTAGCTTAAAATACATAATTTTTGCTGTATAAATATTTTGTGAGACCATGATATTTCACTGGTTGCATGGTAGCTCAGCGTGTAAATATACTATAACAGGTTTGAATAATTACTGCTGATTGACATTTGGTTTCTTTCCAGTTTTTCAACAACATAAGTAATGATAGAATCAGTAGTGGATCAAAGAACAAGTCTTTGATACATTTTTCAAAATAACCCCCCAGAAATTAGAATATCATATACTTGTCTTTTTTTTGAGACGGAGTCTGGCTCTGTCACCAGGCTAGAGCGCAATGGCGCAATCTTGGCTCACTGCAACCTCCGCCTCCCAGGTTCAAGTGATTCTTCCGCCTCAACCTCCTGAGCAGCTGGGACCACAAGCGCGTGCCACCACGCCCGGCTAATTTTTGTATTTTTAGTAGAGATGGGGTTTCACCGTGTTGGTCAGGATGGTCTCGATCTCTTGACCTCATGATCCGCCCGCCTCAGCCTCCCAAAGTGCTGGGATTACAGGTGTGAGCTACCGTGCCCAGCCTATATTCGTCTTGGTGATTAAAATAATACCCTTCTCTCAATACCTGGTAATGCAATATATGACTTTAACTTGTAATTAGGAGTTGTTAATATGTTCATCTTTTAATTTTAGAGACTTTCATAAAATTAAGAGCTAGAAAGACTCAATCTTTTCTACTTGGTAAGTAGCAAGGCAGAAACATAAACTTTCAGTAAGATGTACAAATAATTCAATGTGGAATCCTAGATTGGGTTATGGAAAAGAAAAATAATATTTTGTGGAAAAACCTATGAGAAACTTAGTGTTTGTAGTTTAGTTAACAGTATTGTGTCAATATGAATTTCCTGGTTTTGATAATTATAGTATGTGAGTTGTCAAAATTAGGGGAAACTGGATGAAGAGTGTGAGAACTCTCTACTGTTTTTCCAACTTTTATGTGACTAATCATTTTAAAGAAAATAGTATTTTTAAAAGAGATTTATTTTAGCATTTATTACATGATATTCTGATTTCCCTATTTGCATTTATATAAACAGACACAACTTCAATTGGATTCATGTTCTTGGAAGGTAGACATAATCTAAGGCAGCATTGAGACCAGCTCTCTGACTTTGGTTACCTTTGTGTTATAATGCCTATGAAACATATTTAACTAATAAGCACATAAATGAAAAAAAGTTGTCATAATCCAACAAGTTTTCTCTTCTCCATCATACTCACTTGAAAATATTTGTATACTAAGATAAATTTTGCTTTTTTTTGTTTTTTTGTCATTATTTTTTGTTGATTTGGGTAGCTTCTAGGAAAAATCTAGAGTACTTATTCAGGGATAAACTCTCAATTAAAGTATTATGTTCAGCCATGTTGAATGCCAAGTTCTTTTTTGATTTTTGTTTTTCCAAGTACAATATGAGACACACCAAAAATGTACAATGCAAAGGCTGACCTGCTTTGTTTCAAGTGGGAATATAAAACCAACATGGATTACCTCTTGAGGACTCCTCAGGAATGACCCTTAAGAATCTTCTGCAAGTCACAAGGTTATAGCTAACAAAGCTTGAGAACTATTTATGCAAAGAAAGTTTTAACATGGGAATGGGAGGAGGGAGCTAAAGAGAGGATTGCTTGGCTCAGAGAGTCTTCATTTCCTTAATGGAATAATAATATGTGCTTTAGCCCCTTGGGGATAATGGGAATGACCAAATTTGTGATTGTAAAATATCCTGCAGTTTGAGAGTATTTTGTTTTCAATGCCTTGTTGGCAAATACAGTACTTAAAGTTGAATCACTTGAGATACTTTATTTCTTTTCAAGATGTATGCGGGGGGAATGCGATAAAAGGAATATTAAAACTGTGCAAATGAGAAAAGACAGAGAAATTTTAAACTAGGACTCTATTTGCTTAAGCACAAAAATGCTTCTGTTGCTTTTGAAGACAGAAATTAAGCTTGAAAATCAGAAGCTGACAGTGTTACTATAGGTGGGGTGCAGACAGAAAAATGGCAAGGGTTTGGATTTTGGATTTGGGTGAAAATGGAATGTATGTGCAAATTAACTAAGGCATAAAAATATATTTATATCCAAGGCAAACATTATGAAAGGATAAGGGTAAGCTCATCAGACATAGTCAACCACTGTAATTTAACATTTTTAAAAGAAAATGAGGATTCATTTAGAACTTTCTAAATTGCTTTCAATTATGACTACATTTACTTTCACATTATAATAGAAAATAATTCATTTTTAAACACATTGAAATTCTGTATTAGAGCTTACCCATCTTTATTTTAAAAGATAATTTAAAAACTGCAAAATAAAACCATGCCATAGGAAAGTAAATACATATGTTTGCACACATGCGTGTGCATGCACACACGCACAAGGGAGCAAGTGGGGTGGAAAAATACATGATAAGCATTAGGAAATAATTATTAAGCTTCAGTGATTATTAATGAACAATATCAGAGGGAGTCAAATAAACTGCAAGTTCATCAAAAGACCTAAGAACTGAGCAATGCTTTATTGTCCTGAAGGGCATTCACTTCAGTTCCTTTCTATCTGTGGGGATTTTTAATTAACTTTCTGCAAGTTGAAGCTGATGTTCTTGCTTAAAAAAAAAAAAAAAGAATGAAAAGAAAAGTGACATTTCTTGAGAAATACATTTTGCGTTTTTTTTGTTGGAGGCAATTGTTTTTAGATATTGTATGAGAAGTACATATGTTGCCTGTGTTAATATTCTTAACGAAGCTTTAAAAATAAGAAAACATTTTACTTACACCTGAAAAATGTAAAGACAGAGTGAGCTCTAAGTTTGGTTTGCACCAAAGTTTACCAGGATTCCAAGTCTATTTCATTGCTCTTTTCCTGAAGTTTGACTCATGTTACAGCAAGACGGCTGCTAGCAGCAGTGGTGCCATCTATAGGTTTCCTCATGTGAATAAATAGGGAAGCAGAAAATACTGTTACTCCAGGGACATTGCAAAGTATTCCAGGGCATGGAAGGAAGTAAATGCATGTGTTTTTGTTTTTTCTTAGTGTGTTTTTCCAGATAATGTGAAGATGTACTGTCCCATGATTTATGGTACAGTAAAAAAGGCTCAGGCATTTAATCAGTGGGAATAAGTCTATTACTACTCACGAAAATAAGAAACAAACCAAAAAAAGTTCCTACAACATAACAGAAGGGATTGGGATATGCATATTCAAGACTAAGATTTCAACTTATCAAGGATTGCCAAAATTGTTTATTGTGATACAGTTTTACTAATTCACGTGAGAATATGCTATCATCAGAAGACCCTGGTAATGCATAACATTAAAGTTTTGGATAGGAAAAGAAATCCTACAAAACATCAGGTTAAATTATATTTTATTTTCAATGATGTAATATTTGATACTTAAAAGAAGATATGATGCATACTATGTTATCAGCAAAATGATACAGTGAACACCTGGAAATCCACCAGTCAATGTAACTCATTAATGCCTGTGGTTGCAATTTTTTTTGAATTTTAGCATGAAATTCATAGATGTGACCTTGAGCAGTAGGATATAAATAACTCCCACATGCTTAGTGTTCCAATAATGGAACACTAGGCATAAATGCATTTGAATAACTGGAACATAACAAATAGTATAAATACTACTTGGCTTCTCCTTGCCTGATTCAATTTCCCTACCTCCTTCCCAATATACTTAATCAATGACTTTTCTTTCTTACCCATGTTATATATAAGCACATTTGCACAAACATGAATACACATATAATCTCACAATGTTATTTACTTTTGTTGCTTCTAAATTTATTAAAATATGATCATATTATTTATGTTTATGTTAAAATTTCTAGGGTAGCAATGTTCACCAAAGACTCATTATAGAATTTTACAGAGTAGAGCTATTCATAGTAGCCAAAAATTGAGTACTATCCTAATCCTTACCAATATTAGAATCACGTATGTGTATGTGTGTGTATATATATATATATATATATATATATAGTGACATATATATATATACACACATGCACACACACATCTATATATGTATACACACACATACACATATCTCTGCCAAATAATGGGATTTGGTAATACAAAATCTACAGTTGTACACAATAATATTTTTGAATCTCATAACCAAAATGTTTCACAAGGTGAAACAAGGCAGAAATAAAAGTATATATAATATACCATTTCATTTATAAAAAGAAACATGTAAAGAAGTGGTCAAAAGAAACCTGTACAATTTGAAGTCCAGACTTTAGTGAGCTGAAGGGCAGTATGAGATATGGAAAAAGAAGAGAACGTGCGAAGGGTTTTTAGGATGCTGATATATTCTGTTTCTTAGATGCTGTTTTCATGATATGTGTGTTCCATTGTCAAAATTCATTCAGTTGCAATCTTTTGATATGTGTACTTTACGTGGGCATACTGTAATTATTAGAGAGTTCCAGAAATAAACTTGGGTAAAAGTTTTAGTAAGTAAAGGCAAGAGAATTACTTAAAAAGCAGAGCAGAAGAAAAAATAACAAAAACAGGCAAAGAAATGGCAACATAATAGACAAGAAAATCAAAAGACAGTTACATGAAAATGCCCAACATAATAAATCTGAGATTTAAAGTTAACAGTGAAAGTACAAATCACATATGAATTACCAGAAATAACAATAGAGTTGGCCCTCTCAATAGCAATATTAACATTTGTCAGAAACCAAGGCACAAATGTTACCAAAATTGTGAGGGAAAATAATATTCATCACAGATGAATAATTTTCATCATCAAAGGTAAAACAACTTACCTTTGTGTCAGGTAAAATAATGTGTTCAAACATGCAAACACTCAAAACTGTACTGCTCTTGCTCTATTTTTTAAGATAACACCTCGAAAATATCTTCCAGTGAAACAAAGAAACAAATCAAGGAAAATAACGAAACGGGATCCAGAAAGCAGGAAACCCTACTTGGGAGACAAAGGGGTTACTGGCAGAGGATCCAGACTTCAAGTTGTTCAGATTCTTGGCATTTTGAACAAATAATTGGACAAAATGCACAGCAAAGCAAGGCAAGAATAAAGCAACTAAAGAAGGAAAGCAGAGATTTATTGAAAATGAAAGTATACTCCACAATGTGCGAGCCTGTGGGGCAGTGGCTCAATTGCCATGTATGTACCTATGCATCAATCCTGCATGTTCTTTACATGTACTCCAGAACCTAAAATACAATAAAATATATATAAAAAAAAACAAGAAAGCCAAACACATGACAATTTATGTAATATTAAATTAAATGGTGAATAAATATAAAATAAATCAAATAATAAAGTAGACAATGTTGATTAAAAAAAAAAAAGAGTCTAGATACAGAATCTTCTAGGGTCCAAATACACCCTAGAGGTTTCTCATTGGCCATTTGGTGTTCATCTCATGTAAATGGAGTGGTGGCCAGCAATCAGTCTGGTTGTGGAAAACAGCCAGTCAGAGGCTGAAGTGAAGTTACAAAGGTCACACTCCCATGCAAACATCTGATTGGTTGTGGACAGCAACCAACCAGAGACTGAACTGAGGCTACTAAGTTGCAATTCTATGCAAACCAGCAAAAAGCAACCAATCAGAGGTTCTTTCAATTTCCCATCTGCTAAAGGCAGAAAAGGAAGGGGTTTGCAAAGGGAGTAGTCTCTGGTCCTTTTGTTATTTAGGCATGGAAAGTTAGGGTTTTCCTTTTGATTTAGTTCTAGGAGGTCAGCATGAAATAGCCTTAGGTTCCCTGCCTCAAGACTATATTCTCCTGCCTCAAAAGGAGTTTCCAAAATGGAAAGAATGCACAGCAGACCTGGTGTAGAGCCATTCCAGGTTGTAGGAGGACATATCTTCCTGTACAGAGGGTTCCAGAAAGAGAACTTTAGGTAAAAATAATTAGCCAGATACAATTTAAAAGTGATTCTCAGAGTTGCCAAAAGATGTGAGGACTTAATCAGAAAATCAGTGAAATATGTACATTATGAATTCTAAGAAAAACCTGTAATAAATGATATGTAACTGTAAGATACAAGGCTTAGCAGTGGGAAACCTTTATGTAGTTAAAATAATGAAAACACTGCAAATGTTTTTATTTATTTATTTATTTATTTATTTTTAATTTTTGAGATGGAGTTTTGCTCTTATTGCCCAGGCTGGGGTGCAGTGGCATAATCTCGGCTCACTGCAACCTCCGCCTCCCAGGTTCAAGTGATTCTCCTGCCTCAGTCATCTGAGTAGTTGGGACTACAGGCAAGTGCCACCACACCCAGCTAATTTTTCAATCGTTAGTAGAGACAGGGTTTTGCCATGTTGGCAAAGCTGGTCTCAAACTCCTGACTTCAAATGACCCACCCACCTCAGCCTCCTAGAGTGCAGGGATTACAGGTATGAGCCACCATGTCTAGCCTGTTGACCTATTCTTACCACCTCTACTGTGCCTACCCCTGATCCAGCCCCAAATCCCCTTAAGCTGATAAGCAACTTCAACAAAGTCTCAGGATACAAAAATGAATGTGCAGAAATCGCAAGCATTCATATACACCAATAACAGACAAACAGAGAGCCAAATCATGAGCGAATTCCCATTCACAATTGCTACACAGAGAATAAAATATCTAGGAATACAACTAACAAAGGATGTGAAGGACCTCTTCAAGGAGAACTATAAACCACTGCTCAAGGAAATAAGAGAAGACACAAACAGATGGGAAAACATTCCATGCTCATGGTTAGGAAGAATCAATTTCGCCGGGCGTGGTGGCTCAAGCCTGTAATCCCAGCATTTTGGGAGGCCGAGGCGGGTGGATCACGAGGTCAAGAGATCGAGACCATCCTGGTCAACATGGTGAAACCCCGTCTCTACTAAAAACTACAAAAAATTAGCTGGGCATGGTGGCACGTGTCTGTAGTCCCAGCTACTCAGGAGGCTGAGGCAGGAGAATTGCCTGAACCCAGGAGGCAGAGGTTGCGGTGAGCCGAGATTGTGCCATTGCACTCCAGCCTGGGTAACAAGAGCGAAACTCCGTCTCA
>NW_022436988.1:12223983-12242162 GCF_009761245.1 Sapajus apella
AAAAAAAAAAAAAAAAAAAAGGAAGAATCAATATCATGAAAATGGCCATACTACCCAAAGTAATTTATAGATTCAGCGCTATCCCCATCAAGCTACCATTGAGTTTCTTCACAGAACTGGAAAAAACCACTTTAAACTTCATATGAAACCAAAAGAGAGCCCACATAGCTAAGACAATCTTAAGCAAAAAGAACAAAGCTGGAGACACTACCTGACTTCAAAATATACTACAATGCTACTATAATCAAAACAGCATGATACTGGTACCAAAACAGAGATACAGACCAATGGAACAGAACAGAGGAAGAAACGTCACACATCTACAACCATCTGATCTTTGACAAACCTGACAAAAACAAGTAATGGGAAAAGGATTCCCTGTTAATAAATGATGTTGAAAAACTGGGTAGCCATCTGCAGAAAGCTGAAACTGGACCCCTTCTTTTCACCCTACACTAAAATTAACTCCAGATGGATTAAAGATTTAAACATAAAACCTAACACCATAAAAATCCTAGAAGAAAACCTAGGCAAAACCATTCAGGACATAGGCATAGGCAAGGACTTCATGACTAAAACACCAAAGCAATAGCAACAAAAGCCAAAATAGACAAATGGGATCTAATTAAACTTAAGAGTATCTACACAGTAAAAGAAACAATCATTAGAGTGAACTGGCAACCAACAGAATGGGAAAAAACTTTTGCAATCTACCCATCTGACAAAGGCCTAAAATCCAGAATCTACAAAGAACTAAAGCAGATTTATAAGAAAAGAAAACAAACTCATTCAAAAGTGGGCGAAGGATATGAACAGTCACTTTTCAAAAGAAGACATTTATGAAGCCAACAAACATATGAAAAAATGCTCATCATCACTGGTCATCAGAGAAATGCAAATCAAAACTACATTGAGATACCATCTCACCCCAGTTAGAATGGCAATCATGAAAAAATCAGGAGACAACAGATGCTGGAGAGGTGTGGAGAAAAAGGAACAACACTTTTACACTGTTGGGAGTGCAAATTAGTTCAACCATTGTGGAAGACAGTGTGATGATTCCTCAAGGATCTAGAAATAGAAATTCCATTTGACCCAGCAATCCCATTACTGAGTATATATCCAAAGGATTATAAATTGTTCTATTATAAAGATACATGCATATATATGTTTATTGAGGCACTGTTTACAATAGCAAAGACATGGAACCAACCCAAATACCCATCAATGATAGACTGGACAACGAAAATGTGGCACATATACACCATGGAATACTACACAGCCATAAAAAAGGTGAGTTCATGTTCCTTGTAGGGACATGGATGAATCTGGAAACGATCATTCTCAGCAAATTGACACAAGAACAGAAAACCAAATACTGCATATTCTTGCTCATATGTGGGTGTTGAACAATGAGAACACATGAGCACAGGGAGGGGAGCATCACACACTAGGGTCTGTTGGAGAAGGGACAGTGGGGGAGGTGGGGAGATTGAGGAGGGATAACAAGGGGAGAAATTCCAGATATAGGTGATAGGGGATGGAGGCAGCAAACCACCTTGCCTTGTATGTACCTATACAACAATCCTGCATGATCTGCACATGTACCCCAGAACCTAAAGTACAATCAAAAATAAAAATAAAAAATAAACACCAGAATTGCACTTTGACCTTGTCCTCAGTTTTTTTTTTTGTTTTGTTTTTTGATAAAAGAGTTTAAGCTTGAAAGTGATGAATTAATGAGAAAAAGTAAATACCACGTTCTGTATTTGCTCAGTTGAAGGCAATCATGGAAAGGAAAGGCTGTCTCTAAAACTATTCTGTCAATTCTAAAAGGCCTATTTTGATCCAGGGAGCTCAGGGACAGCCTAAAGTTCACATTGTCACGCCCTGGGGCTAGAGGGTATACCCATAGGGACCAATGAATGATTTCCTTTTCTTTGAATCAGTAAAAGGATATTAATCAAGTTGTCTTAAAATTGGCCAGTCATGGTTTCCTGCCATAAAACCCGGGATGAGTGAATTGAATTGTGATATTTACTGAATTCTTTTAATACATTGAAGCACATGGGGAATATTTACTGAATTGTAAAATAATCCCTTATGTTTTTTAATTCTGAAGACAATTGTGATTAATAATTTTTTCATCATTTTATGTTCTGAAAATAAATTTCTTCTCATTCCTACCTTCTTTGGTAACATTAACAAGAACCTATTGAGAACACTAGATAAGAACCAGGCATTGACAGATTTATTTTTTTAACTGTCACCCAGGCTGGTGTGCAGTGGTATGATCTCAACCACCTGGACTTAGGCAATCCTCTCGCTTCAGCCCCCCAGGTAGCTGGAACCTACAGGTGCACACCACCCCGCTAATTTTTGTATTTTTTTTAATAGAGACAGCATCTCACTATGTTGCCCAGGCTGGTCTCAAACTCCTGAGCTCAAGCGATCCACCTGCCTCAGCTCCCAAAGTTCTAGCACTACAGGCACGAGTCACCACACCCAACCAAGAGAGGTTTTAGTTAACCAGGAAGCAAAGGCTGGAAACTTTAGTCACACAAAGCAAGATCTGAACCCAGATCTGAACCCAGACCTCAAGCTGGGAGAGCGTGGTATTGATGTTTATATCCTGTCATTTACTATTCCAGCGGCTTCAGTAGAAAGAGGCTGAAGTGTAACTGAAGAGACCAGCTCATCAGATGCCATGGAGAACACCAATCCATATACACTAAATAAGGGAAGTCGACAAGGATAGTGTCCCTGAGGTGTGAGTGGTGCTGATGCGGGTCGTGGTTAGACTTGGAGGGTGGAAATTGATCAAAGCCATCTTATTACAGACTAGAGGTCTCCTGAATACTCTCAATGGGAGATTTGGATGTCTCCATTGGAAAAAAAGCTTCAGAATTAACTGCGTTCTGAAACAGCAGTCTGGTTTGGCTGTAACAAATGCATGCAGTAATACGTGAAGTTAGGCAAGATGCTGAAAAGGGCCCTTATGATTACAAATTCCTGACTCTGACCAGAGGTCTATGTTTGAGGCAGACAGTCTTAGAAAAACATTGCCTTTCCTGACCCAAACACCCCCTAGTAAGGATTCCAATGCCATATCTAAGTTATTTATTCCCTTTAATTGAAGATGAGTTTTGTCTCTTAAAATTATTTGGAAAGAGGTATAAGAATCTCAGATTCATCATCAAGTTGAGAAAGGGTCAGATGCAATGACTAAAAACAACAGTGTGTAAACATATAACTGGAAGCTTACTCCACTTCTAAATTAGCCTTTTAAAAATGTAGACAGGAAATCAACATAGTGGAATGGCTCTGAAGCTTCTCTGATTTAAATAATGTGTTTCTCTTCTGCTTGGATGTGTCTTCTTCAAAATACAGCCAGACCCAAGATTCTCATTCTTAAGGATGTAAGTAAGGAGGGAAGGGTTGTTGAGGCTGTACCCCGCCATGTGGCATGCAGAATGCAGCCCCAATTCCGAATGCTTCAGCATGGTTTAGTTTCTAAGTCTCATGTTTAGACCTAATTTTGCTTGTAATTAAAATTAAACAAACCACAATGACCTTTGCCTCAGACACAGCCACCCTCTTTTTTAGCAGGTAAGGAAGTTACTCAGGAGTTCAAAGCAGGAGTAGTTTACAGATAGGGTTGCTTCCACCATTTACATTTTTAGCATATAAAAAGCCCTGAAATGGCTCACATGTGAAGAGAAGTGACTTTAAGAATTAAATGGGCTTGACATTTGGTCAAAAAATGTCATAAGTACCAATGGAGGACAAGAATGTCAGTAGGCTTGAAGAAGGCGTTAAGCCAATAGCATTGGAAATTCCTTAAGGTGCTGCAACTCTTTTTTTTTTTTTTTTTTTTTTTTTTTTTTTTTTTCTGATGCACCACAAGAGCTAGTAGTCTTGGTGTGAAAGGCTCTTCTTGGTAAGGATTCAAAGAGACCAGTTTAAGCTTTAAGGCTACTAATTAAAAGAGTACAACGCGGTGACTTGTGATGAAAATCACGATCTTGCCAGGAACGGTGGCTCACACCTGTAATCCAAGCATTTTGGAGGCCAAGGCGGGTGGATCACCTGAGATCAGGAGTTCAAGACCAGCCTGACCAACATGGTGAAACCCTGTCTTAAAATTAAAAAAAAAAAAAAATGAAATAAAATAAAATAAAAAAATCACGATCTTATTTTTATGTTACAAATTAGGGACATCATTGCACGAAATACTATGTATGCTTTGACCGACTGGCACATCAATACCAATTATTCAGGCAATAGACACATAGCACTGAAGTCTGCAAAAATACTACGTATCTTTTTTATTTGCTTGGTTCCTTACTGATGTTTTGTAGCTCTGTTACACCACAGTTTTATTTTCTTGTTTTATGGTTGCAATTTTGGGAGAGCAATGTGTTTTAAAACAGTAGACATCCTTAGTTGTGTTTGGATTCTTAGGATTTACTTAATTTTCTACTTTCTTCAACTGAGGACACAAATCCCCTTTGTTCAATGACGTCTTGACACAAATATGTCTGGACTACACAGAACTATCCTTTATTTTGCTTGTTTGATTGACAACTTCATTTTGTTTGTTGGTTTTGCTTTCCAATTTATCTGGTCCTTATCAAAAGGTATCAATTATTAACTAAAAATAAGATTACTGGATGCAATTCTCAATGATAAAATCTCCAAAATGGGACTGTTAGATATTTAACAGGTCTTCATTCCATAAGCTGAAATAGTGTTAGGCAAGCTAATTGGAAATAGTGTTAGGCAAGCTAATTGAAGAGGAAATCACCAAGAAGGAATTATATAACCTTATCAAAATTTATCCTAGAGTCTTGTTATTGAGAGGCTTCGTTGTCTATTCAGGATTTCCCAACCCCTAGGCCACAGACCAGTGCAGGTCTGTGGTGGCATGTTAAGAACTGGACCACACAGCAGGAGATGAGCATTGGGCAAGCAAGCGAAGCTTCATCTGTATTTACGGCCACTCCCCATTGCTTGCATTATCACCTGAGCAGATCAGCAACGGCATTAGATTCTCACAGGAATGCAAACCCTACTATGAACTACACACGAAAGGGATCTAGCTTGCATGCTCCTTATGATAATTTAATGCCTGATGATCTGTCACTGTCTCCCATCACCCCCAGATGGGACCATCTAGTCGCAGGAAAACAAGCTAGGAATCCCACTGATTCTACATTATGGTGAGTTGTACAACTGCTTTGTTATGTATTACAATGTAGTAATAATAGAAATAAACTACACAATTAATGTAATGTACTTGAATCATCACCAAACCATACCCAACACCTGGTCTGCAGAAAAACTGTCTTCCATGAAACTGGTCCCTGGTGCCAAAATGATTGGGGACCTCTGATCTTATTTCCATGGACATCCTTAGGTCAAATAGACTTCCAAACAATCTAGAAAGCTAAACTGGTCTCCATTTTCAATTTGCCCTTCTTAGCCATCACTACTGGGCAGTGTATATATGTGTAATTGCAGAGCAAAGAGCTCCTCATACTCCTAAGGGTGACTTTGTATTTGATATGTATTCTTTCTCAAGAAAATATTAGCTTTGAAGCCTGACATGGGTTTCCTATTTAAATTTTTAATTAGTTTTTAAATTAGTGTGGGTACAGAGTAGGTATATATATATTTATGAGGTAAATGAGATGTTTTCATACAGGCATGCAATATGAAGGAAGCACATCAAGGATTTAGGATATCCATCCCTTCAAGCATTTATCCTTTGAGTTATAAACAATCCAATCACATTCTTTATTTTAAAATATATACTTATCATTGACTTTGAGCCATAGATGAGGGTAAAATGGCTTTAACTTTGAAGATTAGGTGAGCAAAGAGACAAAAAATCAAATTATTGCTAAAGATTCCATTTCCCTTTTTAAACTCCTTTCTGTTTGTTTTCTGTCTTTCTTGCACATGCAAGCTCATTCTTTATTCTATTTCTGTTTAAGTAGGAAAACCTTTGGGCTCTTCTACCTTGTAAAAGAAAATATGACTCCTCATGCTGCGACTCTCTAGAGTTACCATTCATTTTATTTGACATCCCAATTGCTCAAACATGTGTTTGCTCTCAATGCCTTCATTTCCATGTGTCAGAACCCTAGCTCCATAGCAAGGTTTCCTCTGCCCTTACTTTACCAAAATGATATTAACAAGGTTGACTGTGGCATACAAACTATCAAATATAGAGTCATTTTTTTTCAGGGCTTTTTTGATCATTCAATATTTGTATGTAACTTCTTGGAACTATTTTCTTCTGTTCCAACAATGCATTGTTTTATGTCTTTGGAACCTGGCCACTTCTGTTTTAGTTTTTCTCCTCCTTTCAAATTGTGAGGTTCAGCTCAACATAATCTTTTCTTCATTAAAACTAAATTTGTCATCCATGATCTCAATATCCATAATTCTTTATTCAAATTATTCCCTAAATATATTTTTTTCATACAGTGGGAATGAAAACTTCCTTGATTTCATTTTCTTTAATCTACTACTTCACATTGAATTAATCACCAAGTTCTGATGAGTTTTTCCTGTATGCTGTTTCTCATAGCTTTTCCTTATTTTTCAGTATTAGTGTTTGTTCCATAGTTTGTTTTGTTACATCACAGAGCAATAAAATTTCTCTTACAACTTCCATGTTACACATATGCTGAAATTTTGATCATGTTAGAATTATTACTGATTTCTGTAGTTATGAAAATTCCTTCTTATCTATTGAATTTCCTTATAATGCAATGTAAATTGTTTAATTGTTATTCAATAAATAATTATTTACTGAGTGTATATTAAATGTCCTACCTGGGCATAATGGTAACTTATGTACAATAATTGCAACCCTAACTTTGGATATAGAAACTAAGACATAATCCCACAGCATGTAAATACAGATGTCTAGTGACTCATTATGGCCCTTGTTATTGGTGCTAACTATTACAACAATACCTTTTGATGGTTTCACATTGGAGATGATCCAACATCTTATGGGAACAATTTTAAAAGGTGGTTTCCAGGAATAGCATGAGGAAGAAGCCATGATTTATAAAGTTCTCTGGTTAGACAAGCTTTGCCCAGTCATCATCTCCTAGGTAGTTTTTCCTTTATAAATAATCTTAGTTTCAAATAGGAAAAAAAATGTGCTTTTCTCTCTCTTGCCATAGACAATGATTGCCTCTGTCTTTCCAAAATAGATATCCATTTCCTCTGCAATGTTTTATATTAACTATTTGAAATTAAACAAAAGTTATATGTCTAATGTTATTGTATATAACAGCAAAAGGAAAATGAATTTTTAATGTATTGTTTAATATGAATGAATCTTGATTTATGAGGATTGTTAGAGAAGACATACACATTACATCCGACAGCTCAAGCTAGCCTTAGTAGCTTACAGTAGACTTTATAAATCATTAATTCATATGCAAAATGTATTTTCCAACTGTGCATAATTGCTACTCTTAAATTTAAAAATAATATATCAGAATTTTGTTTTTCCCCACAGAAAAAAAAAAGCATACTAGCAAAAAATGTTCCTTTAATGTAGAATTCATAAAAATTGGCATGTCTGTTGTGACTTTCCTAAATACCAATCAAACTTATCAGTAAGTATTTAAGAAGTGCAATGAAGTCTGGATTTTGTATTGTTTTGAAAAAAGAGTTAGTTGACAGGAACAATTAATGTGGATTTTTATGTCAGACAATGCTTTAAGAAGAGGTCAGCAAATTGTTTTTCTGTAAAAGGCCAGCTAATAAGTATTTCAGGTTTTGTGGGTTGTTACCCAGTCGATTGCAACTACTCAAATATAGTTGCCATTTTAATAGAAAAGCAGCCATATTTAATATGTAAGCAAATGAATATGGTTGTGTTCCAATAAAACTTTATTTATAAAAATAGGGGCTGGACAGGATTTGGCCTATAGACCTTATCTGCTGAGCCCTCATCAAAGTACTTTACTTCTGGAATTTTGTTTAATGTAATGGTCTTAACACCTGCATAAGGTAGAAACTGTTCGCTTATCTTATTCTTAAATTAATTTTATGATTAAAACAGACTTTATCATAAAATGTTTGAAAAGCACAGAATGATATAAATTGATATTTGATTCAACTATGTAGGTGTTATTTATTATCCTAATTTTACACATAAAGAGACTGAAGCTCTGAAACAGATCATTTGCTCAAACTGCACGGCTCATAAGGGACAAAGAGCCAGGATTCACATTCTGACTTTCAGTAGAGGGAACAGACAACACAATATTAGATAAAGACTTGGGTGTTTAAGACTGTAAATCAACACGTAAACAGAATAAGAAATGAAGTAGAACTTAAAAGAAATTCACAGCATCTGGAAACTTGGTAAGATGGTACGTATCTGATGGAACCAAAACAGAGCTGGAGATTCCCAGAGCAAACTGAAAATACTGTAATAATTTTTACTTAGGTTCATTTAGCTAAACCAGATGGTCAGGGAATTATTTCCCAAAGTGTCTTCTTAATCATTTTTAGTGCATAACTGAATGCAGAGTAAAGAAGAAAATATTTACTTCTTCCCTCACCCCCAGCTACTGCAATTGGGTCCTATTAGTAATGGGTTCACTGAAAGGGTCTCCATAAATAGAATTAAAAGGAAAGTTAAGGAGTTATCTGCTCTAGAACACCGAGCAAGTCTTTTAATTCCTTTGTGACCTCAAAAATAAAACAAAGGAGTTTCAGATAAATCATCCTAGAGATGCTATTTGGCTTACAATATTTCTAATTATATATTTTTAAGGCAGGACATTTAGATCTACCTCACATTTAAAAGTATGTAGGAATATTTCAGATAAAAGATTTTTTAAAATGTTACCTGAATGATGTTATCATTTAATACATCATACTATTTCACTATTAAGCCTTAAGAAACAATATAAGGATAAAATAATATGTTCAGCCATTTCTTTTTTCCGAATAATGCTTACCTCCTCTTACATTCCCCACCTCATTCTGAGACTCCAGTTACAGGTTATTTAACACATTATAAGTATGTTCCATATGTCTCCTATGTGATTTTTTGTTTTTCCTTTTTCTCTGTGCTTCAGTTTGTATATTTTACATTGATCTGTTGTCCAGTTCAGACCTCTTGCTGTCTGTGTCTAATCCATTGTTAACCTATCAGTTGAGTCCTTAACTTCATAGGTCACATTTTTTTTAGACTGTTGTTCTAAATCTGTTTATAGATTCTAATTTTCCAAGGAAATTCTTTATTTTTAAGTCAATATTTTTTCCTTTTCTTTTTTTTCTTTTGTGTATTAATCTTAAGTATCTTAAGATCTTGTCTGCTAACCTGAAAATCAAAATCAGCTGATTGGTCTACTTGTATTTTTGTTTGTTCCTTTGTGATATTGGCAAATGCTATTGCACAAATAGAATAATTATTAACTGTAGGCTGTTCATTTATTATAAAAAATAAAAATACAGGCATTAGATGATGCAACTTTCACCAGAGGATGTTTGGAAATTGATCACCTTAATCCAGTCAAGGCCTGAGCATGGGTAAGATTGGTTGCAGTCCTTAGGACTCAGTCTCCCTTTGGCTTACCCTTGATCCTTAACACTTGGGCCTTTGAGGATTTTGGTTAAGAGTTTGGGGAAAGCGTCTGTGTCTCCAGCACTCCAAAATTGTAGGAGTTTTTCTGTGCTTTCCAAAATCCTTTTCTTTAGTCTCTTGCTTCAGGAAGCTTCAGAACATGAGGCATGTCTTTGGGAGAAAACCAACTCTGTATTTTAGACCCCATTAAGTTTCTGATTTTCTCACTCTACTTTGCACAGCTACTAAAACCCCTATTGGCTTCTTATTCCCCAGGAAATGTCTAATGCCTGGCTGAAGCCAGTATTCTCTACTTCTGCCAATTCTGAATGGGCAAATGCAACCTGAAAAAGGCCAGTGCACATCCTCATTCACCTTTGAACAGATCTATTCTCTCTGAAGTTTCGGTCATTTTAGTCCTCATTATTTCTTCTGTCCTCTAATCCCTTTAGAAATGCAACTTTTGTAATTTATTCAGCTGTACTTATTGCTTCAATAGAAGTCGTTGTCTACTTAGAAGTAGAAGCAAAGTTTTTTAATCCCATAAAGGTAATTTTCAAAATTTTACAAGTATACATCATGCTTAATGCTAAAGTTTCAAAAACTTACATCCTGAGATCAAAAACTAAACTAGGATGTCATTTATCACCGCATCTCTTCAGTATCATAGTGGAGAACTTTGAAAGTGTGATCAGGCAACATATGCAAGTGCCATTAAAATATGTAAGAACTGGATAGCAAAAAAAGTCATTATTTTCAGAAGATATAATAGTGTACATAGAAAATTCAAATGAATCTACAGGTTATTACTCAAACTAATAAATGAATTTTGAAACCAAGAATTAGAAAAGAAAATGCCAAAAAAGAGATAGAATTGATCATAGATAGCTTGGCAATCTCTTGAGGGATATGGAAGAGCTCTGCACAGAATACTACACACCATCCTCAGAGAAATTAAAGATCTAAGTAACATAAACGAATGATGCTTATTCCTTGGTTAGAAGAGTCAATACTGTAAAGAATGTATCCTACTCCAAACTTATCTATTCATTTAATACAATGCCCATCAAAGTTCTGGCAGGGGTTTGTTTGTATTTGTTTGTAGAAACTGACAAGCTGATTTAAAAACTTACAAAGAAATGCAAAGGGCCAGTAACTATATAGAGAATCTTGAGGGAAAAGAGAGTTGGAGGATTCATCCTGCAGGATAGAAAGACATATTAAGACTTAATACAGTGTTGTATTAGCAGAAGGAAAGAAAAAATAGACAAATGGAACAGATTAGAAAGTCCAGAAACAGATGCATATGTATAAAATCAACTTAATTACAGCAAGGTACTATACTAGGGAAGGTGCAGTAAGGGAAATGTAGTCTTTTCAATAAATTGCACAGGATCACTTATATATTTATGTTCTATTTTTATGTAGATAAATGAACACTAAAATGTTTCTACCTTACAGTTTAAAAATGCTAAAAAATTCAATAAGATAATATAAATTATGATCCTGGAGTTGTACAAGTATTTCTTAAGTAGAAGGGAAAGCACTAACCATGAAAGAGAGAATTGTGAGATTAGGCTTTTAAAATTAAGTTCTTCTCTTAATTAAAACTTAATATTAAAGTAAACATGGAAGCCATAGGTTGAGAGTATATTTATATATGAATAATATAAAATATATGATATATAGATAATAGAGACATACTTCTTATACATTATTTCATTTAAGAATATTAAAAAACTCAATTTAAAAAAAGTAAAAATATTCAAAAAAATTGTTTAAAAAGTAAAAATACTCACTTCACTAAAAATCAACACAAACCACATAGAAAGATGCCAATAAGCTTATAAAAGATGTACATTATTAGTTGTTAGGAAAATAAGAATGCAATTTTAATTAAGCCACAAAAGCAATAATTAAAAATAAGTGACAATGTGTTATATTGTCAAGATAGCATAGCAACTACAATTATCATATACTGCTGGTAGAATTTAAAAACTAGTACAGCCAATTTGGCAAAATCGATAGTCTAATGAATTATGAACATGTTCATACTCCAAGATCCAGAGGTTCTATTTACATATATAACACACCTGTGCTCCAAATGATGTTTAAAAATGGTTGTAGCAAATTATTCACAATGTCATGAAACTGAAAACAATGAAAGTGCTCATCTATAATAAAATGGATAAACTGTGATATATTCAGACAATAGAATATCATACAGGGATGAGAATTCTATAGTAATGTTACAAGTGACATGGATGAATCTCACAGGCATGATGTTGGGGAAAAGAAGCCAGATACAAAAAATGTATGTGCTATAAGATTTTATTTATATAAATTTCAAATAAAAGAACAAACTAATCTCTTAGGACAGAAGTCAAAATAACAGTCACTTTAGTGAGGGAGAGGGTGAGAAAGGAGGACTCTGGGGTATTGATAGTATTCTCTATTTTTATTTTAGTGGTTAAAGAATGTGTTCATTTTGTAAAATGTATCAAGCTGTAATGTAACATCTGTTCATTTTATTTATGTGTCATATTTTAATAAGAAGAGTTTACTAAAGATGAGCTAGAAAGAGAATGAGTTGTATCCCTATCACAGATTCAGTGTGTAGTGAAGCAGAATTAATGGACTCAGCACGCACTGTGACATTAACAGAAGTGACTCAGATTCATCTGATTACAATCAACTCAAGAATAGATATGTACAAAAGGAATCACACGAATAATTATAAAAATGTTACCCTACAGCAAGCAACTGCGTAATACCTTACTTCGTTCCTTTTTCAATAAAGGCAGGCTGAGTATGTAAAATGAAAGTCTATTTACTTTTAAATACATGAAATCTGTACTCATTTACTAAACAAAGGATTAAATCAATAAGGGAAAATGCTAGAAAAGACTGAGTCAATTTCTTAAACATGTGATTGAGTGTTCTGTGTTTGCGTGTGAGAAAGAGAAAACCAAAAAAGAAAAAGAAGAGAAACAGATCATTCAGCAATTTTTTTCAGTGATACATATTCATCAAAGACAAGTACAACTATATGAATATAAATTATTAAATTTTACAATACAGATGCTTTTACTGAGCACAAGTAGATTATATCTTTAAATTAATGCAGATAAAATAAGTGATGGCACATGAAATTAGCAGAACGCTTTAATTCTTTTTTTTTTTTTTTTCTGTAAAATCAAGTGGTTGTGGAAGTTTGCCATTACTTTATATTCACTGGGTGTCTAAATAATGAAAGTTCACTCTTTCTAAAATGCTAGTTAGTGTATTTGGTTTGTTTTTAATATTATATTATTATATTCATAATATTTTCTTTAGTCAAAACAAACATTGAATTTTTTTAGTGTGCTTCTCATCACTTTGATTTAAAATAATTTTAAAGTGGTGACTATAACACTCTAGGAGATCAAGCTTTTCTGGAACTGCCTGTTCCAAAATTCCATATTAATTAGATAAAAATGAAGTCACATTCTGTCTTCTCTTTTTGTCTAATTAATGGCTAAGCAATGGATTTTGAATCAGCATAATTAGCTGCAAGATTTTTACTGTCTTACCAAGTCTTTTTCCCAATTTAGCTCTCAAATACCTATTTAATAATTTTTATTTTGTCTGTAAGTAAAGCATATTGCTCAAATTTTGGAAAAGACTTCTAGCTTTTCAAATAACATTTATACACTCCATGTAGACCTGGTAAGACCCAATAGATAAACGTCTTTTAAAATGGATTATTTTGTGTTCTTTTATAAAATATCCAACAGCCTTTGCTCCCAATCTACTGGGTAAACGGTGTATCAGAAACTTAGAAAGTTTCAAGTGGAGACATGAAAAAGTGGACTTTATGGCTGGACACTATGGCTCAGTTAGTAAAACTTTGTTTTTTATTCCATTTTCCACCAAAAAAAGAGAGTGAGATATAAACATTTCTGCTTAACAGAGTTCTGAGCATGATCATGTTATGTCTTAGCTAAATGGAGCATGAACACCTGAAAAATAATTAAGTCACAAAAGCATCCACCACTTCCTTTTTTCAAAAAAAAAAGGAAAACTATTCATCAAATATAACTTATTGCTCTGAAAGATGAATCAGAATATTACAACATAATTAATATGACTACCCCTATTTTTTCCTTTTCAAAAAGGAAAGACGTGTCTACCGAATTTTCATGTTTTTGAAAAAAAAAAAAAAAAAGAGAAATGATCTAATTGTCACTCTTACTGAGGCAGAAATAATTTGGGGTTGATATTACAACTAGAATCCCTTACCATACTTACCCTGGTGTGATTAATATGCATTGTATATCTGTATCAAAATACCTCATGTACCGCATAAATGTATACACTACTATGTGCCCATAACAATTTTTAAAAACTGGCTTTGATTTAATAAAATGCTTATTGATATTTGTACAAAAATTAGAATAACATCATGATAAAGTCAGAAGGACAAAATAACCCAATTATAGACTCATTATGGGATATGTTCATGAATGAAATTAAGATCCATTTTTTTCCTAGGAGGTTTAGATTTACAATTTGAAAGAAATAGGTTGTGCCCTGTGTCCTCTGGCATTCTATAATTCAAAGTTTGAAAAGAAATTTGACTTTAGACAGGTAAGGAAGTAACAGGCCATTGCCACAGAAAAGTGAGAGCAAATTTACATTTCCCTAGGGGAGCAATATTATGCATATAACACGTAGCCACTAACACACAAGATCCGGTAAAACTGGAGATCGGTGGGAGCATAATTGTTCTTTTCTTTTTTAAATTATACTTTAAGCTCTGGGATACATGTACATAATGTGCAGGTTTGTTACATAGGTATACACATGCCATGGTGGTTTGCTGTACCACTGACCCAAAGGATTATAAATCATTCTACTATAAAGACACATGCACACATATGTGTACTGCAGCACTATTCACAATAGCAGAGACTTGGAACCAATCCAAATGCCCATCAATGATAGACTGGATAAAGAAAATGTGGCACATATCCACCATGGAATACTATGCAGCCATAAAAAAGGCTGAGTTCATGTCCTTGGCAGGGACATGGATAAAGCTGGAAACTATAATTCTCAGGAAACTAAACTGAAACAGAAAACCAAACACCACATGTTCTCACTCATAATTGGGAGATGAACAATGAGAACACATAATTGTTTAAGGGTCCTATTTTATCTGAAAGTTTACCTTCTTACTCTTCAGTTCCCATCCTAAATTAAGCCCAGCCATAGTTCCTGGTCCACAGAGTTATTATGGGGGTGTGAACAATTTAACCCAATAATGCTCAATAATATGCTTCTGTTGTTTTCTTTTTTTAACTTGGGCTTTAATGTCTAAATAACATTAAGTTTCTGAACTTAGAATAATTAGGATTAACCATTTAATGCCTTAAAAGTGTTCCTTGATTGAATCTCCATTCTCAAAATTTAGTGTTCCAAGACTATCTAGTATAATAATTTCACAGAGTGAATCATTTTTTGTTAATCTTTTTCTGGCAGGGAGCCTATAAGATGATCCCTAGTGATCTCTGCCTTCCAGTATCTGTGCCTTGTTTAATCACTCCACCTCGCTGTACCTGGTAACTCATTTCTAATGAATAGAATACTAAAAAGTGATGGGATGTCATGTCCAAGTGTAGGTTATAAAATGACTGTGGCTTCTGTCTTGTCACTTCCTCTCATTTGCTGCCTTTCAAGTCCTTCTAGGTGGTGGGGCCATTTGACGTGTTGTGTGCTTTGTGTGGTGGCCCATGAGAGTGAGCTTGCAAGCTGATCCTTCCCTGGTTAAGCTTTGGGATGACTGCAGCCTTGGCTGTCAGTCTCATTGCAACTTTATGAGAGACTCAGAGCTAGAGATACCCAACAAAGCCATAACCACAGAAGTTTTGATATAATAAATAACTGTTATTTCAGGCCACTAAAACTGGGAGTAATTTGTTACACAGTAAAACAAATACAGTCTTTTAAAATACTGCTGTTAAAGCACTTTCATTGAGAATTTGTTATATAAATAACAATAAGTGCCTTTGTATTCATGGATTCCTAAAATGCCATGAAATTTACCCATTCTTACCCCTTTTTCTATTTACTTTCATTATCCATGGGTTTATTTTGTACTGTAATATTTATTTCGGAGTACAATTTTATGGTACAATTAAATCCCCTAATTTTTGACAACCATTCTACTTTTAATAAATGCTCAACACAAGGCACTCCTCATATGATCTCTGAATCTCAATAAGTTTATTTAAAATAAGTAATAACTACCAACAAATTATGTTATCTACTACCAGGATAAATGTAAATTTTAAAAAGTAAAACAATTCTAATTCCTAATGCTTCCTGTTTATCCCATCACTGCTCAAAGAAATAATAATGTAATAATTTTGCTCTTGCTTTATAATCTGGAGAAACAGTAATGCTCACTGAATTGCAGTCAAGTAATAGAAACTTGAACTCAGGAATGGCTATCAAGCCTTCTTGTTTATTATTGTCTGTACTTTTCATTTTTGGATGATGGATTGGTTCAAGAAATGTGTATTTTGTGAAAAGAACCAGACTTGTCCCTGGGTTGTGTTCCTTTCTGACTACTGCTTTCAAATACAGTTCTGTCCTATATTGAATCCAATGAACAAGCTTATTTTTGTTAAGGCCTGTAAGGCTAAACTTGCTCCTTAACACAACAGTTTCAAGCACACTATTTTACATACATTTTATCTAATAACTACACATAAAAATAATGTTTAGTATCAATAAGATATTGATAGTGACAGGAAGCAGCCAAATGCCTAGGTAGATAGGGGTGGGTACCCAGTGAAATCCCACCACCAAGCTGAAGACAGTTTAAAGTCTGAAAGCCAAAACACAAGTTAAATCCTTGGACTGGACTGAAAACTTGTCTTCCTGCTTGGCACGTTTTCCTCTGATTGAAGCCCACCCTTTACCTATTTTACATATACCTATGCTTTCCTAATTGGTTTTCTGCACTGTTGTGCCCACCTTTAAATGATGCTTTTTACTTTAATCTCTTTTGCATACGCACAAACCAATCAGCACTCACTCCCCATCCTGTGCCTATAAAGACCCTGGACTCAGTCAGTAGAGGGGAAGATGACCTGACTTCAGCGAAGAGATAACCTAACTTTGGGGAAGATGGCCTGCCCGTCCCATCCCCTCTCCAGCTCCCCTCTCCCCTGAGGGCTGTTTTCATTGCTCAATAAAATTCTCCACCTTCACCATCCTTCAACTGTCTATGTGACCTCATCCTTCTTGGACACCAGAAAAGAGCTCAGGACCCACTGAGTGTGGGTACCCAGGAAGGCTGTCACACCAGCCCTTTGTCCTTGCCAATGGAGGGAAATCGCCCCACACAATGAGGCAAGGGGCCAATTAAGCTGCTAACATACTGCCGTCTATGAACAGTGAACTAAAGGCACACTGTAACACCTGCTGTGGGACTTTTGAGTCACAGGCACCCTCAGCTGGGTGCTGATACATTCTCCTCGAGGTGACACACCTGGTCTGGCCACAGGGCCTGCATGGAGCTCATTTTTGTGTAGGTGCTGGAGTTGCCAACTGAATTCCACACTGGCTCGCTGCTCACATGCTCCCTCCTGCAAGGGGTTGAATACCAGGGGCTGAATATAGGGGGCACCCCTGCAGTGAGTCTGGCAAAGGGCTCAAGAAAAATCCTGCATCAATGTTACTACATATTTTTCTAAAAGTCAAAGGCTACAGAAAAGGCAAGTAAGTGTTCTAGGATTAGTCATCAGGAAAATCAAGTCATGTAAACTTTTACATTTAAATTATGTCCACCACACTCCCTTCTAACTAATTGCCAATGATAAACTGAATTTTTAAGAGTACATAAATCAGCATTTTTTCTAGAAAACAAAGGTTCAAGGCTTCCAACTACTCTTTCCTCCAAAACTCTAATTAATCAAAAATAGACAAAAATAATAAAAGTTTACAAAGGTGAAAATGGTAGAGCTGGCTTATAAGTTTGTATTTTAAATTCTTGATGCAGGAATATATATTTAAAGCCAAATATGTTTTTCCAATTGTCTTTGATTTCCATTTACAATTCACAGTAAAAGTAATATCAAAATGATTTCCACAATATTTTATTTGATCTTTGGCATGAGATTAAAGCACAGAGATCAAATTTTCCCAAAATAAAATTTGATCCTGATAATAAACACCTAAAATATAATTTATATGAAAAACAAAATTTATTCAACAACCTTACAGTAAAATACAAGAACCTACTCTAATTATTTTATACATATTTTATGTGTTTTTTTCCTTTGCTGAAATTTGATATGGGAGGATTTTAACTTTCTGATACAATTGGATCACATAACAAAGAGGTCTTCCAGTAAAGCAGGTAAGATTTATTGGAGATTCATATGCCCATGGAATGTTAGGGATAAAAAAATTAGGAAGAAATAAAAAATGATTATTAGACTTTGTTCCTGTCTTCAAAACTATATAATCTATTTGTCAAGATAAGACTCACATATATCATATATATATAGGATATATA
>NW_022436988.1:12252162-12354495 GCF_009761245.1 Sapajus apella
AAGTACAGTCAATTTGTTGCCTTTTCACTACATGGATTAATTGACTGGTTGATTTGATTATTTCTTTCTGTATTCAATAAGCATTTAGGTTCTTTGGAAATTTAAAGTTAAGCTAGAAATAAAACCTTACTTGTTAAATCTTAGTCTCATAGGAGAAAGAACATATCAATAAATATATACCTAGTACATACCTATTATGAATCTTAGAAAAAAGACATATACTAAATTAACACATATAAATAAATAATGACAATATACACGCTAAAATGAAAGGTATGTGTAGGCTAATGGGAGTGGTATAGATAGAACTGAGGAGTGGATGCTTTGATGGGGAAAGAGAGAAGCTGAGAATAAAAAAACACTTCTAAACTAATCTATGGAGGATAAGACATTTGCTGGTTGCTAAATTGGGGAAGCTTTTTCAACAGAAGGCATAACATATGCAAGCATGGAAGGCTCATGATGTGTCTGAGGAACTGCAAACAGGCTAGTACATCTTTTATCTGGAGGATATAATACAGAGTGGCTGTAGACAGCATTCGGGAGGCACTCAAATACTGAATGACGGAGAGATGTGTTCGTTATCTTATTTGAGCTTTATCAGAAGAAGATGAGTAACTATGAGACGAAACAAAGCAGAACAATGGCATTTGCAACTTTGAATTTAGAAAGATCACTCTGAGGGAAGTGTGGGCCAATGATATGTTAAATAGGTCTTCTTTCTCTTTATCATTCCTGGAGTAAAAAGTATAAAGTACAAGGCTATGTTGGCTGGAAAGCCCCCTGTTGACAGGCTCATATAGGTTCTCTCATGTTACACATGGGAAAACTGAGATTTAACAAGGCCACATATGTTCATGTAATAAGCAGGAGAATCAGGCCTCTCTGATTCCAAAGTCTGAGTATGTTTTTCACTAAACCACAGAGTTTCCCTAATGTGACCTTTTCATCCTGGAATCACCCTAACACTTTGAACTCTCTTATGGTGTTTATTCTGTTTTACCTTGAATCACTTAAAAATTATGCCTTTTTCTAAGCTGCATATTTTGAAAGAATGGGCTATGCATTGCCCATCTTTTAAAATTATTAGTGTTTTAGCACATTTTCTTATACCAATAGGTACTTGGTATACCTATTAAATCAATAAATTTAAGTAAATATAAATGTCATCAAACATGAGCTGACAACTCAGCCCTCTATCATTTGTGTTAGTAAAAAAGTAATTAGGTAGAAAAGGATAGGTTTAAAACCCTCGTATTGGTTAAAGAATTGCTAATAAAGGCTTTCTTGCTTTCAGACCACTGATTCCTCACATGGTATGTACACTTCAGTGGTCAAAGTGTCAAGAGTGTTAGAGAATCCATCCTCCATTTAAATTCATTTAATTCTTTATCAGTTGCTTAAATTCAAGATAGCAGAGCAATTTTCTTTCTTCAAATTTATCATGGAGGTAATTACTGTCAAGCGTCTTGAGGAGATAATGTGGATTAGCATCACAACTGATTATTCAAATTCTGGAAAGACTCTTGGTAGTAACTTCCCATTCGATTTAATGTAAGAAAATGCAAGAAAATTTATACGCTTTCTTACATAAGCCAATTAACAAAAAACTATTATTATTTATTTTTATAACATAATATCATATGTACTTTGGATGATAATGATTCACAAGAGATGCATTTATTCATTTATTCCTTTATCATATACATATTGGGCACCTATTCTGTGGTAGGCTCTAAGTGAAGAGAAATATACTTATTCTTTGCCTGGAAGTGTAGTACAGGAAGTGTAGTGCAGGAAGAGGTGTGGATAAGATGGTAAGAAAACTAAAAAGTTTAAAAATATAATAAGTACAAATCAACAGGCCATAGGGCACTAAATGAGAGCATCATTTGTTGGTTAGCAAGAAAGTGATTTGAAAGAATAGCCAACTCACCTGTACTTCAGCAAAAGTTGCTGGAGCATTTTGAAAATGAAGAGCATATCACTGAAACTAACCACCGAAGACGGTAGCATATAGCAGGCTCCAAAACCCAGTGAAATGAATAAAAGGTAGTTGAAGATAGGATGGAAGAAGAAGCACCAATGCACCTGCAGAAAAGTGAGCAACCAACCATAATGTTGTAAAAAGAGGGGTTAAAAAAGGTAAAAGAAAAGTCTGGTGCTTTTTATAATAGCATTCTAAACTCTAGAAACAGTAAAGAAAAGAGAAAATATTAAAATTTTCATTTAGAATTTTAGTTCTGAGGAAAGAGAATAGATGAGGGATGGAAAGGGGATGTATATTAGTCTGTTTTCATGCTACTGATAAAGACGTACCCAAGACTGGGAAGAAAAAGATGTTTAATTGGACTTACAGTTTCACGAGGCTGGGGAGGCCTCTGAATCATGGAGGGAAGCAAAAGGCACTTCTTACATGGTGATAGCAAGAGAAAATGAGGAAGATGCAAAAGCGAAAATTCCTGATAAAACCATTAGATCTCGTGAGACTTATTCACTACGACAAGAACAGTATGGGGGAAACCACACCCATCAATCAAATTATCTCCACACATGCGGGAATTATGGGAGTACAATTCAAGATGAGATTTTGGTGGGGACACAGCCAAACCATATCAGGCAGATAGGCACCTTGTGGAAACCAAGAAGTATCGTCAGTGTAGACCCACCCACTTCTATCACAAGACCACCCCGGAGGTTTGCTATGCTGCTAGGGGAGAGTGAACCTGGGGTGGAAGTTGATGGAACACACTCTTCACTGCTGGGAATGAACACTGACATAGGATGTTCAGACCCCAGAAGAAAGACAAGAATAAATGTCCATGAGCAAGAACTCAAAGTAGTTTCAGAAGCTCTCTGGCTTCACCCACCACTATGTTCTGAGAGAACAGAATGAAGGTAAGAAACCAACCTCCAAGATGCTGGTAAAGTGCAAGATGCCAGTGCAGAGTCGTAAAGACCGACTGAAGCTTGGGTGTACTGGGGCAGAAGCAAGGATGTTCAGCAAAGGGAATCTTGTTCAATTTGAACAACTATATAGAAACGAAAGGTCTAATACACATGCAAACATCATACACACCCATGAATAAACACAAGATATACAGCACATAAAAATTCTGTTAAAGATGACAAAATCTTGAAGAAAATGTAATCCCTGGTACATGGTAGAGAAATAGTTTCCCTGTGAAGAGTTTAAATGATTAAAAAACTTAATGAAAATTCAATAAAACACATTTTAAAACACTAGACTATTTTAAAAATTATTTCATAAACTATAAAACATTTAAAAGATAAGCAATTATTGAAATATAATAAATATAAATACATTAATAATGTGTAGAAACGAGAATAAGATAGCCAAAACCTTCATTAATGTTGTGGTAACTGAAATAATAGCAATAAAGAAAAAAATAGAGATTGTCACAACTACAGAGATGATAGCTTCAGAAGATAAAAACAGTATGGTCTAAGAATGCTTGGCATCCTTAATATAAAGTATCCAATAAATGTGGAAGAACTATTTTGAATATAATATAGGCATTGTTTCTGGAACCAAGGAGAAACTGAATTAGCACATTTCCTTCTCTGTTAGAAAAAGAAAAAAACATAAAGTAATTGGCACTAAAGCATATTCTGGTTAAAGTTTTTGAACATCGATGATAAAGAAAGACTAGTTTAAGTATCAGTAAAAATAGAGCAAGTCACCCACAAGGGATAAATATCTTGCTGGCTTTGAACTCCCCTGCAACTTTCAGTGCCAGGGAAATTAGATTACTGTCTATAAAATTCAGAAGAGAACCAAGTCTGACCAAGAATATATTCTAACCAAGCAAAATTGTATCCAGTAAAGAAGGCAAAATGAAGTATTCACTTTTCTAAATTTAATATATATTTAAAATATAGAAACTTCTTGATGTTATATACAGCCATCCAAGAGATTGAGACAAAGAAGTAAAAAGCAGAGAATAAATGGCAAAAATGCTGCTGGTAAGCACTAATTTCATTTGAATATAGAAGATTAAACAACTGCATCATTTTAACTGAAGAACAACGTGCAAAATGCTAAACTATGATGAATTAAAAATACAGCAATGAGGATGGGAGAGAAAGGGGAGAGGTGGAAGTAGCTGTATATTACCTTTTTAAGAATAAAATCAATTGGTAATCCTTAAAATATATATAGGTAGGTAGATAGATATGATGCTATAATGATTTAGATATTGCAGTAGGCAGAATTCTAAGAGGGCTTCTAATATACTCACTGGTAATGTTAACATATAATCTCCTATATAACTCCTCTTTTTGAGTTGGATATGATGAGATGTCACTCCTGTGATTAGGTTATGTTATGTGGAAAAGGTGAAGAAATTCTGCAGATGTAATCTCTTTTCTCCTTTAAATTGTTTATGTCTGAATTTGTGTCTTCTTCATACTACTAACAATAAAATTATATTTGTTATTGTACTTGTTAGTAGTGGATATGGTGATCAAGTTTGAGCCAAAGTCAACAGCTTTTTAAAATTCTTACGTTTTCTGTGTATTTTCACAACCAAGCAACAAATACACTGAGAGAAGTGTGACATAGACATTTTAAGATTAGGATATCCTTTAGTATTCATTGACCTGGAGACAAAAAGATGAGCATGAGGATCTTAGGGCCTTCTGGAAGTGATGTCACTGAGATTCCAATTTTGACTTCCTAAGTTTCTTTAGTCAGGAGAATCTAGAGGCATAGCCTCAACATAGCTGCTAGTAGAAAAAAGAAAAATTGATACCAAGGTACTTAATGAAGTTCTCACAAGGAGGGAGGGATTCAGAGCTGGTTCTCCAAGATCTACACAAAAGTCGAAGCATAGGTGGCTGGTGTCTGCATGGTATATGGCTGTGTTTGAAAGCACTGGTTTCTGCACAGCTTGCAGCTAAGACTGGAAGCTCCTCTGAATCCCTTCATCCTGGTTGGGGTAATGCTTAGAAAAAAAGGATGGCCATTAGGGCATGAAACAAAAGATCTGTCAGTTTGGGACACTGTGAGAACATCAGTGCTACTCTTTCCAGGGCATAGATCCCCAAAGGCAGCCCTGAGTGTATCAACTAAAGCAAAGGCACTAATAAATAGGTTGAGTTTTCCAGATGTCTGCCCTTTGGCTTTCATTACATATTCAGAATTAGAAACGATTGTCTTTAGATGGGAAAACCACTGGTGTAACTGGACATTTCATGTGATAGAGAGAAAGAGAGATAAATAGATAGGGAGGGAGGGAGGGAAGGTGGGAGACAGACAGACAGATAGGTAGGTAGATAGATAGATAGATAGATAGATAGATAGATAGATAGATAGAGATGCATGCATACAAATATACACTCTATTGTTCATTCCTTGTAACAGTAGGGGAAACTTCAAGGAGAGAAGCCTATACTTTCTGCCAAACAAGGACTTCAATTAGTAATTAATAATGTATTATAATATTAGCAATGTAACAATATGTGTGACAGCATTTGTACCATAAGCTTGTGAACGATTTCCTATTGGTTACCTAAAATATTCTGGAATGACTTGTCATTCTGTTGAACTCAAATGTATACTATTTCCACTCAGAAATTCAGAAACAGTGCATTGTCCTTTATTTCTATACATCTACAATGTATTTTTACTTTAAAATTTACCATAAAGAATTGTTATTTGCTAGCTTCTTTGTAAGTAAGGCCCTCCCGGCTAACTTTCCAGTCTCCTTGCCAATCTTGGTTGATATTTTAAACTTCAGCAACACAGAACATCTTAAACGTTTCTCTGAAAGCATTTTACTTACCTAATGCAATTTCTTGTGCTTTCCTCCATGTTCTCGCCTCCCCTTGACATGAGGCTGGACAGCTCCAGGCACATTCTACTATGATGCACCCAATGTTCACCATTGGTTCAAAGCGTTTCCTGAACTGAATGATTCCTCATACCTAGGCTAGATTTGGTATCTTTTTTTTCTAATTGTTCCCAAGTGTAATCTCCACCATTGCATGGGATCGTATTTTGGGTATATTTGCATTTTCACTTTTTTGGGGGCTGGAAACAGTGTCTTACACAAAAACACTTTCTTAACATTGAATTAATAAATGAATGAAGGGACTCATGGCTTTATCTTTTCTGCATAAACTATTCAACTTCCTTTATACTTTTCACATAGCTTACTTATTAGGCAACTGGCAGAAATATGCAATTCAAATTATTGCCTATGCTACCTTTTTGGTAGGATTTTTCATATATAATTATGCTTGCTTTGAATTGGTATACTCTGAATTGGAAGAAAATTTAAAGCAAATAAGTTTATGTTTGAACCACTCTCTCTACTTATTTAACTACTGAAACATTTGGAATGAAACCACATAGCTCATGTATTTGTTTGTTAAAAATATGCACTTTAAAATTCTCATCCATATTTTACTTTGAGTAATTCTATTTGACCGGGAAACTCAGCAAGTTGTTTTTCAGACTGAAGAATTAATGTAGCCCATTCTCACAGGAGCAGTCACTATTTTGATAAATATACTGTCACATAATTGAGGTCGGCTGCACTTTGGTGATAATGGTAGCTATTAACTTCTCTAAAAGTGCCAGAAACATTGTGAGAAAACAAATGTGCATGGGTCATAATTTCATTTTGTCAATATTATAAGCTAATGATGGGAAGTAACCAAACTACTATGTACTGAATCAATATGCAAGAAAAATGTACATGCTTCCAAAGTTTAGCAAATATAACCTTTAGAATTGCTTCTTTCATTATTTTGAAGTATTAGACAAATTATTACACCTCTCTGGCAAAAATAACGATAGGAATTAGGTTTTTACAGAGTTTTAGCTTCAAATATACCTAGTACTACCTTGGCAAATCTAATTTTTATTAAGAACACAAAGCAGAGGCAAAGTGTAATCATGTTTAAGATACCTTTAATTTAGAAAGAAAAGTAAATCATAATCATCTATCTAGACTTTAGCCAATAAGATTACCTAACATGAGAGTGACTGATAAATACTCTACAACTCTGAAGAGATAGTTAAACCTCATCAAGTGAGGTTAGTGTGGGCCAAGGAAGGAGTTTGGGAAGCAATAGGAGGTAATAAAGAATAGGACATATTTCTTCATTCTCAAAAATGGTTAACAATGATAATTTATAATTACATGTAAGACGTAAATTCTTACTCTGAGAACACATTATCACCAGGGAGCAGCCCATTAAGTGCTAATTTAATATTGATACATTGAATTGGAAATCATTTTAGCATGCCAGATAGTTGCAGGATGCTATTTCACAGCAAAGTTCTGAAATCAAGGAGTTCAATATATTTGTGAAATCTGTCTAAGACAAATACATTATCTTATGTATCCTCAATCTAACAAACCACTGGCACAGCACTGAAAGTAAATTTAGACTTGTTTTATGAAGTTATATTTTTGCGGGTCTGAACTGAAAAAAAAAATAAATCTTCTTTATGAAGTCAAACTCTTTGAGATTTACCTAAGCAAAAATGATATCACATCAGACTTAAAATAGATGCCAGACACAGAGGTCTAAATATCTTCCTTCCTTTTCACTGCCATTTACTCATACCTGCCAGTTTCTTTTTTAATTTGTCTACTAAATACAATATGTGTTGTGCAAGGGAAAAATGAAACATTGGGAACATCATAGCTTACAGAATTCTTGTATTTGCCATGCTCTGAATTAGACTGTTTTATTCACATTAATTTTGTAATATTTGTCATAGATTATCATACCAGCAATGCATTATTTTAACCTAGAAGACACATACTTAGTATATGATAGATTGCATAAAACATTTGGGGTTGAAAAATTATTTGGAAGATGATATTCTTTGCATTTTTCTTTTGGGGACAGATACATGCCTACATAGTTGAAAAAGACGCATGATATAAATAGTGCAGATTATAATTTCTACATTAAACCTCAAGAGTGAAAAGACCCATTAGATATTTCAATTTTGGGTCAAGGAGACTTCTGATGGAGAATGCAGATTGAACAAAAGCAATAAAAATTCTGAGGAATTTATGCATATTTAATTTTCACCAAAAGAAAAGTATTAATATGGAAAAATAAAGATGTCTTCCTTTCCAAGCAATTGGGTAGGACATTAAAAGTGACACATCTTCAGTTTTTTCAAACTATGGAAATAATTGCCATTGGTACTCTCTTCTGAGACACAGATGACAATAGATGGGTTTTTAATAACAGCTCAGCCTTGCAAATAAATGCACATGTCTATCTGAAATGGTGTAAAATCTTTGGACACATTTGTTATCAGCACTAAGGTTTACCATTGTAATTTCAGAAAACACTGTTTTTCCCATTATGTCGTTTAATAGAATTTAAATATTTTCTTATCAGAAATGAATTTGAAAAGAATGGAAAAATGCTGTTTTCCTTTTACTTATGTAAATTTAACCTGAAACATTAACTATGTAAATTATTTGCCAAAAAGGGCACATGTGGTATAATGCCAAGTCATGGGATAGGAATGGTAGCGCTTCAAAAACTAATTTACAAATTAAAACAATGCCAAAGTATAGATGAATATAATTCAGAAAGCACATACTCATTTTAAATAGGAAAACTAATCTTGGCTATATAAAATGGGTAGTTCTCATATTTCATATAAGAATTACCCAGATAATGCTACAGAGTAAAATGTATAATCTGATGGTGGTTTCATCATCTGTCCCTATTTTATACTGAACTAAGTGTCCTGCTTGTCTTTAAAATATCTATTACATAAAATTATGCCATTTAAAAGACCATTTCCCAGAAGTTTTATGTTTAATCAAAGGAGTATTCATTTAATTGTGTGCACAGAGAGGTCCCAGAAAAAAATGGTCCTACTGAAAATAAAACTCTGCTGTAAAGTTATCTTTCCACAGGCTGAGTCTACAATATATTTTTGCTCACTCCTATTTGAATTGAGAATGTCTTTTTGAACATGGAGTGGGGATAGCTAAAAGAAGCAATGGTGGAAGAAGTTAATCTACCCCACAGTATTCAACCTTATCAACAGGGCTTAAGGGCAGCTTCTGATTAGCCTTATGGTGTCTTTGATTTATGGTATTTACTACAGAGTCTGGGTTGCTGCCCTGGAAAAAAGATTTCTTCCATAAAGTGTAACTAATAATATATATCAACTCCCTCTTGTGTCCTATTCACTGTTGTACACTATTTAAGTAGACAAAGTGCTTTAATGTAAAATAATCAAAGATCTCTGAAAATATCTGTGTGAAATTCAACTTCATTGGGTTGGTTAGTTTCTCAGACTGTTTATATGGCTTCTTACTAGAACATAGATGAAAATGACGGACTTAACAGTGGATAAATTAACAGATATTTTTGCTTCATTTCCACACTATTTTCAGCTCTTTACCTGTTCTTTACTTTAATGAACTAGATCTCCACAGTGAGACAGGCATACCTATAGTTCTAAAATTATTCTTCTTCTGACTCCATGAACATGGGTGTATTTCCTAGTGGAAAGTTGGAGTCTAAATGAAATAATTCAATTACTATCATCCTTTGATATGGCTCACATTAGCATACACACACACACACACACACACACACACACGCACACACATAGATGTAGAACTATTCTAACATAAAAAGTAACTTATTTATATTTAAAGATATTTTATTAGTCTTTCTCATTCAGTATTTTTTTCTCACACAGAGAATACATCTCCATATGATTTAGGTTAGCTGAAGACAGCTCAAAAGTATGTTAATCAGATGATTTTCTTTTTTTTTTTTTTTTGAGATGGAGTCTTGTTCTGTCACCCAGGCTGGAGTACGCAGTGGTGTGATCTTGGCTCCCTACAGCTTCCGTCTCCTGGGTTCAAATGATTCTCCTGCCTCAGCCTCCTGGACAGCTGGGATTATAGTCACAGGCCACCATGCCCCGCTAATTTTTGTATTTTTTAGTAGAGACTGGGTTTCACCGCGTTGGCCAGGCTGGTCTTGAACTCCTGATCTCAGGTGATCGACCTGCCTTGGCCTCCCAAGGTGCTAGGATTACAGGCGGTAGCCAGCACACCTAGTCAAATGATATTTCTTACTTCCTTATGTTTTAAACGAGAAAAATGAGACTGAGGAAATGGAAATGACTTTCTCTTAGATACATAGCATAGCAGCATCTTCAGTTGAGATCTCCTAAACGTTTCTACTTATACAATAATGTTCAACTCCCAAACAATTTTTGGAATTTCTGTTTTGGATTCACCTTTAGAGCCATTTTTGAAGACAAAAAGAATCTAGTAGGTATCCATTAGTCTGTATGCTTTAGTTTTTGCCAAAATAATACTTCTTAACCCAACCTCCTGCTTACTCATCAACCTTGGCTATGTTGGGACCTCCTTGTGGGCAAGTATCATATTATATTCCCACGGTATTTAGTATAATAATTGTACCATTGTTGAACTGATTCCCTATTGATAAAATATATGCATAGTATATGCACTCTTTTGTTTATAGCTGAAACTAAAAGAGTAGGGACAGAAGTATTCTTGACTAAATTATTGTGAGGTCTTCTCTTGCCAAAACCTTGAAAGTGAATCTATACATGTTTGTCTTTGGGATATTATTATTATTATTCGTAGAATAATTTTGACACTCTCAAAACAGCCTATATGAATGAAATGCTAATCTAACTGACTGAACACTTAATGGTGTTAATGACTGGATTAGAATATTTTTCTATTATTGTTATTTTGTGCCTGAAACATTCAGTGCTTTGGACTTATGTTTCTATAAATGGCACACAAAAAAAGTCTTTAGAGAAGATCTTAAAATGGATGTGTGGATTTCAAAGAATGTTTTCCAGTGGAAAGAAAGTGTAAATCTTTCATGTAGTTGAGTGCTAAAACAGATTATTGATTTCATCAACAGGTGGAACCAAAACAAATGGTCCTAATCTATGCCCTTGTAAATATGTTAAACACATGAGTACTTTTGCAATGAATCAAGGAAATTATTACAGGTTTTTTGTTTTGTTTTTTGCTTAACCATTCAACATCCCATACTGGAAGCCAGAACGCCTAAGGGAATCTTCTATGGTGTATTAGAAAAGTCTAGGCCACATATTTTGCCGGAACTCCTTTAGATAGCTATGCTTGCCATTTTTAGAAAATAACTGTGGTGACTTGGGCCAGCGTCAGGGCAACACTTTCCAAAATACAATGACGAGGGAGATGTACACATCTCAAAGATATTTGCAGTTGATGGAATCTGCAGCTACTTAAAGATCAGCAGCTCATATTGGATTAAATAGACTTGGGTTATGATCTGGGTCTACTGATAGTTAATGTTCTGAACTCATTCATTTTCTTCACGTGATCTCAAATGCCATGATGCCTAATCTTTCCGATTCCAGTCCTTCTTCTCTAAGATATAGGTTGCTTAGCCTTCTTAAAACTGTTACCTACCATTGCATATTACTCTCTGGATATTGATTGACAAGCACAGGATGTAGTGACATTATTATTGTATATTATTAAATGGGAAATTCATACAGGTAAAACAGAATGTGCCAAGTCATTACTAAAAGGTCAATAAATGTGAGTCGTTCTTATCACATGCTTTTGCTTAGCTGTTGAATCAATCTTTTATATATAATGCTGATTGTCAAATAAAATGTCTACTTTGGGTTTTTAGTGTTCCTTGTGGGGGGAATTACTTATCTTGTTTTCTACTTTTATTTTACGTTCAGGGGCTATATGTACAGATTTGTTACATGGATAGATTGAACTCTTCTCAACTCAATCTTCACCTAATCTCTATTTCATCAGTTGACTCCTTGGACACAAAATAAATAATTTTTCATTAGTCATTTCTAATTTCCTAGACAGGTGGATCACCTGAGGTCAGGAGTTTGAGACCAGCCTGGCCAATATGATGAAACCCTGTCTCTACTAAAAATACAAAACATTAGCTGGACATGGTGGTGGGTGCCTGTAATCCAAGATGTTCGGGAGGCTGAGGCAGGAGAATCACTTGAACCTGGGAGGCAGAGGTTGCAGTGAGACAAGACTGCACCATTGCACTCCAGCCTGGGAGACAACAAAAGCAAAACTCTTCCTCCAAAAAAAAAAAAAAAAAAAAAAAAGAAAGAAGAAAGAAGAAAGAAAAAGAAAGAAGTAAGTAAAGACTGAGCTATTCAAATTGTTTTTGTTTTGATTTTTTGAGACGGTGTCTCGCACTGTCGCCCAGGCTGCAGTACAGTGGCATGATCTTAGTTCACTGTAATCTCCGCCTCTTGGGTTCAAACAATTCTCCTGCCTCGGCCTCCTGAGTAGCTGGGACTACAGGCATGCGCTGCCACACTGAGCTAACTTTTTTGGATTTTTAGTAGAGACGGGGTTTCACCATGTTGGGCCGGATGGTCTTGATCTCCTGACCTCATGATCCACTCGCCTTGACCTCCCAAAGTGCTGGGATCACAGGCGTGAGCCACTATACCTGGCCTCAAACTGTTAAAATTATTTTCTACTTGGTGTTATAAGGTACTACCCAAGCTTCACAGAAAAGATACATGACACTGTCAAGTTGAATAGGCATGCTTTTTGTGTGTTTTCTTGTGGCTTCCTTCATAATACTTATCATGATTTTGAGTTAAGTTATACAGTATGCTTAAGCATTTTTTTGAGGATAAATGAATTAGACGGAATAACATGGAACAGCGAAAGAGTGAACCAAGACATTGAAGAGGACTCTCTACAGTAAAGTCCTCCAGACAAGGGATTCTCAAAATCCTGGATAAATGTTTTGAGGGCAGAGATTTACTGTATATGACTGCATTGAAAACTGGGAGGATTTTTCAAGACATAGGAAAGATATTTCAGTTCAATTAAAATCAGACAAAGCGTTCAAAGCATTCTTCTGTTTAATACCCCTGAGGTTTTGAAATTATTTTCTTCTTACATTTTCCATAAATTATTATTAAATATATCATCTGTGGTAAACTGGATTATAAAGTGATGTTTTCTCCTTATATAAGTGATAGTTTTCACAAACAGAAAAATAAATAAATTATGCCATAGATGTCATAAGAAGTCTGTGCTCTATCAGTTAGACATTGCTTAGAACTGATAAAAACAGAAAACTAAAACACAGTGGCTTAAATAGATTAGAAGTTTATTTAGAAGTAGACCACCCAAAGCTAGCATGGCAAGCACACAGTGATTGAAAACTCAGGTTCCTTGTAGCTTTTCTTCCGCTATTTTTTGTGCTTTCAAATTGGCTTCCTTATTCCCAAAAGAGAGGAGCAAAATGAACTTTTCACATGAATGTACTCTCATGGAGCTTTCTGGAAGCTCTCATTCATGGGATGCTCATTCATATTTCACTGGCTAAAGCTTAATCACATGGTCACCTACAACCTCAAGTGAGGCCAGGAGGGATGCTAATAAAAAATGTCAGTAGAAAATAGGTGGGAATGCTTGCCCCTTGCATGTTGTCTTTTTCTTTTTAATGTTTATGTTAATCTATCCCCTTTATTTTTTCTGAAACCTGCTGTAGAAGTCACCCTTTTCTGGAGCATGCAGCTATTGAGAAACCTGGTTGCCAACCAACTTTGCCTTGTGTAGTCCTAGCAGTTGGCTTGCTGCTCAATATGGGTCTTTGCTGTGGTGTCAAACATGCTTCTTTTGATTATACTCTAAATTATTTCTCATTTCACATAATTTAATTCACAAAATGAAAAGCACTCAAAAGTACTATAAGATTATTCCACAATTGCTCACCTTTACTAATCTCTTTCCATCTAGTCTTGGTTATTCATTAATTGTCAACTCTATTTGACTCTGTTTATGAATTATTTTCAATTAATAAATATTCCGGGAAGTAAATTTTATATATATATATCATACATGAATTATATATATAATATGTATATTATATATTTATAATGTATGATAATATATCTATGATAATATATGATAATTTATAATATACATATTATATATCATATATTATAAATATATGATATATATGTATATTATATATGTATAATATATAATATATGAAATATTATATATATTATATGTATATTATATATTTCTCAATGACACAAAGAAAAAGGAAACTCTTTTTGCCTTTCATCAACTTATTTGGCCCACATATAACTGTCCATATTTATATAATTTTAAGACATAATTTGTTTAACACTCTAGAATCACAATGGCCATCTTGTCAAATCCCTTGCCCAAAGTATGTATCTCATTTGAAAACTCCTAGGCTTTTTTTCCCCTAATATTTCCAAATTTGATTTACTTTCTGCTTGAAGAGGCAGAAATTTCCATTTTTTGGAAGCTTCATTATTGGAAGTTCTTATAATTATAACAATCTGCTCTGTCATGGCTGCTACTAGCCTGGCTTCCATTTATATTCAAGGCTGAATATAATACAGAATATAACACATCACCTAAATACATGATTGAACTGAGTCATGTATTTAGGTGACGTGAGAGCACATAAAAAAATTACTTTCCTGAGTGAGTACTATGGTCTACAATGTCTGTATGGTTTATATATTCTCAAGTTTGAACGTTTTATATCCCAGAAAGTCTAAATTTGTCCTAACGTTAAACAGAGCCAGAATCTTGTGATAAAGTCTGTTGAAACAACAAAAGTACTTCATTATTTGTAATATCTCTGGCCTAGAAATATAATGAGTGTCATAGTTAAAAGCTACGTGAGGAATTTCATGTAATAAAATATTTTTACCTCTATTTTCTCTGTATTTCCTGCCTAGCTACTTCATGCCACTTATTATGTGTAAATTGTTTGACCTTTGTCTGACTTTTTGAACTTAGGATGTTTCTATAAATCAAAAATTTGTCTCAAGAAAACAAAGGAATAAAACTATTTGTGTCTCCTCTACAACCATATCTTATTTGTGTCAATAATGTAACACAAGTTGCAAATTTGGAGACAAGTTTGTCTCTATTACTTGTGTACTTAGGAAAAGAATTTATTTTTTTCCACAGATGCTAAGCATTGCTAAGTGAAAAATAGTCCCTCCAGAGTCTCTGGATTATGTTTTTCTATGACATAGTACCCTAGCACTTTCCCTGATGGAACCCACCCTCTTTGCAATGAACTGTAGTCACTTAAGTAATCTTCTTAAAGACTAAATACTAGAACAGATGGTCCAGACAAGCATTAAGTTCAGCTGCCCATTCCATAACAACTGTACTGCTTTAAATGATTAGGGGAATTGTGGAAGCCAGGAAATGTTTATTGTTTTGGAAAGAGGGTGGGCCAGGATGGGATTTCACTTTCACTTTTTCCTAGAGGAAAGTATTCATCCGACAGATTTTATGTGACATATCAGAACCACAGTCTACATTTGCCAACTGTCAAGACATCCAACGGGTAAGGCAACTGGGAAAGGTAGTAATAAAATGAATTGACTCCCAGCCAAGCAAATGCCAATGATAGTTTGTTTTAAGAGTGCTAGAAAGGATGGCAGAGAGCCAACAGCATGGTAGATGGACAGGGGCTGCTTTAAGGGCACATAGCAAAGGCCTGTGAAATTCCAAAGAGACATGATTGGCACATTGACACATATTGCCGGGAGAGGGTGGCCAGGCTCTCCAGGCTCTCTCAAAGATGAGTCTGTGCCAATCAAACAGTTCTTTCACTTATAGTGCAAAGTCTTTATTGTGGGAATTGTGGAACTATGGGAATAGTTTACAGTAGTCCCCTTGTATACCTGGTTTCAGTTCCCATGTTTTTAGTTACCCACAGTCAACCATGGTCTGAAAATAGGTGAGTACATTACAATAAGACATTTCGGAAGAAAGAGAGACCACATTCACACAACTTCTATGACAGAATATTATTATAATTTTTCTGTTATTAGTGACTGTTGGTAATATCTTACTGTGTCCAATTTATATTTAAATTTAGTTGTAAGGTATGTATATACAGTCAAAAACAGGGTATATATAGGATTCAGTACTCATGGCTTCAGGCACCCACTGGGGATCTTGGAACATATCCCCCATGGATAAGGGGAAACTGTATTCTAGGTGTTAGCATGCTTTTAATTAGGAGAATCACCATGTGCTGATCACCAGCTTGGCTTTGTCAATGGGCAATCCAAACCACATTTGAAGAAGACAAAGGGAAAAAGGTTTTCTCTGGTGTGGCTAATTTTCTGGTTCAGAATAAAATTAAGTTGCTGCAAAGCTAAGGCAAGCAATTATGACAATGCACCTGAGAGAATCTTTCTTATACAAGGCATATTGTACAAAGGAAATAAATGTTCTTTCAATCCTTTGAAATACTGTCAGAATGACACAGATGTACAATAAAACATCAGACATGAGGCAGTGGAGCTCTCAGATATGCTAAGGATGGCACAGAATAGACCAGAAGTTCTCATTCTTGGCTACTCATTGTAACTACTAGGAGAGATTTAAATAGTACCGATGTCTAGTGTTCATGCCTAAAAATCCTGACTTAATTGGTTTTAGGTGTGTGAAGGACACAGCAATTTTGAAAGCTTCCTTAGTGATGCAAATGTGCAGCCACAGCAGAGGATCATTGGTTTATGTTGATCTAGCAATTCTTAAATTTCCCTAGGCTTAAGAGTCTCTTAGCCGAGCGCAGTAGCTCACGCCTGTAATCCTAGCACTTTGGGAGGCCAAGGTGGGTGGATCACCTGAGGTCAGAAGTTCAAGAGAAGCCTGGCCATCATGGTGAAATCCCATCTTAAAAAAAAAAAAAAAAAAAGAGTCTCTTAGATGCTTGTTAAAAAGTGTGTGTGGGCTGGGCGTGGTGGCTCATGTGTGTGATCCCAGCACTTTGTTAGGCCAAGGTAGGCAGATCACCTGAGATCAGGAGTTCCAGACCAGCCTGGCCAACATGGTGAAACCTCATCTCTGCTAAATACATACATATATACATACATACAAAAATTAGCTGGGCGTGGTAGCATGCACCTGTAATCCCAGCTACTAGGGAGGCTGAGGCAGGAGAATTGCTTGAACTCAGGAGGCAGAGGGTGCAGTGAGCCTAGATAGCACCATTGCACTCAGACTGGTTGAGAAAGCAAGACTCCATCTCAAAAGAAAAAAAGTGTGTCTAATTTCAATCCAGGGGATCTCTGTTCAGGAGGTCCTAGAGCTGTACTCTAGGAAAAACAAAACAAAAACCTCTTGTCTTGTTTAACTTATTTTTTAAGTCCTGGGTTTCTTACCTGGTAACGCCAACTTAGGCTATGTGAAAGTTCACTCAGAGTGCATAATTCTCAGTTTTGGCAGTCCCCAACATTCATGGAGACAAAAACTTTCACAAAAGCTTCTATACAATTGTGCTGCCACATGCAATGCCAAGGGCAATTCCAAATTCCCATAAATCAGGCAAGTCTCCAGCCAGAAAAACAAAACAAAATGGCCAAAATGATGAGGTAGATTACACTCAGAAATAAACTACTGAATTCAAGAAATAACTTTTCTTTTTAAAATTGTTTTTACTTTAATGTACAAAATTTTATTTTAAAAATGTGTTATGTCTATGACCCAACAATTCCACGCTCAGCTGTTTATCCTAGAAAAATGAAAACATGTGTCCCCCAAAAACTTGTACAAGAATTTTTATAGCATTTTTATAACAACCAAATATCAGAAAAAAACTAAATGTTTATCAACAGGTGAATGGACAATTAAATTGGGGTATATGTGCACAATGGAAGACTACTAAGCTGAAAAATAAAAATTAAAAAACATGCAAGCAACTAATAGGCTAATAACATGAACTAATTCTCAAAGACATGTTGAGTGAGAGAAGTCTGAGACAAAAGAGAACACACTATATGAATCAATTTACATGAAGTTCTAAAATAGATAAAATTAATCTATGGTCACAGAGCACAAGAGAATTGTCCAAAATGCAGTGAGAGGAAATGTTATGAGAAGAAGGAAACGTTTTATATTTTGATTGGGGTGATGGTAACACACACATGTGTTATGGAAACATACTCAAAAACTATAATAAGTAATACGTTGCCCTTAAAAACACATATTATCTTTCTAAAGACAAGTCTAATGATTTTTCAAAAGAAATGCATGTAAGGCCAGATTGAAATTCAAGTGTTTCCTCTGTCAATCCCTTTTGTAAGGCAATATTATAGCTAAATTTTTACATTTAAAAAATATTTACAAAGGGTTTTCAGTTCAGGTAGGAGCATAAAATAGTAGCCTAAAATATGAATTGGTTAGTCCAATTCTTTTGTTTTAGAAATAAGGGAGCTCAAGCCTGCAATAATATATTCAGCATCACCCTGGAAGTCACTGGTGTTGCTTTTGCACTCAGCTCTCATGACGATATATCTACTACTCTTTGTAATGCACAGTCTATTCTAGTTTACATTAATAGTTAGGAATACTTAGCTAGTACCTAATATACATGTCTCACCAAATCTTGAATATTCGTGAAATATCGCTAACATGTCATCTTAAAAGTATGTCATAGCTTTTCTCCATTCATTGATTAGAAGGTGGGTCATATATTTAAACTCACAGAACAACTTGGATATATATAAATAAACTATCATCTTTATTTTGTGAATCACTTATCTAGCCTTCTGTCTTTAACCCTGCCTCATGGGTAGCAGAATACAATAATATAATATACAACCAGGTAACTGAAACTAAATTTTAAGGTGATCCTGAGTTTTACTTGAGAAAATACTTGGTTTCTTATAAGATCTTACAATGACAAAAGAGAGGGAAGACAATATGAGCTTACTTTCTATTTCTGTATAAAGAATACATATACAGAATAAACACACATACATATTGCATGTTAGAAGATTAATATTCTAACATGCAGCATTTTTATGAATACTTTATATAATAAATCTCAATTTTCTCACACAAATAGATGTCCCAGTTATACATTCATAAAGATGAAAAGCCTTATAAATAAAACAGCAAAACAAGAAACATCACATTAATAATTATAAAAATCTCATCCATGATAGAATTATTTATACAGAAAACAGATCTTCAGATTCTGTTGTGTTGCAGGCACAAGACTTCACAGCAGGGATAAATAAGGTCCTTGTCCTCACAGTTTGGGGTCTGGTAAACATACAAATTGATTAGTACTTAACAAGGAATGTGGTAACTGCTAAGTTGAAAGAAACACACAATGCTTTGGGAGGAAGTCGGAGAGATCTCTAACCAGAGTGGGGAGAACATATAAGAAGGAGACCAAGTGGAGAATTTAATGAATAGCAAGAAAACTGCAGATGATTAGTGAGGTGTACATGAATATATAAAGGTTTGGGTAAGGAATTTTTAAAAAAGATAAGCCAAGAGAAGTCAGAAAAGTTGATATGAAAAATTGGGTTAGCTATGTTAAAGATTAGGGGGATGTTATCTAGTTGAAATGGTGAGCCTTTAGAATATAAAGCTTTTAGGAATGAGATTTTTATGATTATATTTTTGTTTTAGAAAGACCACTTTAGATACCATCTTTAAAATATCTCAAATGGATATACTTAAGTAGCATCAAAGAAAAGTCCCGTGATCACTTTCTGTCACTACCATTTCTCCCTTTAATAACAAAGGGTAATTTTGCACAACTTTGTATATTATATAAGGGGTGTCATACAATATGTATACTCTTGAGTCTGACTTGTTTTACTCAACATCATGTTTTGAAATTCGTCCATGTTGTTACATATAATTATAAATAATTTACTGCCAATGTTGGCTATTACACTAGTGTGTGTTTATACAACAATTGATATATCCATTCTATTGTTAATAAATATTTGAGTAGGTTTCACTTCATAGTTGACTGTTAGAATTATTAATTTTAATTCTTTAAAATAAAAATCAACCTTGGATGTCGCAATATTTATAAGTTCAAGTTCCTCCAAACTGTGCCCACACCTTGGGCTAGAGTAACAGGCTGACCCATCTTCAGCATTCAACTCATTCCCCAGCTGCCAAGCTGCTGCATCCTTATGTTCTCAGCCAGAAAAACAGCCTAGCAAACCCATCCAACGTGAACTTTCCTCTGAACTGGATAACCAGGCACATGTCTGCATGCCTGCACCCCTGATAAGAGAAACAACTCAGTGACCTTACCCCCACATGCAAGTACATGCCTGTGGTCTGAGAATCAGCCCAGTAGGTCCAGTGGGCTCAGCTGGCAGAGCTGCACCACCATGATCATAAACTTCCACAGCCTAGGCCACGTAGACACTTGTAAACATCTTTTTAACATAAAATATAACCTAAGAAATTGCATGAAAACTAAACCACATTACTGTGTCAACCCAGAACTAAAACCAATGCATCTTACCCAGCCAATATGCTAGAGATCGTCTGTCTACAGGAACAAGCCTTTTCCTACAAAAGCTACTTCATAAAACTGAAAGGGGTAAGTGTTCCACCAGATGTGCAGATATCAATATAGAGACATAAGAAACATAAACAAGCAAAAAAAAAAAAAAAAAAAAAGACAGCTTCAAAGAAACATGATAATTCTCTAGTGACAGACCTCAAGGGAAAGAAAATTTATGAAATGCCAGAAAAAGAATCTGAAAGAACGGTCTTAAGGAAAACATACAAGATAAAAAAGAATACAGATAGACAATACAGCAATTTAAAAAAAAAATCATCATTTGGGCCCGGCACAGGGGCTCATGCCTGTAATCCCAGCACTTTGGGAGGCTGAGGCAGGTGGATCATGAGGTCAGGAAGTCGAGACCAGCCCAGTAAATATGGTGAAACCCCATCTCTACTAAAAATACAAAAATTAGCCAGGTGTGGAAATGCATGCCTGTAGTCCCAGCTCCTCAGGAGGCTGAGGCAGAAGAATTGCTTGAACTCAGGAGGCGGATGTTGCAGGGAGCTGAGATCTTGCCACTGCACTATAGCCTGGGCAACAGAGAGAGACTCTGTCAAAAAAAAAATCATTATTTGAAAGAAAAATTCAACAAAGAGATAGATACCATAAAAAAGAACTAAACAAAAACCTTGGAGCTGAATAACTTAATTAATAACAAAAAATACAATAAATAGCTTTAACAACAGGCTAAATCAGAAAGAAGAAAGAATTTCTGAACATGGAGACAAGTATTTAAAAATAATGCAGATAAGCCAAAAAAGAGAGAGAAATACATAGGGGCATATATATATATATATATATATATATATATATATGTATACATACAATAAAATTTTAAAAATCTATAAGCCTTATGTTACATCATAAAGCAAGCCCCTATAAGACAAACATTATGGGAGCTTCAGAAGAAGAGATAAGGAAAGTCACACAGAGTCTGTTTCACGACTCTGTAATAGCTGAAAATCTCCCAAGACTTGAGAGAGAGATGGACATTTACATCCAGGTCTCGTGAGTCCCAAATAAATTCAACCCAAAAAGTTCCTCTTTGAGGCACATTAAATTGTCAAAAATCGTAGAAAAGAGAGAATTCTAAAAAACATCAAGAAAACAGTGTCAAGTCACGTATAAAAGAAGCCTCTTTAGACTACCAGCAGATTTCTCAACAAGAACTTTACAAACCAGGAAAGAATGGGATGACATATTCAAATTTCTGAAGGGGGGAAAAACATGTCTGTCAAGAATGCTACACCCAGTAAAGCTATTCTTTATAAATGAAAAAGAAATAAGGTCTTTCCTAGAAAAGCAAAACCAGAGGGAATTCATTATTGCTAGACTAGAAGTGAAAGGATAATCATTACCACTATGAAAACATGCCAAACTATAAAACTCACTGCAGAGCAGATACACAAACAAAAAAGAGAAAGGAATCTAACCTTATTACTATAGAAAACCACTAAACTGCAGAGATAAACAATAAGAGGGGAAGTAAAGAACAAAGGATATAGAAAACAACGAAAAATAATTAATATGATGAGTAAATCTTCATCTATCAATAAAAGCCTTGAATGTCAACAGATTAAATTCTTCAATTAAAAGACATAGACTAGTCGAATGAATAAAAAGACAAAACCAAATTACCTGCTATGTTCAAGAAAGTCACTTCACCTGCAAAGACACACAGGCTAAACGTGAAGAAATAGAAGAAGATAATTCATGCAACCAGAAACCAAAAGTGAGCAAGAGTGGCTTCCACTTATATCAGATAAAATCGATTTTCAATCAGAAACTGTAAGAAGAAAAAAAGGTTATTCTATAATGATAAAGAAGTCAATTTAGAAAGAGGATATAACAACTGTAAGTATTTATGCATCCAATACTGGAGCACTCAGATATATAAAGCAAATATAATTAGATATAAAGAAAAGATTAATTCCAATAAAATTACAATGGGGGACTTTGACACCCTACTATTGACACTGGATGGATGATCTAGGCAAAAAAAAAAATGGAATTTAATCTGCACAATATACTAAATTAACCTAGCAGACGTTTATAGAGCATTTCATTCAACAGCTGCAGAATATATGTTATTCTCACAAGTACATGGAACATTCTCCAGGACAGGTCATATGTTAGCCTATGAAACAAATATAAATAAATTTTAAGGTATCAAAACCATACCAAGTGTATTCTTTTAAATTCCAAGGCCCATCCGTTTTTTAGAGGTGGACTAAATGGCAGGTATCATCACTTACAAAAGTGCCCTGAACTTGAGGAAGCTTATGTTGACAATGATTGTATTTTTAATTTTTATCTTTAATTCCATTTTTCTCTGAAATTTTTATCTAAGTCTTTTTGCATATGTCATACACATATATTTATAAGACTTAATCAGAACTCTAATTTTATGGGAGCTAGTTAAAATTTGTTGCTTAAGGAACATCTAATCTTCACTGAAGTGCACTTTTGTTCCTGGATTCCTGTTCTTTGTTAGCAGCATCAGTCACAACTATTTACACTTGACATATTTTTATTTTTTATTTTTTGAGACAGAGTGTTGCTCTGTCACCCAGGCTGGAGTGCAGTGGTGCAATCTTGGCTCACTGCAACCTCACCTCTCAGGTTCAGAGATTCTCCTGCCTCAGCATCCTGAGTAACTGGGACTACAAGCACCTGCTACCATGCCCAGCTAATTTTTTGTATTTTTAGTAGAGATGGGGTTTCACCGTGTTAGCCAGGATGGTCTCAATCTCCTGACCTTGTGATCCACCCGCCTTAGCCTCCCATAGTGCTGGGATTACAGGCATGAGCCATCGCGCCCAGCCTACACTTGACATAATGTAATGACAATTTGCCATGAGAATGGCCAGGCTCTCTTCTCTCTCCCAGACACAACAAAGAGGGAAACAGACAAGTTGGTTAGATCCTGGTCAGGCATCATTCAATGTACTGCTGCATAATCACCCTTTTAAAGTAATTGTGTGGTTTGAAGTTTCTTTTAGAAAGTCCCCTTCATGTGTCAAAAGGTTTTTCTATCAAAATACTGAGAAGGAGCTGAACCAAGCATACTGGAAAAGTTCCTGAAAAGTGATGGAGAAAAACCGGGAGAAAGTAGACCTCTCAACCATCTGCAAAACTTATTAAATAAGTCTTTTTTTTTCTTTCTTGTTCAGGGGCTAACACTTTTAACTAAGGATCAGGACACCTTGAATACAGTTCTGACAAATGACATGTAGGATCCCAGTTATTTCTGTAATTGGCATTCTGTGATTTCTTCATTCTGTTTTCTTTAGTATGATTTCTAAAAAATGTAACCACCAGAGGGCGTAGGATGTTACATTTCAAAGGGCTTACATTTATATTTCAGCCACTAACTCAATCTCCCTAAGCGCACTTGGTAGGTGGAACCCTCTGCAATGCAATGGAGGCTTTTTCCTGTTCTCCTTGTCCTTCCATGCCGAACACAAGTTCTTAACCATATCCACTGCCTCTTTAGAGCTTCCATCAGCAGCATCGTTTCTGCTGCTTGCCAAAGAGGTTTACTTACCGAATAGATTGAACTATTTCTTTACCTTCTACTTTCATTAAATTAAGCTATCCCTTATTCCTTGATTTGGGTCACTTGAAGTTCAAGGGAATAGTGAATTACTCTGGAGCTCTTTGGTTTGTATGCTTATACCAACAGTACATTCCTCTACCTAAAACGCAGGGGAAACCTTTGTAAATCCATTTGCCACCTGCTCACTGACCACATTTCCCTGTTGCTTTCTGAACGTTCTTACCCAGTTCCTGTGTGCGCGCGTGTGTGTGTATACAGCTTTACAATGGCTCATCATTCCTCTCTTAAACTTCAGACTTAGTGCCCAGCTCAGGCTTAGCAGCCTACCTATGAAATGAAAATTCTTATTTGTGTCGCTGTATCACTCAAAAGTGATTCTCAGCTTTCAGTTTCATAAATCTCCTCCAGAACGCTGAATGCCTGTGTCTAGGAGGTCTGTGCCTTATCGAATCCATGTTCCCTTACTAAGCAGTGGGCTCTTTAAAAAGCTCAAATGTGGCACGCAAGGTGGTGTTGGTGGTCTACGTTACTTAAAAACCTTTAAGTAATATGCTTTGGTAAACTATCATAGGCAACTGTTTTGGGGCTAAAAACAACTTGAGTGACTTGAAAGGCTTCTTCCTGTCTTATTTTGAAGATCCTCCTCCTTTAAATCATACTGACTATGTTACATTATTATGACATTATCCAGGTTATGGTGGACATCATCCTTGTGTCTGCTGTCGGCATCGATACCCACTACTCTCATTCTCCCTTGTAAGGGATGATGGCTTCTGCCTCTAATACCTTCTTCTATGTCTCAGCACATCAGTGCTCTGGAGGAGGATGGTACATTGCTGCTCTGTGACACCTCATGGAGCAGTTGTGTCCAAATTCAGGGTACATTAGAATCATTTAGAGTACTTTTAAATATGTAGACACCTGAGCCTAATTCAGTCATCCTGGGGAAGAGCTAAAGGCTTCAATAGGCATAGAAAAATTGTTACGATGTAGTGTGGGAGACAGTTTCTATTACTGTTATAATACCTATACGTGGTAACAGAGGCTCAATTAACAGGTCAAGAGCAAGGAGACATCAAGAACCTAAAGAAAATAGGCCCCGTTGCTCTACTTTCAAGGATGAATCATGACTGGTCTAAACCAGGGTACCATTTAAGTACCTACTAAAGGGTAGCTACTATAACAGATAAGCCCGTAAAATCTCCTTGAATTAACAAAGTAAAAATTCATTTATACTTCACATAGCAACAAAAGTGGGTACTTGTCAGGCAGTGTTCATGAACATCTTATGGCTCTCCACCTTATCCCCTGGCCTCAGCTTCCTTCTAGCTTAGACACAGACACATACACACACACACACACACACACACACACACACACACACACACACACACACGTGAGATACAGAGAGAGAACAAGGAAAAAGGGGACAGCCACTCATTCACTGCTTCAGCCTGGAGGAGACAATAAGTACCATTCATTCATATTCTATTGGCGGGATCTAGTCACATGGCTCTACCTAGATTCCAGAAAGGCTTGGAAATGTGCCTTCTTAGCAACCATTCTACACCATAAAAAAGAAACAGAACTGTTTGATTAGCAGGTGGTTGCCCTGGCCATGACTAGTCGTGGTAATCTTGTTACCCTTTTCCAAAGATTTATTGACGGTAGCCATGTAACTGAATCCCATCTAGAGAGATTTAAGAGGAAAGCTCTTAGGAATGTTTTGTATTTTCTCCTAAAAGGGAAAGACTCCACTAACATGACTCTTAACACCTCCTTCTTTCCTCTTTTCTCCTCTTTGGAAGGAAGATGCAGTCACAGAGGCACAGCAATCATCTAATAACCAATGAGGGAAATGTAGAAAAGCCAACACACAAAGCTTAGTGTAGTTAAAAAAAATAAAGGAAAAAAAATTCTGTTTTTGATTGTGTATCTCAGCTACTTAGTCTTGAATATTTATCCCTAGAATTACCATTATTTTAACATATAACTCCAATTTATTTAAGAAAGTTAATGTTTTAGTCCTGGAAGACGGTAGTCTATAGATCATCATTTAAAAATACTGATCTAAAGCATTTCAACCCACTCCGACATCCAACATGTGGTAGACACCACATGGGAAATGCTACCTAGCTGTCTCTGAACTACACAGTACACGTCCATGTATAAAACTTAAGTGACCTAAAAGGGCATCTTATCACAGCCATAAACATCACTTACTATGACTTTCTTGACTAACTTGTTATATATGTTATCCTATATTCCAGTGCTACACTCCAAAAATCTTGGATGGGGCAGCCAAATAGATTGTCTAGGAACTGCAAGAGTCATGGAAACATCATGAAGGACTTGATTTGTTGGAGTTGGGAGGAATGTGCGATGAAGGCATAAATATTAGCGATCGTAAGAAAAAAAAATTCTTCATCATAGAAAATATTTGCCAGTACTCCTGTCCATTCAGACAACTCTGACAGGGATGAGAGTTCTGAGATGAGAGAGGATGCATACTTAGTGTGGAAATGCGTTCTGTTTTCCCAAGATGGACCTGGTTCCATATTTCTCCGTCCTGTTAATCACATCTCCATTCATTGTCAAATCAGTTACCCCTTTAGATATATAGGATATGTCTCATGTGTGCAGGGAAGACTCCATCTATGTTTCTAGAAACTATGTTTAAAAATTCCAAATCACATGTTTTTCAGTTCAGAGAATTCTTTCAATCCTCCATATGCCAGTTCCATGTAGTTCTAGATGCCCTAGGCCAGGGCTTCCGATGATATCCCAGGGTAACAAACAAATGATTATAAGTACATGGTATCCTATAATTGGGAAAAACAAATGAGACTGCATAGGTTCCATTTCAAGATCCATCCCAAGGGCTTAGCGAATCAACATCTCAGCACATTTGAGCCCACACATGGGCATCCCACGTACCATACACAATGGAAGGAAAGCTGTGCTGAAGGCTTACATCTTGTCTCCCTCTCCCTCAATGTTTCTAGTTAGTAATATTTCTACTGAAAGCCTGATTCATAGTTAGAAATACTCTAAGTAAGGAACCATTACTAGGATAACAGAGACTTCAGACTACACAGGGCACCACCTTACTCCATCCAGACATTATAATCCACGTAGGCCTCCAACTCTGGCTGATGAAGGAGGTCCAATGAAGGTAATTGATGCAAAGGTACTGCAGGTGTACCCCTTTTCTGCCAAAGTTAAACAGCAGTATGCCTTTTGAAGATAAATCTTCAAAGGAATAATTCACTCAAAGATAGTTTTTCATTTGCCTTAGGCAAGGCTGAATTGTCTCGCACCATTTACATTAAACTAAATAAAAAATTGTCTTCCTTCTTACTCATATAGATAATTTTACAAGTAAACTGTTCGAAAGGCCAGAAGCTCATCATTTGGCTCTAATGGGGCAAATTCTTACTTCTTGTCTACTTCAGAAATCCCTGGGCTCAGTTTCATCGTCTGCAGATTTAAGGATTGGATTAAATATTTCCAAAATTTGGGAGAGGAAGAGTGAATTTGGGCTTGATTTCAGTTTTGCTATTTAGTCAGATGGTATGTAACCCTGGAAAGTCATTAAACTTCTTTAAGTGTCCATTTTCTCATCTATAATAGAATGAAGATAATCCACACACTTATCCTATGGGTATGTAAGCATCATAAATCAGTTTGCTAAATCGGCTGTATGTAATAGAACATAATTGTTACAGGAAAGGGGTCCCAATCCAGACCCCATGAGAGGGTTCCTGGATCTCGCTCAGGAAAGATGAATTCAGGGAGAGTCCATAGAGAAAAGTGAAAGCAAATTTATTAAGAAAGTAAAGTAATAAAAGAATGGCTAGTCCATAGACAGAGCAGCCCTAAGGGCTGCAGGTCGCTTATTTTTATGGTTATTTCTTGATGATACTCTAAACAAGGGGTGGATTGTTCATGCCTCCCCTTTTTAGACCATATGAGGTAGCTTCCTGACATTGCCATGACATTTGTAAACTGTCATGGCACTGGTGGGAGTGTAGCAGTGGTCATCTTGGTTTTGATGGGTTTTGTGGGCTTCTTTACTGTAACCTGTTTTATCAGCAAGGTCTTTATGACCTGTATCTTGTGCCGACCTCCTATCCCATCCATGATTTAGAATGCCTAACCATCTGGAAACGCAGCCCAGTAGATTTCAGCCTCATTTACCCAGCCCCTACTCAAGATGGAGTTGTTCTGGTTCATACACCTCTGACACAATTGAAAGAGTCTTTAAAACTATACAGGAGGATCTTCCTTATGTCTCCCTTACATTTATCATTATGTTTAGCTCTAACAATAATATCATATTTTAATTGGTAGAAATTCCCATCCAGTGTAGAAAACAAATAAGCAAATGAACAAATAGATACCACCCCGCATCCCCACCAACCCACACACATATAGATACCAATTCAGGCCTAGTTTGTGGTCTGTAGCTATCAGAAAGAATTGTAGCTCTTCCAGACATGTCTGACCCAGCGTAACTTCATTTTTAGCTGCTTTACATCTAAACTTCCAGGAAAATGTTGTTTCCATACATGTTTCCGTAGCTAATAATATTGAGAGTCTAGAGAATAAAGAAGCATCATCTTATAACATATCACCTAACCTAGGTACTTTTGAGGGATCTGGGAAGTAGCAGAAAAAGTATAAGACATCACCCTAATTCAGCACTGTCCCAGGAAAACTGGGAATTACACATCCTAGGTTGAAGTGGAGGTATCAGAATAACATTCAGTGGTGAATCACAGAAATGCAAACCAACAGTGGCTTAAACAAAATAGAAGAAAATTTTGTTTGTTTTTATGATTAATATTTAACAATCCTTTTCTCAAATGACACCGTCCATGGCTGATAATAGGATGCCATGCAGATCCCGGGTTCATTTCTGGTCTGAAATGATTGATTGTGCCCCAGACATACAGTTTCTTTTGGAAAGGATGAAGACTTGCCCTTAACATTTGAACAAATGTTGCATGAATTGCACATAACACGTTGCTTACATTCCATTAGCTAGAACCAGTTATAATACCATATTTAACTATAAGAAAGTGATCCCCTGGCTATACAAGTAAAAGAAACAATATTGGTAGAAACTAGCATATTTTTTTTGTCATTATAGCATTTACCACTAGGTATGTGAATGGGCCAGATGTCTACGCAATATTACACAAAAAATGGCGAAACCCCATCTCTACTAAAAATACAAAATATTAGCCAGTTGTGGTGGTGTGGGAGCCTGTAATCCCAGCTACTGGAGGCTGAAACAAGAGAATTGCTGGAACCCAGGAGGCAGAAGCTGCAGTGAGTGGAGAATGCACCACTGCACTCCAACCTGGGCAACAGAGTGAATCAGTCTCAAAGAAAAAAAAAAAAAAAAAGGTAAGAAAGTTTAATTTGGTTCTTTTAATTATTGTACAATGCTACTCTTGGATGTTCAGCACATGATAACTACTATTGAAATATAGTTCTTATAGTTCTTTTTGTTCAAAAAGCTTAAAAAACTTGTAGTGAAAGAAATTAACACAGCATAATGAAGTACACACACGTACACACACACACACACACACACACACACCCAACAATGCATGGAGTGTACAATGTATTCTAAGTACTCTAGGGATGAGATAACATAATGTGTCCTGAAAAGGAAAGTTTCTGCTAGTCCTTAGACTTTATTTGGTTCCTACCCAGAGGATGCTTTTGTTACAAGAAGAATAAGGAGGCAGATCATACAAACAGGAGCAATAACTGACTAGATGTACAATAGAAAAGTGAGCCCAATGGGAGAAAATAATGAACTCAGAGCACGGAGTACTTGTTAAGAAGTAGAGGTGGGGCTGGGCCTGGTGGCTCATGCCTGTAATCCTAGCACTTTGAGAGACCAGCCTGGGCAACAAGGTGAAACCTTGTCTCTACTAAAATACAAAAAAAATTAGTCGGGTGTGGTGGCGTGTACCTGTAGTCCCAGCTACTCAAAGGCTGAGGCAGGAGAATTGCTTGAACCTGGGAGGCAGAGGTTTCAGTGAGCCGAGATCGCACCACTGCACTCCAGCCTGGGTGACAGAGAGAGTCTCCCTCTCCAAAAAAAAAAAAAAAAAAAAAAAAAAAAGTGGAGGTGGAAGTAAAAGGAATGTACAGGTACAGCAGACTTTGATTCTCCCACAGGTACCTGTTGGCAGCGCTTTTGAATATATCTACATAAATTATGCAGCCATTTGTGTGCATTCGGAACGCCAAAATAAAGAGAATAACTTATCAAACATTTAAATGTATGAGAAGATTCCTAACGTTTTTAATCAATGGAGCTCTGTATCCATTATCATGTGAATGACTTTATGTACAGTGATACAGTGATTTCACACACATTCTTTAAGTAAAACATTCCCTTCTGCTGTTCTGGAGACTCATATCTTCTAAGAAGTGTTTTGAGATGAAGAAAAAAGCTGTAGGGTTGAAGGTTCTGAGATTAAAAAAAAGGTTGTAGGATGAGGCCGAGATTCTTCAATGCCTTTGCCCGGCAATTTGTCCAACATGTTGTGAAAAGGAGAACTTCTCAAGATGTGACTGCAGAAACTGATTTTGTAGAGAAAGCAAACAGAAATAACTCCCACATTTAGTGGCAAGAATAGTTAGTTCAATTCTCTCAGTCCTGTTTTTGCTCATTCTGCCAAAATCAAGAAGCTCCAAGAAATACATTTTTAAAAACCTAGAGAAATCTTTTTTTTTTCCCTACTGCTTTACATTTGAAATTTCATTCCATCTTTTCTTTAGCTAAGTAATTAAAATGCTACACCCAAACATGAATAAACCTAGCTTGATATTTTGGGTCACTAAAATCAGAAATAGGAGAACAAAATTCAAATACTAACTTTAGGGTCACACTTGTGTCTTCCATGAATATTTGTCTATATTTGTTTTTAATTTCCACCAAAGGTGGTCATATTCTTTCCTCAATGAATCATATACTTTTCCAAGGAATAATTCTCAGTTATTAGCCACCAAGAAAGGCAAAAGTGAAATGGCAACATCAAAGAATCTCAAATAAGAAATTACATTTTTCTGCTGCAGATCAAATAAAATTAACTCATTTGACAAGTCGCATTCTGAATTATGATGCATATCTTTTTATTTTCCTCATTTAAGAAGAGTTTTTTTTTTTTTTTTTTTTTTTAATATATTAGAAGGCCAGGTACAGTAGCTCATGCCTCTAATCTTAACATTTTGGGAGGCTGAGGGAGGAGGATCACTTGAGACCAGAAGTTTACAACTAGCCTGGGCAACATGGCAACACCCCGTCTCCACAAAAAATAAAAATATTAGCTGGGCATGGTGGCATGTGCCTGTGGTCCCAACTATAATACATAGGAGGCTGAGGCAGGAGGATCACTTGAGCCCAGGAGGTCGAGGCTACAGTGAGTCATAACCACGCCACTACACTCTAGCCTGGGTGACAGAGTGAAACAATCTCAAAAAAGGAAAATAATTTAAAAAGAAATATTTTAATTTTAATTTTTGCTTACTTGTTGTTCAAGAGGCAATTAATTAGAGCAGCTTGTTTCTATATGTAAAAGTTATGCATGTTATCATTCAGCTTCATGTTATTATTGTTCAGTTTCAGAATAAAGATACCTAAGTCCTTTTTCCAAAGATGATAATTTTGCAACAAATGTCCTTCATGAAGAGGGATTTAGTGGCAAAATACATATGAAACTGGTAAACTCTCAGCATTTTTTAATTTATTAGATTAAGAAATTTTACTTCCTCCTATTGAATTGTCACCTAAACCAGAAGTATTGTTTTTTTCTCGTTTAGAAACAAAGAATACATGTGCTTTAAAAAATGAATTTGGGTTTTGTTTTGCACAAGGTATTCTGAAGCATTTATTTTAACAAAACAAAGCGAACTAAAAATAATGAATACTTGCCTGCTTTCAAGGAATATATGTGTGAAATACTGGAACTTGATGACCTCCCTATAAAAAGGCTGACTAAATTTTCAAAATGCCAAGTTACGTGGCAGAGTTTCCTGAAAGGGCAATGCATATCAGCTTTTACTACTGTTTTGGATTACACCTCCCTTTCTCCTGAACCCCGCTGCAAAGCAACTTCAACATCATCCTCTGGGGCAATGGAACCATGCACTATACACCTGATATTTTCCATGGATTTTTAAGGAATTTGCCTTTTAAGTTGAGGAATAGGCACAGAAAGGAAATCTTGCAAAACAAAGACAAATACATATGTGGGAAGGAAACAGAAACGATAGCTTGCATCTTTGGCAAAACATCATTTACTCCCACTGAGAAGTTACACTGGGAAAGAAATGCAACCAACCAGAAAGGGAATCAACCAGAATTTTAAAGATATTAGCTACACATATCTGCATCAACCATGACTATGGTGAAACAAAAAATGCTCCAGCTTATCCAAAACACTGTAACTCTGGCTTTCTTTTTGCTTTGTCTTCAAGTCTTTCTTACTTCACTTAATTATTGAGAAAACAAGATGACTTGGCTGACCCAACTGTTCACAAAAGGAAGGCCCAGATAAGAACAGGACTATAAAAGCTTTCTTGGTTTGATATTAGCAAATGACATTGGCAGGCAAGTCCTCCCAAGAAGAAAATCTAGGCTGAGAGTGGTTTATTAACCTAACAGGTTTTTTTCTTGACTATAGGTCCCAGAATACCTTCTTGGTTATAACAATTTGCCAAGTCAACAGCTATGTTTGCCATTCAGCTTTCTTCAAATTTATGACCAAAATATGTTCTGTCAGAGCCAAGATATAAGCTCAGTTTTCCCCAGTTTTTTTTATTACACAGGAAACTACCATCACATACAAATAAACTTGCAAGATATTAAACATCAATTTGACGTAGCCAAAGATTCCAGAGTAAGACAGAGATATGGAAAAAGTTGTTTGACTCATTAAATTCATTACAGTCAAAGAACCCTATGGCAAAGGCTGATAAACATGATGTAGGATTCTGTTTTTATTTTTTCTCCAGCTTAGAATGCATTAATCTGCTGAGGCATTTTAAGGATTTGAATTGCTTTGCCAATATTTATTTGAGATGCAGCTAGAAACTACAAGTTGATTATGAAGCCAGGAAAAGCAGAACAGCAACATTTAATGGGCTAAATGGATGGATGATAAGTCATCCCACAAGAGGCAGATAAAAATAAGTGAAAATAAACTGTTAGTAATGTGTGCTAGATAGTTCACAAATGCAGTTCTATGTTTTCTTGAGTTGAATATACAGCATTCTATAGCAATATTACCTATATCAGCATAAGTTTTTTAGGGATGAATATTACACACCCTGAAAATAATTGTGCAGTGGAAGGAAATTAGGTTTATGTAATTTTGGATAATAAAAGACCTGGGGATATGTTTTCAGTGTAAGATCCTCTTCTAAAATTTATTTGATTGAAATTAGTTTAAAATGTCTTTAAAAAATAAAAAAATAAATCTAGCACTTTGGAAGGCTGAAGAAGTTAAGTCACTTGAGTTCAGGAGTTTAAGACCAGCCTGGTCAATATGGCAAAACCCCATCTCTACCAAACCACAAATATTAGTTGGGTGTAGTGCCACATGCCTGTGGTCCCAGCTACTCAGGAGGCTGAGGTAGGAGGATCGCTTGTGCCTGAGTGGTGGAGGTTGAAGAGAGCTGAAATCATGCCATTGCATTCTAGCCTGGGTGACAGAATAAGACCCCATCTAAAAAAAAAAATTAGACAAAGCATAAACTCTTCTGTCTGTTGCTGATTTGTTCTCTTGGTTTATGTTACTGTAATGCAGTAGTAATTTGGTGGAACACCCAAAAAGGGACACAATGATAAAACCCCATAAAAATTTAACTTTGCTGGAAGAAATGGAAGGTACCCAAAGGATGGTGACATGGTTTGGCTCTGTGTCCCCACCCAAATCTCATCTTGAATTGTAATCCCTACCTATGCAGGTAGAGACCTGGTGGGAGGTAACTGGATCATGCGAGTGGTTTCCCCCATGCTGTTCTCATGATAGTGAGTGAGTTTTATAAGAGAGTTTTCACCTTTCACTCTTTCCCTCTTTCTGTGGCCTGCTGCCAAGTAAGATGTATCTGCTTCCTCTTCTGTCATGATTGTAAATTTCCTGAAGCCTCCCTAGCCATGCAGAACTGTGAGTCAATTAAACCTCTTTTATTTTTATTTTTTATAAATTACCCAGTCTCAGGGAAGTTATTTATAAGAGTGTGAAAATGGACTAATACAGATAGAAAGAGATATCAAGAGCAGTTGGCTGAGATGGACTTCATGCCTTCTGGGAAAAGAAAATGCTATGATTTTTCTATGTCTGGAATTGGAAGGACTGACTATGAGAAATAGCATCTACCCTAGCCAGGCATGTAGAAGTAGTTTTCCGATCAATATCCAGTAAAGGGATCTTCATCCACATACAGAAAAGAAAAATGAATGTGGGAAACCAGAGCACTGATCAGAGCTTTGCAAGGCAGGGCACCCTGCAGAACCTGGAACCAGCCTTCAATGGTCAGGGAGAGACCTCAGTTTGGTTCTTGTCCTTTGTCTACATTCTGAATGGCATGAGAATTCCTGAAAGTTACTGTAATCCAAAGATACTGAACTTTCTTGCAAAGCATTTTTCAGGGTTCCCACCTAGGCCTAGTTTCCACCTGGTATGTACGTGGCCAACATATCCAGACCCATTATCTCTCTCATTCATATTGGGTAGTTATATTTCAGCAGCAATAGTGACAAAGTATTCCTGAGACTCTCTCAGGTTAATTATTCAAGAAAAATAATCACCGTTATTTGAGAGTCAGAGGCCACTGAAAGAGATAGAGAAAGGAAATTATAAAGAGCTTCAAACATCCATCTGCATTCCATACTTAATTTAAATTCAAAGAGGTTCCTGTTCCAACTGTCCAGTTGGTAAAGTATAATAATTACCGTAATAACAACTAGAAGAGTTTTAATTTAAATCTCTGTTGTAACCTTGAGGTTCTGTTTCTTGGACAATGCTTCTTAATATAGACAGAAGTTATAACTAGTGAAATTATTGAATCCATTCGATGTGCAATGAAAACCAAAGAAGCTTCATATAAATCCAGTTAACATCACCATTCGATTTGGGTTCACTTCTCTAGTACAAGTTAGCTACCACCTGAATTAATAATTCCACATCTAAGATGAATATAATAAATAATAACTTCATAAAAACAAATATATGTAATACATCCTGATATTTATAAATATCTATTGAGGACCTGCTCAGGAACCAGTGCTGTGGGTCTAGGGATAAACAAACCAGATTTGAATATTCTTTTTGGAAGCTTACGTCCTGGTTGAAGAGACAGATAGAAAGTATGGGAAGAAATATACAAACCAAGACATTTCTAATTTTACATAGTGGTATAAAGAAAATATACGTGTAGAGAAAAATTGGAAGTAAGGCCATAGGATGATTGAAAATTTTGAAATGCCTCAGTAACTTATATTTATTGGTTTGGAAATTGGGTAGAGCTAGAGATAATTTGCCTGACTTATAACAGATGCTATGAAAATAAAGAGTAACAAAAATATTTACTGAGAAAATATTATTTGCCAGGAGCTGTGTGTTATCTCATTTTACTGTACTATTACACCCATTTCACAGATGAGTAAGAAGCTCAACAAAGTTAAGATCCAAGGTACAAGACAGTAAGTGATAGAACTGGAATTTGAATTTTGGTCTATTTTATGCCAAAATTTGTCACACGATTCCTTCTTTCGTGTGAAAAAGAAAGGAAGGAAAACATTTTCATCAGTAAATCTTATTTTAGACCTCTAAAAATAATGACAATTTAAGGTTTCCAGCACAGGATATATTTATACTAACATATATAAATCAACCACTTCACTATCTGACAGCACAAAAACTTAGTTGAAAAAAAGTAGTCAACAAATTACCTTATGGAGATTGCAAATTGTAAACTACAGTTGTTCCTCCTACTTGGGTGCTCTTTTCAAAAGACAAATGATAAAACTTCTATTTTAAGACAAGTTCCACGGAGATAGCTCTGAGATGAATCCTGGGTTGGTTTATGTTAAAATTAACTTTATTTATTGAGAAGGTAAGTAGTAAATATAGACTCAGAGTCTCCCTCTCTTTCTTCTTTTTCTCTTTTTATTTAATGTATCACATTTTAATTCAACTGTTAAATCCCCAAGGTTGACAAACCAAATACAGAACTTTTTGTTAAGTAAACTATTTTCGAGGAATGTAACACAAATGAAATAACCTATTATAATGACCCTTTTTCATTGTTCAAGATGATTTCAGGATTTATCACTAAATTTTCTTAGAAATACAGAGCTTCTCCACATCTGAATCTGCATCAAACAAAAACTTTCTTGACTCTACCATTTTTTCCCTGATTAATTCATGGTATATCTGATATCTATTAATTATCCTCAAGGAAAGCAATGGAAAGCTGAGGAAGCCAATAAGCATTTCAGTTGCCACAGAATTTTCAAAAGCTTTTATCAGCTACATTAGCCTAAATCTCTCCAAATACATCAATTTTATTCTCCCTTACTAGACATCTTTATTACATATATTTCTTCTCCTCTGGTAATAATCTTTTTCATATGAATTAATTGCATAAGTGGTAACAGGATAGAAAAACATCAAGAATAATAACACCTATTGCATGCCCACTAAGGCAAGCAGATTGCATACCTATGTATGCCTCAACAACGAAAGGAAGAAAAATTTTAAAAAATGTATAAAAGAAAAGGCAATAAAATCTGTTTGCATAGTAGGGTTTATTTCCACTGTTTTAATTTTGAGGCAACTGAAGCTCAGAAAGTTTTAAAAGATTAAATGATTTTCCCAAGAATATGTAGCTAAAGTGTTACAAAATCAGAACTTAAATGTCAGGGTCTAAAAGCCTGACATTTTTAAATCACACTAAACTGTCTTTCATATCTGTAAAATATCTATAATAATGTACCCTTTGGGCAGTGGTTAAGATAATTAAGATGTTTATAAAGTGCCTAGTTTGATGCTAGAAAATGGGAGACATTCCAAAGATGGTTAATCAATTTTGGTATCTAGAAATGGAAAGTTGCTACATGAAATAAATTCCAAAAATGTAGAACTGACTTTGGAAATGGGTAAGGGGTGGAAGCTGGAAGAATAGTAAGGAGCACAGTAGGAAAAACTTGTAATATCTTAAAGAATGTCTAGATCATTGTAAACAGGGACCTTAAATGTGCTTGATGGTGAAGACACAGAAAGAAGTGAGGAGTATAGTAGAGAAAAGCTATTATCATCTCAGAAAGTAACTAAATCATCATAAACAGTGTTTTAGTAGAAATTTGAGTGTTAGTGGCTGGGCATGGTGCCTCACGCCTGTAATCCCAGCACTTTGGGAGGTCGAGGCAGGCAGATCATGATGTCAAGAGATCGAGACCATCCTGGCCAACATGGTGAAATCCCAGCTCTACTAAAAATACAAAAATTAGCTGGGCATGGTGGTGCACACCTGTAGTCCCAGCTACTTGGGAAGCTGAGGCAGGAGAATCGCTTGAACCCAGGAGGCAAAGGTTGCAGTGAGCCAAGATCGTACCACTGCACTCCAGTCTGGTGACAGAGTGAGACTCTGTCTCAAAAAACAAAAACAATCCAAAACAACAACAAAAACACTGCTAGTGAGGGCTCAGAAGGCCTCACTGTGTATTCCAAAGTGGAAGAAGAAACATCCTTGCTACGTAGTGACAGAAAACGTAGTCAAATTTTGTCATGAGGTTAGGTGGAAAGCAACACTACTAAATGATGACTTTGGATATTTACCTGAAGAGATTTCCAAGCCGTGTAGATGGGCCAACCCAATTACCTCTCACTGTTTATGATAAAAGATGAGAGGAAAGCATAAGTTAACGAAAGGTCTGTTAAGCAAACAGGAACGAGGACTTTATGATTTGAGAAATTATCAGCCTATACAGACTTTAAAATATGTTAAATTTAGTTTTATTGCCAGGAACTTGAGTCCTGAAGAGAAATCCAAGGGTCTGGCTGGATAACACTTTGCCAGTGCCTCACAGGGATCTGAAAGTTAGAGTAGTCAGTCAAATAAAAGGATCTTTGAAGAGATTAGGGGTGTGGAATATGAATTGCACCAGCCATCTCAGCAGAAGCCAAGAATGGAGATGGGATTATCCAGAAAACATTTGTGAAGAAGCCTTTTGTCTAATGAAGTACATCTCCAGATATAGATGGGAGATCCATAAAGCTTTTGATAATGTTGTAACAGAAACACTGCAGCTTGGACAGAAAAGGACAAAGTGAAGATGAAATGAAAGAAGGCTGTGGAACCCCACTCCCATCCCCCTGCTCCACCCTCTCCCAATCCCTGCCCCACAAGGCTATTGGCAGGAAACAGGCTGATAGAACTACTCAGCAGCAAACACCCTTCAAGAAAAAGGATGGATAACACCACAGGCAGAGCTGCAGGCCCAGAAAGCAAATACTGAAGCCATGGAGGTTTATTTCCAGGAATTGGATTCTCATAGTATATGCCCAGCTGGATTTTAAAATTGCTTGGAATGTGTGACTTCTTTTCTCCTTCTATTTTATCTCCCATGGATCAGAAATGTCCGTAACTGTTATTCAATGCCCGCTCCACCATTCCATTTTCGGGAGCAGATAACTTGTTTTCTAGCTTCACAAGTCTACAGATGGAGAGAAGTTTTTCCCGTAATGAATTATACCCAGAACCTCATCCAAACTTAATTTAGATGATGTAGACGATGAGATTTTGGCACTGCAGAAACTTTGAGAATCTGAGCTGAAAATATAAGATTTTGGATGTGAGTTGATGTTTTAATGTGTTGAGACTTTGGGGTACCTTGGGAAGGAGCAAATGTATTTTCTATGTGGGGTGGACATGAATCTTTTGGGGCCAGACTGCATACTGTGGAGCAGGCTGAATAACGATTCCCAAAAATGCCATGTCCTTCTCCCTGGAACCTATGAATACATCCCATGACATTGTGAAAAGGGCTTTTCAAAAGTGATTAAACTAGGATTTTGAGATGGGGAAATTATCCTGGATTATCCAGCTGGTCCCAATTAATCATGAGTCTTTGTAAGTGGTAGGCAGTAGTTCAGAGTAAAAGGAAGTGATGGCATGACAGAAGCAGAGTTGAAGTGTTGTGCTTTGCAAATGGATAAAGGAATGAAAAACCACAGAATGCATGTGACCTCTAGAATTTGGAAGAGTTGAGAAAAACAGATTTTCCCCTTTAACCTCCAAAAGACATGTAGCTCAGCAGATACCTTGATTTTAGTCCGTTAAGACCCATTTAAGACTTCTGAACTCCAGAATTGTAAGATAATAAATTTGCACTGTTTTAACCCCCTAAATTTGTAGTAATTTGTTACAGTGATAACAGAAAATGAATACAATATAATAATAATTGTTATTGCGCCTTGTAATTAATCTACTTAGCAATTGAGATTGATATCTTTTTCATATGCATTATTCAGATTATTATTTTTTCTTTTTTTTTTTTTTTTGAGATAGGTCTTTCTCTGTCACAGAGGCTGGAGTGCAGTGGCGCCATCACAGCTCACTGTAACCTCTGCCTCCCAAGCTCAAGCTATCCTCCCACCTCAGCTGCCCGAGTTCCTGGAACCACAGGCATGCACCACTACTCCTGGTTAATTTTTGTATTTGTAGTAGAGATGGAGTTTTGCTGTGTTGATCAGGCTGGTCTTGAACTCCTGAGCTCAAAGGATCTGCCCACCTCAGCCTCCCAAAGTGCTGAGATTACAAGCGTGAGCCACGACACCTGGCTTACTATTTTATTAAACAGAAAATACTGAGCAGAAAGGGGATATTTCATTATAAAGAATTCTGATTTTGTTTATTGCCTGAAAATGTATTGTGTTGCAATAAGGTGAGATACATACTATTTGGCCACAAATAAAATATTTTACATATTTAATATTTGGTTTCTATAACAGTTTTTAAAAATATTTTATCATATAAGCTCAAACTTCTTGCTAACATCATTTTGCCTACAGTAATTCTGTCTTCCCCTTGTAATTTAGAACAAATAGCTACAATAGCAGAGTTACTATTTTTTTTTTCTATAACTGAAATGGAAATACAATTTTATAAGGAGACTTTTATTTGACTAAATAAAGCTGACAAAATGTATGTAAAATAGACATAGTGAATTTTTGAAAGAAATTTGTATATGGATCTTTGGAGGTGGTTTGAGTTACAGAAGCTAGATGCCTTAATAGTTTAAACATTCTTCTTAAAACTTTTTGGATTCTATATTCCTACTACTACATACTTTAAGCACAAACAGAATATATAAAAATGTAAATTCTTATCTTTATATACTACATACACTTATTATGATATGCATATCATATCTCATATACACAAAAATCTAATGAAAGAAATAAAGAAAAATTGAAATGAGCCTTTTTCCTATTTTCTTCTCATATCCCTATTGGTCATTTTAGATGCCTGCAGAAATGTACGCAGCCAGTGTGAAGATTGCCATTTGTAAAACTTGAAGGTAGAGGCAAGCAGTACTTGGTTTTTTGAGCAAATTAATTCACATCAAAGACTCCACACTGTTTCTGGAAATTAGAAAGAGCTTAACAAACTTTAAATTAGTAGTTGTGGTTATTATTATTTTTGCTTAAGAAAACTTACGAGACTTTTTGCTTGTGATATTTTCCTGGGTTTCAGTTTTGCTTGGGGGAAAAACAAGTGACTTTAGGAGAGGCCAAAAATTCATCAATCTTGAGTAATGCATTTATTTTAAATTTTGACAGACTTTCCCTACCTATAACATTTATCTCAGTCATGTTGACTTGTTCTGATCACTCTTTTCTGATCACAACATTTTCTGATCACTTGTTCTGATCACAACATTTGTGATTTTATTGTTTTCATTCATATTTTAATGTAGGTTTTGTATTTGAGTGTGTTTTTCCATGAGATACTTCTAAAGGACAGAAAAGCATTTATTCTATGTACTCCCAGTCCTGTCCATAACATAAGCTAAAATATAAATGCTTTCTTAGTCAGATTTTGTATTATAACAAGCATTTCCTAGGATGACGAGATACTATTGGTTTAGTGAGAGGCACACGTGATGTTTATGAGAAGAAAAGAAAAAGGAAAGAAAATATATTCTCCTATTTTCTCGAACTTCCATGCCTTCTAGGTTCTCAGCAAGCATTATCAATAAACCCTTATTTAGTTTTAAAAGTTATAGCCCTTTAATTAAAAAATTTCTATAATAGTTTGCAATTTATTAAGTGTTTTCCTTCTGTGGGAAGAGTTCCGTAAGTTCACTTAAAGATAGCAGAATGTTTTAGTGGAAAGAGAGATTGCTAACTTCTAATACTTGAGTCTGAGAGTTTTAGTCCTTTGTGTTTTAAAATGATCATTTCCTTCTTTAATCCACCAACCCCTCCTGTAAACACACCCACTCAGAGCAGTCAGGTATAAAATTAGAAGGAACAGAAATAATAAAAGAATGGAAAACATGAGATAACATTTCTAAAAATAATTCCTGTTACAAAAGCAGATCATTTTGAAACCAGTAAGAGGGCGTTAAGTCCTCTCCAGACTGAATTTCTCAATTGTCCTTCATGGGTGCTGCCGTTAGCAGTAGACTGGGACCTCACATTTCTCAATAACCTTCCGGTGTCGATCACCTGTGATTTTTATAAGATTGCCCAACGTGATGTAAAGTTTCTTTTTATGTCCAAGATAAGTACATGTTCCCACTATACTTCCTCATTGCTTCTTTCTTCCTCTTACTGCCACTGTTTACCCCGGCCCAATATGCAGTGTCAGCCCTTAGTAAAATTGTGAAATTTGTAAATTATCTTAGGCTTCTTCATTTTTTAATACCTCCCTACAGCAAGTTGATGAGATGTCCTGTAGAAAAATTATTAAGCTTGTTTTGTGTATTTCCTAATAATTTCCACTAGGATAAGAAGGTGGGTTTTTTGTTTGTTTTTTGTTTCATTTTATTTTTATTTTTTAGACAGGGTTTCATTCTGTTGCCCAGGCTGAACATAGCTCACTGCAGTCTCAAATTCTGAAACTCAAGTGATCCTCCCACCTCAGCCCCCTAAGTAGCTGGGACTACAGGCACATACCACTACACCCAGTTAATTTTCATATTTTGTAAAGACAAGGTCTTGCCATGTTTCCTAGACTTATCTTGAACTTCTAGACTCAAGCAGTCCTTACTCCTTGGCCTCCCAAAGGGCTGATATTACAGGTGTGAGCCACTGTGCCCAGTAGAGATAAATTATAGGAAAAGAGAATTTAGACTAGAAAGAGAAAACCTGTTTAATAACAGACATTGCCCAAGAAATAAGAAGACTGACTTGGGTAAGGTGAGAATACAAAAGTGTTTCTAGGTAACTACTTAAAATGGGTGGCTGGAGACAGTATATGTAACACAACACTTGTGAGTTGGAACCCAGGAAGTTAAAAGACATATATACTGGACTATGCTTATTATGATAGTAATGTATTCTCATTGAAAAAAAAAAATAAGTCCGAGTTGTAGGAAAAAACAAAAACACCCTCAAACATACATTTTCTTTGTTCTGTCCCCTGAAACTACAACTCATTTAGTGTGTATCATCTCACCCTTTTTTTTTTCCTTTAGACAGAGTCTCACTCTGTCGCCCAGGGTCTTGGCTCATTGCAACTCCACCTCCCGGGTTCAAGCGAATCTTGTGCCTCAGCCTCCTGAGTAGCTGGGACTATAAGAGTGTGCCACCATACCCATCTAATTTTTTAATTTTTTGTAGAGATGGGGGATTTCACCATGTTGGCCAGGCTGGTCTCCAACTCCTGATCTTAGGCGATCCGCCCACCTGGGCCTTCCAAAGTGCTGGGATTACAGGCGTGAGTCACCGCACCCAACCTTTCTCACCCTTTTTTTCTGTTTATATAAATATATTACAATAGCAAGAGGAAACATTGTCAAGCACAGTTCACTAGTCTCATGTCCAAAACTTCCCTATGACTTCCTGCTGCATGCAGAGAAGAAGGCAAAGTCCAGGGAGAAGCTGGCCTCCCTACTACAAATGACCTCATCTCCTGCCTCCCGTCCTCACTTCCTCTGCATTAGCTGCACTATTCTTCAAGATCTGGGACACACAAGACTCTCTCCAGGCATCAGGCCTCCTGCAGGTGTTGCTTCTGTCTGCCTGGATTACTCTTTTCTCCAGTATTCATCTTTATCTTTATGTAATTCCCTCATCTTTATGTCTTTGCTCAGATATCATTTTATTATTAACTTTTTTGTTTTCCTACACTTACTGTTCTACATATTTTTATAAATGGACTCAAAGCCTTTGTCACTGCTGCAACCATCTTCCCAGAAACCTACTGACTGCTTGCAATTCAACAGATAGATAGGACTCATGCTAATATAATTCATGTTCTTAAATCTTTTCTTTCAGCATACCTTTTAAAATTCCACTTGGCCTTAAGATTTTATCATTGAGTCATTCACTTGAGCAATGTCTTCTTTTTCTCTCGTTTTAATTGAGATTCTCAGCTTGCCATTTTTCCTGCCCAGAGCCCCTCTGATGGTAAGGAAGGGCAAGTGAGCCCCAGAATTGAGAATTTGCATGGAAGTGTTTCTGGCTTTGCCCTGGAAGGAACTGAGGGCAATCCAGTGGTATTAGACAGCAACTTTTATTGAAGCAGCAGTGCACAGCAACAGCAGAGGTCCTGTTCCAGGTAGAGCGGGGCTGTACTATAGCCAATGTGTTCAAGGAAGCAGCTCAAGGGCAGTTCTGCAGTCAAATTCATGCTCACTTTTAATTACATGCAAATTAAGGGGCAGGTTGTTCAGACTTTTCTAGAAAAAAGGTGGTATTTTTCAGGTCATTGCCATGGAAAGGGGTGGCAACCTCTGGGTGTTGCCATGACAATGGTAAACTGAGATGGCACTAGTGGATATGTCTCCTGAAGAGATGCTTTCACCTCTTCCTTGTTTCAGCTGTTCTTCAATCTGGTCTGGAGTTGAGTCCCCACCTCCTACCTCAACTGTGTGTTTTATGCTCGTCTTGCTGATTGTGGATTACATCTTTCTGTATTTTCTTCCTATCAAGTGTATCTGGTTCTGTGGGAAACTTTTCCCAAATGGCAAATCCATCTAGGACAAAAAAAAAAAAATCTAAAAAACTTACCGATTTTCTTAATAATCCAAAGGAATGCATTTCAAATAGCAGGATTCAGATATCAAAAGTAGGCATTTCTCTTGCTTCTTATAACATAATTTTTTTGTACCTACCAGCCAAGGAATAGAGCAAGACCTTTGGTCTTGGAAAATATTTCCTCTTTCATTACAGTCCAGGGAAATTCAAAAGATTCGAAATCCATCGTGATTTCTCAAATATTCACTATCACTTATTAAAGTACATGTTGCATACAGATATGAAAGGTCAACAAGAAAGATGGCTTTCCGGTCCTTAACTCTTTTGGAGTAGTTTACCTTTTCATCTAGTTTCTGAAAGCAAGAAACCCGAGAGTAAAAACAGCGTGTGCTCCTGACAGCTGCAGCACTGAGATAACTGCATTTCCACAGGAAGAGACACTCGTAAGAACTGATACAGTGATTCGAATTAACTGAGATAATCTTGACACTGATCGTCGTGTTATCTTCCTAGAGTTATGGATTGCCACATTCCTTTTCTGTCTTATATTTTAAAATGTTAACTAATTTGTTTAATATTTCTTCCTTGCCAGAGCAAAATTAGAAGTAAAGTTTTCTTTGACCTCTGGCATCTCTCTGTTATTCTTTTTGATAATATTTGTGGTTCTGTTAGCCTCCATTACAAATAATACCCCCTCTTCTTGTGGTAAATGAAATAGAACATATAATCATAATAGACTGACATCCATGTTGTCTCCAAGATAGGGAGAATTATGAATGAATTTATAAATGTTTTAAAATTAGGCAACAATATTTGAGATTATTTTTCCAACAAAAACATAGAGCTTATACCTAGGTTTCCTAATATGAAGTAAGATACTTTTTTAAAGTTTCAGCTGTCAAATAAAACCCTCAAATTTTCCTGGTGTGTTAGTTCAAAATAAATGCACACTTGTTTCATTGTCACAGGATTCTCTAACTATTCTCTCCATACTTATTTTACAAATTTGATAAGCATTGACGTCAATACTCTTTCCTTACTTCCAACTCTATTCACTCCATGATGGTATCAAATCATTTCCTGAATGAGAGAAAAAATCATAAATATTTTACTGTGGTCGAATCATTATGTCAAGTGCTTCCTGATTGTCTCTTTGCACTGTTTATTTTTTGCTTTCTAATGGGATGTGGTTTGGTAAGAGCGTGTAGAATGAATGAGATTTTTGGATGTTGATATTACTCATGCCATTTGGAATATTTCAAACATGAGTTTAATTTTACCTGGCCTAATTTTTTATTTTCTGCAGGTTGCAGTATATTACTTCTAATATATAGCAAACATTCATTTCTTTTATACTTAAAAGTTGTATTTTCACTTTGTATCCAATGTAATGTCTATTGAAGCAAAAATTAGTTGTTTTTAAGGTACTTTCTACAATGGCCTGTACTAGCCAAAGAAGATTTCTAGCCGTGCACTTTTGACTATGATATTTTACTCCAAGAAATTTCAAGTTTACTTTTAGAAGAAACAAATCTTCCAATACCTTGATGGCTTCTGACGGAATTGCTCGGCATCATAATATGCTAGCTAATTTACCTGGTTTAGTCTTCCTCATTGCCACCACCATCTAAATTGGTTAGTCAGCCACTCAGCACCATTCCTTCTCATCAGTAGTACAATAATAACAAAAATACCAGCAAAATAATACGAGCTTACTACATGCCAGAGTGAGTGGTTCATGCATACTAGACAATCTGCCAGGTATTTTATCTGTATTATCTCAATTACATGTTCACAGGCGTCCTAGGAAGCAGCTACAATTGTTATTGCCAATTTACAGATGAAGTAACTTAACTGATATCTTGGCCAGTAAATTGTGAAGCAGAATTTCAACCTGTGAACACTGACTCTAGAAATTGTACTTTGAACTGCTTGACTCTCATTCTTGTCTGTAACCAGCTTCCTAAATGCCTGAAGTGATTAGAGAAACAAGGAGATTTTTACCTTAAAATCTAAGCATTCTCTTTATCTTAAAAAAAAAAGCATGCATTCCTTTTATCTTAAAATTTTATACCTCTAGCTGGGCACGGTGGCTCATGCTTGTGGTCTAAGCACTTTGGGAAGCCAAGGCGGGTGGACTAACAGGTCAGGAGTTTGAGATCAGCCTGACCAACATGGTGAAACCCTGTCTCTACTAAAAATACCAAATTTAGCTGGGTATGGTGGCACGTGCTTGTAATCCCAGCTACTCAGAAGACTGAGGCAGGAGAATCACTTGAACCCAGGAGATGGAGGTTGCAGTGAGCCAACGTTGTGCCATTGCACTTCAGCCTGGGCAACAGAGCAAGACGCCATCTCAAAAAAAAAAATTCTATACCTCCATGATTAAAATATTACATCCAAAATACTAAAATTAAAGTAAGAAGCATCTCTACTATGAATAAGGTGTGTTATTCACAAGTAGTTGGTAACTTGGAAGCACAGAGTGACTGGCATACAATCTGACGATAAGTGCTATTGGACAGAGAAGATCTCATAAAAAGTACTATTTCTCTCAAAAACAAGGATGGCAGTGACGAGACTCAGACTTGAGGAATGTAGCTAAAGGCTCCAAAGTTGTAGGGAAGTAGTGGAAACAGGAAGGACAGACCAAAAGAGAATCCGTCAATAGCAGCTCTTCAGGGTTTGATAGCTTGGGTCTGAGGATACACACCACCTGTTTTGCATGCTTGTCCAAGGCCTGGCTTTCTAATTTAAGCTTCCATTTTATTTTCCCCACTATCATGCAAAACAGTATTTGTCACTTTAATGAAATACTGAAGGACTATATTCTTTCCAGGGATGGTGCTGTGAGATTTGCATTGTCATCATCAAGAGTCACTTTTAGCCTAAGGGTTTTAGAAATATAACCAAAATAATCCACCACTTTGGGTTGGATTGGTATTTTTTTAAGGGGTGCATTGCAATTCTCTACTTCAGTGTAAGACTTTCGTTATTCATTTTATTTTTTCCATTTTTATTTTATTTCCTTTTTTTTTTCCTTTCTCTGATACTTATTCTCTCATCTTTAAGATTTTCTTTCCCTGAACCTCAGCTGATGTGCATTTCAGGAATCAGAGCTACCTACCAGTTGAACTCTTCACTGATGACAATAATGACAAGAGCACCTGGAAGTCGTGTTCTCCAAGGTGAGTAATGCTATCCCTCATTGTGTTCCCAGCCTTTTATGTTCTCTCCTCTTATCAGGAAACAATGTTTCTCATTCAATTTTAAAAGTCAACAGATTAGAATGGAAGTCAGACAAAAGCAAAGACTGTGCAACTGTCCAGTTCTAACTCAGCTTTTATGATGAGGCCTTTGTTCCCTTTGGACAAGAGTGTATTTAGAGTCTGAATTTTAAAATGTGCCTGTACTAATACGATTTCTATCTGATGTAAACAAGTATCATTCCCTCAAACAGCACTTCTCTTTAAAATAAATAGTAGCATGATATATTTAAAGGTTTTTTTCCTCCTTTGACTACTAGAACAAAAAAACAAAGAGCTCCCTAGATAGTCAAAAAACAGTGTGACATCTGTTCTTGCCAGTTAAGGCATCTCTTTAATCACTTGGAAAGAAAAACACTGATGATAATTTTTAAGACACACGTTGTAAAAAGTGTTCAAATGAATAAAACCTTGGGAGTACCTAGTATTAAGGAAAACTGCATGAGAGTCTAAATCAGAATGAAGATTCAGAGAGAAAACCTCATTTCTCCCATTATGTGTTAACCAAGTGTTTCTAAAAGGGCATAGAGATGCCTATTTAATTAAAAGCTGTTTATTTTAATGGGCTTTAGAAAATAACCCACTGAATTTAGGGTTTCATTATACTGAGGTTGTATTATACAAGTATGTAACAGAGAAACACATTTATATTACATTAAAAGATGACAGTAACATATAGCAAAGACATGATTGCATTTGGTTGACAGAAATTTAGGGACCATGTTCTATCCTAAGCATTAGATATACATTGCCACGTAATTTTAAGGGAAAACAAATCTGCTCTATTATAGGAGCATATATTAAGATACTGTCAAGTGAAAATGTGTTAAAGCCTCAGTTGCATTGTCATGCTTGAGTGTTTCATTGGTTCACAAATAGTAATTTGTACACAAAAAGTCATTTTATAAGAAAATTGTTTTTTCTTTAAAAAATCAAAAACAGGAAATAAAAACATTTTATTAGAAACCACAGCAACAAAACATTTCCTTGACGGAATGCTATAATTCTGGTCTTGCCATCATGTTGTAAAATCACTCTGCTTTTGTGGAAATGGTTTTTCCACAGCGCAAAGATCTGATCTGGTTAATTTCAAAGGATCAGTCTTGATTTTTGAACATCAACGTCTGTCTTTTTTCTGTCTGTCCACCAAAGCCTTGGAGTTCATTTTTTATTCGAACAAAATAAAAATGAAGGTAGAAGAAATGTGGAAAGAGATGAGCTATAAGCCATTCTTTACTTTTCAAAGAAATATTTCTTCCACAATGGTTGAGGAGCAAACAGTTGGTAAAATTCCAGGATACCAAGTCACAAAGCAGAGGTACTGGGGATTTTAGATGTTGATACAATCCAGAGTGAAAAAAAAAAAAAAAAAAAAAGTTGGCAGCAAAGAAAGAGGAAAGGAAAGAGAATCCTGTGACAAGTTACTGTTCCAAATAATTCCAGTGGCCACCCTTTCCTTACCCACCCTCATGTAGAAAAAAATGGGGAAAAATGCAGACCATTGGGCAGCTCATCTAAGTTTCTTTGGGCTGAAAATCTATGGTGGAAATTTCATATACAAGTGTTATTTTATGAGATTATCTGTCTTTTATTTTTATTAAAGTGGCCAAACATTCTCCTAAATAGACCTGTCCCTGGAATCTTAGAGTTTGGATTCTCCTCCTTGAAGCAAAATGCATAGAGACTGATTAAAGTGGAAGAAACACACACACACACACACACACACACACACACCCCTAAACAAACATTACTCAAACTTTGATTTTTAAAAAATTTTTCTGTCTTAACCAAGTAGTTCCACTTCATTCGTTTTCATTCAAATCCTGAAGAATTCTAAATATTTTATATTATAAATTGGCATGAGAGGAGTCTATGTTGTGTATATTAGTTGACACTATACAGAATCCCAAGAAATAAAATGTATTTACATTTATTTCTAAAAGGTACTTACACTTCAAGGCTGGGAACAGAGGCTTGCACCTGTAATCCCTTCACTTAGGGAGGTCAAGACAGTAAGATTGCTTGAGCCCAGGAGTCTAAGACCAGTTTGGGCAACATAGTGAGACCCCGCTCTACAAAAAATATATTTAAAAAATAGCTTGGCACAATGGTGTATGCTTATATTACTAGCTACCCAGGAAACTGAGGTAGAAGGATCACTTGAGCCCAAGAGGTCAAGGCTGCAATGAACCATGATCACATCACTGCACTCCCACCTGGGCAAAAGAGTGATATCCTGTCTAAAAAAAAAAAAAAAATACACTTTCAGAATGACTTCCAAAATAGTATCAGGCTTCCTTTGTTTTATACCTTTAAAAGATAGAATGATATTTATACATTTTGTGATCTGACTCCAAAGCATGGTAAAGACATCAATAAGCCATGTCCTAGTTTCTATTCATATGTCTCTTTATTTCAACAATGATTGATTTTTCTAACTTTGAAATTCCCCAACACATTAATAAAACACACTCTCTTGTCGTGAGTCATGTTATCACTGTGATTCAGGAAGCTTATTACAAACTAAGACACATGACATATACAAGGAAATGATATGCTTGTTGAAACACTTGGGAGTTAGGAAAAATCATTTGTTTGTCATTGGTAAACAGTGGTCTCAAAACGTAGATGACCAATCTTTGAAATATGTAATAATTCTGAGAACGATAAAAATAGGAGAACAAATTTTCTTTCCATCCATCCTCTGGACAATGGTTTTCTTAGGCTCTGCAGAAAATATGTTGGATGTTGAAAATGGATGTAGTTATATGGGAACCAATAAGGTTGGATTGCAAAATGACCCTAGACTTTTTTCACATTGGGAATTGAACTGTCCTGTAACTTCATAAAGAAGGATGTGTGAAATCCAGCTGCTGAAACAACATCTGGTGGCAGGACTCCTCCTGCATTCCCCTGCTGTCTCTCTACCCAGTTCTTTTATCCACATGCCTCTCTGATCCTCTAATTTTTAAATCCCCTTCCACTTAAGGTATCTTTGCATCATGTCTCTATTACTTATTAGTGTTCATCTTGGAATATCTCAGTCTTGAATCATGTGTGTGTGTGAAAGAGAAAGAGAGAGACAGAGCGAGAGAGCAAGAGAGAGAGAGAGAGAGAGAATGACTCTTGCAGTACAAACTTTCTAAGGTCCTTAATATGACACCTGGTCTAGTTCAGGGCAATAAATAAAGAGGGCTTATACTAAATCCTGGAACAAAGCAGCAGAGTGTGGTGCTATGACCAGTGGCATGAAAATTCTGGCTTAGCACCCATCTTGAAAGGGTGGGAACATAATTGATAGTATCTTTATAAATCAGGTATCTGAGTACTCGTGGAGTAACCCTTCCTCATGAAGTTTTTTGGGGAGCAGAGAGTGAGATACTCATTTGATTTTTATTCTATAAGCACATCAAATGATTATACTAAAATAAAAAATCACTACCTGGGTTCTTTTTTTCTTCAATTTTTAGTTTTGTGGTACATGTGCAGGATGTGCAGGTTTGTTACATAGGTAAATGTGTGCCATGGTGGTTTGCTGCACCTATCAACCCATTACCTAGGTTTTAAGTCCAGCATGCAGTAGCTATTTTTCCTAATGCTCTCCCTCCCCCCACCACACCCTTCAACAGGCCCCTGTGTGAGTACCTGGGTTCTTTAGTGTTATAAGGGTTAGGTACATGACCTGCTAATTCCAACAATACTTTTCCATTTGTTTCCACTCTAATTTTTACTATATTTATTTTTGCTGTCCTTTCAACCCCTATGCCCTACTGTCTCGGTTAGGCTACCTAAAATAACATACTGGAGGATGTTATTAAAGAAGAATTAGACTACTGGGAAGTTTATATTTGCAGTTACTGTTGGGTCCTTTGGGAATTTAAAAGCTGATAGACATCATTGGATGCTACTTCAATTTCACGGATGCTCTGAAGTTATTGCAATTTTTCACCAGTTACATACAGCAAGGTCTGAGTGGATCATGGCATGGAAAGCCAAATAGTAAAAGTAATAACTTGTTTCCAGGTAGTTTCATAAGATCATTTTTTTTCCCCACTAACTTCCCAGAAGCATTGATTTTATCAATCTGGTCCTTCAATCTTTTCCTTTATCCCCACTTCCCCTATCTGCAGCATTTCCTTGCCAGTTTAGAATTCATCCCTGGGCTTACAGATCCCATGACAAATCAAGGCTTATAAGTTTTTTTGTTTTTGTTTTTTTGAGGTGGAGTCTTGTTCACCCAGGCTGGAGTGCAGTGGCGCGATCTGGGCTCACTGCAACTTCCACCTCCCGGGTTCAAGTGATTCTCCTGCCTCAGCCTCCCAAGCAGCTGGGACTACAGGCATGTGCCACCACACCCACCTAATTTTTGTATTTTTAGTGGAGACACCAGTCAGGCTTGTCTCAAACTCCTGGCCTTAAGTGATCTGCCTGCCTTGGCCTCCCACAGTGCTGGGATTACAGGTGTGAGCCATCATGCCCAGCCCAAAGTTTATAACTTTTGCCGAATTCTTCAGTTTATCAACTGTATATCTACTTCAAGACTTTTTAATCCATAAATAATGAAGATATGTAATAAAAGAATAATGATCACCATCTTTATATAAGACTAGCTATATGAATTTTAGGAAACATATTTTGGCTTAATGGGTGGGACCACATGCTAATATATACCTAATCATACTCTATTTTACAGGGAGTCTTTAAATCACAGTGCTTTCCCACTGGGTCCTGTTCATTTTAACATGATTTCATTATTAGCTAGCTGCATGCTATGCATTATACATTATTTACCTGCTACACTACTTACTCTATTGCTTTTAATAAACATTAAAATTGGCAGAGGGCAGAATGCACAATAGCATGTAGTCCAAATAGGCTGTGATAAACGTAAAACCATTAAGGAAATATATAAAACAGTGGCTTACAATGCAAATCTCTATACCACGTGTGTTCCGATCATATACTATTTAAATTGATAATTTGTTCAAAGGAACAACTCTGGGGGATTCAAATTTGTGAGATCCAGAAGAGAAGGTGTAGTTTAGATAACTGTATTTGGAAGCTTCCAAGTTTATTCTAATTACAATCACATCAATGAAACACTGATCTCAAGTAAAGGATAATGCCGAGGCTGTGTTAGAAAACATACTAGTAGGTTTTAATGATCCACTGTTTAACATGAGAAGCCTGGATGCCTGGAGCGGAGTGCCACACCAAAAAAATAGCAAAAGCAAGAAAAGGTTAAATAAATACTGACTAATTTTACCTAACTTGTACTTTTCATAGTAGCCGATTTCATTATGTTATGTCAATTCTTTTGGTTTACATGGTTTCAAGGATGAAAGTGAACCTTAGGTTTAGCTACTTGAAATGGAAATACTATTCCATCTCTCACACCAGTCTGGGCAAATTATTCATTTGATAAGAAAAAGAACTCCCAAATGACCACATAAAGTGGAGTATTCTGTAAAGCGCATTTAGCATATTACGTCCCTGAATGTAATCCCAATAGAAAATGTAATCAGAGGACCATTTAATAATTAGAAGGCCAAATAGCAGAAGCTTGTTTAATGGAACCAAAATAGGCACAAAACTGCTTGAATAAGACTGTCTCAAATGCACCATGCAAGGATGAACTCTGCACATGTATATTTCTAAGACAGTTTCTTCAGTGTTCTCAGGCTGAACAGTTTTTGTTGTTCTAACTGATGTATTTTTTATATAGATTGTATTATTTTATTTAAAAATTTTTTTGTTTTCTTCCCTTTTAAAAAAAAAAGTCCCATTCTGCTTATGTGTAGATTGTAATATTTTATATTAGGCTAGTGGTACAGACCATAGAAACATTCCGACTTATAAATATCTCCACCTGGATTTATTTTGTATTTCTCTGACAGTGTAAATCTTTTTGTTATGTTAATTTACCAATATTCCAAGGTGAATTTATCTTATGTACTTGTAAAGAGAATATTTAAGGATAAATCCCAGAGAAACTCCCCTCTTGGCTTGACATGGTCCCAAATCTACCAGGCAGGACTAGCTATGTAACTTGCAGAGCCCAGTGAAAAATGCAAATGTAGGACCCCTAATCAAAAAGAAGAGAAAAAGTGCCTTGGAGTTAATAAAATATAAAACCTTTTCTTAAAATACATAAGCTTACAAAATGTAATAGGGATAATAGCAATATATGAGTATATCATAAAAATGTAAAATTGCAAATCACATAAAAAAGATTTTGAGGTCATAATTTTACATAATAAACTGAATAATAATACTTTGTAATGTGGTATCTTCATAAGAAAATGTTTTTGTTTACTTTTCTGCAAGTATTTTTGTTCCTCAAAATGTATATAATTTTAGTAGCTTCATTTTCAACTGGTAAGATTGAAAGCACTAATATTTGCTCTTGGAAAATGCAAGTTTGCAAATATTTTTTGAAAACTTTTAATTTTGAGAAGAATCTCTCTGCTAGTATAACTATTACTGAAGCTGTTAGAAGTATTTTGTAGGCTGTGACAACTTCAGGATACATTTAAAGTAAGTTATTTCTAAATATAAATTTTAGTCCATCTACAGCTGATGAGTCCCATGGAAAAGTCTTCTTCAAAAATATTCAACTATTCATATAAATCATTTTTATGGGAGTTTGAATTTAAATTGTGAATTTTATTGTGAATTTACAGAATAGCCCTATAATATATTCCTTTGGTATCCCACAATTCGTTGAGTTTTACAGTAAACCGAAAGTGGCTTCATGATTTGCATATAATTCAAAATTCCTATTTATGCATTCTATTACTTTATCTTCATTAAAGGAAAATATTAATTTTAAGTTGTCCTTCTTGTTAGTAGTTGATCCACAGGAGCTTCAAACAAAAATAGTGCTCTTTTAGGCTGAATGCAGTAATCTTTCAATGTAATTTGTTATTGGCTGAATTGTATTCCTCCCAAATTTATATTTTGAAGTTGTAAACCCCAGTAATTTTTAACGTGACTGTATTTGGAAACAGGGCCTTTAAAGAGGTAATTAAGGTAAAATGAGTTCATATGAGTCCTTAACTCAATGCATTTTTTGTCTTTGTAAGAAGAGATCTGGACACAAGCACACACAGAAGGAAGATCCCCTGAAGACACAGGGAGGAGAAAACAGCCACCCACAGGCTGAGGAGAGGGGACATAGAAGAAACAACCCTAATGACGTCTCACTCTCGGACTTCCAGTCTCCAGACTTGTGATGAAATACATTTTTGTTGTTTCAGGTACCCGTTTATGGTACTTTATTACAGCATCCCTAGCAAACTCAAGAAATTTCTATTTCTAAACCTATGTATATTTGCTTTGAAATGTTGCAACAGTTTGCAAACCTGAAGATTTCATACCTTCTTTAAAGTAACAACCATATGCTGTGTATGTTCTTAGAATCTTGGATCTTAAAAATAATAGTGTAGTGTCAAAAGAATGTTTTATATGTTCATTTTCTCTGACACTAGAAAACGTTTTAATTCTTGTTAGCATACCATAAAAATTCACACACTGCTGATATTGATATTGAAATTGCACTGAATCTATAGAAGAAACTGGGTAGAATAAATATCCTTAGAACATTAGTACTTCCTATCAGTGAGATTTCTCCCTTTACTTAGGTCTATTTTAAGGTTTGCATATTAGTTTTACAAATTTCCCTATAAAGGGCTTTTGTAGGATCTATGCATGGGTACCTGTTGATTCTCTGAACTATATCTTCGGTTAATTTTTTTGTCTGTCTCAGGCATATACAATTGCATTTGATTTCTCTCTTTGATTATATATCCAATAAAATTGCTTAAGTTTCTTTTCATAATTTTCCTAGGCTTTTTCTACTACACTTTTATATAGCCACTTATAGCCTGTATTAATATAGAAGATGTCATTCCTTTTAATTTTATTCCATTTACATTGTTTTTTCTCTTTTCTTTTCTTTTCTATTTTATTAACAGTCCTGCTCTGTCAACCCAGGCTGGGGTGCAGTGGTGCAACCTAGACTCACTGCAACCTCCACCTCGTGGGTTCAAACTATTCTCCAGCCTCAGCCTCCCAAGTAGCTGGGATTACAGGTATGCACCACCACACTAGCTAATTTTTGTCATTTTAGCAGAGATGGGGTTTTGCTATGTTGGTCAGGCTGGTCTCGAACTCCTGACCTCAGGTGACCTACCCACCTCTGACTCCCAAAGTGCTGGGATTATAGGCACAAGCCACTGCACCTGGCCATTTTTATTTTCTTAAGTACCTTAGTTAGAACCCCAACTATAATGTCAAATAAAAATGATAATGATAAACATCTTCGTTTTCATACCTATTAAAAAGAAAATATTTTGAATGTTTCATTAGTAAGCTTTTTACTTAAGATATAGATTATATTCTCTAGCAATTTCAAGATTTTAATTTCTTTTCCTAGTTTGAAATCAGAATTTTTTCCACGATTTTTTAAAAATGCTTAATTAACATATAACTGTATATATTTATGGTATATGCAGTCATGTTTCCATACATACAAGGTATAGTGATCATATCAGGGCAATTATTAATAGTATAACCTTCATCTCAAATATTTTTCATTTCTTTGTGTGGAAAACATATAGTATCTTCTAGCTATTTAAAAATGTCTATTACTGTCAACTATAGTCATCCTAGGATACTATAAAACACTAGAACTTGTGCCTTTTGTTCTTATAGTAGAACTGAGAGGGACATGAGCTTTAAAGAGGTTCCAGGATTTGCCTGAGTTGAAATCAAAACTTCAGAAGGATATTTTCAAATGCAAGTCAGCCATTCATTCTTGTGATGAACTTCAATTGGTCTTCCCATCTTACCTTTTTCACTTAATGTTGCATTACACTAGCTATTTGGTAAAACTTTATGAACTTATGTTTATATATGCAATTGGCCTATCTACCATATAGATGTAATTTTCTCTTTTCATTTTGTATATTATATTCTTCAATGCAATAATAGTTTATATTTTATGATTCAACGTCTACCAGCATACTCCTTTTAAAAATCCATTTGGATATAATGCTTATAAAAGCCCTCTCAAGCTCAGAATTATAAATTCTACTTTTTTTTCCCAAGTACTTTGGTGGTTTTTATTTCTTCTCACCATTTTTATCTATATCTTTCTGTAATTTAGTTTTTGGTAAAATATAATTAATGGATAACCTCTTTATTTCACCAAAGTGCAATCCATATGATTATTAATCCTTATATATAGTCATGTACTACATAATGACATTTCCATGAACAATAGACTGCATATGCTGCAGTGGTCCCATAGACTGTCATACCATATGTTTACTGTACCTTTTCTATGTTTAGATACACAGATACTTACCATTGTGTTACAACTGCTTGTGGTATTCAGTACAGTAACATGCTACACAGGTTTGTAGCCTGGGAGCAATTGGCTACACCGCATAGTCTTGGTGTGCAGTAGACTATATCATCTAGGTTTGTGTAAGTACACTCTATGATCTTCACATGACAAAACTGTCTACCAACACATTTTTCAGAATGTACTCCTGTTATTAAGTAATGCATAACTGTGTACACCTGGGTATATTAGTTATATGTTATTTCGTATAGCAAGTGATGCAGAAGAAAGCAGGACAAAAGCCACCATGTCTTTCATGGCCTCACCAGAAGCAACATGGTCATTTCAACACTATCCTATTTTTCACACAGTCAGCAGTATTCCAAGTTGGAGGAGAAGGCACCAGAATATGAACAAATACCAGGAGACAAGGAGCATGTGGGGGCCATCTTGAAGGCTGGCTGCCATGTTGTATCTATTAATGACTAACCATTCTCTTCCATTAAACTGAATATCCACTGTGAGTCCAAACGTACAGTATTTTATTACTTTATAATTTCTCTAAAATTATGTCTTTTTACATTTTTCTTTCTTTTTTTTTTTTTTTTTAAGACGGAGTTTCGCTCTTGTTACCCAGGCTGGAGTGCAATGGCGCAATCTCGGCTCACCGCAACCTCCACCCCCTGGGTTCAGGTAATTCTCCTGCCTCAGCCTCCTGAGTAGCTGGGATTATAGGCACATGCCACCATGCCCAGCTAATTTTTTGTATTTTTAGTAGAGTCGGGGTTCCACCATGTTGACCAGGATGGTCTTGATCTCTTGACCTCGTGATCCACCCCATTTACTTAGTCTTTTACAGAAATTTTAGAATCATTTTGTCAGTTGTAAAAACTTGAGAAAAATTTGTTACATAGAAAATAATTTACATATAACATTCACATATTTTAAGTGGGCGAGGACATTTATTGGTACTGCTGCGACGTATATTAAAATATTAAGAACTAACATCTTGAGAATATTATGGCTTCCAACCCACAACTCGAATATCTTTCCCCTAATTTTTCTATCTGATTTTTCAGTACATTTTACTTTCCTTAGTTAAATGAATTTTATTACATTTATTCCTAAGGTATTTTATATTTGCTTCCATTGTGAAGGAGACTTTTTTCCATTATTTTTGTATTCTTTAATATTGTTCTGCACAAAAACAAAATCTATTGCTTTTTCAACTGCTTTAGTGTTTGGAATGGCTTCACATATAAGCCTTTTGAATTTTCACAATAACTCTATTAGCCACAAATTATGATAATTTTATCATTGCCAATTTATTTTTCATCCTTTGATTTAATATTAAGCTCCAGTAAATTGAATAGCACTTTATGAACAAAATTAAATGTGTTTACCATCTGCATCTTCCTCTTTTCTGTAATTAAGAGGTAATGATTTCAATGGCAAACACTTATGTAGCACATATTTTCCACAAGGCACTTCTTTAACTACTTTATGTTAGTTAACACTGTATTGCTATCCATAACTTCATGAGGGACACACTCCCAATTTTACCATGAGAAAATGGAGGCACTGAGAAGTTGGGTAATTAATTAAAGTCACAGACCTATTAAGTAGCTAAGACAAGATTCCAGTCTTAGTAATCTAGTTCCTTACTTGGTTCCCTCAAACATTTAGCTATGTCATCTCTCAAGGAACCATCTCCATGGCATCTGAAATCTTAAGAAAGGCACCCAAAGGCGAAAGAACTGGGTAGATGTGATGTAAAGAAGGTGAGAGCTTAACCCCTGCTCTGTTAGGGAGTTCATTCCTATCTTCAAGATGTCTTAGATCAGAAACTGAAACTGAAAGGAACCCTAGGTACCAACTAGCCCTACCAGGTAGATTACCGACTAGGTCTACCAGATACGGGAGAAGAAGAAGAAATCCACAGGGAAACCATTTTTCCTGAAGTCGAGCAGGTACCTAATGGAAGCAACTGGGCTACTGAAGATGACTGAGTAAAATAAGACGGAATTATATAACCCATGCATTTTTACTAATGTAGAATTCAATGCTCTTCTCCTATTCAGGGTGATAAGTAATCAACAGAAATGATGGGAGATGGAAACCTAATGGAAAATGATGGAAAGATTTGGATTTGTGTTCCTGGAGAGATTAAACCCTAATCCATGGGTCCTTAAACATGGGCAGCACAAACACTCTTAGGAGATTTTAAATTATAGCAGTCTCTTATTTGTCCAGAAGTACCAGTTGTCTTCAAAATATGTGAATGTTCCTTTTATTTTAAGCAGCAGATACAAAACAAAAATAAGATACAGATTAACACAAAACCTTTAAATATCTAAAAAAAAAAAAAAATCTGGGCTTATTTAAATTTTCAGACAGAGCTAAGCCTGATATTCTAGCTTTCAATAAGGTTAACGGTGTTGGTTGTAATTCTCATTTTTTTTAACCTTTTAATCACTATTTTGATCACTGCTGTTTTTTTGTTCATAGTGTTTGGTGAGGGGAGGGGAGTTTTACCAGTCCTACTGGAAAGAACATGTTATTCTTTCATAAACACATGGAAGTTCTCATTTTTCACTAACTTGCTCTTTCTTTCCATGGAAGACTCTTTGGAAACATAGCATCTCATTTGGAATGGCAACTAGTGGTGGAAATCCACTTTTAGCCTTTAGCCCATCATTTCTGCATGGCCAATATTCAACTCTGGAAAGATGGCATGAACCAGTTCCTCAAAAAGCAGTCCATGTTCCTTAAAATAGCTCTAGGTTACCAATCTCTTGTTACCATTTATTCTTCCAAGAAGGAAAGGGTTAATTATTTGACTCTATTTTCTTTGAGTCTTTCAATTATCCAGGCGTACAAAGTTGGCCCTTAATAAACAAAGAACTGCAGTGATTACTGGTCTTCCATAACCTATTTTCTCCCTTTACTGTAATTTGGATTATAAATTCAGTAATAAATAGGTAATATCACTAGAAACAAGCGGAAAATGGTCAAATGAAGTACAGTTTTGAGTTCCTCGGCACATAAATTAGATCAAGTGTATGAATTGATTGGAATATTCTGAACATTGCCCCTTTAAAAAGTATATTAGGGGAAAACAGATTTGGATAAAATTCTATGCTTAAAATATTCTGCATTAACAATTTAGACAACTTCTTTGGTAAAGAGAATGGAAAGTTGGCATGGATCTACAAAATGTATACTGCAAACCGTGGCAAAATATCCACTCTATTTTACACATTGTCCACATAAGGGCATGCAGTATGTTATAAAGAGAGTTTTATGAAATTCCCAACATTAAAGGCAACATATATTTTTATAAGTGACAAGCAATACGTAATTCTTTGCATATATCATGAAAAAGAACATTAGAAACTGGATATTGTTGTGTTTTATTTTTTTAACTCTGATCTGTATAGAACTGCAATAATTATTCAGTTCATTTTTCAGGTAATAAGCCATTCCAAAATGAATAAACTGCAAAATTTAAAAATTCACTGGAAAATTTAAATTACGTAGGCAATTGATCTTTCCCTTTGTAAAAAATCTCTTCATTCACATTGTTTAGACTTTTTCATTAATTTGTAGATTCTGTGTGTATGTGTATGCACGTATGTACATGTGCATGCTTTAATTAGCATCAGAATATTTTCAACAGATAAAGATACTTGTATTTGTTTTAGAGAAATGTCTGTCAATCAACAAATATATTTAGACTAAATATTCTTTTTTTTTTTTTTTTTTTTTTTGTGATAGTGTTGTTCTGTCACCCAGACTGGAGTGCAGTGGTGTGATCTTGGCTCACTGCAACGTCTGCCTCCCAAGTTCAAGTGATTCTTCTGCCTCAGCCTCCTGAGTAGCTGTGACTACAGGCATGTGCCACCACACCCAGCTACTTTTTTTATTTTTAGTAGAGACGGGGTTTCACCATATTGGCCAGGCAGGTTTCAAACTCCTGACCTCATGATCTGCCCACCTCGGCCTCCCAAAGTGCTGGGATTACAGGCATAAGCCACTGCACCCAGCCTAGGCTAAATATTCTCTTAGATCCATTAGTTATATGTGTATGTGTATGCGTTTAATCTATTTGAATATCAATTTGTTGGTATATCACATCCTTAGCAGAAATCACTTTGCTTTAATTATAGTCCATTTGTTGAGTCAGACACATTTAGTTTAATGTTCAGTTTATAATGTGATATGAAGAATGTGGTGAACAATATCTTTTCATAGATCAATGGTAGGCTAGCACAACACTGTATACACACACACACAAACACACATGCACATAAATGTACATATGTATATGTATACATACATATGTATATACATTTGCCTAAGTTATAGGAAGTATTGTTAAACATTTATCATTTTTATTAAACATGTAAACATGGAGAATTTACAATGTTTTTCAGAATGTGCAGAGATTTGTTTGCACTTTATGCTCATTAATATTCCTCACACACAGAAATGTAGCTATTATTCCTAGCCTACAAACCAGTAGTCTGTTATACAGGCTTGGTGAAATACAAAGTATAAAATGTAAAGGGATGAAAAATAAGACACAATGGAAATACCCTCATTTTTCTATGCTTTGGAAGATGTGAAATAAAGAAACCAACAAACAAAATAACAACACTATAAGAGTCCCTACTTCTATAAACATTACTAACAAGGCAAAATATGCTATCGTCAAGAGTGCCATCAAGTTTATACAGAATTGGAATGGAGGTAGAGATTGATTTTTTAATTGTATTTTCTAGAAACAGAAACTCTTTTAACTTCCCAACATAGTATCAATAAATTAGAAAAATCAAATAAATTAAATAGTAAATTCCATTTTCTGTCTATATAATATTTCCTTTTATTTTCCAAGGTACTTTTATGTAATTCAGTTATTTTGTATCGGCTTTCTTAGATAACTAATATAGATATTATCAACATTCTGGATTCTAGGTATTTTAAGTGGATTAAAGCATCTTTATAAAGCAAAGCAATGTAACTATGATTGCTGAACTTTCTATGATTTGTGACAAGGAGTGAGAAGGTATTCTCTCGTCTTTAGAGAAGAAAACTGAGGTTTTGACTAGAATCGGTTGCATGGTTGTGTGTGGGCAAGTTAGGACTAGAAATGTAGTCATCGAACTTCCAGTCTAATTTCCATTCTCCCAGAGTTTACCCAAATTGCATTCCTTATTTCTCCAAGAGTGTGTAACTTATGTTAGCCAAAGATAAACTGGCTTCTTCGTAAGAATCCTTTAGGCTCTCAATGTGCATAAGAATCTCTAAGAGAGGGAATGAGCATGAAATGGGGTCTTAAAAAGTGTTTTCTCTTCTACTCATTGACTTCCTGTTAAAATCTTGTGGAATTGGTGTTTAGTTAAGAATGATCTGAGAAACAAAGCACTCTACCTTTAGAAATAAAAATAGACAAAAAAAAAAAAAAACATTTCTTCCTTTAAAGTATTTTGTTAAAGTTTTGGAAAAGTAGTACCCGACATGCTGAAAGCAAAGAATGAAGCCTCAGGGCATTGTTTCCACTCTTCCTGGAGCAGTTGTTTTCTGAGAAATCCTGAGAGTTCTTGGAGATACTTCCAGACTCCTAGACCTGGCTCTGGAGTCCAGAGAAGCTCTTCTTTTATACAATTTATTCTTATTATTACCTTTTTTCAGCATCTGTATTTGTTTCCTAGGGCTGCCATAGCAAATTATAACAAAGTGAGTGGCTTAAAATAACAGAAATGTGTTCACTCATAGTCTTGGCATGTAGAATCTGAAATCAAGGTGTTGGTGGGCCCACGCTCCCTCTGAAGGCTGTGGGGAAGGATTCTTCCTTGCTTCTTCTTAACTTCTGGTCGATCCTGGCAATCTTTGGCTTTCTTTGGCTCCTAGTTGTACCTTTCCAATCTTTGTCACTTTTTTTTTGCATGGTCTTTTCCACTGTGTGCCCTCTACTCTTAAGAAGTGTCTTTATACTGTTTATATATTTATAAGAAGAGTAGAGGACACACAAAGAAAGCCACGTAAAACAAGTGACACCAGTCTTCTTATAAAGGCACCAGTATTATATAAAATCAATATGTACATGTAATTTTAAAAATAAGTGTGGGGCCAGGCAAGGTGGCTCACGCCTGTAATCCCAACACTTTGGGCAGCCAAGGAGGATGGATTACGAGGTCAGGAGTTGAAGACCAGCCTGGCCAACATAGTGAAACCCCGTCTCTACTAAAACTTACCCAGTGTGAACTCATTTTAATTGGCAAAAGCTCTGTTTCCAAATAAGGGCACATTCTAAAGCTCCAAGAAGGCATGAATTTTAGGGGAACACTGTCCAACCCACTATAGCTTCCAAAAATGTATAATTAAAAGAAAACTTGCAGCAACCAAAAATGAAGTTTAAAAATGATAGTTTTAGAAAGAGAAAGCAGAAGCAACTTCCTAAATTATCATGCAGCAAAACAATAACAAGGAGAATTCATTTAACTACATAAATAAACGGAACATTGCTGGATATAATTCTGTTCATGTTTTGCTTAAAAGAGAAATGTAAGTTCATACTAAGATCCACATTACATGAGTCTTTGCCTAAAACTTTTCACTGATACCTTTGAATGGCAAGTAACCTACTTTTGCAGTCATTTTCACATTGCTTAAAAATTGAAGATTTTCAATAGACGTTATTGCATCAGTCATCAAGTTATTGGCCATGTCGATAAAAATGATTTACTAATCCAAAATGCATACTGTAAGAGCCTAATTTAAGCCTCTCTTTCTCTGTAGATAGATGATTGATTGATTGGTTGATAGATAGATAATGGAAGAGGCTGTTGTGATACAGTTGTTTCAGATACAGAAACACCATCTGCGTAAGCATTACAGAAATCCCAGCATTGGGAGTTATTTGCATAGAAATATAAACCACAAATTAATTATTGGGGAATTTTATTGGATAGAAACTGTTATTTCCTATTATTTCTCAATTTAATTTCTTATAGAAAAACATAAGGGAGTATAAATACACTATGTTTCTGGTTCTAAATCAGTGGTTTTCAAACTTGAACCTACGTCAGATTTATACAGAGAGTTTGCTCATGCCAAGATTGCTGGGCCCTACTCCCAAAGATTAAGATTCAGTAGATCTGGAGTGAAGCTTGACAATTATTTGTCCTTTAACAAGTTCTTGAGATGACGTTGATATCACTAGATTGGGACCCCACTTTGAGAACCACTGGGTTAGATGAATCAGTTAAACATCAAATGAAATGGAATAAAATAGTCATGAAATACCAACTTAACTTTAACTCTTTCTGAGGATTTCCTAAAATTGTCTTTTCTTCATCTAGATGATAAAACTCTAAATTGCAAATGTCAGTACTCTGTATCAATGCAACTCAAGAGTTGGACAGAGACATTTGAAAAAGATACAGGGAGGAAAAAAGCTCATAGAATTTCCACATTTTTGGTGAGACCTTTATGTTTCTTTAAAAGTTCCATATATAATATTTTTTTTCCAGACAGAGTCTTGCTCTGTTACCCAGGCTGGAGTGCAGTGGCTCAATCTTGGCTCACTGCAACCTCCGCCTCCTGGGTTCAAGCAATTCTCCTGCCTCAACCTCCCAAGTAGCTGGGATTACAGGAGCATACCACCATGCCAGGGTAATTTTTTTTTTTTTTTTTTTTTTGTATTTTTAGTAGAGACAGGGTTTAATCATGTTGACCAGGCTGGTCACAAACTGCTGACCTCAGGTGATCCACCTGCCTCAGCCCTAAAAGTGCTGGGATTACAATGTAATATTTTTTATTGTATGAATTGTAAATTAACTCATTACTGAGTGAATCATTAGCAAATGCATGAATACGTGCAAATTAATAAGAAGGGGGCCTGGCAAATAATGAAAACTTTGTAAGTGTGAATTCTCATTAGAAATATTCATACCATATAGACTGTTAAATAAGTCCTTCAATTTCTCCTCTGCTTTTGCCAATCCTGCTTTTTATATTTAAAGAGTGTTGGAAGTCTGGCATGTATGCCTCTAGGTATTATCACACACATACACACACACACACACACACACACACACACATATATATACACTTTTGTTTTTCTATAGTTGGATTTTTTAAAATATGTATATTATTTTTACACCTTATATTTCTCACGTAAATTGTAAACCAGCAAATTAATGGTTTACACATGTTAAAACAAAAAATGTTGACACCCTTACTATGGCAGTAAATTGTTCTTATTTTTATAGAAGTAGTCATTATTATTTTTATATAGTTATTATGCTAATTTTATTAGTATTGTATAAAACCAATGTTTACATATAATTTTTTTTTTTTTTGAGATAGAGTTTCGCTCTTGTTACCCAGGCTGGAGTGCAATGGCGCAATCTCAGCTCACCAATACCTCTGCCTCCTGGGTCCAGGCAATTCTCCTGCCTCAGCCTCCTGAGTAGCTAGGATTACAGGCACACACCACCATGCCCAGCTAATTTTTTGTATTTTTAGTAGAGACGGGGTTTCACCATGTTGACCAGGATGGTCTCGATCTCTTGACCTCATGATCCACCCTCCTCGGCCTCCCAAAGTGCTGGGATTACAGGCGTGAGCCACCGCGCCCGGCCCTACATATAATTTTAAAAATTAGTGTGGGGCCAGGTGCGGTGGCTCACACCTGTAATCCCAACACTAAGGGAGCCCAAGGAGGATGGATTATCAGGTCAGGAGTTGAAGACCAGCCTGGCCAACATAATGAAACCCAGTCTCTACTAAAAATGCAAAAAAAAAAAAAAAAAAAAGAAATTAGCTGGGCATGGTGGCAGGCACCTGTATTCCCAGCTACTTGGGAGGCTGAGGCAGGAAAATTGCTTGAACCGTGAGGCAAATGTTGCAGTGAGCTGAGATCAAGCCACTGCACTTCAGTCTGGGTGACACAGTGAGACTCTGTCTCAAAAAAAATAAAAAATAAAAAATAAATGTGAAGGCTTATTTAAAATGCAGTAAGTCTTTTTTTTCTTCCACTTCCTCCCCAATCATGGAACCAGCCTTTTATACAGAAGGAACCTCAGTTTTAGATTAGTTTTCTTTCCTTTTCTTTTCCATAAGAGCAATTAGCACACCGATAGTTTTCTTTTTTTAAAAAATGTCTTGGTGATATACCCTAATTTTCTGATTTTGTGGAATTTAATCAGCCAATGATGAACTACTGTAATAATCTTTTTTTGGATGGCCATATAAATTTAGAAACATAACCCCACTGGAGAAAAGTTGCCAATTCCAAACAAAATAAGTTCTCCGTCGCCATTTCAAATAGGACAAAATTCTTTTTGAAAGATACTTTCTCAGTGTAGAGAGGAAAAAAAAATCAACCTTATTCTTAACCACCCAAGCAGTTAAAAGTAAGCACAAACTTTGAATTATACATTAAATGTTGTTTATAAACCTTCTAGATGGGCTTATGTGTGACGATCGTGTGAATGAAGAAAAATAGAATCAAGCTTTTAAAAAAAAAAAAAAAAAAAAAAAAAACACATGATATACATTCTGTTTGGCTTCCAGAAAGTGAATAACAATTACACTGTGGCAGAACATAAGTGCTATAAATCTCAACTCTATTTCAAGTTTAGACTTTCAACCAAACATGGCAAAGTATAAACATAATTGCTCTTTAGGCCTTAAATCTTGTTGGTTGAAATGAAAAAGAGGAAAAAACAAGTCTTTAATTTTGTTTTATAAACACGAGGAGAAAAATGGACACCTTTTATCTGAAATCATTATGACATTTTTACAATATTTAAAGTGGGGCTTCTCAAATGCATGACTGAAGTTCGTTCCAGCAAATTAAGGGTTTACACATGTTAAAATGTCTGTGAGAATAGGATATTCTCTTAGATACTCAGATTTATCTTGTAATGTAATGTGCAGGTAAATTTAAGTAGCAGAGTTCCTTGAAATTTCTAGATCTTTCTTTTTCATCCCAACCTCAGTGGAATTGTCTCACAAGCACTCCAACTTCTTTATCTGGACCTGCATGATAGAAAACCTTGATGTTTTGACAGTGTCTCCTCTGGGTAGACACAGAAAAGAGAGATTTAGAAATAAAATCAGAACTGGATGCCACATGGGGGAAGGGAGGGAGTCTTAGATCTAAAAACAACAGCTCAATATTGTAGAACACAATGGTTTAAGACCAACATTTTAAATTAAACTTTTTTTGTTATACCTTTTTTTTCCTGATAATATATGTGCTGGTCTGTAGCTATAGTATTCATAGTAGTTTAGTTTCTTCCTATCCTTTCTCCCTGTAATTTAAGCTAATGGTTAAGAGTCTTATGATGTCAGAAATATTTTCCAGGTCTTGGAAAGGGGTGGGCGTGAGAGACTACTTGGGTGCCCTTTCAATGGAGATCTGGGCATTGTCTTGAGGCCCCTCCCTAGGGATTGTCTGATTATACAAAGGTGTACATATGTGATTGATTTGCCTTTATTAGCTATTTGACTAACAGTTAAGTTGTGGGAAATTAGAAGCAATGCAAACGTTTCCTGTTCACTCAATGCAAATGGACTTTGTCTGTTAGAGAATAGGCATTCCAGGAATCACATTCTCATCTGAACCAGTTTTATCCTCTTACTAGTTTCATCATTAATTAATGAGTTGAATGAAATATTTTATATGTGTTTACTGTATATGTAGTATTTTAACTTTTTAACAACACACATTTTAACAGTTGTTGGTCATTGGAGGCTCTATATTTCTTGAAGGTTAGAAATTATTTACAAAGCAGCTAGTTACAGGACATCTAAATCATAAAAGCTGAACTCATTCTCTAGACTCAGCATTTCTTGTCTTTTGGGCATACAATTGTCTAACACATATTTGGAAGCAATTCAAATCTTAATTTCAAGTTTCTTTGGAAAATGCAAAAAAAAAAAAAGGAGTCTAATACATTCTTAATGAACAGCTAAACTTCTTTTTTTTTTTTTTGAGATGGAGTTTCACTCTTGTTCAGAGGATGGAGTGCAATGGCACGTTCTCAACTCACTGTAACTTCTGCCTCCCAGGTTCAAGTGATTCTCCTGGCTCAGCCTCCCGAGTAGCTGGGATTACAGGGGCGCGCCACCACACTTGGCTAATTTTGTATTTTTAGTAGAGATGGGATTTCATCGTGTTGGTCAGGTTGGTATCAAACTCCTGACCTCAAGTGATTCACCCATCTGGGCTTCCCAAAGTGCTGGGATTACAGATGTGAGCCACCGTGCCCAGCCATGCACAGTTAAACTTCTAAATATTATCTGTCTTCTACCTCTGCCACAAAGGTGAGATCTCTGCCTTTTTGCTCCTCCTCTCCTCCTCTCTACTTTCAAGTCTGAGCAATTGTAGCAAAACAACTTAGAACTCAAGCACTAGCTCTAGTATCCCCACATTACAGGTCTGGCTCTCGAAATTAGTATTAGGTTGATGCAAAAGTAACTGTGGTTTTTGCCATCAGCAATGGCAAAATAAAATGCCAAAGTAATGGCCAAGTAATTACTAATGGCAAAAACCAACTCCTTTTGCACTAACCTAATAACTGTAAAGTCTTTAAGAAAACTGCTTAACTATTCCCTGGCCCAGTTCTCTTTCTCATTTATAAAAATGGGATGATGATGATAAAAATAAAAGTCACAATAATTCTGTTGTCAGAAAAATTTAATCAGCTAATAAATGTAAGTTCACTCTGAGAAGTAGTTGCTGCATTGAACCTCAATGAATGAGAACTGTGGCTTAGGTCTCTTCTACTAGTAAGAGCAGACTAGAATATATTTTCTGTAAAGGATCTTCTCATGTTGTATCTCTGAATATATGACACTAATCTTAAAGAGCTATCTTTCGAGTTTAGCAACACTTTGACCAGTCCTGGATCAAGAAGGTGATTTCTTAAAGTATTTAACCAAAATAAGTCAAAGAGCTACAGATTCTAAACTAATGCCCAAACCCTAATAGGTAACTTCCTTATGAAGCAGCACTCCTATATTTTAGTGTCTTGTCAGTGCAAAGCTCTTTAAAGTTAATATTAAGAAAATTTTCAACACTTAAAAAAATTACAACACTCAAAAATAAAACCAAGATTTTCTCATTATCTTTGATTCCACATAAGCTCTGCAAAGTGCCTTGGTTCTTTAGTTTATATGTTTAAAATAAACATAGTTTCAGGCACACTGTTCCTCTTGCTTCAAATATTCAACATTTAATCCTCTGCAAGAAATTTTCTATTTTTTTCTCTGTGCTCTCAGAAACCTTCATACTAACATATTCTAGCATATAGCAGTTTTTTCTCCTTTGCATTTTCAGTAAGTTTTGTTGCTGATTCCCTAGGGTGAGAACTTCACTTTCTGATCTGTATATAATAGACATCCAATAAATATTTGTAGACTGAATACGCAGAGGAGAAGGTGGATGCACAAACTATGGAACTAACATGATTTCCTTTTTCTATACAAATCTCATCCTCCCTTTTACGCCTTTTTGGAATTTCAACTAATAAATGAAGACCTCCTTGTTTATCTCAGACCTCAGGAATATTTTTTTCCTAAAAATTGCTCTAGGATTAGAATTCATATTTATTTTTCTCCTTCTCTTCCTTCTTTGTATTATTATTATTATGCACTCCTGAATTAAATGTCTTCCTTTCACCCAACCCCTGTGAAAGTTTATAAGACTGTAAGATTTATGTGTGTAAGGACAATGAGATATAACTTGGTACCACCTTCAACTACTCATGCAGTATTATATTCAGTGTAGACATTCAATAAGTTCAGTTTTAGTGAAGGCTGTCACTTTTCCCATCAATTCAACAGGGAGCAAAGAGCCTCTTTGAAAGTAAGAAGTCAGGACTCAGGACTCTCCAAGGAATATGTGATTTAATTAACTTTTTCAGAGTGATTAGTTGCTGATCAGCAATATTACCATTTTGAGTTTCCAAATTATAAGCAACATTAACTATAAACAGTGAAATTCTTAGAAAAAAAATAGAGGAGGAAGGACAGGAAAAGAATGTAGAAATAAGGAAAGTGGGAACACACAGGCGTTCGGTGCAAATGAAAACACAGACAGACGGCTCAGAGTACATTTGAAACCAACATTGAAAAAGTGACTGCTGATAAGCAGATGTGCACAAAGCCTTACTCAATAAAAAGAGAAAGTTATGTTTTGACTGTAGGAACATTAGTTCTACAGGACTGCTGCACTTTTGAAAGTCTTGGATTATTATTTACAAATATACTTACATAGTATAAAAACAGAATGACACACAGGAATAAAGCCTAAGAAGTAGTCTGGCTCCAGAGCCCAGGTCTAAGTTCTGATTCCTAAGCTCTCTTTTGTTCTTGGGTTTAGATTGTTTTTCTTTCAGCCAACGGATGAAAAAGAGTAACAGACAGGAAAGGTTCCAATTTTCCCCACAAAATATGGGATATCCCACTACCATTAACTAGAGTATACTTTCTATATTTCTTTTTCAAGAGAAGTGTTGGATTAAGAAACATACAGGCTCATCAAACAAAGACAGAATTCTGGCTACCATTTGGACCTCACAAGATATTTTTGGAAAGAAATCCTGGAACTGTGAGTGGAAAAAGGACAATCTAAGAGCAAGACCCATCAATGAAAAGCAAATCCACAAGCACATATGATTCTGAAATCTCATCTCGGGTCTATAAAGTTTGAAAAAAAAAAGTATTTTTTTTTCTTGTAGTATGTCAATCACTTGTTAGACATCAGAAAATAGTTATCTTTTTTATTTTTATTTTCAAATTTTCTGAAATTATAAAGAGAAAACTGAGTAAAACAACAACAGGCCTGTTATCTGGCAGAGGATAAAACATGACTTCAAAAAATAGTAAGACCTCTAAAAAATGTGAAAATGAAAACAATGCCTCAACTAGGACTGAGACACAATCTTTCACAGATAAACAATTTCATAGGTTTGACTGCCCTAACATTCATCATTTTCTTAGGCTGGGCCTCAAATGCCATGGTAAATATGAAACTATGTCAGCCTTGCAGCAAAATATAATTCTTTAGAATTAAGTTAAAAGTAAAGCTATTCAAATTTTGACACTTTATTTGGCATAAATGACAGCATGCAAGTCTTTTGAGTTTTACCTTTTATTTCACATGTTCTAGTTTACTTATCACTGAGTACCCACTGCTTCTATTATTACTTATTTGAAGAAAACTTTTAGACAAGAGTGTCATGAAACCATTACAGTACTTCTTATGCATCAGTGCCAATTTCAAAATCTTTAATTGCCTGCATTTGGATAGAAATACAGTTTCAACATCATCACCATCATGATTATAACCACTGTGTTTAAAAAGGGTAAAGATACCAATGTAAAAAGAACATTCATAAAATATTCTGAGAATATTTTATAAGAAAGTGGAAGCCATTCCTTTAGATCCCACGTAAGATGTTTCTGCTTTTGAGATGCTGACTCTAAAGGTGTATTATCTGGTTGTGCTATTAATCTGTTTACCCTTCCACAGATAACTGAATGTACAGCAAGCCAAAGATCTAGTGACCTGTTCAACCACCCTTAAAATAGCTTCCTTATATTGCTTTTAGAATGAAAAGCAATAAGAATAATGTAATGGGATGTGGATGTGCTATGGGGTCAGACAGACCTGGAAGCAAAGCCAAGATCTTTTAACAATTATATGATCTCTCAATCTTAGCTTGTTCATCCATGAAACTGGGACATAAAGACTGACCCTGCTGCAAAGTTTCAAGGGTTTGAAATAATGTAGGTAGTGTTCAGTAGATAGTAAGCTAGCTTTAATAAAGCATTTCAATGTGCTTGATCACAATTGATTGATTAGGTAGGAACTTTTGTTCTACATTATTCTATTGTGCTTATGTCCTGTCTATGGGTTTCCAGACAAGATAATATATGAAGTCATCAAACATCCCTTTCTTATAGATGAGTTTCCTCTGGAGATGTATGGGAATACTCTGCTGAACACTGGTACCTTCAATTGCTGGCAAACAAAGGTCAGACTCATTCTATGAAAATAATGAAAATAATGTAATCTAGAAAGAATTTCTGTTTTCCCCAATGCCTTATTACCCAGAAAAGACAAAATCTGCCAAACTGTAGTATTGCTAACAAGCTATGGGAAAGAAAGGAAAACCCAGCACCTTCCAGAAGACATTTTACAAAGAGTGGAATAGCTTTAATCATTTTCAAAACAAAACAAAAGGTCTGCAATATTTCCAGGAAGATTTTAGGTGAAAATATTTAACACACTTATTGAAAGGATAGTTCGGACCTTTGCATAATCTTTGTGAAAAATTTAGGTGTACTCAAATTTCCAAGTAGAAAAACGTGGCATAGGAATTCTAACTGAACTTGTGATGTGTGTGAGCAAACTTTTGCAAAGAGCTAAATATATCTAAAGAAATATAATTTACCGCATAACAGATATTACGTAATTCTTGAAAACAAAAATATTTAAATTTGCTCAGCACCTATGAATACCTCTAGGATTATTGCAAAGACATATCAGTTTCTTTGTTTCTCAGTTTAATAATATGAAGGTAATTAGCATCAAATGTCATGTTCATCAAACATAATTGATTTGCTTTCCAGTGCTTCAGATAAGAATGAGCTGGTGTACACATGTACCTCTTTAATTCACATTGACCTGAAATTTTCAGTCATGTGTATTGCTATTTCAGAGCAATTAATTTATATCTAAGATAATTCCTAAGAGTTATTGAGAATTCTCAGAATTCATGTAGCCTATCAACCACACCCCACCAAAAAAAAAAAAAAAAAACAAATTGGAAAATATTAGAAGCAGCCTAATTGTAGGAAGATGATCTGTAATCCTTTAAGTGAGTTATGTTTCCCTCATAAACAAAAGAGGCGAATTACTGTATTTCAGTGGGTAAATGAAAGCTTTCTCTGAAAACTGTGTTGCTATATAAACAAAAATGGGTCTATCTAGTTATTTGGCTTAACATATATGTTTTTATCTTTTTTTTCAGTGTTATTAAGGTATAATTGACAAAATTGTAGACTAAATATTCAGAGTGCACAAGGTGATATTTTAGTCTATATGTGTTTTTTAATGATAAACATATAAAGCTGATTAACATATACATCACCTTAGAGTTAACTTTTCTTTGGGTGAGAATATTTAAAATATAATCTCCTGGCAAACTTCAATTATACAATACTATAGTGACCATGTTATAAACTAAGTTCCCAGAACTTATTCGTCTTGTAAGTGCAAGTTTATACCCCTGACCCAACATGTCTCCTTTTCTCATACCCCGCAACCTCTGCCACCCCCCATTCTACTCTCTGTTTCCTATGAGTCAAACTACTTTAGATTCCACATGTAAGTGAGATCCTACAGTATCTGTCTTTCTGTACCTGGCATATTTCACTTCATATAAGGTCCTCCAGCTTCATTCATGTTGTCACAAATGTCAGAATTTGTCTTTTTTTTTTTTAAGACTAAATGCTGATATAGCCATTATGAAAAACAGTATAAAGATTTCTCAAAAAATTAAAACTTGAACTGCCATACAATCCAGCAATTGTGCTGCTTGGTGTGTGTCCTAAAGAAATAAAATCACGATCTTGAAGAGATATCTGCACCTCCATGTTCATCATAGCATTATTTACAATAGCCAAGATACGGAATAAACCTGAGTGTTTTTCAATAACTGAATGAATAAAGACAATGTGTGTGTGTGTGTGTGTGTGTGTGTGTGTGTGTGTGTTGGGGGGGTATGTATGTGTATGTATATTACTCAACTTTAAAATATACTTTAAATAACGTATAATTTGAAAACCTGAAGCAGACATTCTACTTAACTATGTTTCAAATGTGGTCCAGAAAAAGAGAAACGGAAGGAAAACTGCATGATGGATAAGTGAAAAACATGTATACAGTAAGGGAACAGAAGGAGAAGAGTAAGTTCACTGCAGAAAGACATTTTTTTGGACCATGTCTTTAGAGTTTATGGAATTAGAAATGTGTCAAAGGGGAAACATTACCATTTGAAATGTCCATTCTGTTCTCAGCCTGTAGGTGCTTGTTGCTCAGAGAACCTGATGTAGATTTATGTCCTCCTCATTAGGCCACATGACACCATGTGCTATTATGACTAACACCCTTACTGTGTGTACAAAATTTGTGAGACAAAAGTCCATGCCCCCACTTTGATTCTAATTATCTCTGTTGCCTAGAACTTAGCATTAAGACTCTTTGGCTTAACTTCACTACTTTAAAATGGAAATAATGATGTATCCATGAAACCTAGGGACCGTTCTGAGGAAAAATTATAAATATTCTCTAGTTCCAGAGTCCGGGGACAATCCCATTACAGTTTCAATAGGATTCTTTTATCCATTTTTTTTTTCCTACCTAAGATTTGGTTCTCATTTTCCCCATGGACATTACCTTTTCATAGTGACATAAACATATTTTTCCTTTCTTTTAAAATTGTTTTAGTTTTTGTTTAGTTTTTGAGACAGGATCTCACTCTGTCACCCACACTGGAGAGCAGGGTGCAATTATGGCTCACTGCAGCCTCAAACTTCAGGCTCAGGTGGTCTTCGTGGCTCAGCCTCCTGAGTAGCTGGGACTACAGGCATGCGCCACCATGCTGGGTAATTCATTTTATTTTTATTTTTTTTGTAGGGAGGGTTTTGCCATGTTGCCCAGGCTGGTCTTATACTCTTGGGCTCAAGCGATGCTCTTACCTTGGCCTCCCAAAGTGTTGGGATTACAGGCACGAGCCACTGCACCCAGCCCATTTTCAGGTTTCTTGAGATTGACAAATAAAAGTTGTATATATTTATGGGGTACAATGTGATGTTTTGTAACATGTATATATTGTGAAATGCTGAAACAAAATTAATGTATTCATCACTTCACATACTTAAATTTTGCAGTAAGAACATTGAAGATCTTCTCCCTCAGCAATTTTCAAGCATACAGTACAGTATTACTAACTCTAGTGACCATACTGTACATAGATCTCCAGATCTTATTCATCCTGCATAAATGAAACTTTGACCCCTTTGACTAACATCTCCCCATGTCCCTCCAGGTCTCTGCTGCTTCTGACACTCACCACTCTACTATCATTTCATGAATTAGACTTTTTAAGATTCCATATACAAATGAGATCATGTCGTATGTGTTTTCTATGTTGGCCTATTTCTTGCTTAATATAATGTCCTCCAGGCTCATCCGTGTTGCTAACAATGTCAGGATTTTCTTCTTTATAAAGGATAAATAGTATTTCATTGCATACATGCACCCACACATTCACGCACACACACACAAACACACACGCGCTGCATTTTTTTTATTCTTCCCTTTCCGAACATTTAGGTTCACTCTGTGTTGTGGCTTTTGTGAATAATGATGCAATGAACATGGAAGTGCAGGTATCTCTTTCAGATAGTAATTTTATTTCCTTTGGATGTATACCCAAAAGTGGAATTGCTGGATCATATGGCAGTTCTATTTTTAATTTTCTTTCTAAATTCTGTACTACTTCTCCATTTCTGTGGGATACAAATTACAATAGTTCTCTTGGCTGCTGAGGACATTTTCTTGGATTCATTTATAGATTTGACAACTCCCACCCTCTTCCCCAGATTCTTCATATATATTGCACACCATGATAAAGCATTTTGAGCAATTGAATGGAAGGACTCCTAGATATTGCAGAAGGCAAAAAGGAAACTCATCTTGGATGGAAAATAAAATGAATCATCAGAGACAAGATAAATGCTACAATAAATATAATATTGTACCCCAGGGGATGACAGAGGCATTGCACCTAATGGCCACAGAGTATAATAAAGCCATTAAAATGAAATAAAATGATTCACTATTCCCAGTGCATCGACCCACCCACAAGTCGCTATAAACCTAGCAGCACTACCAGAACAGATGATATTTCCACGATGCATGGACCACCAATGAGGCTCAGACACATGATTTATTTATAGTTTTCTCGCTTATCTTTTAAAAACAGTTAGCATAGGAATGTGGCTGTGAATATAGAAAGTAATTTCAAAATCCTAGGAAAACTACATTGAGGTGTGATTAACTACATGTATTTAAAATCTGCAATTTGATCAATTTTGTCATATGTAGATACTTGTAAATCAATGATCATAATCAAGACAATGAACACATACATTACCCCTAAACCTTTCTTCATGCCCCATTATAAAACTTCTAACCATCCCTTTTTCCCAATACCCTGCAGGTATCCAGTAATCTCTCTTCTGTCCTTATTTTAGTCTGGATTTTCTATAAATAGAGTCGTACAGTTTATACTCCTTTCATTGTCTTCTTCTTTCACTTGCCACAATTGTTCTGAGATACAACCATGTTGTTATATTTATTAATAGTTCACTGTTTTTCATTGTTGGGTGATATTTGTGTGTGTGTGTGTGTGTGTGTGTGTGTGTGTGTGTGTGTGTGTGTGTATTACCCATTTACCTGTTAATGGATGGGATTCTTATAAATTTAGGTATATATGGGATCCTTATAAATTTAGGTATATATGGGATCCTTATAAATTTAAGTATATATGGACACATGCTTTCCCTTGGGTAAATACCAAGGAATGCAATGACCAGGTTATATTGCATACTAATTTTTAAATATTTAGACTTTTACCATCAAATGGCTCTCCTATGTAACTGCATCTGTTAACATTCCCACGGCAGTGATTGAAGGTTACAGTTATTCCTTATCTTTGCCAACAATTTGGATGATCAGTCTTTAGAGTTTTAGCATATGATATGAAACATTTTATTGGTAGTGCTTTTTATTTCAAATGTAAATGTAGCCCTAATTATTCTGTTCTTTTAAAATCCAGGTCCTAGTAGATTCATTCTTTGCTTCCCCCACCTGCTGTACACAGCCCTGTTCCAAGTGGATTACTCTTGCTAGTCCATCCTTCCAGACAGATTTCTAAGTTTTAAAATCTGAATCATTTTTTGACGTGCCTTTAAAAAAATCTCCCCTCTCCTACCAATCACACCATAGCTCTTACAGTGTGACAGTGCGTGGGATGATCAATACACTATTTGCTATTACATCCTCTAAAAATCATAAATGCATCTGTACATAGATCTTATTATTACAACCAAAATTTGTGGATGAAAAATAGAAAACAATTTATCATTTGGCTGTATAACATTTAATATCTCAAAATCAGAATAAGAAAAATAACATACTAGTGAAAACATGGAGATGATATATTAGGAGAAGAGGTATTTTAATTTTTCTAAAACAATTGCATATTTTTATGGAAATATGACTAAAATGTATTTAGTTTCATTTATTGAGTGTATATTGATATTCACACATTTGCTCATAATTACTTTCTAAAACTACCTATAAAAAGTTAGCCACAATATCAGATTGTTTCAAGAGTTGGATGTTGCAATTAGTAGAACAGTGAAATTATTAAATGCAAGGAAGCATATATATATCTTTTTCTTTTTTAACAAGAGAATAATGAAAGTTCAGTTTTATTGTTGCTATAGAGTTTCCAATTTTTTTGGCTTTTGTTAAGAGCTTGGTTGATACATTCTGGCCTCCAAAAGAAGGGTATAAATCTTCATTTCAAAGCTCATAGCAACAAATGATATTGTCCTACATATTTCAAAAGCTTAGGAAAAACAAGACAAAGTTAAATTTCTCATGATAGAAAAGAACACACATGCCCTTCCAAACCTATAAAACTGAGATAAAGAGGCTAAGAGAAAGCAAAGTCTTTTTAAATTTAGAATATAAAAAATATTCACATTCACAATGCCAGACCATATTTTGCTGCATTATGTAAATTATTTTCCTAATTCATATAAATTTTACCGCAGTTATTCCTTTTTAATATTTGTGATAAAATTGTTCAATCATAACTATGAAAGGAGGGTCCAGTAATATAAGATATTGTGATGTCCAAAGAGATGCTAATGTTAAGTTTGTATATTTTTGCTTATTGTTGATGAGTCAATTTAACCAGTAAACAAATTTCATTTCTCTACCCTTGATATCCCAGTTTGTGGGCTGCTTAAATTTTCTATACTTTATGTTATTTTAAAGGGGAAAACCAATATATAAATTTTGTCCAGAATTTATATATTTGTCCAGGATATCTTAAAAAGTAAAAGATACATTTTAATTATTAATCTTTTTTCTCATCTTATAAAGGGTTATAACAAAATACAGATAATGGGTTTTCTCAACTTAAAAATTAGTAGGATTTTTTTCACTGCTGCCTTCATTAAAATTAGCAAGTTTAGAAAGATCTGTCTTATCAAATATCTGAAATAGCCCTAAACTTTTATATTATTTGTCACATTAACATGAAAATATTTAAAAAGTAAACTGACTGAGCTCTACTGTCTATTTCTCCAGAATAACTCTTTCAAACACTAGAAATGCAAACAAACATCTTTAAAATTTGAGTTACCTATACCACTTGCTTTGGCTACATTCTTTCAATAAATTTATTTCGGAACTAAAATAGTAGAAGAATCTGTCTCCCTGGAAAACAAAATAAAGCACAATTTTGCATTTGCAAGACTTTTCTGGGAAATGCATGAGAAGAAAAAAATAAACTATGATAAAATATTGACAACAAATTTAAGGTCTACTGAAGCAAATGTGAACAGACATGAAAAAGTGATATTCTACTGGATAAAGATGTATTTTGGTAAGCTACACTGAAATACTTTCATTAAGATAATTATTATACCATTTAAAGGGGTATCATTATTAATTAATGTGAAGAACATAAACTTTTGGAAACAGAAGGCCAAGATCTGTAAACCAACTTTTATATATCAGTTGTACAGTCTTAACAATTTATTCTAAAAATTATGATTACATTAGTACACATAAAGTAAAAAATCACACCTCGAATTGGTTTGAATAAAAAGACTGAAAAAAGTATATCACCAACAATTTAGAAATAAGAAAACCCTAGGGGACAGTTGGATTAATTTTGAACAATATCATGTCAGATTCTTTCCATCTCATATGACACACTTCCATTCTCAGAGCGTCAGCTTGTCTTTAGGAAGGTTTCCAACAAAGACAACTGATGACTACAGCAGTTTAGGGAATCATGTCTAGAGTTAACCATGTCCAAAGGAAGAAAAATGAACATTGGTCAATAAAAAGATGAATAATATATTTTTAAGTCAAAAACACTCTCTGAGCACTGAATTCAAAATATCTATAGTCCCAAGATTAAAACAAATGAGACAAATGTAGTTACAGACAGAAAGCAGATATAGATGCAACAGCACAGAAATAATGAAATGAAAGCCAAGTTGGGAGGAGATGGGGGATAAATTGGGGTTGAGAACATTTAGAATTTTTGTTTGTTTGTTTTATTTATTAGGTTAGTCTGATATCATTTAAAAGTGATCAGTAAAGTAAAAGATATAAATTTTAAGGTATAAAATAGAACACTAAAATAACTTAAAAAATTGAGTGATGAGTAAATTTCTAAGTGGAAACAGTGTTTATCTTATTTCTTCTGTTATTGCTAACAGAAGAAATCAGTATACATTGTGTAAAGATATAGAAAATAAACTGTATCATGCATAATATACTATATATAATTACACCTAACCATTAAAACAAAAATGCTTTCCAAATTATCAGAAAAAGACTCAAACAAAACAATGTAATCAAAAAAATTTTTAATAAAACATAATATGTAAAGTAGCAATAAAAACAGAGAGCAAAGCATAAATGTGATGACAGTCATAGGATCAGCTGTGTCTGCTTTATCAATAAGTATATTTTATTAAAATGATAATACGAGAAAAATAGATTAAGTCTCAAGGTGAATACTATATACGATAAGCAGAGGATTTTTTTTTTTAATTGTACTTTGGGCTCTGGGGCACTTGTGCACATCCTGTATCCTGCAGGATTGTTGCATAGGTACATACATGCCATGGTGGATTGCTGTCTCCACCCCCACAATCATCTACATCAGGCATTTCTCCCAGTGTTATCCCTCTCCATCCTCCCCAACCCCTACAGTCCCTCTCCTCCCCTCCCCTCAAACCCCCAACCTACCACAGTGAGTGTTGTTCCCTTCCCTGTGCCCACGTATTCTCATTGTTTATCACCTGCCTATGAGTGAAAACATGCAGTGTTTGGTTTTCTGTTCTTATGTCAGTTTGCTGAGAATGATGGTTTCTAGATTTATCCATGTCTCTACTAAGGATGAGAACTTGTCTTTTTTATGGCTGCATAGTATTCCATGGTGATGTGCCACATTTTCTTTGCCCAGTCTATCATTGATGGGCATTTGGGTTGGTTTCAGGTCTTTGCTATTGTAAACAGTGCCACAAAGAACATACATGTGTATGTGTCTTTATAACAGAATGATTTATAAATCCTTTCAGTATGTACCCAGTAATGGGACTGCTGGCTCAAATGGAATCCTTGAGGAATTGACACACTGTCATCCATAATGGTTGAACTAACTTACACTCCCACCAACAGTGTAAAAGTGTTTCTTTTTCTCCACATCCAGCAGAGGATTTTTTAAAAGGATTTTGACTTAGAAAGCTGTGAATAATAGTTTGTGTGGTGGCTTAAGAATAAAGGTATGTCAAAATGAGCAGCAAACACTTAAATTCTCATTTAGCTCCCCATCTTAATCCACCAATTATTCTTAGCAATAACTGCATGATTTTAACCTAAACCAAAACATCTTGTTATTACTTTTAAGTAGTTCAGTATTTTCATATTATCAAATAATATGCAATCTCACATAATATTTTTTCCAAAAGAACAAATGAAAGGAAAATAATGCCTCTTCATTGCCCAAATAAACTGTACTCACTGAACATGATTAAGGAGGTGGTGTATTATTCTTTTTTTATGGTGGAATATATACCATTTGCTTCTGTTGGCTTATGAATATTTTTGCTCTTCTAGGATTCTTAAAAAATACCTCTATTAGATGAATGATGATTGCTAGGAAATTCTAATAAGAAGTAACATTATAAATGGTATTATGATTGTAGTAATATGGATCTAAAATTCCTATTGTCCACTGATCTGTCAAAATTGTTTATATTGGCATTTTGATGACAGCTGCAGTCTCACATCTGTTGGAAAATTTAAAAAAATATATGAAAAAAAAAAAAAAACTCCCCAAACACATCCAGTTGCTCCATATTGAGAAGACATCAATAAAGAGCACACTGAGGGACTAAAATTTTAACATCTCCAAAAGCTGACCAATGGCGGAAATTAAGAAATTCAAATATGGGGAATACCTTGTAGACTCAGATTCCATGCTATTAAAACTTCTTTTTCTGATAATGCTCATATTATGTTCTTTGGTCTTATGAACATAAATCAAGCTGGACATAAAGAATTACTTTAGGACACTCACTGCTGTATATATGTAGTTCTAGCCCACTAGGGACATTTCTACCACTCATTGTTTTCCAACGATAAAAATAAATGTAATTACTTTCTTGGCTGCAGCTCACTGTATGTATTTTTTTTCTAATTGTCAGAGTAAAATGCTTTTCTAAAAATGAGTGCATGCTCCAAATAGCAATTAGTGCTAGACCATTTCTTGGAGAACACAGGAAATGATATGCAATGTATCTATGTTGGGAACTCAGAAAATAATTTTGTGAAATGACAACATTAAGGTCCCAATTATAGCAAAAGTCTAAATCTATTGGGAGGTTATCATATTTTTGAAATATCACTCCGCCGCTGTCCCTCCCTTGTGCCCCCTAATAAACCCCAGTGTGTGATGCTCCCCTCCCTGTGTCCCTGTGTTCTCATTGTTCATCACCTGCCTATGAGTGAGAACATGTGGTGTTTGATTTTCTGCTCTTGTGTCAGTTTGCTGAGAATTGTTTCCAGATTCATCCATGTTTCTACAAAGGACACAAACTCATCATTTTTTATGGCTGCATTGTATTCCATGGTGTGTATATGCTACATATTCCTTGTCCAATCTATTGTCGTTGGGTGTTTGGGTTGGTTCCAGGTCTTTGCTGTTGTAAACAGTGCTGCTATGAACATACATGTGCATGTGTCTTTATAATAGAATGATTTATAATCATTTGGGTATATACCCAGTAATGGGATTGCTGGGTCAAATGGAATTTCTATTTCTAGGTCCTTGAGGAAGTGCCACACTGTCTTCCACAATGGTTGAACTAATTTACACCCCCACCAACAGTGTAATAGTATTCCTTCTTCTCCACATCCTCTCCAGCATCTGTTGTCTCCAGATTTTTTAATGATCGCCATTGTAACAGGAGCAAGGTGGTATCTCAATGTGGTTTTGATTTGCATTTCTCTAATAATCAGTAATGATGAGCATTTTTCATATGTTTGTTGGCCTCATATATGTCTTGTTTTGAAAAGTGTCTGTTCATATCCTATGCCTACTTTTAGATAGGTTTGTTTTTTTCTTGTAAATCTGTTTTAGTTCTTTATAGATTCTGGATGTTAGCCCTTTGTCAGATGGGTAGATTGCAAAATTTTTTTCCCATTCTGTTGGTTGCCAGTTCACTCTAATGATTGTTTCTTTTACTGTACAGAACCTCTGGAGTTTAATTAGGTCCCTTTTGTCTATTTTGGCTTTTGTTGCCATTGCTTTTGGTGTATTAGTCATGAAGTCCTTGCCTATGACTATGTCCTGAATGGTTTTGCCTATGTTTTCTTCTAGGGTTTTTATGGTGTTAGGTCTTACGTTTAAGTCTTTAATCCATCTGGGGTTAATTTTAGAGTAAGGTGTCAGGAAGGCATCCAGCTTCTGCTTTCTGCATGGCTAGCCAGTTTTCCCAACACCATTTATTAAACAGGGACTCCTTTCCCCACTGCTTATTTTTGTCAGGTTTGTCAAATATCAGATGGTTGTACATGTGTGGCATTGCCTTCAGGGCCTCTGTTCTGTTCCATTGGTTTATATCTCTGTTTTGGTACCAGTACCATGCTATATTGATTACTGTAGCCTTGTAGTATAGTTTGAAATCAGGTAGTGTGATGCCTCCGGCTTTGTTCTTTTTGCTTAGGATTGTCTTGGCTATGTGGGCTCTCTTTTGGTTCCATATGAAGTTTAAGGTGTTTTTTTCCAGTTCTGTGAAAAAGGTCATTGGTAGCTTAACGGAGATATCATTCACTCTATAAATTACTTTGGGTAGTATGGCCATTTTCACCATATTGATTCTTCCTAACCATGAGCATGGAATGTTTCTCCATCTGGTTGTGTCCACTTATTTTTTTGAGCAGTGGTTTGTAGTTCTCCTTGAAGAGGTCCTTTACATCCTTTGTTAGTTGTATTCCTAGGTATTTTGTTGTCTTTGCAGCAATTGTGAATGGGAGTTTGCTCATGATTTGGCTCTCTGTTAGTCTGTTTTTGGTGTATAGCAATGTTTGTGATTTCTGCACATTGATTTTGTATCCTGAGACTGCTGAAGTTGCTTATCAGTTTAAGGAGATTTGGGGCTGAGATGATGGAGTCTTCTAAATATACAATCATGTCATTTGCAGATAGAGACAATTTGACTTCCTCTTTTCCTAATTGAATACCTTTATTTTTATTTTCTTGCCTAATTTCTCTGGCTAGAAATTCCAATACTATATTATATTCTACCATCTCAGCCATCAGGTGAGATGGCTGTCACTCAACTGAAGGCAGTTCCCCAGAGAAGGGGCAGCTTTTGTGGGATTAGTGGCTAATGCTCACAGTAGCTGGGGACACTGGCTCAGGAAAGGAGATCCTGCTGGTGTCACAGATAATATTCACTACAGGAGATGATGTTCTCAATGTCACCAGCTAGTTAGCAGTGGAGTTAATATATAAGTGAAGCATTCTGATTTCAGATCTTGAGCTCTTAGCCACCAACATAAATACAAAAAGTCCTTAATAGGACTTAATTCTCATCAGCATATAATTTAGTAATTATAAGAAATGACTTTCTAACAGCCAGATGCTCATCATCAATGATACACAAGAAATTTCCATGAAGCTAAATGTTCATGTGTATTTACATGAAAGCAGGAATAATTTCTATCAGAATTTATCTAATTATTATTTAGTAAGTATTTTATATGCATCTTTAATATATTATGCACTGCTCTGGGTACTGGAGATTCCATGGTGAACCGACTGACAAGGTTTCTCCTTTCTAGAATTTATATTCTATTGAGAAAACAGTAAGTACAAAAAATACATATATGCAACATGATATAAATAAAATATTTTGAAACAAAACAAAACAGTATAAGGGGTAAGAGAAATGTTGTGGATTTTTAAATTTTAGTAGTGAGAAAAATATACTAGGAAATGTTATCTTTGTTTACTTTCCAACAACTCTGGGCCCAGTGGAAATATATTTTCCTCCCTAGAGTAATGCCCAGCAAATTATTTTATCTCAGTATCCCAAGTGCTCAATTCCCTATCATCAGCAAGATAAAGGTTATGGATTCTCGGAAACAGTCAAATGCAATGTTTCACTATGGAACAAATTTTTGTTGGGAGATTTCCACTAACTTTTGACGGTATTTCATCAATGCATTCAGAGTATTTGAGAAAAATATGAAACTCTTCTTCCAATCAATTAAAAATAAAAATAAAATTTCAATTTCTGTTTAGGAAAAAATAAAATAGATGACCACATCCAGTAATCTACCTTGGAATAAATGCTGTTTCAGTCAGGTTTCAGGCTATTTATGATGATTCAAGATGTCAGTGATATTATCAAATTGTCTTTGAAAAAATATCATGACTAGCTGTTTAATTTGATAGTGCCAGTAGCAATATCTTTTGTTTCAAATAGTTAATCTATAAAGTAGTGAGGTCAAAACTGAAGACAGTGTTCAAGGAACAAGAAGAACAGAAAATGAGGCTATTATCTGGACCTAATTTTTTTTTTACTACATTAAGATAAATATTATATTCTCCTTAGTTTGAGAATCACATGATGTTATGTAACAGAAAACCATAAGCTTTTATCCCATTAATTTACCTTTCCTGAGAGATCATCAAACAGAAGCCAGAATGAATAAACACATATACAGATGTACACACACATGCTTGAGAAAACAGGTTATAGCACAGGCACTTTAGAGAGGTAAAGCCCTGAGCTGTATCCTGCTCATTAGGGTTAAAAACTAGAAATGTTTGCAAACCATTCTCCTTGAAAACACTAAGCAAACAAAATATAATACATGTTAGAGTCATTTCCTATCCAATAAATATTTGTTCCATATCTTGTTACCATAAAAGCTTTACAGCTAGTTCACAAGATGTACCCTTGAGATATCTTGGTTTTAAAAGATTTTTGTTATTGGTGTATAGGAATGCATGTGATTTTTGCACATCGATTTTGTATCCTGAGACTTTGCTGAACTTGCTTATTCAAAGGATTACAAATCATTCTACTATAAGGACACGTGCACATGAATGTTCATTGCAGCACTGTTTAAAATAACAAAGACCTGGTACCAACCCAAATGCCCATCGACGATAGACTGGATAGGGAAAATGTGGCACATATACACCATGGAATATTATGCAGCCATCAAAAACGATGAGTTTGGGTCCTTTGTAGGGACATGGATGAACCTGGAAACCATCATTCTCAGCAAACTGACGGAAGAGCAGAAGATCAAACACCGCATGTTCTCACTCATAGGTGGGTGTTGCACAATGAGAACACATGGACACAGGGAGGGGAGCACTACACACTGGGGTCAGTTGGGGGGAAATAGGGGAGGGACGGTGGGGGGTGGGACGCGGGGGAGAGATAGCAAGGGGAGAAATGCCAGATGTAGGTGATGGGGAGGAAGGCAGCAAATCACACTGCCACGTGTGTTCCTATGCAACAATTTTGCATGTTCTTCACATGTACCCCAAAACCTAAAATGCAATAAAATAAATAAATGGGAAAAAAAAAAGATTTTTGTTAGCTCCTGTGAAATGTAACCTACTTTTTATGACCCCACTGATGGGACTCTATGACTTAGCTAGTATACAAGTGATTTGAATTTACCTAGTCAAGAAACATCAAAGGGCTTTATCTCCCTTTCTCCATTCATGTTTGATTGCAATAAAAAGTATACTCTAATAGATCCCTTTTCTAAAAACACAAGTAATGAAAGATTTTCTCCAACAAACTAACCTTTTAGACATTGTATTTGCTATTTGTTTGCATCTGTTGGTTTAAACATCTTATGCTAAGGGGTGATACTCCATAAGAAAATATATTTAGAAATAACTATATAGAAAGAAAATATTTATTTCCAAACAGAATGTCAATAAGGAAGAGTCAATCATAATCTACTCTGCCTAAAAGAGCCAGAAATAATAGTTAAAAGAACTAGAGTTAGGATAAGTGGATCATTATTTAATGAAATCATGTTTGCAGTGCCCTAACCAGAATCCCAGATTCAGAAACCAAACACATTCCTGGTCTTCACTCTAGATGCTGGATGTGATTACTGCAGAACAACTGAGTTCTTTCCCTCGATGGTCCTTGGCTGAAGAGAGCTGCCTCACCCAAGTTTATACCTTCTCCCTGGGGAAGCCCATTCCAGGGATTTATCTATGCAGCAGGTCTGTTATCTTTGCCTTGACTTGAGGCATCTTTTCTTTCTTTTTATAAATTTGTTTATATTTTTTATATGGACAGATAAGATTGCATGTAATTACTGTGTACAACATGATATTTTCAAGCATATATATACAAAATCAGATAATCAAAACTAGCAAACTGACATGTGCACTACCTCACATAATTTATATATTATTTTGGGGGTAGAACACTTAACATTCACTCTCTTAGCATTTTTTAAGACATAATATCCTGTGATTATAGCTACTGATGGCAGTGGTGGGCCATCTGGAATGGCCATTGCCATCACACTGGCTACAGCATGGCAGGGAAGCATTGCCAGGCCTCCTGCTCCACTGAGCAGGCAGGAGCCTTGCCCTCCTTGGGTGCCACTGCAGCTGCCCTGGTGGGCTCCAGACCTGGGTGTCTCTGTGCTTTTGGGGACCCGGAAGGCCCTCCTTGCCCCCCATAGCTTAAAAGTGCCTGCTCCCACTGCCTGGCTTCTCCCTGCTATCAGTGCCCAGTCTGATCTCAGAGGCATGGCCAGAGCTGCACACTCCACAGAGCCCATGGAAGCCAGGGACAAATGGGAGCCCTGCTCTTCAGAGTTGGCCAGACAGAAGAGATCGGTACCTTCCCAGGTGTGGTGCAGCTGCAGCCTACCCAAGCCCAGCTGTGGATCCAGACATCTCTGTGTTCTTGAGGGCCCAGGAAGGCCTGCCTTACCCCCACAACAGGTTCATAAGTGCCTGCTCCCACAGTCTGGTTTCTCCCCACTCCAGGTGTCCAGTTCGATCATGGAGCAAGGTTGGGGTCAGGCCCAGATGCTGTCGCAGTCTGGCTGGATGGGCGCATCCTCATGATAGTGCCGACATACCAGCCCCCTGCCACCTTGGTCCCCTCTGGACTTTAGGTGACAACAAGCACAGGGAGTACCTGAGGGCAGCTTGGCACTGGCCCGCAGGTGCCCCTTGGTGCTAGCAGCCTGGGTGCCATGGACAGCAGCAGAAGGCAGACAGGTTGCTGAGCAGAAGTGGGTGGTTCCCAGTGAGGCCGACCTTGAGGCAAGGGAGGGCCTGAAGGCTGGAAGCCAGGCTGCCAGTCCCACCGACTGGAGTGGGAACTTGTGGTGCATTTTTTGGGCCTGGCCATGGACCAACTGGCATGAGCTTCCTTCCCTCCGAGGCCCATAAAATACCCAGGCTCAGCCAGATCAACACAGATATCTAGATGATCAGTTGCAAAGATGTTTTAATCAGTATGCAAAAATTGTACCTGCTACCATTCTCTACATCAAGTTTTCATTCAACTCCAAAAACTGTGGTAAATTTTCTGACCATAAGAGAAACTAGTGTTTTCAGTGCTCTGACCAGAATCCCTGCCTCAGGACTCAGACTTATTACTGGCACTCATTCTAGGTGCTGGGAGTGATACCCAGGTTGCCTTGGTTATAGTCAAGTGGCTAGAAGCCAGTTACAGGTCCCAAATGTACTCCAAGAGTGCTAGTACTGGAGAATAGTAGTTATTAGGGATAGGGGATTGTTCTCAGGGTCTGTCCACCACAGAGACTCTGGTTCACTATGTTGTGATTCTTTATTTTTGGATTTGACCTCTACACCTACATTCTTAGGGCCTCTCAGATTTGCTCAAATATGAACCTCTAGCCTCTTGGTCAGGGTTGGGTGGAGTAGGAAAATAAAAGACCATTACCTGATTATGCATGCTTTGGAATTTCAAAGGTTTCTGTCAAGTGCAACCACTTTCTATATATTCAGTATTGCATGTTAAGTCACCCTGGGAATTACCTATTTTCTCTAAGAGGTTGAACTTTCATGAGCTTTTTAGGGTCTGTGGGCCTACTTCCTTATCAAATTGCCATCAGATATCTAATATTGCAAATTCTTGTTCTCTGCTGAGTCAGTTCCTCTCCTGCATTTGTGATTTAATCGAAGCCTGTTGAAATTTCTGAATTGAAGTTTGAGTCCACTTCAATTCTCTTTTGTCTTTGTGGGGTTATTCCTTCTTTTTATGTTGTTTTGGCATTATTTTAATGAGGCTAGTGGTGGAGGGAGACAACATAAAGGTGTATGGGACACGTGTCATATTTAACTGGCTGATTCCCTTTCAAATGTTTCATTTTGTCTTTATTCATGCTGCTCCAGTTTTCTCTGTATCCACATGACCCGTGGGAGAAGACCAGGACCATTTCTACATACCCCACAATACAGGAAGCATCTTTAAATATTTTTTGCCTTATCAATTAGAGAACTAAAATTTAAACAAACATCAATGACAAGGATAAATAAATAACTGCAGTTAGATGTGGAAATATTTAGGGCAAGGAACTGTTATGGTGAGAGCAAGTATAATTGTCAAGAGGAATGTGATGGGGAGCTTTAAAGCTTGCAATGTCTATGTCCTTCTGAGGAAGCCCATTTCTGAGCCAAAGAGATAGCCTTGCTCCTTGGCCTCCTAGGTCACTCATACATATGAGGCAATAGTTTGTCATATTTCACAAAATTAAACTATGTAAACTTTGTGAATATAATACATGATATAGTAATAATTTCGAACTGTTACAAGTTGACCGCTATCCTTTTCTAAGTATAAAAGGATCAATAGGACTACATTCCTTTTCATTGTGTATCAGCATCTTTGCTCATAATCACAAATGACCAAATGTATAATATGCTAATAATCATGATCTGCTCTTTTTAAAAAGGCAATATAATATCAGCAAGGAAATGCAAATCAAGCGAGAGCGAAAATGTTTATGCAGACTTAGTTCTGATAAATATGACCAACTTAAAGTACTGGAAACTCTGTATCAGATGTCCTGAGTACCCTCTGTTTTGGTCAGTTTGGACTATAACAATATACCATAGATTAACAAACAACAGAAATTTATTTCTCACAATTCTGGAGGCTTAAACGTATAATATCAAGGTGCTGGAAGACTTAGTGTCTGGTGACAGTCATCTGTAACCTCAGGTGGCAGAAAGGGATAAACACATTCCCTCATTTCTCTTTTATAAGGGCACCAATCCCATTCATTAGGACACACCTTCGTGATCAAATCATTCCTCAAAGATCACTCTCCTGATACCATCACCTTGAGGATTAGAATTGCAACATATGCATTTTGCAGGGACATGAATATTCAGAACACAGCATCTTCCTCACTCTAAATCAACTGGCATGTACTGGGTTTGAACTTACATACGTAAGATCCGATGGAAGTGAATGCTTCATGGTACAGAAGCAAGCCAGGTGTTCCAAAAACAAGTTCAAGTTTCCATTTCTTGGGCTAGAGAGAATGCTTACAGATTTAAAACAGCAGTTTTTCACAGGTCCCAGTAGTAAGGATTTTAAAAATGTCGAGATCCAGTCTCATCCATTGTCTTAAAAGTTATGGTAATGTATGTAACTTATGGGGGTATACGTGTGTGTGTGTGTGTGTGTGTGTGTGTATTTGGAGAAAGCTTATTTTTCAATTATTTGCTGACTGTGTATCTAACAATTATCTTCATGTTTCACATAAAAACAAAGGAAGAAATTCAACAACATAATTTGGCCAAGTTGGTGCTACTCTGATTAATTCCTCTGGTTCCAATATTTACATTCTTATCTCAAATAATTCAAGGTTCATAAAGAGATGGAGCTAAAGAAAAAATCCCACTATTTTGCTTCTGTAATTAACATAAAGACTTACAGGGGCCGTAGATTATTCTCATGGTACCCTCGTGAGCAAATGGTCTCAGACTGACTCAGCTGAACCATGACAGAAGCTCAGATAGAAACAAGAAAATATGACCTCAGGTTGGCATCTGTGTTAACTTGACAATATTCTGTTTTCTATTTGCTATAAGCTACATCTCAAAACTTCAAAATGCACTTTAAAAATTTCCATGTTCTTATTCAGCAATTTAGAAACCCCCAGATGATTATTTTTCTGTTGACTAACAACTTCACACAGTAAATACTAATCTTAGTTTTAGAAAAAAAAAATGCAAATCCTGGCATTTCTTTAATCTGGTATGTATTTTAAGTAAGATGTTGAAAATTAGAAAGAATAAAAGGGACTGCACCCAGTAATTATTTGGAAAAGAGAATGACCTCAAAAACTTGAAGTGAAATGCACGAAAGGAAATACATATTTTTTTTCGTTTGGGTGATGACAGGATTTAAAATGCAAAATGCTACACTTGCCTGGAAAAACTACCTATTTAAAAAAAATTAGATTTTAAATGATCTCCTGGGTACTACTATATTACTCAGGACTGTTGACACAGAGAAATGAGGCATTCCAGTTACTGAAATGTTGAGAAATGACCCAAACAGTGCCAAGTGCATGTCCCTTACTGTGAACCATTCCTCCATTCTCTGAACTCTGGCCCGATTATGAGCAATAGTCATTACTATGCCAAATATGGAGAGTTGAGCTGCCGGGCCAGAAGTGTCCCTTGATGATTTCCCGTGCAGTCATTCAAGAGAGTGAATATACAGTTGTTTACCGTGATAAGATGATTCTTTATTCACTCTTGTAAAAGCCATCTAAAAGAATCTTTAGAGTTTGCAGCACCATTTGAATAGTGATATGTACTATTTAATCTGTGCCAAACTCAAAGTTACAAAGCTTTACTCTTGGCAATGACTACAAACAATTTCCATTTACTATGAAATCTAAAAGAACACATGAAGTTTCAGTCTTCTTCTCTGGGGTGTTTTCAGTGGGTAAATACAATGTGTTATTTCTGAATAAATACATCCTTCTGTTATTTTACTAAATCCTTTTTTATATTAGAATCACAAATAGTGTATCAGAATAGTTAAAATTAATATATTAGTGCATAAAACTTTCCTCATAGGAAGGATATTAAAATATGTATTTTGAATGAATGTAAGTGATCATTTAGTATGGCAGAGGAAAATAAAAATATGACAGTAAAATATAACCTGTAGTTCCTACATTCAGAATTAATTAGAAGCAATGTCATCATTTCTGTGCATTTATTTTCAAATGTGTGTGCATGTGCATGCACATGTTCTTTGTATGTATGCTTCTGTGTGTTTACATTATCACACCTTTAAAAATCATGCTGTGTAAATTAATATTTAAGTTTATACTTAACAAACAAAATTTTTAAGGTACCCAAAATCTTGGATGCAGATGAATTTTGCAAAATGCTTCAGTCAGAAATCATTTATTTTTAATCATAAATAATGGTCAAACAATGCAATAAGCATTGGCCAAGCAATGTTATAGAGTGATGTATATGCGATGACTTAAAAAGTCTTTATATATTAAGGCCATTTTATTCAGATGAGAATATTTGATTTAATGTATAGAAGTTCTGATCTTCATTTATCTGCTTCTATAAGATAAATCAAATAAGTTGAAGATATCACATATTTTTCTTACTGGGCCTCAACAGATTCAAAACATTTCTTTATTATTGTACATTTACATACACCAAATTGCACCCATTTTAACTATCAGTTCAATAAGTTTTGACACATATGTACAATTGTGCAATCATCTCCTTTACCAAGATACAGAGTATCTCCATCATTCGAAATAGCTCCCTTATGCCTCTTTGCAGTGACTTTCCATCCACAACTAGCCCAAGGCACTATTGGGCTGCTTTCTGTCATTATATATTAGTTTTACAAAGGACTTCTGAATTGCAGTTTATTTTATAAATAGTCCCAGATGGACCCCTAATCAAGAAAGAATTTCAGTTAAGCCAAGAGGTCACTATGAGAATAAAATTCTAAAAGTAAAGAAAAACATAAAATTTCTTACTGTTCTTCCCAGCATCAGATATTAGCCATTATAGAAAAATACCATTTTATGAATAATAGACAAGAATATAAGGATACTATTAACTTTTGCCTTTCTTATTTGTAGCCTCCTTTACTACTTGATGAAACAATGCATTATTTTCATAGTCTACAGATAACATATAATCTTTATTTCTTCTCAGTAAGCTGAATTTGAAAACTAATTTAGTAATTTCAATTATTACATTAGGCAATGGTAGGAAGACATGTTTTGCCTCTGGTTTGTCTAAGTCCAAGTATTTCACCTTTAGTAAATACATTTCTCAGCCACACACACACACACACACACACACACACACACCCCCACACCCTAAAACAGAATGCAACACTTTCTTAAAAGTATCATAAAGAAAAGCTTGTTTACTTTAGTAGTATGACTTCTAAATCATGGATCCATTTATATTTTTGACAAGATAATTCTTTATTGGGAGTTGAGGGGCTGAGGAAGGCAGGAAGTTTACTGGCATGCCTGCTCTCTACTTATCATATGTCTATAATAAGCCCCCTCCAGCCAAGCTAATCAAAAATGTCTCTGGATACTGCCAGTTGTCCTCTGATAGCAAAATCACCCCTTTGGAGAACTGCTTTATAAGATGTTGGGATGTGTACATTTCCTTTTTAAAAAAAAAATTATTAGGATAGCAATAAGCTAGCCAATAATCTACAGAATAAACATGCAGCTTATATATGAGTATTGTGTTAACATTCTCATACATTAACATTCTTTGCATACTAAGATACTAACGGCATGCTCATAATACAGTAGCAGCGTGTACTGTGGGGATGATAGATAAAGCTAGAATTATGTAACTTATTTATTTGCTTTTTAATAAGAAATGTGATGGAAAGATTTACTGCCTCTCTCAAAATTAGTTAGGAAAATCTTCCAGAAGGCAGAATAATAATTTTTTCTTGTGAAGCAATAATATACAATAAAATGACCATCGGTTGTATTAAAGTTTAATTTGTATGTGAAACAAGTAGTTTACCTGAAACATTCAAATCATCAAAACACTGTGGCTGTATCCTCAACATAGGACCAGACAAAGCAGATTCCCCCTGTCTTGGTTCATTATATAAAAAGGTAACAGGTTTAGTTGCGGCAGTGAAAAGCACTTGGAGAAATGAACAAGAGCAAGCAAATGAAATTTTGCAACGGAGGAAGCCCTCTTTTAGAACACAAAAGTCAGTATCAGCAGCTTATATTTAGCAAATTGTTCAGAACAGTGCTTGTGACTTCATATCAGTGCAAATTAGAGATAACCTTTCACTATAATAAAGAAACAATTAGATCATCACACTCCTCAAGTACGCACATGAAATTAAGATTAATATTCATATTTTAAATTCCTTTACTTCATCTCTATTTTACCCTTGACTCAGAATCTAAATTATTTTACCATGAGATGAAATACTTCAGGACAATTTATACTCTTGTCCTTGGTAACTAAAGTCTTCTGAAATCCCACATTGGAAATTGACTTATGCCTTACCAAGTAAATAGGGTGCTGAGAAAAGTATTTTATCCTTTTACTCAGATGACCATGTTTGCCCTCAGCAACTTGCAAATAAGAACTTACTCATTTTATAACCTATGTGGCTGTCATTATTTGTCATCTCAATATACCTTGAGAGTAGAGGTGTCCACACCATTTTTTTAGTAAAGTAGACTTTTTAATAAGTTATTTTCCATTTAAGTCTTCATAATCATCTTAAAGTTGCTATGTGGTAAAGAGTTCAACGTTCTCACCTTATTTTTCCTTTAATTCCTGTTAATATTCTATCAATACAAATAAAGAGCATTTCAAACTCCCAACCTCAGTCACACACACACAATTACAATTTGATAGTCTGTTTTCCCTCTTCAACTCTCTTGCAATATACTAATTTAAATATCAAATTCACAGACTAAAGAATGGTATACATTAATAAATGTATTAATTATTCACTCCTTCATGAAAAACTAAGACTAGTGATTTTATTCTTAAAAGCATAAATAGCCTTATATAGAATGGATTTATATAAAATATCATGGTTTGAATGTTCCAAAGACTGCAAGCTTGTTTTTGCATTATTTCCATTTATAAATTGTCAGGGTTAAGAGGTTTTTTTGTTCTTAAGATATGGAACCTTTACAGTATTATTTCTTAATATCGTTGTTTATGTTGACAGATTGATGCTAGGGACCTCCAAGTTGTAGTAAGGAACAGAATGCCCCCTAGATAAGCATCTAAAGGTTTAATAAGTTTAGGTAGGAATAAATTCTCTATTTCCAAGTGATCATTTCTTCTTTATAATTTCCATAAATATTTCCTCAAAGCGGATTCTGCTGCAGACTTAAAAACTATACTTTTTAATGTGCATGTGAAGGAACATGAATGTATATGTGTGTCTGGGGAAAGATCAGGGGTAGGGAGCTAAAGGAAACTTTGTATCAGATTTATGAGTGTGCAAATTGAATATATTATAGATAGATAGAATAGATAAATACAGACATGTAGACAATTTTTAAAACTGTCCAGGTAAGATAAAGGATATTCTCTGACATTTTGGTGTGCATTTGATATATTTTAGCATTTCAATATTGAGGGACATATTGTTGAGTGTGATGACAAAAGAATACTTCTAATACCAAGAATATAATTAAAGTAACTGAGACCCCTTAGCAGCTGAAAGGAGAATACCAATCTAATATTATGCAAACTGTCCGTTAAAGAGTGATAGACAATTCATTACTAAATAATTCCAATTATTTTTCTTTTCAGCATGATACATTTTTACTTTAATTTTTTGAGGAATGATCATGAATTATTTAAAAAAGAAGAAAGGATCAAATTAGGAAATAGAAGAAACAACAGACATCTTATAGATTTAACACACATTTGTCAGAGGCATTTGAATCAGAGAACTCCAACTTGAATATGAACCAGGTAAAATAAGACCTACTGGGCAGGATTCTCAGGAGGGTAGGCATTCTGCCTCACAGGATGAGATAGAAGGTTGGCAGCAGATACATGTCACAAAGACCTTGCTGACAAAGCAGGTCGCAGTAAAGAAGCTGGGCAAAACCCACCAAATCCAACATGGTGATGAACGTGACCTCTGATTGTCTTCACTGCTCGTTATACGCTAATTATAATGCATTAGCATGCTAAAAGATGCTCCCAACAGCAACATGACAGTTTAGAGATGCCATGATGACATCAGGAAGTTACTCTACATGGTCTAAAAAGGGGAGGAACTCTCAGTTCAGGGGAATTGCTTACCCCTTTCCTGGAGCACTCATAAATAATCTACCTCGTTTAGCATATAATCAAGAAATAACTATAAAAATAGTTAACCAGCAGCCCTTGGGGCTGCTCTGCCTGTAGAGTAGCCATTCTTCATTCATTTACTTTCCTAATAAACCCACTTTTACTTTATGGAATTACTTTATGGATTTGCCTCAAATTCTTTCTTACACAAGATCTAAGAACTCTCTTTGGAGTCTTTATGGGGATCTTTTTCCAGTAACATGTTCATTAAGCTTAAAAGAATTTTAAGACCAGTTGAAAGTAGGCTTGATCTAGAAGAAAAACATGCTTTTAAGTCTAACTAATGAGGACAAGAGACAAAAAATGTTATTATTGCAATATTTGTACTTTCAGGATGCAATTTTTTCATTTTTAATTGACACATAATTGTACATATTTATGGGATTCAGAGTGATATTTTGAATATGTATGTAAAGTATAATAATCAAATCAGGGTAGTTAGCATATCTACCACTTCAAACATTTACCGTTTCTTTGTGGTGGGAACATTCAATGTTTTTTAACTATTTGAAAGTATACAATAAACTATTGTTAGTTATAGTCACCCTATAATGCTATGGGACACTAGAACTTATTGTTTTTTATGTAGCTGTAACTTTGTAGCTGTTAATCAACCTCTCTTTATCCTTCCCTCCACCTCACCTTTCTCAGCTTCTAATAACTGTAGTTCTACTCTCTACTTCAATGAAATTAAGTTTTTTTAAACTCCAAGTGAGAATATGCAGTATTTATCTTTCTGTGTCTGATTTATTTTGCTTGACCTAATGTCCTTTAGACTAATCCATGTCACTGCAAAGAACAGGATTTCATTAATTTTTATGGCTGAATAGTGTTTAGTTGTGTATATATACCACATTTCTTACTCCATTCTTCCATTGATGGACACTCAGTTTGATTGTATCACTTGACTATCGTGAATAGTGCTGGCATAAACATGAAGGCACACATGTTTCTTTGATATATTTTTCTTTGGATAAATATACAAAAGTAGTAACACTGAATCATCTGGTAATTCTATTTTTTAGTTTATTGAGTAACTTTCATACTGTTTTCCACATGGCTGTACTAATTTACATTCCCATCAACAGTATATAAGAGTTTCTTTTCTCTGCATCCTCACCAGCATTTGTTATTTTTTGCCTTGATAATAGTCATTCCAACTACGGTGAGAGAATACCCCATGCTGGTTTAGATTTACATTTCTCTGATATAAGTGATGCTGAGCGTTTTTCATACGCTTTTTGGCCATTTGTCTGTCTTCTTTTAAGAAGTGTCGGCGAGGCGTGGTGGCTCACACCTGTAATCCCAGCACTTTGGGAGGCCGAGGCGGGTGGATCACGAGGTCAAGAGATCGAGACCATCCTGGTCAACACGGTGAAACCCCGTCTCTACTAAAACTACAAAAAATTAGCTGGGCATGGTGGCGCGTGCCTGTAATCCCAGTTACTCAGGAGGCTGAGGCAGGGGAATTGCCTGAACTCAGGAGGCGGAGGTTGCAGTGAGCCGAGATCGCGCCATTGCACTCCAGCCTGGGTAACAAGAGTGAAACTGTCTCAAAAAAAAAAAAAAAAGTGTCTACTCAGAGCCTCAGATTGTATGTTTTTTTGTTGTTGAGTTGTTTGAGTTTCTTGTACTGAATCTTTCCTGGTCAGATGAATAATTTGCAAACATTTATTCTCATTTTACAGATTGCCTCTTTCTTCTGTTGATTGTTTTCTTAGCTATGAAAAATCTTTTTTCATTTGATATAGTCCCACTTGTTTATTTTTACTTGTGTTGCCTGTGCTTTTGAAGTTTTATCCATAAAATCTTTGTTAGATCAGTGTCCTGATGTATTTCTCCTGTTTTCTTCTAGTCGTTTTACAGTTCCCAGATTTACATTTAAGTCTTTAATCCACTTTGCGTTTACTTTTGTATATGGGGATACATAGGGGTCTTCCTTCATTCTTCTGCATATGGATATGCAGGTGTCCTAGCACCATTTACTAAGGAGACTATCAGTTCCTCAATGTGTGTTTTTGGCACCTTTGTTGAAAATCAGCTGACTGTTAATATGAACATATATTTATGGGTTATTAATTCTGTTCCATTGGTTTATGTGCCTTTTTTGAATACCAGTATCATGCTGTTTTTATTGCTATAATACACTACTATAGTATATTTGAGTCAGTTAGTGTAAAGCTTCCTGCTTTATTCTTTTTGCTCATGAGTTATTTGGCTATTTGGTGTCTTTTGTGGTTTTATACATATTGGAATTGTTTCTTCTATTGCTGTGAAAATTTTTGATTTTGATAAGGATTGCATTAAATTTATAGAATGCTTTGGGTAGTATGGTCATTTTAATAATATTAATTCTTCCAATCTATTAATTATTGAATCCTTCCTCATTTCTTTGTAGACTTCTGGTTTTTCAGAAGCATGTTCACTAATTTCCATATACTTATATATTTTCCAAAGTTTTTTTTTTTTGTTATTGATTTCCAGTTTGATTCCATTGTGGTGTGAGAAAATATGTGATATTGATTTTCTAAAAATGTATTGGGACTTGTTTTGAGGCTTTACATGTTATCTATCCTAGAGAATGTTTCATGTGCTGATCAGAAGAATCTGTCTTCTGCAGCTGTTAGAATGTTTTGTAAATGTCTGTTAGGTGCATTTGGTCTATAATGTAGTTTTTTTTTTTTTTTTTTTAGACGGAGGTTCGCTCTTGTTACCCAGGCTGGAGTGCAATGGTGCGATCTCGGCTCACCGCAACCTCTGCCTCCTGGGTTCAGGCAATTCTCCTGCCTCAGCCTCCTGAGTAGGTGGGATTACAGGCATGCGCCACCATGTCCAGCTAATTTTCTGTATGTTTAGTAGAGACGGGGTTTCACCATGTTGACCAGGATGGTCTCGATCTCTTGACCTTGTGATCCACCTGCCTCGACCTCCCAAAGTGCTGGGATTACAGGCGTGAGCCACCGCTCCCGGCCTTATAATATAGTTTAAGTCCAATATTTCTTTGTTGATTTTCTTTCTAGAGAATGTGTCCAATGCTCTGGGATGGTAAAGTTTCCAGCTTTTTATACTGGAGTCTGTCTCTCCATTTAGCTCCCTTAATACTTGTCTTCTATACCTGAGTGCTCCAGTGTTGGGGGTATTTATATTTGTTATATCCTCCTGCTGAATTGATCCCTTTATCATTACATAACTTTATGTCTTTTATCTTTTTGAGATAAATTCTACTTTTGTCTAATATAAGTATAGCTACTCCTACACACTTTGGGTTTCTGTTTGCAAGGAATATATATTGTTTTCAACATTTATTTTAGATTCAAGGGTACATGTGTACGTTTGTCGTCTGGGTATATTGTATGATGCTGAGGTTTAGGGTACAAATGATCCCATCACCCAGGTACTATTAGTTGGCTTATTAACGCTTTATCCCCAACCTTCATTTCTACCTTCAGCAGTCCCCAGTTTACTTTGTTGCTATGTATATGTCAATGAGTACCCAGCGTTTAGCTCCCACTTACAAGTGAGAACATGTGAAATTTGGCTTTTTGTTTCTGTGTTAATTTGCTTAAAATAACAACCTCCAGCTGTATCCATGTTGCTGCAAAGGATAAAGTTTTGTTCTTTTTTGTGACTTTGTAGTATTCCATAGTGTATTTATACCATATTTAAAAAAAATTTAAACTACTGTTGATGGGCATCCAGGTTGATTCCATGTATTTGCTATTGTGAATAGTGCTGCGATGAACCTGTGAGTATACATGCCTTTTGGTAGAACAATTTGTTTTCATTTAGATATATACACAGTAATGGGATTGCTGGGTGAAATGGTAGTTCTGTTTCAAGTTCTTTGAGAAATCACTTTGCAGACACACTTTAGTTTAATAAGGTCCCACTCATCAAATTTTGTTTTTGTTGTAGTTGCTTTTAAGAAGTTACTCAAAAATTCTTTTCAAAGGCCAACATTCAGAAGTGTTTTTTAAGATTTCTTCTAGGATTATTATAGTTTGAGGTCTTATATTTAAATCTTTGATCCATCCTGGTTAAGTTTTGTATATGGTGAAAGATAGGCGTCCAGTTTCACTTTTCTGCATATGGTTAGTCAGTTATATAGATGTACTGTTTATTGAACAGGGAGTCCTTTTCCCATTTGCTTATTTTTGTTGGTTTTGTCAAAGATCAGATGGTTGTAAGTATGCAGCTGTTTTTCTGGGTTCCCTATTCTGTTTTATTGGCTTATGTGTCTGTTTTTGTATCAATACCATGCTATTTTGGTTACTGTAGCATCTCTGGCTTTGTTTTGGCTGGCAGGTATTTTTTCCATTCAGCACTTTAAATGTATAAATATATCATTTAGTATAGTTTAAAGTAGAATAGTGTGACATCTCTGGCTTTGTTCTTTCTGCTCAGGATTTATTTGACTGAAATCTATCTACCAATATATCTATTTATCTACCTACCTATTTAATGGAAAAATTCATGAATACATGTCATTATTGTACAGAAGCCATGGTAATCTTCTCCATATCATTCCAATTTTAGTATATGTGCTGTCAAAGCACATCATATATGTGCGTGTGTGTGTGTGTGATAAAATGTGTGTGAGTGTGTGTGTGTGTGTGTCTGTGTGTGTGTGTACGTTTTTTATCCCTTTACTTTCAGTCCATAGGTGTCTTTACAGGTAAAGTAAGGTCCTTGTAGGCAGGCTAGGGTTTGGTCTTATATTTTATTCAGTCAATGAGTCTATATCTTTCAACTACGGAATTTAAACAGTTTAAAGTCAAGGTTTTTATTGATATCTAATTATTTTTGTCATTTTGTAAATTGTTTTCTGGTTATTTTGTATATTCTTAGTTTTTTTCTTTCTTGTTTATCTTTGTGGTTTGGTGGTGTTCTGTAGTGATAACATTTGTCTCCTTTATCTTTCTCAATTTTGTATCCGATCTACTAGTGGGTTTTATACTTTAGTGTGTTTCATGATGATAGATGTCATCCTTTCACTTGCAGACATAGGACTCTCTTAAGAATTTCTTGTAAGACTAGTCTAATGATGAATTCTGTCAGATTTTGCTTGTTTGGGAAATTATTTATTTTTCATACCTGAAGGATACCTTTTCTGGGTATATTAGTTTTGGTTGGCAGATTTTTTTTTCCATTCAGCACTTTAAATGTATAAATATATCATTCTAATCTTTCCTGGCCTCTAAAGTTTCTGATGAGAAATATTCATTGTGTCTAAGGGGGTTCCCTAATATGTGACTTGATACTTTACTCTTGCTGTTTTTAGAATTTCCTTTTTGTCTCCAAATTCTGATGTTTTGACTATAATGTGAATCAGACAATACCTTTTTGGGTTGAATCTCTTTGGGAATCTTTGAGTTTCCTGTTCCTGAATGTTTACATCTCTCCTAAGACTTAGAAAAAAATTCAACTATTATTTTATTAAACAGGTTTTTGATATAGTTTGTATACGTGTTCCCACCCAAATCTCATGTCAAATTGTAATCCCTGATAAAAGAAACACTTTAGCTGAATTAAATTTAAAGGAGTTTAATTGAACAATGAACAATTCGTGACAGGCAGCCCCCAGAATCACAGCAGATTCACAGAGACTTCAGCACAGCCACGTGGTGAAAAAAGATTTATAGATACAAAAAAGGAAATGAAGTACAAAAATCAGAAGTGAGGTACAGAATGGCTGGATTGCTTACAGGTTGGAATTTGCCTTAGCACTTAAAATTGTATGAATGGTGGAAGTACAGCCACTGCGAATGGCCAAGACTCAGCTATTATTACAGGTGCATACTCCTCAATTAGGTTTTCAATCTTGTCTACTTATTAAGCTAGATTGCAGTTCATCCACAAGGACTCAAATATAGAAGTACAGAGTCCTTCTCAGGCCATATTTAGTTCACTTTAACATCTCCGGGGTTTGAAGTTGGGACTTATGGGAGGTTACTGGATCATGACAGTGAATTTTTCATGAATGGTTTAGCACTATCTCCTTAATGCTGTTCTCATAATAGTGAGTAAGTCCTCATGAAATATCTATGCAACAATTTTGCATGTTCTTCACATGTACCCCAAAACCTAAAATGCAATAAAATAAATAAATGGGAAAAAAAAAGTGTGGACCAATTCCTCCCTCATACTCTCTCTGTCTCCTGATCTGGCCATGTGATGTGTCTGCTCCCACGTCAACTTCCACCATGATTGTAAATTTTCGGTGGCCTCTCCAGAAACTAAGCAGATGCCACTATGCTTCCCATACAGCCTCAAGAATGATGAGCCAATTAAACTTATTTTCTTTGTAAATTACCCATTCTCAGATATTTCTTTATAGTCATGTGAAAATAAACGAATACAGTTTTCTATACATTTTTTCATCTCTTCTTTTTCTGGATCACCAAAATGCAGATATTTATTTGCTTAATAGTGTCCCATATATCATGTAGGCTTTCTTAATTCTTTTCTTGTTCTTTTCTACTTTTTTATTTTGTCTGACTGTTCTATTTCTAAGGGCCCATCTTCAAGTTCAAAACTTTTTTCTTCTGCCTGATCTGGGCTATTGCTGAAATTCTCCATTTTATTTTTTATACCATTCTCTGAGTTTTTCAGTTCTATGACTTCTGATTGGTTATATCTCCCCCTTTCTCTTTCATAT
>NW_022436988.1:12354595-12488013 GCF_009761245.1 Sapajus apella
TATATATATATATATATATATATATATATATATAATGTCTGTTGAATTTCTCAAATTTTAAATTGTTTTCCTCAAGTGAATGAATTGTCTATCTGTGCTCTCTTGTGTCTTGCTTTTTAAGATTATTATTTTGGATTCCTTTTTATACATCTTATAATTTTCTTTTCTTTAGGGACTATCATTGAGAAACTATTAGGTTGCTTTGGAATTAACATGTTCTTTTGCTTGTTCAAGTTTCTTATGTTCCTATACTGACATTTGTATATGTGTTGTAACAGTTATTTCTTCCAGTTTCATGAGGTAGGATTTTTAGGGATAGTTTTTTTCCTGTATATGTGTTTCATGGCCTTTGTTAGGTAAAATGTGTTTGCTTTGGTTCTGGGTAGGCAGAGTAATGTGGTCTCTATAGAATTTCTTCAGTTATAACCAATGTCAATAATGTTTGCTAATACCTCATTGGCCTAAGCTTTGGTTTTTTGTGAGGGTTGTGGCTCAGCTTTGCTGGGGATGGGAATGCCAAGTAGGCTGATCCTCAGGCTCCTGGGTGGCATGTGTAGGTGCTGGTAGTGGCAGTGCAGGCCTAGGGAAGGTTGGTCCTAGGCTCCTGGGTGTCATATGAGGATATAGGGCAGTCCAACTGCTGGAGGGGCAGGCTCATTGGCAGTGCTGGCAGCAAGCCCCAGGTGGGATGTTTCTGAAGCCACTGTTTGGTTCATGCACATGTTAGCGGTGCAATGGAATGCCCAGGTATCTGACTTCCTGTGTCCCTGGGTGGTGTGCATGTGCACTGGCAGTGTGGCAATAGGCCCTGAGAAGCTGTTTCTTCAGCCTCTGTGCAGTGTGTGTGGGCATGCCATGTTCCTGCCACTGGAGTGGGGAGGTTTTCAGGCAATGGTGGTGGACAACTTCAAGTATGCTAATCTTTAGACCACTGGGTGACATATATGAACACTGGTAGTGACAGTGATGGGCCCAGATGAGCTAGTCCTTGGACCCTTCAACCACACACACAGTTGTGCAGTAGCTCTGCCACTAGAGGGGTGGGGCCTTGGTGGCTGGCAGTGGTGAGCTCTGGGCAGGCAGCGCTCAGGCTCTGAGGAGCTAGGCATTGGCTCCCTCTATACTTGGGGCAGCCTCCCTGATGTGCTGGACCACCTATTTCCCTAGGTGTAGGGTACTGTGCAGACTCAAATATTGTTGTAGATGTAACTCTAGGTCCAGCTGGTGTTACAAGGCCACAGCCCTCTGTGTAGATGTGATGGAATGCTGGTAGGGCCCCAAAAATATGGATATGCAGGAGTTTACTGGGCCTAGGGTAGGATGCACTCTGGTGGTGCTTCTGCTCCAAAAATTAAGATGTACTATAGCAGCCTGGGTCCTGGGTATAGGAGGGCCTAGCATGAATTTCTTCTCTGAAGAAATGCAGTTGCGTGAACTTCCAGCAGCTCCCTGTACTGGGCCCAAGACCATGAGCATTGTGGGGCTCACCCATAGCTAGGATTGCTTGCTTCTGTGGTAGGAACTGGAATTCTGTGAATCTCCTGCTTATCTTTGCCCTGTGATGGGGAGTCCCTCAACTGTGCTGCCATTTTGAATTTTTGTGTCTCAGGAAGTCTTGTCACTACCTTGCTAAATTCTAGTGTTCTCCCCTAGACACTCAATTGAAACTGTGGTTTTCTATTTCTTCTTCTGGTTTGTTGCAGAGAAGGAGATACATACAGGATACCTCTAGTCAGTCATCTATATCTTGGAAATCTTTTTTTTTTTTTTTTATTTTACCAAATTAGATAAACCAGAAGTGAACTAGAAATTATAATATGTTAAAAACAGCAGCCATAATGGGGCCACCCTTCAATAAATTTTTATGTAATCTAGTACCTATAAATGAGAATCATTAACACTGCCATAGTAATTCAGGTATGGGATATAGCTCTTGGTTTGGAATTTTTAAAAAAAATTTCATGGAGGTAATTGGACCTTAAAGAATCAAAGGGATTTCAAAGTATCAAGAAAAGATGTTAGGAAAGTCTTAGAAAGTGGCGGGTAATAAGGAAATAACAGATTTTTCAAAACATACCAGGGCTTTTCAGAGGGTAGAGAGTGGAAGGAGGGAAAGGATTAGGAAAAAATAACTAATGGGTAATAGGCTTAATACCTGAGTGATGAAATAATTTGTACAGCAAACCCCCATGACACAAGTTTACCTATGTAACAAAACTGCACTTGTACTCCTGAACTTAAAATGAAAGTGAAACTATAAAGCAAATAAATTCACAGAAACAACAACAACAAAAAAAACACACCCTCTGTTCTACTTGCAAAGATATTAACTAGACTTTAGTTTTTGGCTTCTTTCCTAACCTGTTCATGATAAGAGGAAATCTTGTTAAAATTAAATCTTTCTAAGCATAGGCCTTGCAGAAAAAATGTGGAAAAAATGTAACAGAAAGATATTTTCAATTCCTTCTTGGCTAAATATACATACTTGCAGCCAACATAAAAAAAAGGGAGGAGAGAAAAAAAAATGTTTTCTTAAGCCTTAGAGTAAAAAGAATTATCTTAATGTTCTCTCTTCCAAAAAGTGGTGACCTGGCAATATAGAACGGTGTCTCCTACTAGAGCACATTCTGCAAGACTTTCATACTTACCTAAAATAAAAAAGGAACCAACCATAGATGGTTTAGTGACTAATGTTTATATGAATCCAGATTTTATGATGTCACATGAATTACTGCTCAGATGACAGAACTCAACCTATGTAAATACGTATTACCCCAGTCCTCCGAAACAGAAATTTATCTCAAATTAACAGACTTACTTTGCTATCTTTGAAGATCCATCATCTTTGAATTAGGTGTTACCATGAATAACTAGGGAACTGAATTCAAAATAATGTCATTTCTGAAGTATAAAAAGGAAATAACAGAGGCCTATGTTCATTTCCACTATACAGTGTCATCTACAAACAGTGGAAGATAGCATATAGGCTTGAATTTAAAATAGCTTTTTTAAAAAATATGCAAGTAACTAGTCAAGAGAGAATAATATCAGACAGGACAGGAGCTTAAAAGGAAACAGGAAAATTAATATTTTGGAAAATTTAACACCTGGAAAATAGAACTTATAAAATAAAAGACACAAGAAATGAAAGCCTAATCAACAATATGGTGACTCCAATTGGAAAGATCATATGTTGCCTCTTTACAAATTTTAACAGCAGAAAATTTCAGGGAATATATGTTGGGAGGAAAAGGATTCAGAACCCCTCACAGCAATTAGACATAGATTAGATTAATATTAAAGTAGCATTCCCCCAAACAATCTGTGGTTTGAATTACCAATTAAATTGTAACTTTTCAAGATATCCTACCCAAATATAGTATTTAAAATTATAACTTTGAGATAGAGTAATATGATTTAAGAATTCTTCAATAATACCTACTATGTGAAATTTATTGATAAAACTATTACATTATTTAGCACTTTTGTTTCTCAAAATTACCACCATAACATTTTTATTGTCATTTATAAAACTGACTTCATTAAGTTAAAGCAATTATTTATGTGCTACAATTATCCATGTTAACCAAGAATTTTAGGTTATTATCATCCAAATCAGGTGTAACTAGCTTAAGGTTAAAATAAAAAATAAGAGTATCTTTGGGAATTTAGAACTAGAATGATACAAAATGGAATTAAGAAACAGAAACATTAAGGAGCTGAGGGAGACATTTTTTATTTTTCTGGACTTGTTCCTCATTTTCACGTTTTTATAGATAGGCATTTTTTTCCTGATATTAATTTGAGATAAGACGCTGTGCCATCTCAGAATTGGGACACAGCAACCTCAGAAACTTTTCCTTGCCTCTCTTCCTGATAGCAGCCCAGGCTGAAGATAACCTCATAGCCCTAATTTCAAGCTTCACAGGGAGATCTCCACTAGCTCCTCTTTTGTCAAGTGCTGACTTTCATCCAATCAACGATGTTCTACTTTGGATGGGGAGACATTTTCCAATGGGTGACATGAACAGAAAAAAAAAAAAAAAAAAAAAGGCTATTTGTAGCTAAACAAAAATCACCAATAGTGTCTCTCAGTATTGTAAGTTGAAAAAAACAAAAAAGACTTATCCATTTACATAATTGGTCAAGACCCCACAGTTGGTAGCAGGGTTAATTTTAGTCTAATATTCTTATCATTATAGCTTCAAATTCAAGACACCTCTTTATTAGTGAAAGAAACATGTAAAATCATACCTAACAGCTAAGATAAATTGTTGCTCCTGCTTTCTTTTGTCCAATAGGTTGATAACTTAATATTGTACAAATTTACTGATAATATCAGAAAGATTTAGCTCTTTTTCCCTCCCTTTCCCACTCCTGTGTGTGTGTATATTTGTATATGTTATATGGTTGAAGAGGAAGAATGTGTCTGTGCTGAAAGATTTATCACTGAAATAATATTTATCATGGCATTGTCAGCAGCTGATCTGTTAGGTGTTCTTATCACCAAAGTATACTTCAATTTCCTTTGGACTTTAATGTAAATGTGGACTTTCTATCCTCAAAATGGTATTTCAAACATCTATTTGGATATCTTACTACTTAGTAAAAAAGATGAAAAGACAAATTCTTTGACAGCACGAGTTAAACTTATAAGTCCTGAAATACATGATCCTGAAGCTCCCTACTGGGAAAAGTCTTTTCATAGGGATTTTACAGTATTTAGTAAATCCTCTTTGCCTTTTAACGTGATATATGCGTCTATATTTCTCAGCAATCCTGCTTCTAGGTATATTGCAGATTTAAGAATGTAAAGACAGAAATGGAGAATAAGTACAGTTTTTTAAGATATCCAGACCTTGAAAGGCAATTTTGAAGGATTATTCTGCCAATTAGTAAGTATTTCTGAAATGACACAGCAGGCAGGAGATGATTCATTTGAAATGTCATCCATTACCCTTTTCCCTTAAGTCACAAGATGTTTAAATAAATTTGTGAAGGAAGGAGGAAACAACTGTGCAAAATTGCCAATTGTATGTCTTTCACTGTTGTGTTTGAAGCTGCCAGAATTAAACTATTAATGAAATTGAGATTATGTGAGGTTAGAATATGCAATCAAGCTCATTCTTTGGGTGAGGGCACTAATGTGCTGTTTTTCTCTTTCTCTGTTCCCACTGAGTACTGAGGGCTAATGTGTCAAGAACTTTATTTTTTAGCTTAACTCCTAAATCTGGAGTCATGATTGGGCTAAACAAATAGAATAATCCAATATAGGGTCTGCCAGTAGCTTCTTTTATCCATGGCTATTCTACTCATTGAATATACATCAAAAGCATTTAAAACACTTTCAATGTATTTAGGTGGGTGAGGTACAATTTAGCACAGGGACAGGAGAATATTTTCTAAATAAAATAATAGATCTCAAGACACCCTAGGGTTTTAATATCAGAATAAGAAAACTAGATACATACACACACATACACAGAGGGGTGGGAGAGAGAGAGAGAAAGAGATTGAAAATGAATCAATGGAGAGGTTTACAATTATCACTACAAAATGAGAGTATATGAAAAGTGAGGTCCCAATCTCAGTAGAAACAACTTTAGCTTCCTGGAATCTTAAATCACATCTCTAAAACAATATTCAAGACCCAGTAAAACAAATATATTAGCCAATCTTCAGTATGAATATGCAAACAAAAATAAGAGCATTTAATTTAGAAACTAGGGAAATGATCAGCAAATTTTAGACTAATTTCCAGTCGTTACAGGATTATAGATTTTAGTACCAATAAAAAGCTTAGAATTTAAATCACCAAATGATTGAAGATGGAGGAACCATAATTCAAAGAATTTGATTTACTTAAACAAGATCATACAGCTAGTGAATGACAGAGCAAAATTTATCTTATTTCTATTCTATTTTCAGTGTTGTTTCTACAAAACCAGGTTGATGTTTGATGTCTGCAACTCTCTTCTGCGGAAAAGGCAATACTTTAAGGAGAAAATAAATCATGTATCTTTTACATGATTTTGTTATCAAGCTTATAATGTATTTGGGTATATCAATAAAACAAAATATGTGTTGGTAGGACCCAGAAAAATTAGTATCATAAATCTGAAGCTAGATTATAATTTAAATGTTTAACATTATTTTATTTGCTTTACTTTCTAGTTACAATCAGTGCTTAGAATTTAAATATTAATCTAGTAACTAGGTGCGATTTAGTGAGTTAATTCAAAGAAGAAATAGAATAGTGTAATGATGTCAATGCTTACAATTGACCAAAAGAAAAATGAAAAAATTTATCCTGCTAGAATAAGTTGATTTGGAATTCATCCCACAAAAGCTAACATGCATTTATCCTCTTCATTCTTTCTTCCTTTTAACACTTAGAAAATATTGCAAAAAAATTCGTATGCAATAGTTATCTAAAGAAAGACATTGGGAATACTGCCTAAGAAAATGACCAAAAGTGCATTTGCAAACGTAAATCAACATAAGGCTTGTGAAAACACAAAAGAAGGACTGCATTCTTGGGCATCAAACCAGAGGGGTGTTGGTTGCTTCGGAAACTATTTCTCCATTGTGTCTTTTAAATTACCAATAACCCCAGCCATACACTTTTCAAATACCAATAACTAAATGCGCATGTTAATGTAATCTTGAAACACCAGAAACGAAATCAGGCAGTTTCATATACAATACACCTTACCTATGTGGAGCAAAAACAGAAAGGGTAAAATAAATAAAACTAGCATCCATTAAGTACATACTATACCTCAGACATTTAGCCCTCAAAACATCAACTACAATATCCATTTTACAGAGGAAGCTCAGAGAGCTTGAGAGTTTTTTTTCCTCCTAGAGTTCATATAGCAGAAAGTTAATGTCAAGATTCAAACCCAGGTTCACTGGAGTCCAAAGTGCAAGGTCTTTTCATTATATATTTTTGTGTGTGTGAAATGATAGATAAATTTTCTGGTCTCTTTCTTTTATCACAGGTTTGGAAGGACATGACGATATTTTGAAAAGGAGTTATTTTATTCACTCTAGATAGATTTACAGTCTATCTAGATAAACTGGATAAGAGTTCCTTTCCAGAATGATGAAATTAGGAAGTTGACAAATCATTTCCTAAAACAAATATGAATCTTAAAGTTGAGCAAAACTGTCAATCATTTCAGACTGCTAAAAATCTGGAAATCAAGCAAAGTTGTATATTAATGTAAGAATCATTCATGCATGAGTACTAGGGTAAGATTGGCATGAGCCTGTGGTGTTCTTGCCCAGGACTACTCCCATTTCTCTACTATCTCTGTCCATGATATTCCAACTGGTTGGGACAGGTTGTGAGAACCTGTGTTGCCAGTGAGAGTACACAGGATTTACAGCACTATTATTAAAGGTGTGTGACGGTTTATTTATATGTCAAGTTGACTGGGTCTTGGTGTGCCCAGATAGTTGGTTAAACATTATCTCTGGGTGTGTCTTGAGGACATTTTCAGAAGAGATTAGCATTTAAATCATTAGACTGAGTAAAGCAGAGCCCTCTTTAATGTGAGTGGGCATCCTTCAATCTAGTGAGGGCTTGAATATAACAAAAGGTGGAGAAAGAGAGAATTTCTTTTCTGCTTGTCTGCTTAAGCTAAGACTTTAGTCTTAACCCTCAGATTGAGATTGACACCATTGGTGCTTCTTGCTCTCAGGCCTTTGGGCATAAACTGGAACTACACAGGTCCTGGAACTCCTCAGCCTCTGCAGTCTGGTAAAACAATCTTTATAACAAAGCTTTCTCTCTCTCTCTCTCTCTCTCTCTCTCTCTCTCTCTCTCTCTCTCCCCCCCCATCTCTCTCCATATATACAGATGAATACATAGCTAGATACATATATGGAGATATATACAGTAAGTTCTCACTTAATGTTGACAGTTTCTTGGAAACTGCTACTTTAAGTGAAACAACATAACAAAACCAGTTTTTCTCTCATTTATATAAGTGAACAATATTGAAAAAAATTGAAGTTCTTTGAAAACCTTCTATATGTATTCAAGGACCACTATATATATATATATATATATAGATAGATAGATAGATATCTATATGGATATATGTATGTATGTTTTGGCTAACAACAAACTGCCTATACTATGGTGGTCTCATAAGATTATAATGGAGCCAAATAATTCCTATTGCCTAGTGACTGTAGCTATCATAACATCACAGATTAACATTATTCATATTTTTGGTGATGTTGGTATGAACAAACCCCCTGTGTTGACAGTCCTAAATAGTACAGTGCATGCAACTATATACAGTCCATAATACTTGATAATGATAATAAATATGTTACTGGTTTATGTATTTATTATATTAAACTTTTAATCCTTATTTTAGCGTATACTCCCTCTACTTATTAAAAAAAAGTTAACTGTAAAACAGCCTCAGGCAGATCCTTCAGGAGGTGTTCCAGAAGAAGGCAATGTTATTATAGGAGATGACAGCTCCATGCACGTTATTGTTCCTAAAGACCTTCCAGTGACACAAGAAGTGACAGTGAAAGACAGTGATATGGATGATTCTGACACAGTGTACACTTCGGCTAATGTGTGTATTGGTATCTTGGTTTTAAACAAAATCTTTTGAATTAAAAACAATAAAAAATGTTCAAAGTACGGAAAATCTTGTAGAATAATATACAGAAAGAAAATAGTTTTGTACAACCATACAATGTGTTTGTGTTTTAAGCTAAGTATAATTACAAAAGAGTCAAAAGCTTTATAAATTAAAAAGTTGATAAAGTAAAAATAAGTTGTAGTAGTGATATGGCTTGGCTCTGTGTCCCCACCCAAATCTCATCTTGTAGCTTCCATAATTCCCACGTGGTGTGGGAGGGACCTGGTGAGAGATGACTGAATCATGGGGGCAGGCCTTTCCCATGCTGTTCTCGTGATAGTGAATGAGTCTCATGAGATCTGGTGGTTTTAAAAACAGGAATTTCTCTTCACAAGCTCCCCTTTTGCCTGCCACCATCCATGTAAGATGTGACTTGCTCTTCCTTGCTTTCTGCCATGATTGTGAGGCCTCCCCGCCATGTGGAACTGTAATTCCAATTAAACTTCTTTCTTTTGTAAATTGCCCAGTCTTGGGTATGTCTTTATTAGAAACATGGAAACAGACAAGTAGGCTAATTTACTATTGAGGAAGAAAAATACCCTGAATTTAGTGTTGCCTAAGTGTACAATGTTTGTAATGTCTACAGTAGTGTATAGTAATATCACAGACCTTCACATTCACTCATTACTCACTCACTGACTAACGCAAAACAACTTCCAGTTTTGCAATCTCCATTCATGGTAAGCACCCTATACAGGTGTACCATCTTTCATACCATATCTTCACTTTACCTTTTTAATGTTTTGATGTTTACATACATAAACACTTACTCAGTATAGTAATGCGTAAAAAATCAACACTAATTTAAAACAAATATTATGTGTATATATATTTGAAAAAAAAATCTACAAAGCTATCAGAAACTAACATTTAGAAACATTTAAATCCCAGCTATGTCCAACCCTATTTTGAAAACTTCCTTCCAGAAGAGAATGACTAGGCACTCAGAGTGTACTTTACAACTAACAAAAAGATGTGCAAAACCTGCTCAAATAAAAATTACTTTAACAGAAATTGCATCAGGCATGAATAGGTGGAATATCACTTTGCCCCTAAATGGAGTTATAAACCTCATGCTTGTGTAAATTTAGTAAAATTAGTGTATACATTTAAGGAACAGTATAAATTGGTAAAGCCCTTTAAAAAGCAATTTAGAAATATACATATGTAGCCATGAAACATGCATATTTTGGGGGAAATAATTTCACTCTTGCTCCCTTCCAAATGATTCAGATTTGAAAAATTCTAGAGTGTAAATTAAAATTCTCCCAAACTCCATGCTCCCAATTATCACAGCTGTCATGCTATTTGTTGTTACTTCTATTACCTTTCATAAAAGATTTGACTTAGTAAGGAAACACATATCTTAACTGCTTCACTTGTAAGAACTATCATTCTAATTTGCTATTAGAACGATAGTGGTACTTTTAACATGGCCATAAAGACAGATTTTTTATAAGCACAGCTACAGTATAGAAAATAGGGCACTTCCGCTCAATGGCCCTCAGAAATCTTTATTTATTAAAGTTTATTGTTTATTTATAATTTTTTTTCAAAAGAAAAATATCACAGAACAATACTTTGGAAAGAATAAAGTTAAAAATTTTCAAGGCTGAGCTGAAAATTTTGCCTTTTCAATGGATCTCCTCCGCTATCCATTCCCGCTCCCCTCTTTCCTCCCTCCTCTCCTGTTACTCCCTCCCCTTCCCTTCCCTTCTTTTATTTTTTGCATGAAGGCCTGGGAGTGTGAGGCAAGTCATTTAACCTGAACTTTAATTTCTTCTCCTATAAAAGGAGGTAACAAAATCCACCCTGAACAAACTTGTTGTGAGGGTCAATAAGCTAATAGTTCTGAACTCACTGTGTTTATTCTTAAGAAAATCAATATTTAAACAGTTTCTAAGTAAGCAAACTGGAGGTTTTGCAGTTATACTGTGCTTATAAAAAGTGTGGAGAACTGATATAGGTATTCAGTGCCCTTAGATGAGTATGCCTTATCATCAAAGCTAAGAAATAGTGCAGAATTCCAAATACAATTGTTTCAATCTTTTAATTTATTTTTCCAGGAAAGGCATAGTGTTGCATCTGTCATTAAAAATGTGGAGTCATAGAGCAGGCTCAGGCAAAGCTCACAGGACATCTTGTTCTTTCTAAAAAGGCTTCAATTAAATGTTGGCAATATAAAGACAATAGCTCAGTTCCCTTAGACATAGCAATTCTCATAGCTATGGAATTGGACCCACTGTTCTTTAGTACGTAATACCATACTTACAAAGTTATAACGTTCAGAGTTCTAAGGATTGATTTCATATTAAACTATTTCCATGCGTGTGTGTTAAAACAAACACTTCTAATTTTCTGATATTTCCAAGGAGTAATGGGACAAGATAACAAAATTAAATAAATTCAATTAAATTCAATGTAGGAAGGTCCTGGGACATAACCCTATCCAATACAATATTGGGAGATAAAGAGAAAGGGTACTGGTAATCAAATAGATCTGATTTCAATATGGACTCTATGAGACTGACCTACCATTTTGGTTTATCAGGTGCTATGGGCTAAATGTTTATGTACCTCCAACAATATCATATATTAAAACTTAACCCCCAAGATAGTAAGGTGTTGGTGTTAAGAGGTGCTACCTTTGGAAGGTGATGTGGTTTGGCTGTGTCCCCACCCAAATCTCATCTTGAATTCCCATGTGTTGTGGGAGGGACCCAGTGGGTAGTAATTGCATAGGGGCAGGCCTTTCCTGTGCTGTTCTCATAATAGTGAATAAGTCTCATGAGATCTGACGGTTTTATAGAGGGGAGTTTCATGACACCATCTCTCTTCCCTTGTCTGCTGCCAGGTGAGATGTGCTTTTCACCTTCCATGATGATTGTGAGGCCTCCTCAGCCATGTGGAACTGTAAGATCATTAAACCCCTTTCTTCAGTAAATTGCCCAGTCTTGGGTATGTCTCAGCAGTATGAAAATGGACTAATATAGAAGGTGATTAGGTCATCAGGGCCCCATCCTCTTGGATAGGATTACTGCTCTTATTTTAGAAAGGCCTGAGGGAGCTTGGTTTCCCTTTCTGCTAAGTGAGGACTCAGAAAAGAAAGAGCCATCTGGGAGACCTGGGGCCTTACTAGACACCTGATCTGCTGGTATCGTGACCCTGGACTTCCCAGCTTCCAGAGTTGTAGTACATTCTGTTATTTATAAATTACTCAGTCAAAGATATTTTAATATAGTCCAAATGGACTAAGATCCCAAAGACTAAGTTTTCCTGGAAAAAAAAAATTTCAGTGCCAAAACCTAGGAAACTCTAAGCAAATTAGGATGAGTTGGTCACCAAAACTGCACCACTTTCTTGGGCTTATCTCTTAAACTTTTTGAAAGAAAACTGCTCTTTCATTTGTTAAATGGCAATTAAGTATATTTTTGTTTCCTTGGGCAATTTTGAAGATGAGATCAAACTAATAACCACTGTCATTTATTAAGTGCTGTATATCACATTCTGTACTAAGTATTTATGTCCTTAATTTTATTTAATCCTTAAAGCTTAATAAAATGACCAAGGGCTCCATTCTCTCTACTTGTGTTTGAATTCTGGCTCAACCACTCACTGGCTATATAATCTGGGCATAGCCTTTAGCCTCTAAAACATTTTCCTCAACTGCAAAATTATAAATCTCAACTGTAAATCTGTAACAGTTTCAACTTCAGTGTTGCTTATTGGATGGAAAAAACAGACACAATCCCTATCCTATGAAGCTTACATTCTCAGGGAGACACTAAACCCAAAAACTAAGAAGTAGAGAGGTAATTCTTGAATGTGATAGGCACCTTGAAAAAATATGTTTTGTAACAGAAAACCACTTCTAAAGATGCAATGGAGGGAGGGGATGCTTTATAGATAGAGTGTCGTGTAAAGGGAGCCTGTCTGAATAAATAATATTTGTGTTAAGCTTGAAACATGAGAAATGGACTGGCTATAGGAAGAGCAAGTTGATCATTCCTGGAAGAAGAAATGACAAGTGCAAAAGGTCTGAGGCAAGAACACTTTTACTGTAGCACAGGAATGTAAAGGAAGTTGGTAAGGTTTGAGTGTTGACCAAAGAAAGGAATGCCATGCCATCTTGGGAATATGGTCTGGCAATCAATAGAAGCACTGATATTTGATGACAAAAATCATAGGCAACTGAGGATCAGGCATCTTTTTGTTTATCCCAGACAGTGAAATTCTCAAACAAGCTAGGTAGCCAAGTGTCAGCAACATCTAATATAAAATGACCCAGAAACTATCTACAGAAATAGATGCAACTTATAAAACTTACACATTCAGTGTTACCCAAACATTTAGGGAGGAGAGTGGTGGGATGTGTGGTGTGGGTGAGGGAGCTGTAAGAACTCACTCTCCTCTTTCACTTAAGTATGCCTAACTCTTTTTACCAGGATAAAATAATAAAAGCGCTGGTTACTTCTGACAAAACAAATAGAAATTGATGTTTTGTTTTGCTTTCTTAGAAATTTTTCTGATTTTAGGTCTGAGCACAGTTGGTCTCACCTGTAATCCCAGCACTTTGGGAGGCCAAGGCAGGCAGATCACTTGAGGTCTGTGTTTGAGATCAGCCTGGTCAACATGGTGAAGCTTGGTCTCTACTAAAAACACAAAATTAGCCAGGCATGGCGGTGCATGGCTAATTTTGTAATCTCAACTACTCAGGAGGCTGAGGCAGGAGAAATGCTTTAACCCAGGAGGCAGAGGTTGCAGTAAGTCAAGATTGCACCACTGTACTCCATCCTAGGAAATAAGAGTGAAACTGTCTCAAAAAAAAAAAAAAAAGTTTCTGATTTTATAAACTATGAACGTTAATGCCTCAAGCTTCACGTTTTCTAAAGAAAATGTCATTCTGTTACTCTTTTCTCTGCTGAAAGAATTAGATTTCCAATGAAAAGTGAATATAAGCCTTTTATTATGGAGATACGTGCTCTTGGGCTAATATGAAATAATTATCTCTCCCCTCAGAAATTTACATCGACCAAATATTACAGCAACTACATTCCACCACAAGCAATTATCTGAGGCTAACATTGGAGTCTTCACAGAAAAGCACACAGTACTAGGTTGACACCTAAAATCTATTTTCAGTTCTGGTCAGAAAATAGATTTTAGGTGTCAATCTAGTACTGTGTTGAAAGTGAGCTGGTTCCTGATGACAATATTATGTTTGAAGAAGTTGAAAGAAGAATGAGAAACATCTTATAGAGATCGTTTAGATAGAGTGCATAAAACACGTTTCAGAAAATGAAGGTAGAGAGTGAGTCAGATGGTTCTTAAAATGAGGGCAGCAGATGGGAGATTAAAGGAGATCCAGGGCAAATGGTTAGTGTATAATTATTCATGTAAAATCTTATTATATCAGTCAAAGCTGTTCTAAGGTTCCTGACAAATTTGACGTCTCTGATACTGTGATTCTGTGAATTACATACTCACATTTCCAAAATCCTCCTTGGGTTTTAACCTTCAGATGTTCCTGTCTCTTACCAAAAAAGTACTAGTAGCAGTGATTAACATGACCTGGCCATTTCCAGAACTATATATGCGTGCACCTACATGCGCACATGAACAAACCCACACACACACACACGTTTGTATGTGTATTTGTAGAGTATCTGTTATTCTAACAGATGCTTTGACTCTTCTATGTTCTTTTGAAATGTTTATCCAAATGTTAAACACCAGTAGTTTAGCTACCTGTAGATATGATAAATCACTGTATATATTCATTTTTAAAATTTTTCTGTGACAAATAACTGACTCCTTTCTGCAATTTATTTACTTGTTCAGTTATTCAGATTAGTATGGGCTCATGTATATTTATTCTGTCCTATGGCTTATAGTCCAATACTATTAGTTATTTTGTTGCTCAGATTGTTGTTCCATATGTGGCCATTAGGATTCCCTTCAAGTTGGCTCCTACGTTCTTTGGATATATCTCACCCTTTTCTAAACACTACCTTATTATGGCGTAGCAAGTTGTTCCAGGCTCATCTTGTATTTTCCTGGCCCAATCCCTGAAATTGACCACTACCACAATGAGTCCTGGTTTCTTTGACAGAAGAATGGTGTTTAGGGACCAAAATCTGGATGCTAGTTGTGCTCATTGTTCCTGGAGTTTCATTGCTCTGCCCTCTCAGCAGAGCTAGGAAATGTATCTATGTATGCCGACACACACACATATCTGTATTTGTGTGTACATATGTGTATCTATGTACATATATTTGTGCAGGTGTGTTATGTGTATATGTGTGCATATTTGTTATTTGACTATTATGTACACTTAAAGTTGTTACAGAATTGCTAACCCACATTTCTGTGAGAAATGCAGAGTATTTGTGCATAGATCTTTTTATCTCTTGACTTACAGAATCCAGTCAAAATGCTGTTTCCAAAGTTATTTATATTGGTTATTGTCTTCTCCATTCTCCCAGTGAGGACCGTATTTGCAATATAGTCAGACTAATTTGGTACTGTTTTATCGCATTTTTAGGTTCTTGCTCTATATTCTGGTTGATTTTAACAATTGCATAAATGGGAGATATGTGACATATTACTATGATTCTAAGAGCCAGAGCTCTACAAAAGAATACAAAGATGTGCCACTACCTCCTCCTCTCTACTATTATCTAAACTATTTTCAGCTTATCTATCTCCACACATAACTTGCTAAATTTATAGGATTTATAAATTAGGAAGTTCTGAAATACTTGTAATGTTGAATTTTCCCAAAAAGGGGGAATGCTTTTGCATTTGTTTAAGTCTACGCTTACGTCCTTCAATAGAGTTTACAATATTTTCTCACATGGGTTTTGTACATTTTTTGATGAATTTATTCTATGTAATCCTCATTGATTCAACTTTATTTTAAAATCTTTTTAAGTATTTTCATGTTGTTACACAGGGCACATTATAATTATTTCAATAGTTTTACAATATTTTATTAGATTTATGTGGTTCTAATGTAAGGAATTTTGCTTCTTCTGATGATTCCAACTACTTGTAATGTTGTATTAAGCCACTGTCTTTCATTTTTTCTTCTCTTATGAGAACTTCCAGAAATGGGTTATTATTTTTTGAAATGCAATTTAAAGGGCTGTATCAATTTATAGTGTCAACAACATTCAATAACTTTTCCAGCTTTTTCACATCTTTAGCATTGATCAAGGATCAATTTTCAATCTTGTTGATAGGGAGAAAATATCATTTATTTTTAGTTTTGAATAATTTTGATGTCTAACATTGCTTATCATATTTATGACTTTTGCATCTTCTGGGTTGAATGGTTTATTAATTTGGTCGAGTTTTAAATTTTTATGGCACTTAATGTAATTTTAAAAGGATAAACAATTTGTTAAACTGACCTAATAACTTTGTGCTAATAAAAAAAATCAGATATTCTCCCAGAAATATAAAAACAGGACCTTCATTTAAAAGGTATTCTTTAATGTCTGTTATATAAAAATATATTCATATTTTAAATTTGTGACTTTAGTTTCAAACTGAAATGTAGCCTTGATTTCATCCTCGACCCTTATAAACTGCAAAGGTTTAGCCTTGTTTTTGAGTTACCACTATTAAACTCCTACTGAATTTTCTTCTGCATATAAATTACCTGGAAAACTTGTTCACATGATTTATTTCACTTCATTCTGAATCTGGTTTCCCTATTCAGTTAACTGCTAATGTATTAGAGATGAACAATTTTCAGTTTTCTATTAGCCTGTATAAAATCTAAACAAGTACTGAAGTTAAACACCCTGAATGCATGCTCCCTATTATACACGTGATGAATGCAATCCAGGTAAGTTTTGGAACATCCTAGTTCTTCACTGCTAGGTAAGTCAGTTAGTTGTTTGCCACTCTGTCTGTCCTTTATTTCTGTGGTCCCCAAACCTATACAAACCAGTTGTATATCTTTAAAACAGAGTTAATGCAGCTTTATCCATATCTCTGAACTAAACTTTGCCTAGGATCAGCCTTTATGCACACTCATATCAGGAGGAACAATCTGTTTTGGAAGGTTATGGTATTTCTGAATTGAATAATGTCTGCTTTTCATCCCAAAGGACTGAAAATATCGTCTGTTCAAACTGACATTTTTCAATCAATGACACTGTTAAGCCAAGAGTTTTCTGTTGTACATCAAGGTGGAAATACCATGTTTCTACACACCAGGATGAAGAAGAGATTGACAGTTGTGTGGATTTATTGGAGTGTATGTGTAGTGTGTATGTGTGAGAGAGAGAGAGTGCTCATGGGAAAACATTCTTCAATTCACACAGAAGGAACAATAGTTGGAAGTGTTCTTACACACAATAACTTGTGCAGTCGCCAACCAATGTCCTTCAAGAACACTTTCCCATGCTTCTTACCAATAAAAGCTAAGAAGTTGAAGCTATGCACAAAACAAATCAATACAAGTATTGAAGCGTCTCTCTTCAAATTTATTGCTGGATTCTTTTTATTATTACTAATGTGTCATGAGACGATCTGTACTATTAATGTGGCACTGCACATTTGTGTAAGTCTTTATAGTTTACTAATGGTTTCACATAACTGACTTTGTTTCATCTTGATAAAACTATCGAGACACTCTATAAGCTTAGTTATATGTTTCAGGAAAAATTATGTATTCATTCACTCATTTAATCACATATATCCATTGAAGCATTAGTCCATTTAATCATTAAATATTCATTCATTAATCTCTTTGTTCACTTATTTATTATTTATACCATACCATGTCTACAACTGATGTAAGATAAATGGAAATGTGGATTATTTAGACCAGTGCCTCTTAAGCTTTAATGAGTACATGAGAATCTTGTGGAGATTTGTCATTTCCAACAGGCTACCTGATGCTGTACATGCTGTTGGTCCATGGGTCACCCTTTGAGTAGTAAGACCTAAATGGTCTTCTCTCTTCTTTAGGGGTCCTTGGGAAAGGAGTTATAACACATAGTAGACATTATGTAACTAAAAGCAGCTTCCCAAGCTCCTATTCGTGTCTAAGAGAGTGTGGTTTGGGAAGTGTTTAATATTCTTAGGCATGGTATGTAATGTTTCTGTATAATAAGGATTTTATATCCAATTTTGTTTTCAAGAAAAAAGTAGATTTGCCAACTAAGGTTGCTATATCCATCCAACTTACCTTCAAAATACTAATAAACACCGAAAATAAACACTGATCCAATAGAGAGACTGGAGTGTTCCAAAGAAACCACAGTCCTATAATGTTAATCTGCTGCACTTGTTTCAGCAATAAATCGGTAAATATTAATAAGCATCTGTGGTCAATGAGAATTATCCTGATGCCTGAAACTGTGCTCTCCAAAGCATGTGGGTCACACAGCCTGAATGTCTCAGAGCCATTCCTTATCATCCAGCTGAAGAGCTGGCTCCAGTCACTTAAAAAGGGAAACTGATTCTGAAATCAGCTCTATGTACCTTGTTATGCATTTTGAATAAATATGTATGTTATAGAGGGTGGTTTCAGTGAATTGAAAACAATCTGTTATTTTGCTTTTTCTTTTCTTATTTTTTTTTCATAAAGCTTCAGTTTAAAGAAAAATTCTTTCAATTATTACACGTATATGCCTGGAGAGTCACACCCTAACTGAGTATAAGAATCAAGCTCAGTAGTTAGAAAACTACAGACTGTGGTCCAAATCTGGCCAAGCACCTGTGTTTGCAAAAAAGAAAGAAAGAAAGAATAAAAAGTTTTATTGTAACATAGGCACATACATTCATTTACATATTGTCAATGACTTCTTTTATACTACATGCCACAGACAGCATGTGGTCCACAAAGCAAAAATATTTATCACCTGGCCTTCACGGGAAAAGTTTGCTGTTCCCAGTCAAGATAATAGTAAAAATCTAGAATAAATATGCTTCCTTGTAAAATTCCATATCATTAGAGCTGTTGCTGCATGGTTGGCTGATATACTGTAAACACTGTGTACGTTTGCACACACACACATGTGCACATACTCATACTAGGGGAAGTTTTATATATATTTCTAGTAAATAAGAACACTTTTGATCCTTTTTTCCATTGTATAAATAATAAATGTACTTCTAAGGAATCATCTTAAGCAAAAAGGGTAGAATACTATGGGCTTTTAAAAAGTCCTTTGACACTGAAAGTGAGTTATCACAATATGTTTCCAGAGATTATGCATATGCATGAAGCAATGAAACACACAAATGAAAATACAACTGCCACAGATGTCATGCACAAATCCTGGGATAACGTTTAAGTTTGATCAATGCAGCACAGGAAACAAGGCAGAATTCTCCATGCCCTCTTACCAGTTCTCTTTCCTTTTACCCACCTTCCCGACACCTAAAAAGCGATTCTGACTCATGTTTTTAAGGTGTCTGGGAACAAATACAGGAAGAGTAATAACAACAAACAACGGGAGGACAAGAAACATAATTGAGGTGCATTTAACCTAATGGGAACATGAATGAGGATTGTGTCCTTTCTGTTATAATGCGATTGTTTGCGTCCTTCAGAGTATCCTGAAAACATAACCAGGGAAAACCCATGCCAAAGAAGGCAGAGAATCCCACGGGGTCGGAAAAAATAACATTGCTTTGTAGAGGTTGAGGAATACATGATCAAGGAATGAGAGTTTTGTAGGTCTCTAGTCACTGTCAAGATCTGGCTGATTATGCACCAGTACTACATGAATCTTCTGCTATGATGTTATTATCCATGTGGCTATATCATGTCTCAGACTGGAGTTGAGCTATGATGCAATCACCAATAGAAGTCAGTTTGTTTACTAAACTGATAGCTTCTCTGCTGCACAGTTACCTAAGCTTCCTTTTTATTACCTTCCTAATATCAATACACTTTATCTTGTTGTTGTCTAAATCTGACATTAACTCTGTGTGTGAAATTTCAGAACATTTTCAGATTGCCTTCTGACCTGATTGAATCCAAGAGTATTCAAGTACCAAGACTGGTCTGATATGGTGTTCCAAAAAGATGACAAAACATGAATGCTAAAAGAATTTGTTTTCTAGCCTACTGAGAACATTTTGCCCAGCTTCTATTATCTTCATAGGAGAATACTATCAAGATACTGATTAAGCAAGGTCCACATCAGTCACTTTCATCTCAAACCGTGGCCAAATGAAAGAGAAGACTCCTTCTACCTGGGGCTCAACTTAGCTCCATTTCAATGTGGTTGCAAAAAATACAACAAAAACGTCGATATACCAATGGAGTGGAATCAATATACCTGGCATCTACTCAGTGTCTATTTGATTGTGAGTGATTATGGTATGCCCACAAACTTCTTCATTTCCAACCTGCTGGCTCAAGCGATGAGACGGTCTGGTCCTCTGGTTTCCTTGAGCCCCTGAATCTCTTTTGGCACTGTAGCAACATTGTAATCTCAAGCCTGCTTGCCACCTTCTCTAAGTAGCTGAATTCTGATTATTGTGCTTCCAAATGCAGATTTTTTCCTATAACTTACTTGATTATCAGGGACAAGGTAGTAACTCGGCAATACCATTCAGGACATAGGCATGGGCAAACACTTCATGACTAAAACACTAAAAGCAATGGCAACAAAAGCCAAAATTGACAAATGGGATCTAATTAAACTAAAGAGCTTCTGCACAGCAGAAGAAACTAGCATCAGAGTGAACAGGCAACCTACAGAATGGGAGAAACTTTTGCAATCTATCCATCAGAAAAAGAGCTGATATCCAGAATCTACAAGGAACTTAAACAGATTTACAAGAGAAAAAAAAAAAACAAACAAACAAACAAAAAAAACATCAAAAAGTGGGTGAAGGATACGAACAGGCACTTCTCAAAAGAAGACATTTATGTAGCCAACAACCATATGAAAAAAAGCTCATCATCACTGGTGATTAGAGAAATGCAAATCAAAACCACAATAAGATACCATCTCATGCCAGCTAGAATGGCAATCATCAAGAAGTCAGGAAACAACACATGCTGGAGAGGATCTGGAGAAACAGGAATGCTATTACAGTGTTAAGGGGGCTGTAAATTAGTTCAACCATTATGGAAGACAGTGTGGTGATTCCTTAGGGATGTAGAACTAGAAATACCATTTAACCCAGCAATCCCATTACTGGGTATATACCCAAAGGATTATAAATTATTCTACTATAAACACACATGCACACATATGTTTATTGCAGCACTATTCACAATAGCAAAGACTTGCCTATCATTGATAGACTGGATTAAGAAAATGTGGCATATATACACCAAGGAATACTAAGCAGCCATAAAAAAGGATGAGTTATGTCCTTTGCAGGGACATGGATGTAGCTTAAAACCATCATTCTCAGCAAACTAACACAGGAAAAGAAAACTAAACACTGCATGTTCTCACTCATAAGTGGAAGTTGAACAATGAGAACACGTGGACACAGGGAGGGGAACATCACATACTCAGGCCTGTTGGTGGGTAGGAGACTAGGGAAGAAATAGCATTAGGAGAAATATCTAATGTAGATGACAGGTTGATGGGTGAAGCAAACACCATGGCATATGTATACCTATGTAACAAACCTGCATGTTCTGCACATGTATTCCAGAACTTAAAGTATAATAATAATAGTAACCTTTCTCCTCTAGAATTCTGCTGCTGTATTTCACACACTAAATTTACCTCCTCAGTTATCAAGATTGGCTCAACCCAAGCCTAATTCTACCATTGTTCTAAGACCTCTATATTTATTTCCTTGTCATCTGCTTAAAGGGCATTCCTACCAGATTATCAGCTGTCTTAGCTCCTGCTTGACCAATGAAGCTGTGCCATTATTCTGACAACTTGTTTTTGCTCCAAGTTTTCTAATTTATTAATCAGGCTTTCTCACTGATAGGCGTTGAAAATAAAATTTTCCTGAAGGGTCTTACTCAAAAGAATATCAATGAGTAAAGATACTTGGTTACAATCCACAGAACCTGATGTTGGTCAATTTAAGAAGAAACTAAACAGACTACAGGGATACAGGTAGTTCATAGCTTAGAGAACCAGGTGCCAAAAATAACTGATAATCAGTGTAGGCAAGAAACATGAGTATTGCCCAAGGTGGAAGATGCATGGGCACAGTCACCCCTTGAGAACATTCTCATTAGGTGACTTTTGATGGTACCACACTTCTGGTACTGCCATCATTAAATGTTCAAGCCCACGACATCTAAATTCCTGGTGCTGCTGCCTTTGCCACACACCTCACAATTCTCACTGACACTAATACCATTGCCACCATGAATAATGTTTATCCCCATAAAATCAAAGTGCTCCACCAAGATTCAAAGTCCAGGGTGAGTGCAGCTGGTTGACTTGTGCTCTGTCAAGGGTGAGAGAGGTGGTGTTTCTAGAATGGGAACTGGGGATCTGGTTTTTACCCAGATTCAGAGAATGGGGAATTTCTTAGAATAAGGAGAACGATTTTCAGATGGGGTAAATCCACTCATTCCCTCCCTGACCAATACCACAATTGGGCTTTTGGTAGATAGAATAATGGCCCTCTAAGATGCCTGCATCCTAATCCCTGAAACCTGTGAGTATACTACATGTTGTAACATATGTAGGATACATACTACATGGCAAAGGGAAATTAAGGTTGCAAATGGATTGGAGATGGCAAGTCACCTCATCTTAAAATAGATTATCCTGGATTCTCCGGGAAAGCCTAATGTAATCACAAGGGTCTTTAAAAGTGCAAGAGAGTTAAAAGGGAAAGTCTATTCTCTTATGATTGCCGCATGAGGAGGCCTTTAAAGGTGGAGGAAGGGGTCTGTGAATCAAGCCATGCAAACTGCTTCTAGAAGCTGGAAAGGCAAGGAAACAGTGCCCTACAGCTTCCAGAAGGAAATACCGCCCTGTCAACACCCCATGTTTAGCCTAGTAAGACCCATGTCAGACTCTGACTACAGAGCCATGAGGTAATCAATTTTGTGTTGTTTTAAGCCACTAACTTCATGGTAATTTGTGACAGCAGCAACAGAAAACTAATGCAGGAGTCTTTGACTTATGTTCTTTTGGTGCTAATTAAATTTTCTATCCCAGGTGTCTTTTTTTCCCCTAAACAGCCATTAATTTACATTTAATTTACATTTAATTAGGCTATTTTTTTTTGCTGTGGATTTTTTCCCCTTATAACTGTGAGAAAGGATTCCAGTTTTAATACCTACTCAAAAATTATATTTATTAAGATAATATTTAACCAATGTATGGTAAGAGCTTAGCACAGTCAAAAAGCAAAGAACAATTTCAGATAACAGCGATGCTAAATAGGCAGCTAAAGATTATTTCAAATACTTAGTACTTTAGGGCAGTCTAGTTCTTAAAATTTTTAAAAAATGTTTAATTGACTAAAAATAACTATACATCTATGGGGTACAATGTGATATTTGGTATATGTACACATTATTGAAAGATTAAATGAATCTAATTAGCACATCCATTACCTCACCTACTTATAATTTTTAATGATCTTTAAAATATATACTTTCACTAATTTTGAAATATACATTGCATTATTATTAACTATGGTTACCATGCTGTGCAATAGATCCCTAAATTTTATTCCTCTTAACTAGAACTTTATACTCTTCAACCCCTTTCAATGAAAGAGAGCTGTGTTTGACCTCATAAACTTTTAAAACTTCTCAATTTCTTTGCAAGTTACTGATTTTTAAAGGGTAGAAGGAGGCAGGTAATGATTTCTTACAGAGACCAAATAGTGAAGACAGTACTTTTTTTTCCTGATTGCCTACCATAAGTGGTGAATTGTGCAGTATGGATTTGGTGAATTAGAGACAGATATGTCATTTTTAGGAAGCTATCATCCTAGGTTGGATTTACTATTACGGTTTCTTGATCAGTGATCAACAGAATTTTTCCATAAAAGGCCAGATAATAAGTATCTTTGGCCTTGCATGCCAGAAGGTGTCAGTTCCATTGTAGCAAGGGTACAGCAATGTTCAGTACGGGAACAAAGGGGTCTGAGGTACAGCCTAGACATCACAGTGTCTAACAGTTCCCCTGGCATTCTAACTTGTACCCAGGGTTAATAAACCTTGCCTTAAGAAATGGCTCCTGGCTGGGAGCCGTGGCTCTTGCCTGAAATCCCAGCACTCTAGGAGACTGAGGTGGGTGGATCACCTGAGGTCAGGAGTTCGAAACCAGCCTAACCAACATGATGAAACCCCGTCTCTACTAAAAATACAAAAATTAGCCAGGCTTGGTGGCAGGCACCTGTAATTCCAGCTACTCAGGAAGCTGAGGCAAGAGAATCACTTGAACCCAGGAGGTGGAGGTTGCAGTGAGCTGAGATTGTGCCACTGAATTCCAGCCAGATCGGGCTACAGAGCAAGACTTCAGATCAAAAAAATAATGGTTCCTAAACCAGATGAACACACACCAGAATAATCTGGAGACATACAAGTACAGTAAGAAAATATGCAGAGTCATACAGGGTCTTGCCATACCCAATGACTCAGAATTTCTGATGGTGAGGTCAGGCAATATGTAGAATTTTGAAATGCTCTATGAATTGGATGTTTAGAAACCACTATCTTAAAAAAAAAATGGAGTATGTGCCACTAATTTCTTTCTTTGCCGTTTACATGTATCTTTTGCATTAAATAATAATTTTCTTCAAGAACTGGCAGATTGTAACAAAGATAGTTTGGAGGAGTTGGGTTAAGAATTTAACAATCTTGAATTCTGTTATCTGGATTTTGAAGGAATATCAGGCATGTGGCTGGGCAAACTGATTAATTTTCCTGAAGCAAAGGAGAAAGGTTGACCTATCTTCATTTTGATGTAGCATTCAGGATATCTATAAGATAGTACTGAAGGACTGAAAATGGGCACAGAAGGGGAGGAAGAAGGGCTCTTTGGAATAGATGGTGCACTCTACATTAAGAAGACTGAGGAAAACGTTATTCTGATATGAGTTATTTTAAAACATGTTGGTCTTTGTGTTATCTTTAACAAACTTTTTTGTGTGTATGTATGTCACATATTTAAAAAATTTAGTCATAGGATTTTTAAAAAAAAGACCACATGAGATAAGCACTGATTTTTGCATCTGTAAAAACCAGAGATGGGGTCTTATTTATTTTTGAATACTAAACACTTAGTAAAAGTACCTAGAGTATAGTACGCACAATAAAGGATTATTTAGTGAATGAATTTAGGAAGGACAAAATTCCACATGGAGGACAAGATGCATTTTTAGAATGCCAAAATTCTGGAAGAGTTTAGGAGCTGAGTCATGGATATTTCTTTGTCCAAAAGGGCAGGTTTCCAAACAAGTTCCACACACATGTTGCACTGTCCTTGGAAGAACATAAGTCTAACATCAGACTATATAGACACAGCTAAAGAGTATGCATGGTCCCTCCTGCTAACTGACATTTCTGGAAATCTCATGCCAATCCTCTCCACCTCTCCCTCTTCATATCTTTAAGGTAAAAACATACTCAAGATTTAGTGTGAAGAATTTTGTAGAACACTTGATTGAATAATGGAGTTCTTAGTTACTTTCATTTGATTTTCATAAATGGGTAGTTAGAGCTCCCTTCCTTTCAAACTGAAACAGTAGCTCACTCCTATGATTCCATTGAATCACAGGGAAGAAATTGACCCATTTTCAGAATTTCAGTGCCTTCGTTATTTATGGCTGCCTATAAACCCATTTTTCTTCACCTCCTTGGACAGCAATCACAAGTCTCAGGTGCCAAGCTGAAAAATATAATGTATTTTTCCAGGAGCAGCTGGCTTCTTGGGAGCACTTCTGGGAATGATATGGTCCCCTTTGAAGTTGCCTACTTCTCTGACTTGTGTTTTTAAGATGCATGATGAGCTGTTTGGGCTGCTGTGTTGTATATGCTATTTTCCTTTGACTCACCTCAAAATAATGAGGAATTTATATCCACTTAATCCACATGGAAGAAAATCTACTGAGTAAACTGAAAAAAAAAAAAGAGGCCATATATGGAATTTCCACAAATTTATTTATATCTTAATGCTGAAAGGGACATAGCGGCCACCTAGTCCAACATCCTACCCAGTACAAGAATTTCCTCCATTAATGACCCTGAGCCGGAATCAATCAACATCTGCTTAAAAGTTTCTGAAGACAGGGCAATTACTACTTCTTAAATCAAACGATGTTATCACTAAATTCCTTTAATTGTTTAAAAGTCCTTCCTAATACTGAAATGAAAGCTGCCTCCCCTCAGTGTTTTGCACCAGTACCAACCCTGCCTTTAGAGCAGCACAGAATAAAGAATAAATCTGATCTCTCTTCAACCTAAAAGCTTCCCAAATATATTCTTTATTTTCCAATGTCACCGTCTCCAGTTGTTTCAACTACTACTATTGCCTAGCCAGAAAAGCCTGCCAGTGTACATTTTAAATCTGTCATCTACTTTCAGAATAGTTCATTGAGGTTTACTACTGCTTGTCATTGGAACATTATAATTCTATCAGTCTGGACTCTTAACACTTGAACTTTTCTGTTAGCAGGCTCACCACATTGCTGGCTTCAGCTGTTCAGGAACTATGCTAACCCCCTGTATGTCTTCCACTCTCTAGTAGCCTCTCCACACCTTCAAGACAGGTACCATTATAATTCTCAAGTATATTTGAGAAAAGTGAAGGTCAGAGGGATTCAGAAATCTGCTCAAAGCCACACAGCTAGTTCTTTCTGACTATAAAACCCTTAATAAACTATATTGTTTCTCTTAAAATAAATGATAACTAAAGCGGAGTAATTTTTTTTAAGTTGCTGTTAGACCAGAATTTCTTCTTCCTTTTTATTGTTTGTTGTGTAGTTCTTTATTGGCAATCATATAATAGGTAACTTTATCATGATAATTCACTTCCACATACAATTAATGAATTTAATTCCTACAGCAAATCTATAGGACTTAGTTTTGTTTAACTGTATTTTCTATGTTGAAACTTGAAGCTCAGAGCTTCCCAGAGTCATACTGCCAGTAATGGGATCATCACTGAGCCTGTTTCTATTGACCATTTTGTCTTTTGATTATTAATTACTGTTTACAGCTTCTTTGCACATACATAGTACTTCTAATTGACTGTTGGATATTGTAGGTGGGGCATTATGGATGTTCTGTATTATAACATCTTCCTATAATTATTGTTGAGCTTTGTTCTGGCAGCCAGTTAGATTGCTAGTGAGTCAACTTGACCTGTCATATCTCGGTTTCAGACCAGGAGGCTGAGTGCAGTGGCTCATGCCTATAACCCTAGCACTTCGGGAGGCTGAGGTGGGTAGATCACCTGAGATCAGGAGTTCAAGACCAGCCTGGCCAACATCGTGAAACCCCATCTCTACTAAAAATACAAAAATTAGCCTGGCATGGTGGCAAACACCTATAATCCCAACTAGGAAGATGAGGTGGGAGATTTGCTTGAACCCAGGAGGTGTAGGGTGCAGTGATCCAAGACTGCATCACTGCACTCCAGCCTGGACAATAGACCAAGACTCCATCCATCTCAAAAAGAAAAGAAAAAAAAGATGAGAAATTTTGGCTTTAAATTTACTTATAGAAAACTGTTCTTTCTCATAAACATGGCTTTCCTAGGATTTCAAGTATATTTCCAAGGAGTTCACCAAGGTGTCTCTACTATGACTATGGTTGAACTCTGTATCATCCCAGGTGGTGCAGCCATGAAATCTCTGCCCAGTTTTCTGGCACGCAGCAAATACATTCCCTGCTAGCCATTGCTGAGTGTTGCCCTGAACATGCATATGTTTTGAGTTGATCATATATGATGTTAGCTATAGGATTTTTGTAGATATTCTTTATTGAGTTGAGAAAGTTCCTCGCTATACTAGTTTACCTAGATTTTTATTATGAATTGGTGTTAGATTTCATAAAATACATTTTATACAGCTATTGATATGACCATGTGATTTTCTTCTTACCTTGTTGATGTGATGGGGTACACTAGTTGATTTTAAATTGTTGAACCAGCTTTGCATATCTGAGGTACATCCCACCTGGTCATGGTTTATACTTATTTCTATATATTGTGAAATTTGATATGCCAATATTTTATTGAAGATTTTTGCATCTATGTTCGAAAGCTCACTTTTTAAAACTTTTATTTTAGGTTCAGAGTATATGTGCAGATTTGTAATGTGATGAAAACTCATGTCATGAGGGTTTTATTATACAGATTATTTCGTCACTGAGGTACTAAGCCTAGTATTCAATAATTATTTTTTTATGATCCTCTCCATCCTCCTATCCAACTACCCTCAGGTAGGCTCCAGTGTCTGTTGTTCCCCTCTTTGTGTTCATGTGTTCTCATTATTTCGCTCCCACTTATAAGTAAAAATATGTAGTATTTGATTTTCTGTCCCTGCAGTAATTTGCTAAGCATAATGGCTTCTAGCTTCATCCATGTTCCCAAAAGAACATGATCTCATTCTTCATAGTATGTCATGGTGTACATATGTACCATATTTTCTGTACCCAATTTGTCATTGATGGGCATGTAGGTTGATTCCATGTCATTGCTGTTGTGACTATTGCTGCAACAATACTGTGAATATTGTATGCAACATACACATGCGTGAGTCTTTATAGTAGAATGATTTATGTTCCTTTGGGTATATACCTAGTAATCAAACTGTTAGATCAAATGATAGTTCTGTTCTTAACTCTTTGAGGAATCACCATGCTGCCAAAAGCTCACTTTCTATACTCACCTAGAAATCAGTACATCCAATCTTGGAGCATAATTGTGGAGGGTTTCAGAATGACAAAAGTATGATAAGCAGTATGTGTCATCTATTTATATTTATTTGAGTGGGATTATTGAGGGCTATTGGGAGAGAAAATAAATGAATTCATGAACAAGAGCCATGCCCTATTTGAAGAATTTAGGGTGATAAACCCAGATGGTGTTTGAATATCAGACAGTCAAAATTTCAAAATATTATAAACACAATAAAGAATTCAACACAAAGGTACAAGGATAATATATTGATGTAATCCAGCCAATTAAGTGACTTTAATTATTCACATAATTAAAGAATGATAAAAAGCTGGTAATGATTATATTTAGACTTGAAAATTTTTAAACTGACAGAATTATTATCATAGAAGAGAATGTAAACATACAAAACTTGAAAACGTAAAATTAAAGGACCCACCCTCTTAGAGTTGTTTCTATTTGTTAGAAACAACAATTCTATTTCTATTTTGAAAAACAACTCTTGTACTAAGGAAATCGTTATCTGAAGTTATCAAATCCTTCAGCTTTATTTTTTTCTTTTCTTCTATTAAATTCCAGAAAACTAAATTTAATGCTCACAGTTAAAAATAGTAAGGACATTTTGTTGGACCCTATCTTACTTCTTCCTCACTGGCTACCCATGATCCTGTTCACTTTCTTTAAGAGGGCACTTGTTCCTGAGGGTGCTGGGCTCTCCTTCTGCTCTAAGGAATTTCTTGTCTGATATAAGGTGGTCTTATCGTCCTTGTCAAGTGCCAAGAAGGCCCAATTCAAGAAATGTCTGCTGGGGAAAAGTTTTTATCCCATTCAAAATAAACAAAAGGTGGGAAATTCAATTTTCTGTTTGTATTTAGAGGCTTATACTATCTCAGCTGTGACACATTCAAACTCCATGACACTGAGTAAATTATGGTTTTAACATTTCTGTACTTTAATTCTTCACGTATAAACTTGTAATCGTAATACAAAAAACCTATCTCATGGGGTTTGATAAATATCAAACATGTAAAACCCTTAGAAAAGTGCCTGGCAGATAACAAACCCAATGTGTTTAATATTATTACTACTACCATTATTATGAGCATTCTAGGAAACTACTTGAATTAAAACTGATCAGCTGTTACTATGTCTTCTCCTCAGGTATTTAAAATTTATCTATCTCTGTACCTCCCATTTTATTTATTAATATTTGCTGAAAGTGCTGAAAATAAAATTCAGGTTTAATGGCTCTACCTTTTCTCTGTCATATATGAGGCTGACACCAGCTTCTAGTCAATGCTTTAAAAATATTTTTATTCTCCTTTGGAACCTTTTGGACCTTATTGGACTTTTCTCTTACTCTATTCCACCTCGACCCTCTCAAATTTATCTTTTTTAAAATGTATGAGATAGTTTGTGCTTGGATTATCTTCTAAAAAGTTTTTCAGAATTTATATAGTAGCTATGATGACTAATCCTTCTGTCCCCAATTCATTCTCATTGGAATTATTTGTGATTTTAAAATCAGAATTATATCTTTTTTTTTTTTTTTAAAGAATCTCTCTGCCATGGGATCATACCTATTTTTTCTCTATGAGCATTTTGAAATCTCCTTTCCCAAAGCCAAGGTCACATCCAAATCTGCCCAGCAAAAGTAATTATAATGATTATAGGAAAAGCAGATGTTTGAGAAAATAGAAACCGTTTTAGAGCTGTCAGTTTGTCTACTACGAGCGTAAGTGAGGGACATGCCTGTTAGTTTAACACCATCTGCAGGTGGAGGGTGAAGATGAGTGAGCATTAATTCACTGACTTGTCTGGCTTTTAAAAAATAATCTTGAATCGGTGAGATGCTCTAGCCATTCTCTGTATCTCCTTTAGCAACCAAGGTCGGGGGGTGGGGAGCATTGCAATATGAATGGCAGACAGTCTTTCTATTCAGCAATATTCCACAAAGAATATTTCCCATTTATGGAATCCTTACTATATGCCAGGCACTGTGATGAGAACTTGACATCAATAACTCATCCGAACCATTTTACAAATGACACAGAGAATCTGAAAAATATTTTCAGGGACACACAGCTGGTAAGTTAGGAGCTGTCAGACTTGAACTCCTGACTGTTTAAATCTAACATGTGTGCTCTTTGCATGTGTCATGTGTTTTACAAAATATTCATTTTAGGTGCACTTTCAAAAAGTCTTTTCTGGGATTGGCAGAAGTGTCAATGGTTTTGCATATCTTAGGTTCTTGACATTTTAGTTTATATTGCTGATACCAAGTTTGAATTTTCCGGCATTGCTGATACAATGGTGAGTTCTCTGTACACAGTATTTCCCAAACACTAAATTCACACACACAGAAAGGGGTCTCTCCAATCTACCACTAGCTACAAAATAGAAAAAAAATACAGAACATTTCTATTCATATTGACTTTGGAATCATGATTTTTTCTAAACATCTTAAGAGGAAACTGATTTTTTTGGGAACATATTATTTAATTTATTTCCCTTAACTTCAAAGGTGATCATCAAACTATCACAGAGAAGTTATCAGCACATTTTTATCTCCTAAGGCATATACAGCAAGTACAAAGGACAAGACAAAACACCAAGTAAGAGAACACTATACAAACACGTAAAACATCTTTGAAAAATTATAATAATTATATTAAACGTTAATGCACTTTAATTGTTGGGTATATGTGAGTGTATCCTTAAGTACAAGTATATACAATCTTTTAAAATCAGTGTAAGTAAAGGAACAACAACAACAAAAAAATAATGTTAACATGCTTTTACAAATAAACACCTGTATTCATTTCCCACCTTGAATATTCATGGCCAGAAAAGCAAATCTCACCAGAGCTACCATTATTTGTTTAGGCTTTGTGCCTATTGTGAAGAGGAAGTAACACAGGTGTTTTCTCCAGGATCATGGGAACAGATTGACATTTTTATATGAAAAATGAAGCCTTGTTTTGCTTGTTTCTAGGCTTATTATATTTACTAAACTATAATTTTACAAGCCACATTACTGTTGTGTATCAAATTATACTGTAGCTGCAGTGTGTGTGTGTGTGTGTGTGTGTGTGTGTGTGTGTGTGTGTATAACAGGGAGAAAGGAATAGATGGGCAGAGAAAAATAATAATACATACCTAATTTTAAAACAGTGATACTGCTGTTTGGGCAGAGGAAACAGTCTTTCAATACCAATTGTCCTGAAATCTGGTTTTAACTGAATGGTATTCGCTCTGACAGATAACAAATATATTCAAGCATTTTTAATCATTTCCTCTGACTGCTATAGTAACTCACAAATAACTGATCAGTTCTTACCTCTGGCTTGGGAGGGTCATAGAATTTATCATATAAAGTGGGACACTTTTGAGCATATATATGAGGGTGCTATTTTTAACTAGATTGATACAATAAGCTTAAACTGCAACAAATCCAGAAAATCAAGCAGGCTGGCTCCCTCTACTCATATTAAACGTTTTGTTACAGTTTTTTTTTTTCTGCAACATAAAGAAGCATTTGATATTCTTTCTTATGTTTGCCCACATACATATGTTGTGTGTACAGGGTGTGAGTATCTTTCGATATGTTTATACCGGAACTGATGCTATATGCCCAGAGCATATACAAAGAGATTAACAGACACATAAAAATACAATGCATAGGTAAGTTTTTCCTAAGCCTTAATTTAGCTAGTGGGATGGAACATGTCAACATGCAAGGGGTTAAAGAACAGTTGATACCAGAGACGATCCAAGATGGCCGAATAGGAACAGCTCTGAATTTCAGTTCCCAGTGAAAACGCAGAGGGTGAGTGATCACCACATTTCTAAATGAATTTTTACTGCCCACAGACCAGGAGATTCCTGGGCAGAAAAGTGCCATGAGTCTCCAGCACAGCTGCTTCAACCAGTGCAGTGGGTCTCCGCACAAAAACTCACACAAATCCGGGTGCCATTTCAACTGGCACCTGGAATGCCTGGGAGACAGAGTCGCTGGTTCAACTGAAGAAAAGGGGGCTGAAACAGGGAGCCAGGTTATCTGGCTTGGCCAGTCCCACCCCCAGAAAGACCAGCAATCTGAAACGCTCTGGACTGAGAGTTTCACAGCAAGCACAGCTGGACCTGGGATGGTCGAGGTCTGTGGGGGAAAGGGTGTCTACCATTACCGAGGCAGTCCACCATCAGAGAGATAGTCCACCATTACTGAGGCAGTTCTAACTATACCTCTATAAACAAAACTGCAAAGAAGTTCACACAGCAGCTGGGCAGAGCCCATGGCAGCTCAGCAATGCCTCTGCTGGCAGACTGTGACTGGGCTACCTCCTCACTGGGCAGGGCATCTCTGAAAAAAAGGCAGCAGCATGTCAGGAACTTATCAATAAAGCCCCACCTTCACAGGACAGAGCACTTGGGATAAAAAGAACTTATGAGCTCTGCTGCAGAAGACTTAAATGTGCCTTCCCAGCAGCTCTGAACGGAACAATGGAGATCACAGCTCAGCACTTGAGCTCCTATAAGGGACAGACTGTCTCCCCTAGCAGCTCCCTGACCCCCTTATATCCAGAGAGATACTTCACAAAGGAGAGCTCAAGCTGACATCTGGTGGGTATCCTTCTGGGACAAAGACAGAAGAAACTGGCAGCAACCCTATTGTTCTGCAGCCGCTCCAAGTGATCCCCAGGCAAGCAGGGTCTGGAGTGGACCTCCAGCAGTCCTACAGTAGAGGGGCCTAACTGTAAGAAGGAAAATAAACAAACAAATGGAAAGAAATAACTTCATCAGCAACAAAAAGGACATCTACTTAGAGACCCCATCGGAAAGTCACCAACTACAAAGACCACAGGTAGATAAATACACAAAGATGGGAAGAAACCAGTACAAAAAGGATGAAAACACCCAAAACCAGAATGCCTCTCCTCCTCCAAGGGATCACAACTCCCCACCAGTGAGGGAACAAGGCTGGATGGAGAATGAGCCTGATGAATGGACGGAAACAGGCTTCAGAAGGTGAGTAATAATAAACTTATCTGCGATAAAAGAACATGTTCTAACCTAATGCAAAGAAACTAAGAACCTTGAAAAAAGGTTTGATGAAATGCTAAAGAGAATAACAGCTTAGAGAAGAATACAAATGAATTGATGGAGCTGAAAAACAGCCCAAAAACTTTGCAAAGCATACATAAGCTTCAATAGCCGAATTGGCCAAGCAGAAGAAAGGATATCACAGATCAAAGATCGACTCAATGAAATCAAACGAGAAAGCAAGATTAGAGAAAAAAGAGGAAAACGGAACAAAGCCTCCAAGAAATATTAAATTATGTGAGAAACCTAATTGACATTTGATAGGTGTACCTGAGTGTGACAGAGAGAATGAATCCAAGCTGGAAAACACTCTTCAGGATGTTATCCAGGAGAACTTCCCCAACCCAGCAAGGCACGACAACATTCGAGTCCAGGAAACACAGAAACACCACAGAGACATTCCTCAAGAAGAGTAACCCCAAGGCACACAATCACCAGGTTCACCAGGGTTGAAATAAAGGAAAAAATGCTAAGGGCAGCAAGAGAGAAAGGTCAGGTTAGCCACAAAGGGAAGTCCATGAGATTCACAGTGGATCTCTTGGCAGAAACCCTACAAGCCAGAAGAGATTGGGGAGCCAATATTCAACATCCTTAAAGAAAACTTTCAACCTAGAATTTCCTATTCAGCCAAACTAAGCTTCATAAGCAAAGGAGAAAGAAAATCCTTTATGGACAAGCAATTGCTGAGAGATTTTGTCACCACCAGGCTTGCCTTACAAGAGCTCCTGAAAGAAGCACTAAACAAGGAAAGGAGCAACCAGTACCAGCCACTCCAAAAACATACCAAATGGTAAACAGCATCAACACAATGAAGAAACTGCATCAATTAATGGGCAAAACAACCAGCTAGCATCACAATGTCAGGATCAAATTCACACATAACAATATTAGCCTTAAATGTAAATGAGCTAAATGCCCCAATCAAAAGACACAGACTGGCAAATTGGATAAAAAGTTAAGACCTATTGGTGTGCTGTATCCAGGAAGCCTATTTCACATGCAAGGAGAAGCATAGGCTCAAAATAAAGGGATGGAGGAAGAGTTACCAAGCAAATGGAGAGCAAAAAGAAGTAGGAGTTGCAATCCTAGTCTCTGATAAAAATAGACTTGAAACCAACAAAGATCAAAAGAAACAAAGAAGGGCATTATATAATGGTAAAAGGATCAATGCAACAAGAAGAGCTAACCATCCTAAATATATATGCACCCAATACAGGAGCACCCAGATACACAAAGCAAGTTCTTAACGACCTACAAAGAGACTTAGACTCCCACACAATAATAGTGGGAGACTTTAACACTCCACTGTCGATATTAGACAGATCAACAAGACAGAAAATTAACAAGTATATCCAGGACTTGAACTCACATCTGGACCAAGCAAACCTAATAGACATTTACAGAACTCTCCACCCCAAATCCACAGAATATACATTCTTCTCAGCACCACATCACACCTACTCTAAAATTGACCACATAATTAGAAGTACATCACTCCTCAGCAAATGCAAAAGAACGAAAATGATAAACAGTCTCTCAGACCACAGGGCAATCAAATTGGAACTCAGGATTAGGAAACTAACTCAGAACCACACAACTTCATGGAAACGGAACAACTGGCTCTTGAATGTTGACTGGATAAACAATGAAATGAAGACAGAAATAAAGATGTTCTTCAAAACCAATGAGAACAAAAACACAACATACCAGAATCTCTGGGACACATTTAAAGCAGTGTCTAGAGGAAAATTTATATCAATAAATGCCCACATGAGAAGCAAGGAAAGATCTAAAGTCGACACTCTATCATCAAAATTGAAAGAGCTAGAGGAGCAAGATAAACAAAAAACTCAAAGGCTAGCAGAAGACAAGAAATAACTAAGATCAGAGCAGAACTGAAGGAGATAGAGACACAAAAAACCTTTCAAAAAATCAATAAATCCAGGAGCATGTTTTTTGAAAAGATTAACAAAATAGACCACTAGTCAGATTAATAAAAAAGAAAAGGGAGAAGAATCAAATAGATGCAATAAAAACCACTAAAGGGGATATCACCACTGATTCCACAGAAATACAAACTACCATCAGATATTACCACAGACAACTCCATGCACATAAACCAGTAAACCTGGAAGAAATGGATAAACTCCTGGACACTTGCACCCTCCCAAGCCTAAACCAGGAAGAAGTGGAAACCCTGCATAACAAGGGCTGAAGTTGAGGCAGCAATTAATAGCCTACCAACCAAAAAAAAGCCCAGGTCCAGATGGGTTCACAGCTGAATTCTACCAGACATACAAAGAAGAGCTGGTACCACTCCTTCTGAAACCACTCCAAACAATCCAAAAAGAGGAAATCCTTCCCAAATCATTTTATGAGACCAACATCATCCTGATATCAAAACTTGGCAGAGACTCAGCAAGAAAAGAAAACTTCAGGCCAATATCCATGATGAACATAGATGCAAAAATCTTCAATAAAATACTGGCAAACCGATTGCAACAGCACATCAAAAAGCTTATCCGTCACGATAAAGTAAGATTCATCCCAGGGTCGCAAGGCTGGTTTGACATACACAAGTCTATAAATGTAATTCACCACATAAACAGAACCAAAGACAAAAACCACATGATTATCTAAATAGATGCAGAGGCCTTTGACAAAATTCAACAGCCCTTTAGGCTAAAAACTCTCAATAAGCTAGGTATTGATGGAACGTATTCGAAATAATAAAAGCTATTCATGACAAACCCACAGCCAATATCATACTGAATGGTCAAAAACTGGAAGCATTCCCTTTGAAATCTCGCACTACACAAGGATGCCCTCTCTCACCACTCCTATTCAATATAGTATTGGAAGTTCTAACCAGAACAATCAAGCAAGAAAAAGAAATAAAGGGTATTCAGTTAGAAAAGGAGGAAGTCAAATTGTCTCTATTTGCAGATGACATGACTGTATATTTATAAGACCCCATTGTCTCAGCCCAAAATCTCCTTAAACTGATAAGCAACTTCAGCAAAGTCTCAGGATACAAAATCAATGTGCAAAAATCACAAGCATTCCTATACACAAACAACACACTTAAAGAGAGTGAAATCAAGAACAAACTGCCATTCACAATTGCTACAAACAGAATAAAATACCTAGGAATACAACTAACAAAGAATATAAAGGACCTCTTCAAGGAGAACTACAAACCACTGCTCAGTGAAATAAGAGAGCACACAAACAGATGGAAAAATATTCATGCTTATGGTTGGAAATAAACAATATTGTGAAAATGGCCATATTGCCCAAAGTAATTTATAGATTCAATGCTACCCCCATCAAGCTACCTATGACCCTCTTCAAAGAACTGGAAAAACCCACCTTAAACTTCATATGGAACCAAAAGAGAGCCCGCATAGCCATGTCAATTCTAAGCAAATAGAACAAAGCTGGAGGCATCATGCTACCTGATTTCAAACTATACTACAAAGCTACAGTAATCAAAACAGCATGTACTGGTACCAAAACAGAGATATAGACCAATGGAACAGAACAGAGGCATCAGAGGCAACACCACACATCTACAAACATCTGATCTTTGACAAACCTGACAGAAACAAGCAATGGGGAAAGGATTCCCTGTTTAATAACTGGTGTTGGGAAAACTGGCTAGCAGTGTGCAGAAAGCAGAAACTGGACCCTTTCCTGACACCTTACACTAAAATTAACTCCAGATGGATTAAAGACTTAAACATAAGACCTAGCACCATAAAAACCCTAGAAGAAAATGTAGGCAAAACCATTCAGGACATAGGTATAGGCAAGGACTCCATGACTAAAACACCAAAAACATTGGCAACAAAAAACAAAATAGCCAAATCAGATCTAATTAAACTCCAGAGGTTCTGTACAGCAAAAGAAACAATCATTAGAGTTTGAACTGGAAACTAACAGAATGGGAAAAAATTTTTGCCATCTACCTATCTGACAAGGGCTAATATCCAGAATCTACAAAGAACTAAAACAGATTTACAAGAAAAAAAAACAAACAAACCCAACCAAAAGTGGGTGAAGGATATAACAGACACTTTCCAAAAGAAGACATTGATGAGGCCAACAAACATATGAAAAAATACTCATCATCATGGTCATTAGAGAAATACACATCAAAACTACATTGAGATATCATCTCACTCCAGTTAGAATGGTGATCATTAAAAAATCTGGAGACAACTGATTTTGTCAGATGCTGGAGAGGATGTGGAGAAATAAAAACACTTTTACACTGTTGGTGGGAGTGTAAATTAGTTCAACCATTGTGGAAGACAGTGTGGCGATTCCTCAAGGATCTAGAAATAGAAATTCTATTTGACCCAGCAATCCCATTACTGGGTATATATTCAAAGGATTATAAATCATTCTGTTATAAAGACACATGCACAAGTATGTTTATTGCAGCACTGTTTACAATAACAAAGACTTAGAACCAGCCCAAATGTCCATCGATGATAGACTGGACAGGGAAAATGTGGCACATATACACCATGGAATACTATGCAGCCATAAAAAACGATGAGTTTCTGTCGTTTGTAGGGACATGGATGAACCTGGAAACCATCATTCTCAGCAAACTGACACAAGAACAGAAAATCAAACACCGCATGTTCTCACTCATAGGCGGGTGTTGAACAATGAGAATACATGGACACAGGGAGGGGAGCATCACACACTGAGGTCTGTTGGGGGGGTCTAGGGGAGGGACAGTGGGGGTAGGGAGTTGGGTACGGATAACATGGGGGAAAAAAAAGAACAGCTGATGCCTCATGGAAACTTTGTAAAAGATTCTATTTATAAACAATTCTATTTGGATATCACATTTTCTATAATGGCATTGGCTTGTTTTATTTTTATACCTTAGAAAGTTTCCATGAAAGAGTATGGGCTCAGGGTTTTCTTCCTTATGCTGTACTTATTTCTGCTTATTTGATTCTGAACACATCAGGCTTTTCTAGTTTGTTTCATTGCTCTAAAACCAAATGTGTTTTCACATGATTTCTACAAGATAATAAACTCACAATGAATAATACCTACAAAAATATTGAATCTACATACTTTTGTTTTTGTTTTAACTAAGGTGTATCACATCTGCCACATGTAAAATCTTAAAAATGTATTATATATGCACAAACAATGGCTTCTAATCAAGCTTCAAGTAATAAGACCTATTGTTTGATAGATAATTAGGGTCGCTATAGTTTCCTGTAATCTATTATATATTTCAAAATAGCTAGAAGAGAATAATTCAAATGTTTCTATCATAAAGAAAAGCCAATTTAAGGTTATGAATAAGGTTATGTATAAAATCAGTTATTTCACTGATTTTATCTCTACAAATCATATCAATGTAACAAATTATCACGTCTTCAAAAATATGTACATCTATTATGTGTTACAAAAATAAATTAAACAAATTATACTTTTCAGACTTTGTGAAGAAGTCCGTACCATAAAAACAGATCCATATGAAATGTAAACTGTTGGTTACAGAAAGAATGCTAGTATCTCAGAAACTGCTAGGGCCCTAATTTTTAAAATAGATTCAAAAAATAATGTGATTGCTTAGAAATGTATCTTATCAGCACCACTGCAAAGGACCTTTTGAAGTTTGACAACCCGTGATTGAAAGAACATCACTATACAACAATCCAATTTCTGAATGGGTCTCAGGTTGTAACTGTATATAAGGAAGCTGCATTTTGTTGTTTAGAGGAACTGCAGGGTAGAATCACACAGCTTTTGCTCAGTGAGATCATCTTAAATTTTTTCCTTAATTCAACCAACCAGAAGAGGCTAATTTTAAATTTGGATCTATGGACTTATTTTCCATTATAACTTATAATAAAGTTTCTTTATAACCTTGGGCCCAATTTCTCTCATCTTCTTATTTCTTTCACTTCTCTTTATGCAACACATATTTATGGGTAAAAAGAAACTTACCCTAATTCACAAGCAGATACTCTTTTATTTCTACGCTCTTGCTCAAGTATTCTTTCTGCTGGAAAATATGTATGTCTTTATCTCCCACTTTTATGTCAGGATGTCTGGAATTAGTCAGGTGTCCCTCCCTCACAAAGCGATTTGTGATCACAGCACTTGTGTTTTCTCTAGCTTCATCCTGAACATAGATGAGTTGCTAAGACAGCAAGAGGAAATGAAAAGGAGTGGAGATAGTTATGGAAATAGCATAGGTAATTCTGTTGAAAGCAATAAAGAACAAAATCAACTTTCTAAAACTGCAAATAAGTCCATGGAAGGGCAATTTCAATTATTCCACTTGGAGAAAACGGCAACTAGGAAAGTATGGTACACATAGAGAAATGAAAAGACAGCTTCCATGTACAAAAGATTCTCCTTTCTATATGAAAGGGTGCAAAGACTGGAGCAGTAACAAATGTAAGATATAAAAGTTCCCTCAACGGAAAAATCTAAAATAAGACATATTTATAGAGAGAAAAAACTCTCTTTTTTCTCTCTCTCTCTCTCTCTCTCTCTCACACACACACACACGCACACACACACACGTACATGCATATATACATATGTACAGACTATATACCAAATTTAAAAAAGAGATCCATAGCCTGGTAATAGACCTTGGGGATTTTTAAAAAATCTTTTTACCTGTCTAGACTGGAGAGCTTTTTATCCTTCTTTACTAATTGTATTAATATTGAAAATTCATAGTGAAAAATTCAAAGTCTACTTCAAATCTTTTAGGAAATCCATCAGTCAGCATTTACTATAAAAATAAGTCACCCAAAGTCAGATTTTTCCATTTTTGATACTCTTTGTCAAAACCTCTAAAATCCAAATAAATATGAGGACTTTGTTTTTTGTTACTGTGTGGTTGCATGTTTGGAAAGCAAGTCCTCTGATCTAAATCCAGTCCCATTTCTTGAGGAGTTGCAGTTGTTAAAACCTTTTCTATTGCTCCTTTGACATGGCCTAATTTTCATTTTTAACAAGAATTCTTAAAGTATAGATTCTGCATAAGGTTACTTTTCTTGCCACCAATGTTCTTTATTTTGTATGATTATGGAGTTTTTCCTTGAGAGGACTTGTATTGTTTGACACATTGTTCTTTTTGTTTTAAGATTTCCTTTTGCTGAGGTCCCAAGGGCTTAATTTAGAGTTTGTAGAAATTGAATGAAAATGATTTGCCACATATATAAAAGAAAATGCATGAAAAATAAATGCTACTTCCTCTTGTAAATATTGTTGCTACCCTCATACACTCTCAGAATTCACCTTAATTTGTCAAAGACTGTCTACTATAAATACTTGTGAATTGTTGCCTGAGGGTTTATTTCTGGGCCAGGATACGCAATCTGCCTGTACACAGGTAATGAGTTCCCAGAAGTAGCCCTTAACCTGCAATGTACAGGGAGTTGGTTTATTATGCCCCAGATTCCCTGCCCTAACTTGGAATAACTTTAAGGTACATCTTGTATGGTTTATAAGCATTCCCCAGAAGGAATGATCTCCATGCATTCACTTTGGTAACAGGCTTGATGACACATCATTTATTGGCTTTCAGTTTTCTTCCTTGAAGCATTGTTAAAGACTGATGTCCTCTCCTCCATTGTTGAGGCTGGCTGCTTCTGGAGGCTACTTTGCACTCTTCCTCTTCTCCTTTTTCCGCACTTCTCCACCCCTCCCACATTTACAGCCAGAATCAACATTCCCTGGGCCCCTGAGGAACTAAGCAGCTGGTCTAGAGGAGAGGACTGCAATCCATGGCGAAAAAACACTCACTTTGTCTCTGCAGCAAAGAGTTGCCCCTTCTTTCTACTGTTGTTTCTCTGTGGACTGGGCAAGGTGGGGTATTTATTCCTCACTAGCTGGGTTACCATCCTCAGGCGCTTTTCACATCTGGCATTCAGAACAGAAATATAACAATGGACATTAGGGAGCCCTGCCTTTTTCTACTGGTTCCCCCAGTGTTTGAAAGAGGCATTAGGTTCCTGGTAGCCTTTTCTGTGCATTGCTGTATACACAGACAAACACATGTATGTATGTTTGTTATCAAAAGCTGGTCAGACCTTGTGAGTTTATTTGTAAACACTGGACAGATGGAGTTAAAAAGAGATTTGTTGAGATTTGGCAAAAAAAAAAAAAAAGAAAAAAAGAAAAAGAAAAAAAAAACAACTAGTACTCTCATCAGTGTTTCCTGGGAATACCTATCAAATAAAAGTACTTGCACTATAATTGTTGCCTCAGGGTTAGATTCTTGAGAAACTGAAATCGAGGCAGCTCACATTAGAAATGATCCTGGGAAGTAGCCCTTCAGGATGAATTTCTGGAACTGGACAAGGCACCAGAGCATAGAGATGCGAATGGCACAGAGCTATACTGTTTGGTTTCTTTGGGAAACTCCAATAAGAGTGACTGAGAAAATTCATTGGCACACTGGTAAACTATCTCTTGGGTGGTGGGGGGCGGTGAGAAAAGATCCTATTTGTAATATTTGCCAATGTCCACGTTGTACATACTCCTGCTATGGCCAGTTTCAAGCGATCAGTGTGATGCCACTGAAAGTGAAGTTAGGAAGAGTTGCACCTATCAACTTCCATGGACCGACAGGGCTAATGAAAAGCAAAGCTCATTGCAGGGGCAAAGTCACACCATCCTCAGCAGAGAAGTATTCACTGTCTAAGAAGCAGTCAAAAACTTGAACTGGCCCTTGTTAGAAACTGAGCACCTAATCATGACATAAAAGGAGTATAGAAAAAAAAAAAAAAAAAAAGAGCGCCCATCATGTGCTGGTCATAAGATTGCTCAAGCATTAGGCTAATCCAAAAGGCACGAAATAAATTCTATCAACAAGATTCCCAGATCTCCATGTCACCTAAAAATTTTGCACTAGCGCCTCTCCCTCAACCTCTATGGCCTTGTTGATGGAGGATGAAAACTCAGGTCTGAACTGATATGCTGGCAAAAGTCAGAAATGCACTGAGGATATCCCATCTTGTGTTATCTGTGAAAGATAGTGGTAAAGTGAAGTTCTACAAAGAAACGTATCTTTGAGATGCACACTTGTTGATGAATTTGGCATGAAGGAAAAAGTAGACTCAGATAAGGACATAAACTGTCTTCTGGGCATTGATGAATGGTTTAGCTGGTTGAGCAGGCAACTGGAAGGCACAATGTTGGAAGATTAGGTACAAAAATATCTATATAAAGGCATGTGGCTTTAAACTTGTCAGATTGGACACAGAGTATGTGAATCTTTGAGCATCAAGCCAGAGAGTTCACTGCAACCAGGAGTTACAGTGATTCATACAGGGAGGGCACTAAACCTCTGACACTGACCACGCCAATACTTGTACCAATCACTCGAGTGGAGCAATAAAGATGGAGGCTATACATAAGCCCCAAAACATGGTTTTCTTTTCTTCAAGGTTGATATTTTTATAGCCACACAAATCAACTGACTTGTCAGCAACTAAGATGTGGTATTATCCCTTGAGAAGATCTACCAGTCACTAGGATTGATTCATATTCTAAGGGTAGATTTGCCTTTTGTGCTTATAATTAATTCCTAAGCCAGCACCATTACCTGGGGAATCACAGAATTTCTGACTTATTATATCCTTTAATTCATCCGTTCTGAATACAGTCTCACGTTATGGTCAAGGAGATGTGATAGTGTGTATACAGTCATGTCACCCATTTGCTATCTACATACTACGTAGCCTAGAAGTTGCCAGTCAGATGGAAAGGACCACATTGTGACTCTCTTGGACCCAAAATATTTAACTCCATTACAGAAAACATATAGGCTCACAGACACATGTATGTGTATGTATTTTATTATTTTGTTGGTATAAATATGAATATAGTCAAGACCAGATTAATGATTATATATTCATTATTATTATACAGCTAGTGCTCGACTTACGACCACGATTGGTTCTGACAGACCGGTTGTAACACGATTTGGTCGTAAGTTGAGTAGGCTATATGCACGTGGAGATGGTAGTGCTGCCGGAAGCTGGTCCGCAGTGTCATATGCCCAGCTGGGCAACGTTTGCGCCGCCAGATGCGGAGCAGTTGTGGCTAGTGATTGTGATCGTAAAGTCGAATGGTTGTAAGTTGCATAGGTCGTAAGTCGATCAATACCTGTATTAATTTGTTTCTTCTGATTTTAAAGGATATTAAAATTAAAGTATTTCTTGGACCCCTAAATATTGTGGGCCCTAGAAACTGTGCTAATTATGTCTTATAGATAACCTGACCTGTGGGTAAGACTATTGGAATGGCTCTGAAAAGTATAGCTAAGGCGCAACTTCAGGGAAGACATTCTGCAGGGCTGCAATTTTTACAGTTAAGAAACAGTTTACTTTTTTAACAAATGGCCAGTATTAGGGGTTGTGTCCTTGAAGACTGGAACCCATGAATCTGGGAACCAAGGGTGCAAGTAGGAGTAATCTCTTCTGCCAATGACACACACTTATAGGTTACTTGTGATTTTGGAGGGAGAAGTGTGTTAAAGTAGAGAATTTTAAAGCATTTAAGGGTTAGAATGGCCCTTAAGGGAACGGAAGAAATGGTGAACAAGACACATATCTACTCAGTGATGCTCTGTCCATCTGAGATTAGATAAGCTTTCAACACAGCACACATTTGCTTCCTTGAGTGGTTTCCTTGAAAAGCACTCAAAAGCTCTGGAATGAGAGCAGAAAATTCAAATGTCAGAAGGATTTATTGATGAGATTTTGAAAGTCAATAAAACAGGTTATTAGCCTGAACTAATCTGACATGATATGTCAGCAGTATTGGCTACACTGGGGAAGAAGTAAAATTAGGAAGAGAGTTGATAAAAGAAAGAACTTAGTGAGGTAAAGGGATCGAGTTACATGGATGCCTAGAAGGAAAGTGGAAGAATAACTAAAGTAAAAGTATAGATTGGAGAGAAGAATTCCTAAGAGGGTAGTTTTATATTTTAACAATATTCAAAGTATGGTGATGAGAGTGGCTAATAGACTTTGCCTGCATAACACCTTAGCTATTCAGATGTTTGAATTCCGTATCTATAATACCTGGCGATAAGGTTCATTTGTAAATATGTAATTAAAGGAAGTGTGTGCCTAAGGTATTAAACAATTAGTTATATGAAGTGCCCTAGGATGTTAATCAACATTTGGAAAGTTTATTAAAATTCAGACGCTCTACCAATATCAAGACGGTTTAATTCATCATTTAAGAAATCATATGTTGATCAAGAAACAACTGGTCCCTCAGTCAAAGAGTTGTGAGTCAATCCTGAGACTGCAATGGAACAACAAGGAAATTTGAGATACACAAGGCCACAAATGAACCAAAGTTCAAGTTCTCAATGAGTAGTGTGAGAAGAAAAAATAACTGCCTTGCAGGATCATTACACAGATCAATAATATAAAGGCTTCTGGGAGAGCTCATAGAAGACATCTACCATTTTAATTTATGCATTCATTCAATAAATGTCTTCTCATACTCGTTATGCCGAGCAATGTAACAGGTATTTGTGATATGCAGATGACTAAAAGGACTCTACTCTTAAGTAGCTTGAAGTCTATCTAGGGGTTGAAGTGGACAGTTTTCATATTAATTCTTCATGACCCAGCATGGAGCACCTCTTTCTCAGGGAAGTCTTATCAACTGCATAGGTTGAGTCCCTGGGTGCATGCTTCCATAGCAACCTGAACTCCTGCTTTTATCACATTTTAAAAGAATGGCTTGTTCATGTCAATGTTTCTCATAACCCTTGTTATGTCTATGGGATATGCACTCTGAAGCTGGGCTACAGTGGTGATCACAGGCAAGTTACTTAAACTCTCTGGGACTCAATTGCCTCATTTCTACAATGGAGATAGCAAGAGTATCTACCACCTCATAGAGTTGTTGCTCAGGTCAGTTAATTCATAGATGTGCATTGTTTATATAAGAAAGGAAAGAAATAATATATTGATCAAGTAACAATAGTTGATCCCTCTTAAAAAACGCTTTACTAAGTCAAGTTAAATGGACAAAGCATTGTATTCAGAGGCAGAGGATTCATATTCTAGATATGATTGTTCCAACTAGATTGTAGATATCAGATAATCAAGTTTTCTTGCTTGATAAAATACTGCAGCTTTAGTCTAACCTGACACTCTGAAAAAATGCCTTTACATTCTGATAGCTAACTCAAATAGCTCAGAGTAGAAATAGTTTAAAGAAAAGGATCATTATTTCATTTATCTTTATAATGCCCTCTATCCTGAACACTATCTGGCCCATGATGGGTGTTCAAAAATGTTTGTTAAATTGAACAGAATATTACCAAATCAAGCTTTACAGAAGGTCATGGGCTTAGATCCAGGTGGAGACAGCACAATGTAAACCTCATGGGAAACTGTCAAAGCACAGCTCTCATGCTATGGTATAAGAATTCTTTGGCAAGTGACTTTCTCCATGACCTCATGGCTTATTTGTAGAAAGGAAAAAACCAGGTGTCCTGACTACTGTTCCACTGACTCCAAAAGAAGTATATCAAATACATTTTTCAGACAATAACTTGGAACATAACAACAGCCCAAAACAAGTTATAGGATAATAACTTGATTCTATGATAGCAAATATTAATGTAATATATACAGACAAGTCCAACTGACAAATTTCTACCTTCTCTCTAATAATAAATCAAAATGGCTAACAGGAGAAAAGCAATCATGATTTCATGTCACGTGTGTCAAAAAGGTTGATAATTATACAACCTTTTCTACCTAAAAGAATATTGAGTAATGACATCTTTAACAGTTGCATTGCAGATAGGTACCATATTTCATTTGATCAGTCCTCTATATCAACAAACACTTAGGTTACTTTCAATTTTTTAAATGTAAACATATACATATATATATATATAAACAGCTTTAAAAAATTAATAGTAAAAACAAAAATATTAATGCTGAAGAGTGACTGTCATAAATGATTCCATGCATATATTTGAGCATTGGTTCTCTTATGCCTTTAGGCAATATTCTAGAGATATGAAGGTAAGTTAAGGAATATTGAGTTTGGTATTTTTGTTATTTTCATTTTGATAGTTTTGGGGGAATAGGTGGTTTTGGTTACATGGATAAGTTCTTTAGTGGTGATTTCTGAAATACTGGTGCACCCATCACCTGAGCAGTATACGCTGTACCAATATGTGGTCTTTTATACCCCACACCCTCCCATCATTCCCCCTGACTCCCCAGAGTTCCTTATATCACTCTTGTGCTTTTGCAACCTCATAGCTTAGCTCCCATTTATAAGTGAGAACATATGACATTTGGTTTTCCATTCCTGATTTACACTTCACTCTGAATAGTAGCCTTCAACTCCATCCAAGTTGCTACAAAGCCATTATTTCATTCTGTTTTTTTGGCTGAGTAATATTCCATGGAATATATACACCACATTTAGGTTGGTTCCATATTTTTGCAGCTGGGAAATGTGCTGCTAACTTGTCTCAAGAAATTTCTCCTAGAAGAGGCTGTATTCCATTCTCCTATCAACACTTTTATTATTTACCTTTTTATTGTGTCAATCTAATAGAGTAATTAATCATCTTTAGTTGGTTTAACTTGTTTTTATAGTCACCAACAAGGGTGACTATCTTTTCACTAGGTTCTTGCTTAAGTCTCAGCTTAAATATCAGCTCCTCAGAGATGCCTTCTCTGAGTATTTATCTAAAAACACTTGATACCTCCCTGGTATCATAGTGTCATTTTCTTTTTAATTTTTAAAAATTACATGTTCATGTTTATTTCTCTCAAGCAATTTCTAAATATTCTAATAAGATTTAATCACCACATCATATTATCTTTAATAATGATAGGCTCACATTGTTGACAGCTATATGTTTTTCCCGTCACCATTTCATTTAATCCACACAGCAACTCTGTGGGGTGGGTACTATTGTTATCTACATTTTACAGATGAGGAAACTGAAAGGTTAGCTGAATTGCCAAAAATATCACAGCGCTAGAATACAGTGATGATTCCTGTGGCCTAGAAATATAAGTTGCCTAAAAGGACACACAGGTAGTAAACTGAAGAAGTACAATTCAAACTCTAGTCTGAGTTCTTCAGTTGAAATTTAGCCCACTCACTGACTAATCATTCTAAATTATCTGCAGATATCTCTTTTCTAGATGTCTTCATTAAGATTCAGAATCAAGTTCTTAAAGCCACTTCCAAAAATTCCTTTTCACTTCAAACTACAAGGCTATCCTCAGTTAGGAACTAATAATGGACTAGCAATAAAGGTAAGAATACTTAGCTCATTATTCTCAGAGGGAAAGAATGGTAAAGGGAACTCAGTTTATTCTATGGAGCATTCTCTATTGAAAATTATTTGCATGTTACATTCAACAACATAAGGGAATTTTCAAATGTGAATATTCAACCAATCATACATATGGCTTTCTCCTAATTTTTTTTTTTTAATTTCTATTAATCATAGTGTTCGCCCTAGGGGTTAAGATAGAGTATTTTGAAATGATATTTTTTCCTAACCAGGGAGAAGGCCACAGGAGCCAGAATGGCTTGGGTTTCCAAACACAAAAAGCATAAATAAAATCAAACATTATCACACTATCAAACCCTCGTAAATCCTTTCACAAATCATGCTACCACATTTCCTTTACCCTTTCATTTTTTCCTGTTTCCTCTTTAAAACATTGCCTATAGCTTAACTCCATTACTGACTTCGATTTTTTCAGACAAAAGAATAATTCCATGTGTATGGTTTTCCATCGTTTATGAGTTTGACAAGTTTATTCCGTTGTCATCTTTTTTTCCATGATGGCACTGTAAGAACTCTTTACCTTTAAATCTTACCATCATTCCTCAGTAGTAGCTTTCTTTTGCTACCTCATGCTCACATGGAAAATCAGGTGGAAAAAGAAAACTGTCTAGAGTTTTATTGAGCATATACCTTTTAAAAACCTTATTTGGATATTCACTTAAAAGAATGGGTTAATGTGATGATCTAAAAGTTTGCAAATCTCACTTAGGCTATTTAATATTTAGTGTTAAAAATCTTCACCTCAGAGGGTCTAAAAGTACATAAAGCAAGGAAAAGAGAATCTTATCTTTGCCTTCCCATGTATTGACACTGTCAATCCTTTAGGGTCAAAAGAAAGAACAGTATCCCCCAAACCACTCCTTCATTATTCTACCACCTCATTTCTCATTAAGGTCACTTTTAAAACTATCAGAAAAGAGCTAAATGTTCCACTCAAAAGATTATGTAACTATATACTTCACAATATGGGCTTTCCAGGTGAGTGGATAAAGAAGCTTTACATAGTAAATCTCATAAGCAGACCAGCAAAATCATCTAAAACAAAATTAGATGATATTTCCTCCAGCTCTGTTAATGGAATTGCTCTAGTTTTAATATTGCACAATGTGTTCCAAATTCTAAAACATAAATCAAAATAAATAAAATATTATCAATAAGTAATTTTCCCTGAATCAGTTCTCTGGATCCAGACGTATCATTTGTTCTAATTTATACTTTAACATACCCATGACAGGATGAAGTGTTTCCAACAAGCACGTTTGTTTTTAGACTTTAAATTAAAAAAAATGCAGCCATCCAGGAGTTTAAATGAATTCCCTGAGATGGACAGAGTCCAAACTGTGATGATTACAGAAGTAAAGCTCAAATAATCATCTTATAACCTTTATATCCAGTTTGGCTCAATTCTACTGAGAACTGAGACACAGCTCTGGTGATAAGCAGATTAGATGATAAGCATCTGTTTGCCTCTCTTCTCTGATTTAAAAAAATACTGAGGAAAGACCATTTCTATGAATTTAATAATAATCCTGTTGCTTTTAGTTTCCTCCCTTGGCTTGCAACTCCAGAGAAAAATACTTCATTATCCTTAACCCTTCCAAATTCCTGTGGATGCTTCACAATCGCTGGCTTCTATTTAATTTCTTTTGGATTTTTCAAAGTGTTAAGTATTTGGTTCCTCAATATATGAATATCTAATTATCCTAAGCACTGCTGAACTTCTAAAGTATCTACTTTTCTTTCTTTGATTTGCAGTTTTCTATACTGACTTCTTCAGTTCAACATCAAATGTCCCTGAATCCTCTTAAAAGCAAATCTACAATTGGAACTCGATTTCTTCCTTTTCTGGCTTTGTATTGCCCACACTGTAGGCCTTTTTGAAAGATAATTCTTTAAGCCTCGTCACATGTTAAACAATAGTCAAGTGCACAAAGCAGCAATTGAATTTGAGAAAAATTAACTAAAACAGCAGGCAGTACAACATAATAATTAAGAAAATGACATTGGTGGCCGGGTGTGGTAGCTCCCACCTGTAATCCCAACACTTTGGGAGGCCGAGCCGGGCGGATCATCTGAGGTCAGGAGTTCTAGACCAGCCTGGCCAACATGGTAAAAACTCGTGTCTACTAAAATTACAAAAATATAAAAATTAGCCTGTAATTCCAGCCACTTGGGAGGCTGAGGTAACAGAATCGCTTGAGCCCAGGAGACAGAGGTTACAGTGAGCTGAAATTGTGTCACTGCACTCCAGCCTAGGCAACAGAGCGAGACTGGCTCAAAAAAAAAAAAAAAAAAAGAAATCACTTTAGCATTCACATTGCCTGGCTTCAGGTGTGGCTTTGTTACTTTCTAGCTATGTGATCTTGAGCGTATTATTTTCTCTAGACTTTTGCTTCCTCATATCTAAAACAAAGATATTTATAGTAACTATCTGAAAGATTAATGATGAGACAAAGAAAATCCACGTGAATAATCCAGCAAATATTCTGGCACATAATACACCTTTATAGTTATTAATAATGGCAATATAGAACCAGAAATTCCATTTGACCCAGCAATCCCATTACTGGGTATATACCCAAAGGATTATAAATCATTCTACTACAAAGGCACATGCACATGTATGTTTATTGCAGCGCTATTCATTAATAGCAAAGACTTGGAACCAACCCAATCGATAGACTGGATAAAGAAAATGTGAAACATATACACCATGAAATACTATGCAGCCATAAAAAAGATGAGTTCATGTCCTTTGCAGGGAGATGGATAAAGCTGGAAACCATCATTCTCAGCAAATAACACAGGAACAGAAAACCAAACACTGCATGTTCTCACTCATAAGTGGGAGGTGAACAGTGATAACACATGGACACAGGGTGGGGAACATCACATCTTGGGGCCTGTCAGGGGGTGGGGGGCTAAAGGAGGGATAGCATTAGGAAAAATACCTAATGTAGATGAGGGGTTGATGAGTGCAGCAAACCACGATGGCATGTGTATACCTATGTAACAGATCTGCATGTTCTGCACATGTATCCCAGAACTTACAGTAAAATAATAATAATAATAAACTAATCTTTCCCCGCTAGGTTTCTGCTGCCATATTTCCCATCCTAAATTTACCTCCTTAGTTATCAAGATTTGGCTCAACCCAAGCCTAATTCTACCACTGTTCTAAGACCTCTATATTGATATCCCTGTCATTTGCATAAAGGGCATTCCTACCAGATTATCAGCTGTCTTAGCTCCTACTTGACCAATGAAGCAGTGCCATTATTCTGAAAACTTGTTCTTTGCTACAAGTTTCCTAATTTATGTATCAGGCTTTCTTACAGATAGCAAGTCATTGAACATAAAATTTTCCTCAAGTATCTTACTCAAAAGAGTATCTATCAGTAAAGATTCTTGGTTACAATTCACAGAACCTGATTATAGTCAATTTAAAAACAAAAGAAATAGACTACAGGGATACAGGTAGTTCACAGCTTAGAGAACCAGGTGCCAAAAATGACTGATAATCAATGTAGGCAAGAAACATGAGTACTGCCCAAGGTGGAAGACACATGGGCACAGTCACCCTCTGAGAACATTCTCATTAGGTGACTTTTGATGGTACCACCCTTCTGGTACTGCTGTCATTAAATGCTTAAGCCCACCACATCTAAATTCCTGATGTGGCTGCCTTTTTCAAACACCTCATAATTCTCAGGGGCACTGTTACCTTTGCCACCATGAATGATGTTTATCCCCATAAAATTAAAGTGCTCCACTAAGATTCAATGGATGAAGCTGGAAACCATCATCCTCAGCAAACTAACACAGGAACAGAAAACCAAACACTGCATGTTCTCACTCATAAGTGGGAGATGAACAATGAGAACACATGGACACAGGGATAAGGACATCACACATGGGGGCCTGATTGGGGGTGGGGGGCAAGGGGAGGGAGAGCATTAAGACAAATACCTAATTCATGTGGGGCTTAAAAACTAGATGATGGGTTGTTAGGTGTAGCAAACCACACTGGCACATGTATACCTATGTAACAAACCTGCATGTTCTGCACATATATCCCAGAACTTAAAGCAAAATTTGAAAAAAAGAGAAATTCTTGAAAATATTAGGAAATGATAAGTTTCTCTTTACCTGCATCATCCGCTTGGAATCTGTTAAGTATTTCTACGTATGAATCACTTGAAAAGTATAAAGAAAATACACAGACTTGGTCCATGTATTTGCCATAACAGAAGTTTATTTCCAACTGAAGAAGACAAAGTAATACTAAATTCAAGATCACTTTTTTGTGTGTATCATGTGCACTCTAAGCCACTAAAAATCAGAGCAGGGAATACATAGAATGTATTTGAATATTAACTTGATTTACTAGCAGGAAATTCATGGCCTTACCTTTACAAAAATCCTGGAATTTCAATAATCGCAACTGGATAAAGAACAAGTGGACATTTAGGATGTGTTATGTTTGCTAATTTTCGGTGATGTTCTTAAACCACATTGAATAGTCTATACAGTAACCAAATCCAATCAAGATTGGTACTCTCGTTATTTTAACGAGAGGCAAAATAACCACTGCCAAGTTAATACTCAAGGGTCAGAAAGGACATGTCACTATTTGTTCCACTTGGGGTAGAACAGAAAGGAGAATACCCTGTTCTGAGGCCTACAGTGCTTTATTAGGGACACAATTATGAATATGGAATGATAAATATTACTGACAGCTGTACGGTTCTTTTAATGTATAGCCATGTAATCACTAATAGTGCTATTCATGCTTTCCAATGCTCGCATAGCATATATTCTTGTTAAAGCCAAAAGAAAAAAACTCTCCATAACAATATACAGATATGCTACAGCCTAAAAGAACATTAAAGGGAAACTAAACTAAAATGGCTTCCCATTAAATCAGATTTTTTGTACTAAGAATATTTTTGGTTGTGGAAAACTGAAATTGGCTCTATTAAAATAATACTGGTGTCCCCTAAACAACAGAAAAATAGTTTTGGTTCTCTTGAATCATCTTGGAATCTCCGTTTCATGTAGAGATATTTACATACATAAGTATTTTTCAAAAAATAAAGATGGTAGCAGTTTGAGTGTTGATGGCATCAGGTGGACACTGCTTTCTCAATACTTTAAAAAGGTGCATGCTTTTATGACACTTTACCTCTGTCCACATCTTTTTTGGTGTAATGGGACCTTTTCTATGCCATTATTTATCAAATGGTTTATTCTCCAACTTTACTCAGATATTTAGTCCCCAAATTATGACTCCCACCTATTAGCCACCAATTTTTCAAAGGCATTGGAAGTGTTTTACTATTAAACGGTCTCTATTTTTCAAGTAATAATATGGAAACAATATAATCATTGTCATCTTTAAGATAGCAAAAAATAGGTCCTTTTTCTTTGTCACACAGGGAACTTACAACAACCCCAGTGTTCATTCCCAAGTAACACCAATGCCATATGTTAATTGAGGAGGGCTTTGAGTGGAAATTACTACGAAGTCACAGCCTTGTTGCTTCCTGTTTGTAAATTCATGGAGTAGAATCTAATTAGACTCCAGAGGAAATGTTGCTTGGGGAATTTATTTGTAATACATGAAGGTGCTTAGACAATTCAAGGCTGTGCTGAAAGAGGTTGGCACTGTCGTGTTACGTGATATGCTTATTTTTATTTCTTTCCAAAGCTTACTAAATAAATGAAGCTCCAACAAAGAATATGGACAGCAGGATGATTTCAGTTACATGTCTCAGGCATAAACAAGATGAATTTTTCCAGCGTAAAGCACCTGCTTCACTGTGCTTAATAAACAAAACCACAGAGTGCTATTAAAGTGCATTCACTTTAATTGTGATTGAGTGAACATGATCTGCTGTGGTATTTGCCTTTGTATAAAATTTTCTCCTTGTAATGATACTTAATCATTTTGGCATATAACATTTCAGGGACATGAAATTACCCTGGTGGAAGATTGACAATGGCCCCTGAGTCAGCTGAACAAGAACTAGAAAACATTTTTGAAGCTACCTTTTCATTCTGCTAATTAAATAGAATTATAATAATCTTCTGCTGTAATATATAAAATGCAGGAAAGGTGAGTGAGTTAAATTTCTCCTGTAATTATATGAACTTCAAAGACCAGTACCTCCCTGGTAATAAGTGGTTTTGTAACTCCAAAATACATGAGCCACAGCACAGAAAAGAAATGAATAATGGTTTAATCCACATGACATTATTAATTTTAGAATAAAAGTGTAGGACGCTATTTCAAATGGCCATCATTCCATTGTACAGATGAGATCTGAAATCCTCTAACAACACTTGTCTGCTCACCACATATGTAGAATACTGTTTTTTTCATACAAGACTAATGATATTAGATATCAGCAGTAAAGCACTTATATATATAAAAAATCTACTTAGAACACATCATTTAAAGCTCAATATTTGTTTGCTTCGCTGGAGACACAGGGAGCATTAAACTTTATAACTAATTTGTCTGATATATTTTGAGGTTTTTGAAGCCTTAATAGAAAAATTACAATTAATCCCATTTAGTTGGATCTTGCTAATTATAAAATTATAAAAATTTAGAACAGCTAGGTTAAAACTTACTCTTGTGATATATAGAGAGGGGAAATTTTTCAATGGAACTTAGGATAAAGATGCAGGGAAATGTTTGACCTCTTTAACAAAGACTTCTTAATTTTTAAAATGTGTGTTAATAACATTTTTTAACATCCATGACAACAGTAAATGCGGTGTTAAAATCACTCTTATCTAAAAGCAGGTTTGGCAAATTACTGCATATCTTTAATATTATATAGTTAGAAATTACTTCATAATTTGAAAATGACAGAAATATACAAATACACACAGAATTTAAAACATATGCAAGTCAGCACTTTCAAGCATGATATTTATTTGAAATCTTGTATTAAATTAATTAGTAGAAGCATATTTTTATTTTGTGGTTCAGTCTAATTTATCTATATACAGGAGAATGAAAAAAGATTAGAAGAATGAGCTCCAGACAAAAATGAGACTGTCTGAGTTTGAATCCTGACTTTGACACTAGCTAGCAATTTAACATTAAACATGTTAGTCTCTCTGGAATTCCCCTTTCTAATTCATAAAATAAAGATAATAATACCTAACTCATAGTGTTCCCATGAGGACTGCATGAATTAATATACGGAGAGCCTTAGAAAAAGGCTTGAAATATAATAAGATGTATATTGGCTACTGTTATTAACTATTGGTAATAAACATTAAGAAAAAAATGAAACAAAGTGAGAAAGAGGCAGAGAAGATGAAAAGGAGGGACAGAAGGAAAAAGAAAACAACCTTTCTTTGAGTCATGATGTTAAGAAAGGCCTAGAGGAGGACACACACATACTGGTGCCAGGATCAATATATTTTGTTGGAATCAGTCTCAATTTTCCATTTTATTTTGCTCTTACGGAATAAGTCCAAGTTTCCATAAGGTGTGTTGAACTTCTGAGGATAGCAAATTAAAAGAGTCTGCTGGGTTCTGCTTTTGAATGGAGTGTGTTTATTAAATCAGAGCAATGGTGCATGCAACATACTAATAGTGCTGTCAGATATAAAGAGATTATGGCTTTGATCAACCACCAGAAGATATATCTAATTTTAAATGGTGTGTGTATGCATGTGTGTGTGCTGCTGCATCTACGTTCTCCCTCTCAGATCCTCTCTCAGGAAATAAAGGCTACATCAGAGAGACATGTAGCAGGGCTACAGGGTAGGACTCTGGCCAAAGGTAGAGAAAAATGTATTGGTATGCACATGGATTGAACTTGCTACCTTACATTCATTGTTATGTTCTTCTATCCAATTGAGTTAGACAGCCATGAGGCAATAAAATAGTAATCTGAGCTGCTTTAACTTACTTTGTATTTAGGTTGGTGTAAAAGTAATTGTGTTTTTTGCAATTAAAAGTACTGCAAAAAACACAATTACTTTCATGTTCTTCCAATAAACCACGTCAGTAAAAACAATTTCATAGTAGTTCATCTCAAAATATGAAGCATGTTTTTCATATACATTGGACTTATTAATCATCTTGTCACCAGAATTTAGATCACATGACCTGTATGTGGTAACTAAAATGTTATTAAAATGACAAAAAGTATTGCCTAATGTAGGGTGCTTTGTGTTCATACAGCTCTTAATAAATGGAAATGAAGAAGCAGATATCCAGACAGATTGAATAGAAAAGGCCTGAACACAAGCATAATTTACCTCTTCTGCTTTCATTTTGCAGACACATTTTCCTGTCCAATGGCAGAAATGTAAATTACAAAGCCTCCAGACAAAAATTTGTGTAGGGTTTCCTATAGCCTTAGTTTTTATAAACAATGTCCAGGAGCATCGAATCTTCTTTAGGCTTCTTTACCAACAATTTCGATGAGAAACTACTTGTAAGAGCCAATAAAGAAAAATTGAGTAACAAATAGGGATTGCCTTTCTTTCTCTGACTTCTTTATTTTAATGTTTTTCTCTTCCTTCTATTATTTTTTGCATATATATTTAATTCTCTACCTCCCACATGGATAAATAAAACTCAACATATTTTATAGATTATAACTCCTGGGTAACTAAAATATATATTTTTTACTGAATATATATTTGTATATTATCCTTCACCCAAGTATAGGGAACACACAGATTCATTAACCCAGTGGGACAGCATTAGATTTGCTGGTGAACTTTTCCTAAACATTCTGTGACATTCAGGTATGTGAGTAAGAAAAAAAACTGGGGTACCTGGCAGTATAATTGGTGAATGCTCATAATCAGCCTGCCATTTAGTATTTTCTCTTGAGAAAACAAACAAGCAAGCAAAAATCTCTCTTGTCCTTACCTATTCTAATTTGTTTTTATTTTTCTGCTTTTCTGTCAGTATATAATCATCAAGGACTTAATATTTTGGAAATGGTTCAAAACTCATCCATCCAAATATAGGTTAAGAAACGGTCCAACACTTGTCCATTCAAGAATAGGCTTATGTATGCCCATAAGGTATGCTTTTAATCTAGGCTTATTTAAGTTTCTGGTGATACAAATAGCATTGCAAAGGAAAATGGGCAAATGCAACGTGTCATTCTGGGTGCAGAAATTAGAAAACATTAATAAGGATTCTTTATCTAATGTCGGCAAACCTCCATATCTGAGAGAATTTGAAGGACAGAAACATTGTCACTTGTCCAAGAAGAGAAGTCAGACTACTGTTTTATTCAAGCACTTACATAATGTAACTGCATAAAATCTGTTGCCTGAATACACTTCTCAGCTAGGTATTAGACTGCTATGTACAAAAAATTCTATAAACTTTATATAATCAAAATATAGCTATGTAGATATTACTTAGGCCTTAATTACATTTGTCAGCAAGTTCATTTCCTCCAAATTTTTATTTTTTAGAAATTAAGAAGGTATAAAACCTGATTTTTAAAAAAGCTATCTTGATGATCAAGAAGAAAGAGTTTGGAATAGTTAAAAGAAATGAGAGTAATTCTTTATATATGTGTATATATATATGTATATATGTGTGTGTGTGTGTGTATATATATATATACACACACACACACACACATATATACATATATATATGTTTTTATTGCATTTTAGGTTTCGGGGTACATGTGAATAATATGCAAGATTGTTGCATAGGTACATACATGGCAATGTGGTTTGCTGCCTTCCTCCCCATCACCTATATCTGACATTTCTCCCCATGTTATCCCTCCCCAACTCCCCACCCCCTGCTGTCCCTCCCCTAGTGCCCCCGCCAGACCCCAGTGTGTGATGTTCCCGTCCCTGTGTCCATGTGTTCTCATTTTTCAACACCCGCCTATGAGTGAGAACATGTGGTGTTTGATTTTCTGTTCTTGTGTCAGTTTGCTGAGAATGATGGTTTCCAGTTTCATCCATGTCCCTACAAAGGACACTAACTCATCATTTTTTATGGCTGCATAGTATTCCATGGTGTATATGTTCCACATTTTCCCTGTCCAATGATTCCTGGATACTCTTTGGGAAAAATGCTTGACATAGCTGACAAAGAGTGTTAAAGACATCCCCACTTCAAATGTCACTGGCAGATTTAATTTACTATGCCCTGTTCTTTAAGAGTATTAGTTGCTTACTGATTCAAATTGCCTCTGTGTTGCTGTTATTAAGCTCTACAAAGAATGACTCATAATAGCTCCTTATCTATTGCTGTCCTACTGGGGTAATGAAGAGTTTAGTTCTAACTAATGGATCATGTTAAATAATTGTTTTCTTGGATATTGGGGTTATATTTTGCATAACAGGGTAGCAAGCTACTTTAAAAGGCATTAGGTCAACTCATTCTGTTTTACTTGGAGCCTGAGTCACCATGCACCCTGCTGACTCATCTTCCACCAAGGGTTCAGCTTTAAGTGGCCAGTGGCCAAAAGGACATATTTCTGCAAAAGTGATGGTGTATCTGTGGTTTGCAAATTCCTGGGGCAGATCATATGATTCTAGGTTTCATAATTATTTTAGAGTAAAGCGCTGTGATTCTTTCCCTCTGATTCAACTTTTTAAAGGATTGGGTCTACTTTTGTGTCTTTACCTCTGGGCCCTGGGTAAACAGAACTCTGTTTCACAAAGTTATCCAAAAAGTACAATAAATAAATACATAAATAATGCTTCCTGAAGAAGCCACAGCTTAGAGACCTATTAGGCAATAATGCAACCACTGGGCACATTTGACATAAGCAGGTAGATGGGCATACAAACCAGTAAGCTCAAAATTAAACCAGCTAATGAAAATAAATTCCTAAGTGTAAAGGGGCATTTTAGCTTCTTATTTTTCAGGTTAGTTTTCTAGAAAAATATATTAAATGCAGTTGGAACGAGGAAAGTAATTTTTCTTTCAAATAAGGTGCAATTCAAGCAACATTATGAAACCTTATCTGTATTTTGGCAGCACCTACAGAACCTGATATAATATTAATACCTGACTCCCAGCTTCAGAGAGTCTGATATATTTGGTCTAACATGCAATGTGGGTAGTAGGGGTTCTAAATTTCCCCAGGTGATTCCAACAGGCAGTCAAGGAAGAGAACTACTGAAATAGTGAAGGGGAGAGAATATAACATTGCGGGCAGAGAAAAAATAGACTGTGGAACGCATGGATTTAAGAAAAACATTTGTAATAAGAAAAGCAAAGCAACTTGGAACCAAGCCACATGTCATGTGAACAAGGGGACTAATCAACTGTGTTATATTCATAATCATGCCTTGTAGTTTATTGGTAAAAAAACGAATGGTCTCCACCTATACAAATCTATAACAATGTATCTTACAAACATAAGGTTGATTGGGGGGAAAAACTTCAGGAGAAAACATTTTAAATGTTGTCGTTTATGCAGTGTTCAAAATGTGCAAAATATTTGTTTTAGGAACACATTCATCTATTTTCAAGCTATGAAGAAAAGTGAGGGACTCATGAATACAAAATTTAGGGTAGTAGTTACCTTTTGGGGAAGGCTAATTGGGGGCTTCAACACTTTTGGTAATTTTTTTAAAATTGGGTAGTAAATATAAGTTTTAAAGGGAAAATTTGTAAAATTTGCTATAATTCCTTTATAATCTCTCATTTATTTTACCTTAAGAGCCTGTGACTCACCAAAAGCATCAGTTAACCTAACAAAATGAAGATGTGTTAGTACAGTTTGAAGGTGTGACTGTAAACAGGGAAAGAAAATCAAAATGGTATCTAACGTGAGAGAATATGAACTAAAATATAGCTCTCAGGAATTCTCAGGGAGTACTTGCCACTTAAATTATTGGGGCAGAGGGTACAGAGACATAAAGAGCAAGAAGGAGAAGGGACAGAGAAAAGGAGAGAGCAAGAAGTGAGGGAGATTGATTTTGCCTCGTTGAAGTTGAAAATGAGGGAAAATCCTTTTCAAGCTGAAAATACATTTCCGTTCTTGAGTGACTTAACATAGTAGCCTTTGGACTTTGCAGTTAAGCGTTAGAGACCCTGGGTGCAGATTTAACCTCTCCATGCCCTAAGTTTTCTTGCATGTTAAATGGCAATAATAATAGTCAAGAATGCAAAACACTTGGATTAACACAGGCAAATGCCCTATAAATGTTGGCTATTATTTTGTTTTTGCCATTCAGATGCCATTTGGCTCCATACCCTCTTACTCTTGTATCTTTGATTTCTCCAAGGCCTAGCTGGATGCAAAACTGAGAACCTATTAGTTCTGCTGAGACCTCTTCTTTGAATATATTGTATGAGCATAGAGAGAAGGGTTTGCCACTGTATACCTCAAAGCAACAGCGTTATTAGCTATATTGCCCATTGAGCTTCCTTAATAATTCCACTATGGTGGGCACTGCCTAAATTTTTTGACACCTATCTTTTCTAGATAGATCCTTTATTACACAGGATAACTTATTCCCTTACAATTTCTACCCCCAAAATATACAGAGAAAATGGAATCAATGCAATTCCATAAAGTAGCTAGCTACTCAGTGTGATCCTCAGACTAGCAGCACCAGCAGCACGTAGGAGCTTTTATGAAATAAAGACTCAGGTCTCCCACAGCCATACTGACTCAGAATGTGCATTTTAAGAAATCCCCAAGTGTTTTCTATGTACTGCAAAATTTGAAAAGCATGATTCTTCACCAGAAAATATGATAGCCACAGAGAAAAACGAAGCACCATTACTCTCCTTTGAAGATTTCTCAGCTGCATTTTTTTTTAACTTTAACATACTGTTGCGGTCTTAGTCACAAGTCTAGTTAATTTATCAAAACACTCTTTCTATGCAAATATAACTATAATCTTCTTCCCAAAAGGAATTCAAAAAAATAAATTTCTATCTGATATTTATCATTACTTGATAAATGAGAATTCTAAAAAGTAAATTTCTATCTCATACTTATTTGATAAAACGCTATAGATCCCTAAGTACTGAATAAAAGATTATGACTCATTCATTTTTCTTCCTTTCTCTGGCTCCTTGTTTCATTGACCCAGTGTTATCATCCAAGCCAGACATGAAAGACAAACCTTAAAATGAGAAGCGAGCAGCTCAGAGGAGTAAGTTTATTTTGTTCCCACTGATTAAAGCTATATGGCAGCTTTGCTTGCTGATCCTAATTGAGATGACTTGAAGTTTGACCTGTTTAGAGTATAAATATATTATTGGCAGCGAATGAAAGCAAAAGGTTCATTTCAAATCTCCCTAGGGTAGATAATCCTGTTCAGAGTAATCAACTAAGAAGAAATAGTGACTGAGAAGATTCTTTCTAAATAAGTCAACATATATCACCATCTGGTACCTGCATGGAGTTTTACCTTTGATTAAATTTATCCTTTGGCTGTCTGTCATCTGCCTATTTCACCTTCTTGCCCTATATTTTTAGCAATAATAAGATAATCTGTGCCTCACCAAGAATCCAATAAAGAGTTTATCATCGAGCTATCATATATACTAATTGAAAAATGGAAAATTAAGTTGTTGGAAGATAACCATAAAAAAAGTTTGCCTCTGTAAAAATCAGATAGCTATTTTGTCTAAGCAAATGAGGGGTTTTGTTTTCCTTTGCTTTGATTGCTTTTTGTTTTCCCTTGATCCTGAAAATTATGGAGCAGGGTTTTTAGGTGTTCTGAAATTCTTTAACCTACATTTTTGCTCCTTTGATGGCTGTTTTACCATATGATCATTACCTTCACTGCATCAAAGCTTACATTTTGTTTTATGTATTGGAGCTTGGAACCAGGTTATTTTTAGGCAACACCCTTTCTTGAAGAGATCATGCAGTATTCAGCTCTATGCTTGAATAAACTTAGTTGTTTCTTTTTAAAATTTATTTATTCCAGATACACAGAAGTGCACTGAATATCTATGTACACAGCATTATATGTTGACTACAAAAGCAAACCTTTGTGCCTCTCTCATCCAGCACATTCATCTGTGGCTGATGCTGCTCATTGAGACTAAGAGGGCACAGGTGGCCTGAGGGTTCTCACCTTGCAGTAGAGCTATTTTAGTCCCTGGATCTTATTTTTTTCCACTGAGCTCCAGGATGACAGGCTGGTGGGAGGTGTACAAGGAAGGGAATGAGGAGGGTATGTTGGTAGTTTGCAAAGTCCTTTGTATCCCAGGACTCAACATCTAAATAAAGTGGGCTTTCAGCTCAAGCCCTATTTAAAAAAAAAAATTCTTCTACAGATGAAACAAATGCCAGATGGAAACTACTCTGCTGACTCTCCAAACAGGCCTGCAGCTGTTACTTCTTCCACAACTTTTTCCAGTGAAATTTTTAGGTTTCACCTGTTGACAGACATGACAGAATTTTTCTTCCCTCCCCCACTCCATCCCCATCCTCTCCTCAGCTTCCCCTGGAAAGGAGAGCAGCCTGAACTCCTAGGAGGCATAGCTCAGAGTGGCAGCCTTGAGCACGCTCTTGTTACATCTGTTGCAGATGTAAATGGGGACATTTCCTTCGGGGCTGGAAGACTATGGGTACTTCCAACTCTTGGTCCATTGGGCACACTGCTCAGGGGCCTGAGGCAGGCAGCAGAATAGCAGACCCCCTTTTCCTCCTGGCTGCTTCTCTATGTTACTCTTTAAAATCTATTTTTGAGAACTTAGCTGAGGCTTTCCCTGGAGCTGAGTAATAACCACCATTTAGGTATAACAGAAATAGATATGGACCCTACCGTTAGAACGAAATGGGAAATCTGGGGTTATAAATCAGATCCCGGCTGTAAAGGGCAGATTTTTTTTCCCCACAACTACAATTGACTTTAAGGGAGAAAAAAGAAGAGAAAAAGATTCTAAGCAAGAAAAAAAGAATTATTTCTCATGGTTTAGACAGATGGCTACAGCCACACTGGCTTATATCACTGAGTATGGTTGCTTTTTTTCTAAGATAATTAGTTCTATTGACACAGAATTTGATATTCAAAAATGATCTCCTAATAGATCTTCAAGCATCTGCTATCAAATAAAAATGAGAGAGCATTGAAAGATAAAGAATTGATAGATAACACATTGAAAACTAGCAATATAATAAAGTTAATTAAAACTCAAACAAATACTGGGTGCAAGTTATGTAACATTTCACATACTGGTAATGGAGCCTATAATTCTTTAATGATTTTCATGGTAAGTCCCACTTAGCTTTCTGTGGTTAACTCATGCTTTTTTGAATTGAAATAGCATTTCTAAAACTTTTTAATGCCTCTCAAATTTGTCAGCACCGCCTCCCAGTTCCTCAACCTTGGGTGGATAATCCTATCTCCTACCTCATGGACAAGGCAGAATCCATAACATAGAAAACCTCTCATCACCCTTCCATCCACCATACGAATTCATGTACATGTATAACTTTCCTATGCCATCCCCAACCCCTTCTCTTCTGACAAGTGGAAGGGCTGGCTTCACATATACTGGTCTCCTGTTCACGCCTCACCTTTCTAGCAACCTTACCTTACTAGGTTTCCCGTTTCTCAGGTGTATGGCCAATATATCTGGGCCAACTGACTCATTCCCATCTACTTTTATGCATGATCACTTTTCCATTAAACAGCAAACAAAACTTCAACCAAACATCACCTTTCCGCTACCCATCCAGTGGTTAACATGACCGCTCTTTACATCTAAGAGCTCCTTAAGGGAGAAAGGGTAAGTTTAGGAGAAGGAATCTAGATGCTAAGTTCAGCACCTGAATTAGTCTGTTCTCACACTGCTATGAAGAAATACTTGAGACAAGGTAATTTATAAAAGAAAAAGGTTTAATTGACTTACAGTTCCTAGTGGCTGGGTAGGCCACAGGAAACTTACAATCATGGCAGAGATGGAAGCAAAATGCTCTTCTTCACATGGTACCAGGAGAGAGAAAAATGAGAATCAGGCAAAGGGAGAAGCCCCTTATAAAACCATCAGATCTTATAAGAACTTACTATTATGAGAATAGTATGGAGGAAACCACCCCCATGATTCAATTACCTCCCTCCATGAAACTTGGAAATTATGGGGATTAAAATTCAAGACGAGATTTGGGTGGAGGCACAGCCAAACCATGTTATTGTGCCCCTGGACCCTCCAAAATCTCATGTCTTCACATTTCAAAACATAGCCTTGCCTTCTCAACTCATTCCAGCATTAACTCAAAAGCCCAAGTCCAAAGTCTCATCTGTTCTCATCCGAGACAAGGCAAGCCCTTCTGCCTATAAGCCTGTAAAATCAAAAGCAAGTTAGTTATTTCCTAGATACTATGGAGTTACAGGCATTTGGTAAATAAACCCATTCCAAATGGGAGAAATTGGCCACAACGAGGGGACTATAGGCCCCATGCAAGTTTGAAATCCAACCAAAGCTTCATAATGATCTCCTTTGACTCCATATCTCACATCCATATCACACTGACACAAAGAGGTGGGCTCCCTCAACCTTGGGCAGCTCTGCCACTGTAGCTTTGCAGGGTACAGCTCCCCCCACACCTGGCTGCTTTCACAGGCTGGCACTGAGTGTCTGCAGCTTTTCCTAGTGTAAGGTGCAAGCTCTCAGTGGATCTACCATTCTAGGGTCTGGAGGACAGTGGTCCTCTTCTCACAGCTCTACTAGGCAGTGGCTCAGTAGGGAGTCTGTGTGGAGGCTCCAACCTCAAATTTCCCTTCTGCACTGCCCTAGTAGAGGTTCTCTGTGAGGGCTCCGCCCCACAGCACACCTCTACCCAGACATTCAGGCATTTCCATACATGCTCTAAAATATAGGTGGAGGTTCCCAAACCTCAATTCTTTACTTCTGTGCAACTGAAGGCTCAACACTACATGGAAGCTGCCAAGGTTTTGGGCTTGCACTCCCTGAAGCCATGGCCTGAGCTGTGCCTTGGCCCCTTTTAGTCACAGCTGAACCTGGAGTGGCTGGGACACAGGGAAGCAATTCCCTAAATTCCACACAGCAAGGGGGACCTGGGCCTGGCCCATGAAACCTCCAGGCCTCTGAGGAGAGGAAATGCCATGAAGGTCTCTGACATGCCCTGAAGACATTTTGCCCCTTGTCTAGGTAATTAACATTGGCTCCTTGTTACTTACACAAATTTCTGCAACAGACTTGGATTTCTCATCAGAAAATGGGTTTTTCTTTTCTGTTGCACCCTCAGGTTGCAAATTTTCTAAACTTTTATGCTCTGCTTCCCTTTTAAACATAAGTTTTAATTCCAAACCATATCTTTGTGAGTACATACAACTGAATGCTTTTAACACCACCAAAGTCACCTCTTGAACGCTTTGCTGCTTAGAAATTTCTTTGGCCAGATATCCTAACTGATCTCTCTCAAGTTCAAAGTTCTGCAGATCTCTAAGGCAGGGGCAAAATGCTTCCAGTCTCTTTGCTAAAACACAGCAAGTCAACTTTATTCCGTTTCAACGAGTTCCTCATCTCCATCTGAGACCACCTCAGCCTGAACTTCATTGTCCATATCACCATCAGCATTTTGGTCAACATCATTGAACAAGTCTCTAGGAAGTTCCAAACTTTTTCACATCTTCCTATCATGTTCTGATGCCTCCAGACTCTTCTAACCTCTGCCTTTTACCCAGTTCCAAATTTGCTTCCACATTTTTGGGTATCTTTACAGCAGCACCTCTCTACCCAGTACCAAGTTACCATATTAGTCCATTATCTTGCTGCTATGAAGAAATACTTGAGACTGGGTAATTTATAAAGGAAAGAGGTTTAATTGACTCACAGTTCTGCACGGCTAGGGATGCCTCAAAAAACTTACAATCATGGTGGAAAAAGAAGCAATACATCCTTCTTCACATGGCAGCAGGAGAGAGAAGAATGGGAACTAAGTGACAGGGAAAGCCCCTTATAAAACCATCAGATCTTGTGAGAACTTACTCACTATCATGAGAATAGCATGTAAGAAACCACCACATGATTCAATTGCCTCCCACCAGGTCCCTCCAATGACACATGGGGATTATAGGAACTACAATTTAAGATGAGATTTGGGTGGGAATACAGCCAAACAATATCAGCACCAAACAGAGAATAAGGACATAAACCACCACCAGAGAAAACACATATCAGGAAGAAATGCTTTTAAAGCTTAGAATATTCAAAAAGTGAAGATAGTGAGTGTTATAATGCACATACCAGAAATACTGGTCTTCAACAGACTCTAGGCATGAAAAGCTGCAGATACAGCCCCAGATGCCTGCCTTCAGGAATTCATGGGAGTTATTTTCTCTAGCCAAGTTGAATGTGGAGATGAGAGAAAACCTTTGCTCTGAGGTATGTTTTTTGAGTTTGAGTATACATAGAAAAACATGGAACATCAGATCTTGTGGCACAGGTATAAAACTGCCTGCTCATGGGGAAAATTTTTGTTGCATCCCTAGAAAGACAACACTCAGTATAACATCATGGCACCAGAAAGATGGCTTAGAGGAAAAGATAAAAAAGGAAACTTCGGTGATATGGTTTAGCTATGTCCCAACCCAGGCTCATCTCGAATTGTCACTCCCATAATTCCCTCATGCAGTGGGAGGGACCCAGCGGGACACAATTGAATCATGGGACTGTTTCCTCCATCTGATTCTCGTGATGTAGAATAAGTCTCATGAGATCTGATGGTTTCATAAGGGGAAATCCCTTTCACTTGACTCTCACTCTTCTTTTGTCTGCCACCATGTGAGATGTGCCTTTCAGCTTCTGTGGATTGTGAGGCCTCCCCAGCCACGTGGAACTGTAAGTCCATTAAATGTCTTTCTTTTGTAAATTGCCCAGTCTTGGGTATGTCTTTATCAGCAGTGCAAAAATGGGCTAATATATTCAGTTAAAACCTGTTGTCTGTAGCAGCGAAAATTGCCAATCATCCTTGTAAATTTCGGTATCTTAACCAATATATACTTTAACTTTCATATTAATATAATGGGGTTGATAATGATACTGCCTTCCTTATAAGATCATACCAGGCTCCTTAGTAACACTGCCTTCCTTATTAAGCACAAACAAGGCACCTTAGTGTCTGCCACCTACTAAACTATTAAATTCTAGCTATATTATTTTATATAATTGCTCCTTTAATCAAGGAAAAAGTATGCACAGACCAATTTTATCACCCCTTTCCCACACACAACCTGTATGTAACGTCGTAATTAACAGAAGCACAGGAGAGTTCTACTGGGGTTTAATTCCAACTCATGAAAATTAGACAATTGACAGAGTCCTACCGTAACTTGGTGCATCCCAAAGAAACTGAAATGAATATTTTTTTTTCTGTGTAACTCATACTTGGTCTCTGTTATGGTGTTTGACCATAGGAGTTTAGGTGAAATACTACCATTTTAGAATATCATTGCCCTTTCTGCTCTAGGGCTTAGAGATTAGCTTGTTTTCTAAATTTTATAAGGTTGCAGTCAAGGCTGCGTAATTTACCTCCTTTTAAGTCAGAGGGCATTGAGTCAGTGTCTGAAACAGTAAAAGATCTATACCCACTCATTGTGAAGAGATGCTATGCTGCAATGTCTAAATAAACTTCCTTATCAAAGTAAGTTATATTTGCGTTGAAGTAAAACCTTCTGGCTATGACTGGGCATAATAAGATACTTTTTAGTTTAACTTCATTTAGTAGGATACTGAACAATGAGTTATGAACTTTATATCATATTTGGGCTTTTATATGTACTTATGAACTTTAAAATGAATAGGAGTTTATATTGAAATTCTGGAAGGCTTTATACAGATGCATTACGTTGTACATCTCTATTCTGCTAAGGAATTTTATTTCATAGCCACCCTGAGCTTCAGACAATATGCTTTGAAAAAGCTTAGGATGAAAAACAAAGGAAGAAGTGATTTGTATTGATTTTAAAAAGTAGTCTCAGAAATTAATAAAGAAAAGACAAAAAACCCAAGACAAAAATGGGTAAGAGTCTGGAAAATGTACTTCACTAAAGAAGATATTAAAAAATAAATACACATAGGAAGATGAGTTTAACTTTATTAGTCATGAGGGATATGTAAGTTAAATTCCTAATTGAGATACCATTACATACCCAGCAACATGTCTAAACTTTAAAACTTACTCTCAATGCCAACTATTGACCAGCATGTAGAGCAACTGGTGGAAGCACACACCCTACTTTTGGGCTAGTAAATTGGTACAACTCATTGAAAAACTTCACGGCAGTACCTACTAAAACTAAACATAAGGACCCTATCAGACCTGGTAATTTCATCCCTAGGTATATAACAACATAATTCAAGCCTATGTTCACTGAAAGATGTCTATAAGGATATTCAAAGTATTAGTATTTCTAATAGCCCCACACTAGAAAAAACAAAACAGTTTTTATTTTTTAGCTGTGACCAAGGCTGAATCTTCAGAGTATCAGACAAAATGGTTTTAACTTCAAAACCCTCAGAGACTTCACTTAATCAATCTACAAAGTCTTATAAAGAGAGAACAAGAAATGAGTTTCCTATCTTGTATAATCACATCATCAATAAAGTAGTCTTGCCAAAATCATCAAACCAGAATCTTACCAAGTCTATGCACCAACCCAACCACCAATATTTAGGAGATACAAAGGGGCATGTTAAATTTCACCATGGAAATACATACCATCATCAAAATCAGGGCTATAGAGAACTATGCAGATCAGAGATCTGGTTTCTTCAGCAAATACATTTTAAGTAAAAAAGAAAGAGAAAGTTCATCTTACCAATTCCCTAGGCTAAAAAGTTGTTTTTTTTTTTCTGTGTCAGTGCTATGTTATATAGTAAAAATACTGCTAAAAATCTGTCATCGTGCTTGTTTCTGTGGATGTAGAGATACATTTTTCAAGATCCTTTTCCTCAAAGAGAATGTGAAAATGTAATAGCTGAGAGTAACATCGTGTTTTAGGTTCTATAAAGCACACTGCTCAGGTCACAAGAGAGGAACCAGTTATCTAGGAATATAGACAACACGTAGGCTGTCTCCATAGTAACCTGGTTATAATTCAGGGGAAATTGAGAAACATATATGAGTATGCAATCCCAGTTCCCAGGTATGTCAATAACATGTACCCTAACTAATCTCTAATGATCCCATAGACAAGACCATATAGATAGAATTGATATATCTCTCAAATTCTATCACACTTAGAGTATAACTTGCCTGTCTACAAACTCAATTGCAGGCAATTATAATTTCCAACTGCAGGCAGTAGGTGTGTGCCTAGAATTCTCCAATTTTTTGTTTTGCATAACTTCTTACTTTTAATTTTCTGTGAGTTTAAAAATGTAAGGCTTTAGTGAAAGGACTCTGTTAACTCTCTTTGTCTTTTCTAAATGTCTATTCTAGACAAATTATATTTCTGTTTGTCGGCAGTTTTGTTAAAGTGACATTTAGGCTACCTTATCTTTTTTACTATATTTTAAATGAGAATATTCTTACTACCACATTCTTAAGTCACTTAAGACTTTGAAGTTTCCTTAAGATGTATCCTTAATTAATGCCATGTCAGAATTGACAATGAATGGATCAGAGTTTTAAAATTGAATTCAGAATAGATTGTTTTCCTTTCCATTGTTTTGAAAAATGTTATACCTAGTAACTAAGCTCCCCAGATAGTCATAGTGAAGAAAGTTAGCCAATGAACTGTATTCAAGGAGGCTTGGTAATTTGTCAAGGGTGAAACAGGAAATCTGCAAAAGTCCTATGGGCTGCCTTTGTTCTTTCACTCAGTAAATACCTGAAAGACAAGTATGGTCCACATTTATATCTCTGGGACTAAGTACTAGCAATATAATTATGAAAAGCAAACTTGCAAACACACACAGGCATATATATGGACTTTGCTCTCTAAAAACATGGCATCAAATGAAGGTTGCACAGTGGTAAGTGGACAATTACATTGCCGCGTATTCTGAACTCATGGAAACAAACCCTGTAAACATCCCAAGATAGCACCTTTGCGGAAAGTCTAAAGCATACAACACACAGGTACTATGTAGCTACAGAAAAACAGAAAATGGTCCTTGGCCTCCAGAAACGTATACATCTGGGAGATAAAAGAATGTCAGGAAGCAGCAAACAACATTTCATAACAGTAAAGCGAGTGCTAAGACCTTCTGAATGTAATCAGGACTCATAGAAGGGAGACCAGGTCTCTTACAAAGATTTAGGAGAAGAAGTAGGATTTGTGATTGCGTGAGTGGGCAACAGATGAGGACAATAAGCCCAATGGCTATGTATAGAATTATGAGGTTCCAATTCCAGGCAATTGGGACAACTGATTTGTTTTTATTTATAACTGTTTTGATTTCATGCTATTAAAACCATAAATAGCATTACTGACTTGAGTAACATGAGGTATGTTCTAGGTATCAGTTAATGGACATCATATTTGCAAGGATAGGAACTCTCTTACTCATTCTCCAAACTGCAGAGATGATATGCCATGTGTACGTAATAGCCTTAATGTGTTTAGGAAAATATTATTGGATTAAAAAACAGACATTTTTAATTTAATAGAGCTACATAGAAAGAGTCACAAATGACTCACCCAATTGCCTCTTCATGGCTCAATGTTCATTTAACACCAATATAAAAATGGCAAAACATCATACATAGAATTTAACCTAAGTGCTTTACAAATGGGCATTAGAACAGGTTTTAAAGATAATTCGGGAACATCAGCTGAAAGACTACATAAGCATTTTCGAGAAAATCAAAGTAGGACAAGGGAAAGGAATTATGACTGAAATGCAAGCAATTAAATACTGCAGTACTCATTTGGGCATATGGACTTAAATACGCTACAGGTCCCTCTCCATCTGGATTTTAATAAGCTTTGATTTATTGCCAATAAAATACCAAGAAGGCCTCTTCCGGCATTCATGGGCATCTGCCCACATGGTTTAAACAGGCAGCTGATGGGTTACATTTGCTATTGAGGGCAAGACAAAGAAGGGGGCCAACATTTCAAAGTGGACAAAGGTTTCACAAACTTTACCTAGCTAGAGCTTTTAACTGGACTCTAGCCTCAACTAAAATTATTTGCTCAGGTATCATTTAAAATAATTCTACATGACTGAATCCTTCCTCACATTTTAAGTGAACATGTTCACAGGTTTAATTTGTCATCTTAAGTTTAAGTAGTAGTATAGAATATAGTTTTAGTAAATATTGGTATTTTAATTAAGTCTATCCCAACTCTTTTAATTTAATATACAGAATATAAATTCCAAAGTGATTTGATATGCATCATTATTTAAGCAGGACACGAAGTAGCCTTTCTATATCTGGAAATATAACTTTTTGATGCTGATATTCGTATTTTTATTCCACTTCCCCAAGATAATTTTATTCTAAAATTCAATAGTTTGTTCTTTTTATTTTCACCATTTTAGACAGTATATACACTAGAATTGCATGGTGATTTCAATTTGTATTCCACTCGCTATTAGGTTTTACTATTTTTTAAAAAATTAGTGAATTATCAAAAGTTTAATTACTACGTTATTTTTATATACTTAATAAAAAGTCACTGTTATTGCATATAAGTGATACTTTTTATATTGAAGTCATTGACATCTCACCAAAACCTTTCTGTTCATTTAAATATGTAAGTATGTATTGTTAACACCAATAGATATTTACAATTCAGCCCTTCAGACCCTACCTTATTTTTCATTTCTGATATTTAAGAATGATCTCAGGGTGAATACCAAGATGCAATAAAGGTACCGGTTTCAAGCATCATTTACTGACAAAAAGAAAATTAAAATAGCAATTGGTGGGCTTATGAAAAAGGTACGATGTTTCAAAAGTCCACATATCAAATGTCATGTTTTGTCATAGTGCCCTCTGAAAGAAAGGCAAGGTAGATTTGTTAAAATATACAGCATTTAAACCTAATTCATCTCTTTGTGAAATAAACAATGATTCCAATTCAGCAGCCTTGGGTTTTGATTGTAGCTTTGTCACTGGTTCACTCATTTAGGCATCAGGTTTATCCACTCATAATATGAAGTACTGGAGGTGCTGACACTGCCAATCAGCAGATAGCATCAGCTCTATTCACATATTACGTAGCCTTAAAGGTCATACAGACTAAGTTTAGCCTGCTCGAAGGCTTCCTTCCTGCCTACCCTTTTAAGGAACACTCAACACTTTTTATAAGTTAACTCTGAAATATTTTATGTATCAATACACTATATGCTTTATCACATTTAACAAATTTAGTATTTGTAAGAACTCCACTTATTTTCCAAAGAAATGTTTTTCTGGATTAATGTTTCATGTCTCTGGAACCCACACCATATAAACCTACGAAAATAGTTCCAAAAGAGACTGGTTAGAACAGAAACTACCATATGGCAAATGGTGGGGTAGGAAAAAAAAAACAGAACTAAAAACTAGCAACGGCTTAAAGAAAAGGTAAAGCAGAAGAGACATAAAGGCACCTTCACATATTTTGATAGGTTAATATATACAAAGTAGATCAGACTTATTTTTATTGCTAGGGCACATGGCTCTGAAAACAACAAAATCCATGGCCATGGGTTAGATTTAGAGGGTTATGTAGTGTAAATATGATATTTTCAAGAAATATTTTCCAATCGTGTTTCCTTTCCTTGAAGACCTTCAAGCAATTGATGAAAGGAGGTTATCATCACATCTATGGGATTGGTGAAAGAATCCTGCCTTTTGGAAGGTGAACTATTTGTAGCAAGGACTAGATATGCTGTTTGCCCAATTATTCCAAGTTAAATGACCAAGGGATCATATACTCATCAAAAGTCCTCAAAGAGATCAAGGGGCTGATCCTCCTCTGAGCCATGAGCCCTACTACAGGGATAGCATATTTGTCTGGTTTACCATTATTGTACTAGGTGTACATTGTTAAAATGGGTAGAAGAATGAATAAATCGTCTCCATTGGCTATTAGCTTCTGAACCTCTGTTAATTCATAAATTATATTTTAAAACATCCACTGCTATTTTATCAGAACTAGAAGAGCGAAAAGCATAATTTCACCCATAAACTTATAGAAAAATGCATTTCGAATAATTCAAATCAGAAGTGTGGAGTTAGAATATATTAAATCTATCTACAAACATAAATTCTTAGTTAACCTGGCACCTACAAAATGATACCCTGGGTGAACAGTTATGAATTGAAGTGTGTCCCCAATCAAATTCACAGGTTGAAGTCCTAAAACCCAGTACCTAAGAATGTGGCTTTATTTGGAGACAGGGTCTTTACAGAGATAATCAGGTTAAAATGTAGTCATTAGGGTGGGCACGAATTGCATATGACCTTTGTCTCTGTAAAAAGAGAAAATTGGAGCACAGAGGGAAACAATGAGAAGAGATATGGCCAACCAGCCAAGGAGAGAAGGAACCAATACTGCCAACGTCTTGATTTCAGACTCTAGCCTCCAGAGTTGTGAGATAGGAAATCCCTGCTGGTGAAATCGCCCAGTTTAGAGTACTTTGTCATGGTAGCTTTTGCAAAGGAATACAGACTGTCATATCAAGCTCTATGACTGACCATTAAATAACTTTTTAGGAATAAATGTTTGCATGTGTTCACATTCTGAAAAATCCTTCTAAATTCATCATTGTGAATGGAATCCATGGTAAATTCAAGAAGAATAAAATGTGGTTATAGAATTTATTTCCTAATGTGCACTGAAAACCTCATAAAATAGTGAGGTAGGCATTGAGGCAAAGGCATTTAATTTTAATTTCTGTAGTGCAAGTGGGCCTAAAGTATTCTATGCAAGGTTTAGCATATACAGAGTAATATGTCAGAAGGAAAACTGAGTCTGCCTGAAAGTCGGTACTCCGGGCCTAATTCTTTGCTTGCTTATCTACATGTACTGCAATATATCCATTCTCACTGTAGCAGAGCAATTCAAGTACCACTATAAGTCAAGGCTCTGGATGACAGCATCCCAACTATTTTAAAATCTTGCAGAGACAAGGTAAAAGAACTACAGACATTTTTGGACCAAAAAAAAGGCATAAATGACACAAAGACAGGTATTTATACAATATAAACAATTTGAGATCATAGAAATAAAAACTGCAGTTATTGAAATAAAAGACTTCATAGATGGTATACTCTCAAAAAGACATTTTCAAAGAGAAAATCAGAGAATTGAACGATAGAATGGATAAATTCACCCAAAATTAAGGACAGTTATAAAGAAAGCTTTTTTTAAAAACAAATATTAGACACAAAGGAGAGAATTGGAGCCAATAGATGGATTTATACATACATACATGCATAATACATAGACAATAAGATTTCATGAAGAGAAAGTAGAAGAAATGATGGGAGAAGCAAAACTCAAAGATATTTGCTAACAATTTCTAATAAAACTGATACTACAAAATGGCCATTGTAAGGACTATAACAGTATCTAAAGGCATTATTCATTAAGAAATTCATTATTTTTAAAAAAGCCAGGTGAGACAAACAAAATAGGAATGCTAGCCAAATTTGGCTAGATCACAACCAGCTTTTAAAGCCTTCAGTAAATACCACTTCTAAAGAATAAATATAGATGATGAAACCATACAAACCCCATAAAAGTTCACCATAATTAATAGAGTAATAGTTCTTAAATTTGAACTTGAGTTACCCTAAATGCTAGAGTCTTTTCAAAATCAGTTGTCGATCGCCTTTATGTTCACAGCACCAGCAGAAACATTCTGAAACACTGTGAATCTGTTTTGGCCATGGCCCAGTGTGATATTTGCAGTAATGCACTAACTCACCGCAACTGCCCAGGAGTCTAAGAAATCGATTTGTTATTAAGGAAACCTCACTAAAAAGTTCTTTTACTCTCCCTTTTTTTCCTCTACCCCCACCTCCATTACATAAAGGAAGAGGAACTTAGCTACTGGTCATGAACTCTGTAATAAAACAACTCTGAACTTTTGTTCCAACTGTCTTCATTCATGAACATAATTTATGCGTTGCGCCACCGTCACCAGGAAGGTTTAGAGATTTACAGATTGCAATTTACATCATATCAGTTCTATTTTCCTTGAATTTTTTCTCATAAAAAGGAGTAAAGCTAGAGAAATAGTAGAGCTTTAATAGAAAATTTGGGTCAACCCCAAATCCCTAAATGAACTTCTAAACCAAAAGTATGTATTTAGACTACTCATATGTGAGATTCCAGATTAAGTCAATTCCTTACCATAGCTAATATGTACATACGTATTAGTTCGTTTTCACACTGCTGATAAAGGCATACCCAAGACTGGGAAGAAAAAGAGGCTTAATTGGACTTACATTTCCACATGGCTGGAGAGGCCTCACAATCAGGGCGGGAGGTGAAAGGCGATGTTGGTTGTTTGAGGCTGAGTCTCGATCTTCTTGCCCAGGCTGATGCAGTGGCGCGACCTCGGCTCATTGCAGCACCTGTCTCCCAGTTCAGCAATTCTCCTGCCTCATCTGCCTGAGTAGCTGGGACTATAGGCAGGAGCACCACTCCCGGCTAGTTTTTTGTATTTTTAGTAGAGACGGGGTTCCACCATACTGGCCAGGCTGGTCATAAACTCCTGACCTCAGGTGACACACCTGCCTCTGCCTCCCAAAATACTGGGATTACAGACGTGAGCCACTATGCCCTCCAGGAAAAGGCACCTCTAACATCGCAGCAGCAAAAGAAAATGAGGAAGAAGCCACAGCGGAAACCCCTGATAAACCCATCAGATCTCGTGAGACTTACTCACTCTCACTAGAATAGCATGGAAAAACCGGCTCCCATGACCCACTGGGTCCTTCCCACAGCATGTAGGAATTCTATACAAATCAAGTTGAGATTTGGGTGAGTTCATAGCCAAACCATATCAATATATGATTGTGACTAAGTGATACATTTTGTCATTTTTTTCTTTATATTTTAAAAATAATCAGCCCAGACCAGGTGCAGTGGTTCACATCTGGAATCCCAGAACTTTGGGAGACCAAGGTGGGTGGATCAGTTGAGGCCAGGAGTTCAAGACCAGCTGGCCAACATGGTGAAACCCTGTCTCTGCTAAAAATACAAAAATTAGCTTGATATGATGGCATGCACCTGTCATCCCACCTACTCAGCAGTCTGAGGCAAGAGAATCACTTGAACCTGGGAGGTAAAGGTTGATGTGAGCTGAAATCATGACACTGCACCACACCTGGGCAACATAACGAGACTCTGTCTCAAAAAAAAAAGTAATTAGCCCATCTGTAGTTCTATAGGAAAGATGAAGGACTATAGTTTCACTTTTTTACTTCAAGTTTAGGAAATTACCACATTTTATTTTTTAAATTTAGAAACTTTTATTGAACCAAAACATTTGCAATTATAATCTATGGTTTGAAAGATTAAAAGATACATAAATGAGCTTATTTATTTTAAATAATTTATAAATTTTCTCTCTGAGAGAAATGTGATGTCCTTGCCAACTTAAAAAAAAAAAAGAAAGAAAAGAAAAAAAAGAAATTCATTTGGCTTCGAGTAAACTAATTCAAACACTGTGAGACACAGAATTTTAGTTGTAACTCTAAACATATGAATTTTGAGTAAGTACTAAATTTGGAGAATGCAATTTTAGTAACAACGACAACAAAAAAAAGCTTTGCCATGCCAAATCTTCCCACAGTACAAAATGAATTCATTTTCCTTCTCAAATAGGCTAGCCCATAACTTTGTAACTAGGAGAGAAACTTCAGATTCTGGGCAATTAACACTGAAGATTACAGTTTACATGACATACACTACTATATCTATATATCTCTTTAAGAGGACTACTAGTTGAACTGAATCGGAGTTCAACTTAAGATGGAAACTTATTGCGTAGTTATCATTTTTCTAATATTTCAAGAATTACCTGATAGGATTGATGTCTAGAGGGTTAAGTATATTTGTTAAATAAATCTGCATTTACATGCTAATAAAACAAATATGAACACCTTCACGCCCACTAGATGCATAGTAGAAATATAAGATAACACGGATGAATATAGATACGTATATTTGAATGCATATCTTTTCATCTTTTTAAAAATTTATTTTCTTGCTTAGGGTTAAGCAGAACCAACCTTTGGTATGAGCAAGTGGGGCCCAAGCTTAAGCACTGAGCTTCATATGGTTTTGCAGGCCACAAGTGCACACATAGAATTCATGTGCAAATATATAGGTGCCTGACTCAGAAGACAGATCCAGCAGACACAGCCCTTTCTCTGGTCCTAAACATCTGTGCTCATGACTAATACCTGTCAGGCCCCACAAAAACACATCTCTGCATCTTCTGCACTCTGCTCTTTAAGTCCACTAAGTCAAAATGCAGTGCTCTTTGGATTTAGGCCAAAATCAATGTAAGGCACAGAGGCTGTCTCAGAGAAGGGAGTAACTGATGGGCAAAAATGCTTCCAAAAGAAGGCAAAGTAATTACCTTACCAAATCTGCCTTTTGAGATAGTTGGAGAGCAATAAATTACTGCTTAACAAAGTAGCCTTTTTTTAGTAGTGCTGATCTTCCAGGTTTTCACTTCTCATGTTCCAAATCATGACTCTGCAGGTATTCACAACAGCTGCATAATTCTAAAAGTTACTCATAGTTTGAATTTCTATTAATAAATATCTAGATCTAATAAAACAATGATGAGTCTTGATGCTGATTCTTTACATGTCAAATAAATAGACATTGAATGCTAAATTCTTAATACTTTTATAACACAAAGTTAACAAAACTTAAATTTTCATAAGATAAATTAAAATTTCATTTGTTTAAATGATTGATTTTAAATTGTGATATTTACTAATTAGAAGTTGTATTTTATCTTTTAACTTTACATATGCTTTTGAATATTTTAGAAGAAAAATAACTTTCAAAAACATTTAAGACAATTAGTTTATATTTTAGATTGTGTTAATATGAATATAGTTCTTAATTATTAAAATAATTGTTAAGTAATGAAAACATTTTAATTAAAAGACAGAAGATTTTTATATTGTAAAATAAAAATACAGATTTTCACTGAATTTATAAGATTTTAAATCATATCTATCAATATATCAACTAGGTGGAATATTGATTATATAAACATAACTTTTTACTAGAATGAAAGCAATAAAAATAAATGCTATTAAAATATATAATTATTTTTGAATTATATATATATAGATCTTTATTACATTAGTCATTCAAAGGTTGCTAGCTTATGAACAGAACAGCAGGCATCCACAGTAATAAGTAAATTCACTTATCTGGTATTTTGCCAACTTTCACTCATATAAAAGCTAAATCTTTGAACACATCTTTCAATTTTGTAATTATGAATATATACTTGTCAAGAATAGAGGATAGAACAGATTTTATTTAACAGTTTGTTAGCTTGATATGTAACTTTTAAATATTGACATATGGTATGTGGGCCTCCTTTCTGCTCTTGCTCCAGGCCCTGTAAATGTTAGAAACCAGCCTGGCATTAAAGATCTAGAGAGTATATCTAAGGACTAGTACTTAAAAATGTATAAGCCAACTTCATAACTACATCATGTGGTCAAGCAATGAGTGGACATGTCTATCCTTCCACAGAATTACGACATAGGAGTATGTTATATTATTATTTATATTATACTAATAGAACATATTCATATATTATTTACGCTAATTTAGTTTTTGCTAAATTAGAAAACGTCTTACAGCACATTCCAGAATATACCAGCCATATAGAACAGGTGCTACAGCTTAAGGAAAAACACCAAATCTCCAAAATTCTTTCTATTTGGGAGACCCTTTTTGTGCTTTTTGTGTCTCCAGGTCTACTCTCTATTGTTTGTCTGACTTGTTGATGAACACTTAGGTTACTTCTATTTTTTTTTTTTTTTTGAGACGGAATCTCACTCTTTCGCCCAGGCTGGAGTGCAATGGCGTGGTCTCGGCTCACTGCAATCTCCACCTCCCAGGTTCAAGTGATTCTCCTACCTCAGCCTATTGAGTAACCGGGATTACAGGCACCTGCCACCATGCCTGGCTAATTTGTTGTGTTTTTAGTAAAGACAGGGTTTTACCATGCTAGCCAGGATGGTTTCAATCTCCTGACCTCATGATCCACCCGCCTCAACATCCCAAAGTGCTGGGACTACAGGCATGAGCCACAGCGCCCTTCCTTCTTCTCTTGGCTCTTGTGAATAATACTGCAATGACCATGAGAGTGCAGATATTTCTTACACTTATCGATTACTTTTCCTCTGGATATGCACCTAGTCATGGGATTGCTGGATCACGATTGTTCTGTTTTTAATTTTTAAACTCCCCCATTTTTAATTTCCTCTAATTCCCCAATTTGCATGTATTAACTCTCTCCCACCAGCACTGTGATGAATATATTTTCTAGTAACATAGGTATGTCCTTGACCATTATCTATTAGTTTTTGAGCTGTGATTCACTAAGTCACAGAACTTAAATGTCCTACAGATGATTTAAGAACAAGAGAATAGAGTGTCTCTTCATAGTGTATGCAGCTTAAACACTCTTTAAGCCAGTTGTCTTTGGAGAGTACTCTAGCCCTGAGAACAGTGTCTGTCCATTACAGGCACTTAAATAGTTATTGAATCAATAGTAAAGATAAGACAGGACCTCTCGCAACAAAAGGGAAATGTTGCTTCCTTTTCTGAGTTAGTTCCCTTCATGTAATGAATTGTCTCTGTGTCACATTTCATCCTTTGTATGGACATGGGTGATTATGGTATTGGGAAGGGACAGATGCTGGTGGGAGGGAGATGAAAGTAATTGAAGGGGACATTTTAAATGCAGAACATCAAAATGTTTGTGAAAAGCTTATCTTTCAGAGACTAGGATTTGAATATTGGCTGACTCTCAAACCATGGTGGTTTTAAATAGTGTACAAGTTATATATTTCCTGGTCTTCATATTACTTCATCGTAAATTATTAATATAAGGCTAGTTCATTTAGAAGAAAATTAATCTGGTATGTTCCTCTCATTCCTCTATTGATTTTTCCCATTACCTTTTCATTGTTCATGCTTAATATCATTGAATATGTTAAATGAGATAATTATGTAATTTACATTTTCCTGTACAACACTCCTGGGCATATCACATTTTCAAATGAAGTCATGCATGGTACCTTAAGTATATATTAAGAATATATTTTATGTATTTATTTATTGAGACAGAGTCTCTCTCTATCAATCACCCCAGATTGAGTGCAGAGGTACAATCTTGGCTCACTGCAGCCTCCACCTCCCTAGTTCAAGGGATTCTCCTGCCTCAACCTCCTGAGTAGCTGAGATTACAGACATATGCCACCACGCCTGGCTAATTTTTGTATTTTTGTTAGTGTTGAGGTTTCACCACATTGGCCACGCTGGTCTCAAACTCCTGGCCTCAAGTGATCTACCTGCCTTGGCTTCCCTAAATGCTGGGATTACAGGCACGAGCCGCCGCACCTGATCAAAAATATATTTTTATTAGCGGTTTTATCATTCTTTTTTCTAAATTTTATATTTTTATATTACTGGTGTATACAAAGTTAAAATATAAAGGATTTCCTTAGCAAGCCTTCTTTTTATGTTGCCTAAGCCATTATTTTCTGATTTTATATTTGTGAATTATTCTTCCTATAACTTTTACCTTTTTATTCTTGTTTTCTTTCTAGCCTCTTTAGAGAAATGTTTCTTGATTTACTTTCATTTTGTGATGAATAATAATAGTTAATGTTACTTAATGTTGTAAATTCTAACTTTGGCTGTAGCCTACAGTGTTCAAATTGCTGCTAATTACTAAATATACTGTAATTGCAACTTCAATTTTCTCAATTATCGAAGATTTACTTACAAATGTTTTCTAGCTTCAAGAAGCTGGAGGAGACGTTGGACTTGTTTCCTTTCAACGCCTAAGTGCATTACATTTTAATCAGAGAACACTGATTACATGTTGACTTTAATATATTGACTGCTTTCAGGCCTTTAATATGTTCCACTGATCAAATTCTGTGGACATAGTAAAAGCTTATATATTGGGCTTTTTAGAATATATTATTCAGATTCATTCTTCCTTTCCCTAAAGATTAGATACATGTTCATAGGTAGGTGTATATATAGATAAATAAATGTGTGTGTCTCATCTGTTGGTTTATAAATTACACGCACTTCATCTGTTGAGCACTTAAATGAATATTTACCATTGAAGCCTTCGCTGATTCTTCACTGATAAAACAGGAGCCTCGCTGACATCTCTATTTCCCTTATGCTGCTTTATTTTTCTCCTTAGCATTTATCTCAAATGCTAACATTCTGTGTTCTCCTACTAGAATGAATACGGGTGTTGGATTCCCCAGCAGCTAGTACAGTTTAGCAGGTGTTCAAATACATTTGTTATTTTGCTTTGTTTTATTGTGTGTTTGTTTTGTTTATTGTTTATTGCTAAATGAGAGAATGCAAGCCAACTCATTATTCAACCCATAAATTTACCTAACTCTTAAAGGAAATTCAGTTAATAATTACATAAAATCCTTTTATAACAGGAACTATTAATCTAAATCTTCTATTATGAACCCTCCTGATGTGGTTAAGTTAGTTCAGTTAGTGAAAGGTTTGTTTATGCTTTTTTAAAATTCAACTTATATTTAGGTATAAATCTATTCGGCCTCATTTTTATTTCCTTGATAGCTTTAACAGTCTCTATCTTTGCACTGACTTCAACATTTTAAATTGTCAGACCCAGAAAAATTTAAAACTTCTTTTTACCCTGACTCCTTTCTTGTGTGCAATAATATCTCAATCATTCAGTATGGAAGACAGCTTTTACCTGCCAATAATGGTTCCTTCCTTCTTCTGATATATCACCATTCCAATTCTCAGCTCATGCAATCAGGTGGGACTAGGGTATGGCATCCCTTCTTGCCTGAGTTCCCTTAGGAAACCACTTTTCCAGACCTCGCCAACCAGCCTATGATGTGTCATCGCCTATAAGGATTAAGCAGTTACTCTGCCTTCCACAAGCAGATTAATAGGAGTTACACTTGGAGAGTGAAGCGTTAGGTTATGCAGTAGCTAGTGGAACTGAACATCATGTGGACAATTACACCTTTAGGGCTGACTCTGATTAAAAAAAAAAAAATCAGTTCTAGGACTTCACTGCGAGGGTAACAGAACTGCAAGGAGAGTGAAAACACAGACTTATCAAGTAGCCTCTGATGAGGTTGGGTTCATGTAAGGAAAAGAGCGGGGCTCTGAAATCTTATTTGGCTTTAGGAGTGGGAGAATCATGAATTCCCAGATCCTCGGGAACTCCCCCAGGCAGTTAAAACAGCCCCTTCTCCTTTTGTAGAAGACAGCGGCCTCCCCTTGCCTGGAAACAATGCAAAGACCACACCTAGCGTCAGGTCATTTAAATTCATAAAGCCTTTTCTCAACTTTATTCCTGGCCTCCAATAATTACAGCCAGGTTTGAGTATAGACTGAGGAAGGAAATGCCAACCCTACTCTTCCCTACTCTAGGAGGAAATGCAGTATACAACAAAAGAATGGCAGGACCTGGCTAACCTGTGCTCACCTGATCCAGGAGAATATAAGTGGTAGTGGGAGGATGTCAGATTGAGACATTGGCAGAATGTAAGACTGGACAAGAGATAACTTATTAAAGCATTCTCCTGACACTTTCAGTTTAAAACCCTGGCAAACATAGCCAGAGGGGCTGGGCACGGTGGCTCACGCCCGTAATCCCAGCACTTTGGGACGCCAAGGTAGGTGGATTCACTGAGGTCAGGAGTTTGAGACCAGCCTGACCAACATGGCAAAGCCCCCTCACTACTAAAAATACAAAATTAGCAGAGCATGGTGGTGCATGCCTGTAATCCCAGCTACTTGGGAGACTGAGGCAGGAGAATCGCTGAACCCAGGAGGCAAAGGTTGCAGTGAGCGAGATCATGCCATTGCACTCCAGCCTGGGCAACAAGAGTGGAGGAGTTTTTTCTGGCTGCCAGAATGTCTTCTTGAAGCTTGGGCATTAGAAGGATCAAAGGTGAAGAAGATGGAGATGCCACTGTGACTTTAGCAGAAGAAGGGGTCAAAAAGCTCCTTAAATATGGGTATGTTAAAGTATATTTATTATGTGAGAGAAAAGAGTCCACCATGTGTCTATGTTTCCAGGGAGCGCTCAAAGGACATTCTCTTTACTGAGTCACTAGAGAATGCACAAAAAAGGGATCCCTGGTATCTTTACAGTGATTTGCTAGGATGGATGGCTTCCTTCCAGAATTGGAAGGAAGGCATGCTAGAAATCTGACCTCTTTGCTGTTGCACTGCTAATAGAGGCCAGGTGGATGTAATCAGTACAATAGTAATGAGGACAAAGTGGCAATCAGATTACCCTGAGCCACAGGTATCTACAGTGATGACTATCGGTGTTCCAGGATGAGATAGATGGGCAGCCAATGATAAATTACATCACCAGAAAAAACTCAGAAACTGATAAATAGAAGATCACTATAATGTTTCCAGATCAAATGAGTTCACAAACATCGCACCCATTGATTGATCCCCTTAATGAAGAAAAATTTGAGACTTCTTGAAGCATGCTGGTTGCAAGGCTTGAATTAACCTTAGTAATGGAAGACTCAAAACTCCATCACAAGGCCAGATGTGGTGGCTGATGCTTGTACTTACAGCACTTTGGGAGGCCAAGCTGGGAGACTGCTTGAGCTTAGGAGTTTAAGACCAGCCTGGGCAATGTAGTGAGACCTCATCTCTATAAAAAAAATATATATGTGTACATATATATATATATATATATACCTGGGCCTGGTGGCACCCACCTGTAGTCCCAACTACTTGGGAAGCTGAGGTGGAAGAATTGCTTAAGCCTGGGAAGCTGAGGCTGCAGTGAACTGTGATCATGCCATGGCATTCCAGCCTGAAAGACAGACTGAGACCCTGTGTGAAATGAAAGAAATGAAATATAATGAAATGAAATGAAATGAAATGAAATGAAATAAACAGTCAGCACAGCCCATGCTAGAGTGAAAGCTTATGGAAGCCAGAATAAATTAGGTCCTTGGTCCATCAGTGGATCAGTGGGTCACATGGCTCAGCAGACTCATCCAGTAGTTTCTTCCTCTGTCCTGAAGTGTATATTTACGATGGGTATATTTCGGTGCTGGTAGAATCCATAACCCATAAAGTAAGAATCATTATGGTAGGAAATATCAATGGAAGTGACTGAAACTGCTTTTTCTCCTCAGCTGAGATAGTAAATTGGAAGTAGTAGTAGCACAACCCTCAAGGACTTAAATGAGACAGAGTTGCTGGTCCCATTATATTCCAATTCAATTCAGCAATATAACTCTTGCAGAAACCAGATGGCTTATATAGGAGTAAAATGGACTGTCACTAATTTACCAAGTGAAACATTCAATTATATTTTTTATGGGTTATCGTCACTAAAAATGCATGCATGATCATGAAGATACCATAAGCTTTGAATAATGTGTTGAGACTGGAAACTCAAAAGGATGGTAACAGAATAGCACTAAGGACCTAATTTTTAGTCACATTCTCATATATGTGAGAACGTGACCAAAAGGGGGAAATTGTTACACGAAATGACGGGAAGCCATTGTTTTGGACTGAGCTCATGCACTAAGCCCCAACAGACCAGGCCAAATCAAAACGGAGTCCCTCATGCTAAATGTGACATTATCAAATGGAAACTTTAAGGAAGAAGTTAGATCCCATAACAAACCATTTTTTTTCTCCTGAAACCAGGAAATTTCTGCATAATAATGAAGTCCTAGCTGCTGTAACCCTTACCAAAAAAGTAACCTGAAGTACTCTGATGTTAACCAATTGAGATTTGTTCATTGTTTTGTTTCCTTGTTTCCACCTCACAAAATGCACTGTTCTGCTATTTTCCAGTGAGATGTGAGAGCAAGTATAAGTCAATTGATGATGGTCACACATTAACATCAATGCCTAAGGTTTTGGTCAGCTTCTTAATTTTGACCACAATTTTGGGAATTGGACCAAATGGGAGAATTGTTAAGCTTAGGCTAATGCTGCCTTCCTATATATTTTAAGTTTGGCTTTAAAGTGTCTCCATACACAGTGAACTGTAACCTAACGGGGTGTAGAAATAGACGATATCCCACTCTTAGAACCAGTAGCCAAGTTCCAACCAGTCACAGCAGCTGAGTTTCAGCCAATCACAGGTGTCTGAGTGTTCAAACCATTCTCAAATAAGGCAGACTCGAGCTGTAACCAATCCAGCTGTTTCTGTGCCTCACCTCCTTTTTCTGTCCAAAGGTAATACCAGACCATGTGGCAGCCCTAGAGTCTCATTGTACCTATTCTGGTGGTGATTTGTGTTTTTTCTCAGTTAAATTCTGTTGCATTTAATTTGTCTATAGTTTTTCTTTTAGCACAATAAACCCTTGGTATCCAGCTTCCAATTTGGTAAATGTGCTCTCAATTCCCATGGTAATTCTGTTCTCTGTGATACTCTCCTCAACAACCTTCACCATCTTGACATTTTATAGAACATCACACTAGCCAATTGTATTGATAATGGCACACCAATTAAATCTAATTAGCAAGAAGTGGTACGTGGCCTTGGTAAAACACATGTGCCATTTGATGGACGGTAAACCCACAAATACTCAGGGAACTACTTTATCAATTCCAATTGTCTGAATCAATCCAGAACATTATTTCTCTCTCTTTTTACATACATAACAAATTGTTGTACCTTGTGGCCTCCTAAATGGAAAAGATGTTTATGGGGGTTGTGTATGTGTACACACACATATGCATATATACAGACATAACATGAATAACAGGCATTCAACTTATAACGGTCATTATTTTCATATGACAGAATTATTACCTTTATTTGGTAAATGCATTGTGTGTTGTGTCTCAGATGTAACAGATTTCAGTAGGAGACTTTAAGAGAAAAAAACGTTAAAACGTAAGTTTCTCAATTTTTTCCTCATAATTAAAAATAAAACTGCTTTATTTTCCTGTTTAAAGTTTAATATTTGAATCATAATATTCATTATTCCTTCCACTTTTCCCATCCATAGTCTTGCACTAAACCACACAAGTTATTCCTTATTTGTAACTTTTTGTGTTCTTGTGACCTTGTTTTTGTTATTTTGTTTTGAAAAACGAATAATCCCGTGCATGATACACCATTCCTGCTTATCTAGCCAGATTTAATTAGAGCTGAATACAGTCTTTCATTGGACAGATGTAAATCTTTATTTTAAGGTTATTTTTTTAAACCACTCAATGAGTCTGTTAGAAACCTTTAATTTATTTGTAAGTATTATATAAATAATCAAAGTAGTCCTTTAATACAGCTGATACTGTGTTTGTTAAAACTATACTCAAACTGTTGAGAATTTTGGTCAGAGGTCTTCCTATACACACAAATTAGTTCCAGAACTCTTGTTAATGAGGTGCAAACTTTTTATGTATGTACAGCATTGTTGTTCTGATCTTTATCCTGTTTAAGTCACACTTAGAAAACTCAGCCCCTAATTTCCTCCCTTCAAAAGGGATTGTTGTTGTTGTTTCAATTTTTAGCTAATTTCCTTTATTTATACTGCCTTTGTCATGTGTTGATAATGTTGACCGACTTCAGATATTTACAGATTTGAAACAGCTGCAAACATATAATTAGATCTTATCAACTTTGGCCATATGTTTGTGAACAAAACTCTCTTCCCTCTGCCACCAAAGAGCTAAAAACACTTAGGAATTTGGCAAGCTTACAGACTTCAGTATTCTAACTCTTCCTTCTAGGATCCTCAATCTTAATGAGCTTCCTAAAACTAATCTATGTAAAATACTCTCAAAAACTTCAAGGGAGTCCATGATCTATCTTTTTAGAATGATGTTATCCAATTTAGTTAAAGGTTGCACTTACCCTATCTGGTGATATCCTTAACAATAAATGTTTTACCTGTTACTACTGAAATAATGACAATGAGGATCACCTACTCTGCCAAATTCTTCAGCACGTTTTTTTACCTCCTAGAAAAAGAGCATTTATAATAAAACTTCTTACACATACCCACAACTTGCTTTACAAAGCAAAGATCCCATTTCTGCAAACTGAAATGGATGTACCTGACAATCTTCTATGCCACTTCTGTTTTGCCTTGTTAGGCCCTTGAAATTTAGCTTTATTTCCATCAGTTGTAACAGAGTCAGGCATTTTTCTTTTAATGTTCTGAATGCATACAGCGTGTTTCAATAGCACAGACTCTGTAATTTTCAGGTACTTGATAAATTCCATTTCATTAGGGGAACTGCCATCTTCCTACCTACACCTCCTACTAGTAGATAACAACTCTGATTTTAATCAGCTTACTCTGCTGGTTAAAAGTTTGTACTAACAGGTATGAGACATTACCTTGGTGAGATTTTACCCCTTTTTTTCCTGTTTAACAATCACTTCCTAGCAAAACTGAATGAGTGACAAGCTGCATTTGGAAGAAGGGTAGAGATGTTTTATCTTTGGCTGCTTTAATACAGTATAAAATCAAATAAAAATAAAATTAAAGGCAAATGAAACTGCAGAGGTAATGGAAATCAAGGGAAAAGATTACATAAAGAAGTACAGAAAAGCAATTTCAGAAACAAAGAGTTCAATCAAAATTCAAATTAATTAAAACATTTCTAGGTCAAAAATCTGCAGTCAAGTAACCCAGAATAAATGCACTGGGCTAAGCTGAATTGCTGTTTTCATTAAAAAATGGCATGTGACTGTGACCTGCATAATGAACGTTGCAGGAAGATGACAACTGTGAAAATTAATGAAACATTTGTTGCAAGAAACTAGGAAAGAGGAATAAAGGAAAAGCATGAGGAAATATCTCAGCAAAGCTCGTCGGCAGGCTACAGAAATAAAGTTTACATCAAAATTTTTGCCTGACTTGGGGTAGATCACAGAGCCAGGGCTATTAAAGAGTTTTGATAAATGTTCATGTTTAAATGCAATCCTCATAGTCTTAGTAGTTAGTAGAGATGTCAAGGAAACAAACAGATTTTAGAGCTCATTTCAGTTTTAAGCATGAATAGATTCATACTGTCTTCCTTTCTTCCTCAGGCTGTGGGTGGAATGGAGGATGGGGAGTAGAGGAGAGACGCTAGATGGAGGCACATTTGAACAAAGCTGAATTTAGCTTAGATTTAAATTCACTTGTGTGGGTGCGCTTCTTCCGAGAAGACAGAATCCAAATGATCTTCTGGGGAAAATGTTAACCATAATGAAAGACAGGGAAGTTCTAGAACCACTAGAGATAAGTACCTGAACCTCTCATTTCAAGTCAAGCAGCCCATTGCTTCAGTAAACTGGTCGATCTAGCAGTGCTCATTGTAGGCACTTTTCCTCCTTCACACTAAGTCACTTGCTTCGGGACTTAACTCATAGACTTCTTAAGAGAAACTATTACTTGAAGATTGACATGCTTTTCTCTGACGTGTTTTTAACACAAATAATATAATGACACTTCTTGATGCTTCCTAAGTGTTCTCAGTACTTATAACAGAAAGCTCTCTTTGCAAATTCAGAATAGAAGCAAATTAAACAGCAAATTGGAAACAAAAAAGTCTGTAGCAAAGGTGAGTCAGAAAGGCGGGCGGATCACCTGAGGTCAGGAGTTCAAGACCAGCCTGACCAACATGGTGAAACCCCGTTTTAAAAAAAAAAAAAAAAAAAAAGAAAAGAAAAGAAACTGTGTTTATACAAAGAGCTTTTATGCCTTAAATTGCCTATTGGTAAACAGTGAAGAATATGTGTGTGACAGGGTTTGCTGTTGCTCAGGAATGCCCAGTTTCCCTCTCTCTCTCTCTCAGTGAGGTTTTGCACTGGGGTGAACCACGTGACTAGTTCTGACCAATGGATTGCAAGAGGAAGAGAAGTGTGTTTCCTGCAAGCTGAGGCAGTGAAAAGTCAGCATGAGACTCTCTCTTCCCCTAACATAGGAGTCCTGGATGCCATGAGTTCCAAGAGACAGAGCTGCAAGTAGTTGAAGACAGGCAGTTCTGTACTCCTACCTGAAGGAAGTGAGAGAGCAGTTAGATCTCACATGGGTTTACATAAATGAAAAATAAGTGCTAATGAGTTAAGACACTGATATTTAGTGGTTAGTACTTATCACAGCATGATACAATTCCTCATTATTTATTGAAAACACAAACATAAAATTAGAGAATTCACAAATTCAGAAATATAATTAGTAAACAATTATCCAACATGACCTTTTAAAAGTAGATGTGCACATTTTCAAAAGATGTTTCAAGTTACTGTTTAACACTTTTCTGAAAAACGATAATACCCCTATAGGACTAGGTGTGGTGAAATAGACACTTTCATGCATTTGCTGATGAAATCATAAGTAGATGAAATATTATTGCCATTTTTTCATTAAAAGGGTTCACAGCTTTGAGCCAACACATGCATTTTTTGTAATCAAGACAAAAATATCAAAAGCTACAGAGACAGCTTTATACAAAAATATGTTTATTTCAGCATTAATCATTGTAAGGAATAAAAGGAAACCATTTTAAATGAGAGATAATAGGGGATTTAAATCAACCATAATAAAACTATATGGGATTAATATCAATCAGCCATTGAAATAGGGTTTTTGAAAGCTATAGGTAATACAATTTAGAAAAAAATGTATTGTTCCCCATTTTTTTCTAAGTAACAGTAACTAAAGGGTTGTGTTGTGGGAAAGTATATTTACAATAAATCTAATTAAATTGCTCTGAACAGGAAAGGAGAAAAAGCTGGAGGTAGAAATAATTGCCAGAGAGAGGATGACAGATAACGTGGCTATTGCCTGGGGTGAGGTTGAAGGAAAAAAAAGAACTCCTGAATGGCAAAGAGAATGAGAAAAACTAATGTGACGGAAAATTTGAAGCATTAGGAACAGGAAGTACAATGTAAGTCCTTTCCTTCATTGGCCAAGAAAAATATTTGTCGAGTTCTACCTTGCTACCCTTTATATAAGTGAACTATTTGGGGAATGTTAGGGGAAAGATGCTGAGGTTTATGTTTAAATTTACAGATGTGAAAACAGAGGTAGCGTGTGTAGAATCTGATAAGTGTAATAGAATGGAGAATTGAAAATCTGCACCAATTGCATTAAAACAAATACAAATAATAAAGAAATATTAGAACTACCCGGAAATTAAAGATTGGAATGAAATATAATGCCCAAAATGTAAATATCCTCCTGCCTCCTCTTGGAGAACTGAATTGTCTCAATGGTGACACCACATGTAGGGCTGAACCCATCTACTACTTGCAATCCTACCAAAGAAATATGAAATCAAATAATCTTGGAAAAAGAAGAGGAACAAAAATCTGCAAAGAAAGCTAAGAACTGACACTAGAAGAGACTCCCGTAACCACATCCAAAGAGGGAATGGAAACCTACAGAGAAAACAATACCAGGTTAGGAACTTGTCTGGTACTAGATTAGCTCAGCTACAGCAGCTCTAACTCCAGCAAGGAATGCCTGAATTCACTGTTTGTTTCAGTTTTAGTTTTCTTTATTTTATTTTAGATTCAGGGGCTACATATGCAGGTTTGTTATATGGGTATATTGCTTGATGCTGAGGTTTGGGCTTCTAATGATCCCATCCTTTAAGTCGTGAACATTATACCAAACAGGTAGTTTTTCAACTCTTTCTGCACTCCCTGCCTCCTTGCTTTAAAAATTTCCAGAGTTTGTTATTCTCATCTTTGTGTCTTTGTGTATCCAATGTTTAGCTTCCACTTATAAATAAGAACATACAGTATTTGATTTTCTTTTTCTGCTTTAATTTGCTTAGGATAATGACCTCCAGTGCATTCAGGTTGCTACAAAGGACATGATTTTGCTCTTTTTTAGGACTGCATAGTATTCCATGTGTATATGTACTACATTTTCTTTATCTGGTCCACTGTTGATGGCTACCATGGTTATTCCCATGTCTTTGCTATTCTGAATCATGATGTGATAAACATAGAAGTGCAGGTGTCTTTTTGGTACAATGATTTATTTCCCTTCAGGTAGATATCCAAAAATGGGATTGACTAACTTGACTGCTGTTAGCTGTTCCACTGGATAGAAGACATGATGGCTTGTGGCTTGTTTTGATGGAAAGCTATGGGTAGCTTTCTTCTTTCATTTCCACTTTTAGATATTGTTGTAATATTCTTTAGCATAAAATATAGAATTTTATAATGAAATATAATTTTAATATCCAGGGCTGGGTGAAAAGGGAAGGGGAGAATAAAGAAGATAATGAGCATAAGGAGAGACCCTTAAGTCAGCAACAATAAAACTGTGTTCGCCTGTCTCACTGTCTTCCATTTTAGGTCTTGTTCTCAAGTTTTCTAGCTTCAAATCTGAGATGACCCCATCTGACCTTTGCCTTTAATAAGTTTATAGCCCACGTATTTTCAAAAACAACTTTACATGACAGGCAGTAAAACATATTTAAAGCAGGACACTTAAATAAACAGTTGGTTGAATTCAGAAACTATGAACAAATGGGAGGGCATAAAGATTTGCTTGTCTTCATAGGTTACTCCAACGTTCCTTTTCTCTGTAAACGTCCCTTTTTCCTGGGAAGTGATCCTTCATTGATGGTGCTGGACGATGTGACCTGGCTTTAATTGATTGGACCATTTGCAACTTCTTACCCCAGCTGGGCCAGTCCATTTCTCTCTGCATGGAATTTGGAATTGCAACTGAAAGACAGAATTAGGAAAGAGAGCTGGAATTATAACAAGGAAGGAGCAAGAGGAGAAAAAGCAAACCAGGCTTGGGGAAGAAAGACAGGGAGAGAAATTTACAAAGAGAGAGAGGAAGAAGCTGACTCCGAGAAAGAAGCAGATTTAAGATACAGAATCTTGAGACATTTCTAGTATTATGTCCTTTGCTGAGGCCCAGTACTAACTGTACCACTGTTATTTGATAAACCCATTTATCTACTTTTACTCAAGCTGACTCAGATTATTTTATGTTAATTGCAGCTAATGATTGCTAAACCATGCTGAGAGAGAATTGTGTCAGAAACTAGAGAAAATTCTAATATGCTGACTTAACTGGAAGACTTTACAAAAGAGAAAAATAATAGACCCTACAGTATTTATTACTCTATACAAGGTAACATGCAATTTAAAATAACAAATACCAAACCATAGAATAAATGTATGATGTATTTTTACTCTATTAATCAACACAAAGAATATATAAAGTACATTTTAATAATAAAACATTGTATTTAAATAGTCAGCACATAAGAAAACAAATAAAAAACATCGGGTGATACTCAGCAGGCAATTTACGGGTTTACTTCTGTCTTATATAGTATTTATATCTGCTTTTTTTGCCTATAACAATGAGAATACAAACTGAAGTTTTCCAAAGCGCTAATTAGTTTTTCAAAAATAAAAAACAGATTTGTTTATGCTTGTTATACTGAAAATTATGAAGGTAATTTGTAGATAATTTAAAATATTTATACATGAAGAAAGCAGAATTGTTTCTTAATTCCTATTAAATAGAAAGTGTCATTTCTTTGGAAATTCTGATATTATTGTACCTTATTTCAAGAGTCCTGATGCTTTGTCAGAATGCTTCCAGTTTTCATGAGGAATTGAGTAAAATGTATTTTCTATTATAATTTTTGACTAAAAATAGAAGAAATACATAATGACTTAAATTTGAATTAAATTTGGAAACATTTGTATTAACTTCTCAATTTTCTTTTAGTCCCACCAAGCAGAGAGAAGAAAACATTTAGGAGACTTTAAGGACAATATTTTCAAAGAGAGGAAAAGTGAGATACCACTCAAACAAAATTTTAAGCTAGGGATAATTTGAAGCCTTCTTTTTGGAAACTGGATACTTGGTAAGCAGTGATGTTTCAACTCAGAGATGCCTTTGTTCCAGAAATGTTTGGTCCTTGATTACCTTTTAGCTTATTCATGCTAATGCATGAATATATCTCCCTATGTAAGGGTGGTGGATCCTCCTTTAATTTATCTTATAAATGTAGGGTCCTATTTCCTTCTAGTCCTTTCAGATAGCCATTTGCTGGCCCTGGTGCTTAAATTTTGTCTGGTTTGTTTTTAGAGTTATTTCCTTCCCCAGTATGAAGACTGCTAAAAACCATAATGTAGTAGATTTGGCAAAAAAATAAAAATAAAAATAAAAATAAAAATCTTCTTTTTAATTTTTTTTTATTTATTTAATCTAGTAATCTAGATATTCCTTGGTCTTGACATGAAATTTCTTGGGTTCGACTTTTTGCTCCTATTTGGTTAACTTTGGGCAGACTATTTTAACTTGCCTCTGTTTATTCAGTTGGAAAATGGAAAGACTAATTGAGCAATTTTCATTAGCTGTTGAGAGAGTGAAATGAGGAAATACATAAACAATGATTGAAACTGCCTTCCCAAAGATGATGACAGGGAGAGAAGTCTGGCATGGCTGACTCCATCTTGCTTCTAGCTTCACAGGCTCGCTGTCCTCTCTCATTCCTGGATGTAAGCCAGGCTAATCATGGGAGGAATTTAGTTTATAGTTTAACTTTAAAGCAAGGATGATCATAGTGCCTTCCTAAAACTCATCCCCTTCTTCTTTCAGGACTGAAACTGCTTTTGTAAAGCTAATGAAAAGCCGGCAGATTAGTATTATGGGAGAAGCCCGAATTGTGCTAAGATGCAGATGTAGCTAAACTTGCCATTGTTCCTAGCTTGCCTTTCTACAGTCCTTTATTGCTCAGGAGCCATATGGCCAGACATTCTAAGACTTGTGACTTCCCCAATTCCTCCTATAGACAACATCACTATTGTAGAACCTAAAATTGGTCTTTTGAGAATTTTTTTTAGACTTTTGCATTCTGGCAACTGACCCCACCTGGGGTAACCCATGACTCAACTGGTCCTGTGGCTCCCACACAGAGATGGACACAGCACACGAGGACAGTTTTCTACTTTCTGTGATTTCATCCTCAACCCATTCCTTAGACCCCTGCCCACCAAATTCTCCATAAAAAGTCTAGCCTCAGAGTTCTCAGGGACCTGATTTGAGTGATAACTCCAGTCCTTCTGATTGGCTGCTTTGCGTTAATTAAATTCTTTCTTTACTGTAATACCATAGTCTCAGTAAATTAGTTTTGTCTGTGCAGTGGGCAGGAAGAACCCATCAAGTAATTACAACATGTGCATGGAAATGGAGATTAGGAGCTTGAGATCAGCCAGGCCAACATGGTAAAATCCAGTCTCTAGTAAAAATACAAAAATTACACTTCTGTAATCCCAGCTACTTGGTAGGCTGAAGCAGGAGAGTCCCTTGAACCTGGGAGGCAGAAGTTGCAGTGAGCTGAGATCACACCACTGCACGCAATCATGGGTGACAGAGTGAGTGAGACTGTCTCAAAACAAACAAAACAAAACAAAAAACAGTGCAGATAAAAAATATATATAAAGAGCAAAGTGAATTTGCTCAACTAGTTATTATCAGGCATAGACAATATCAGGAATAGCTAACATTTTCTATTCATAATAGGAAATAGTCAGTTCTGTTCAAGGCAAAAAAATAATAAATGAGTAAATTGAGGAGAATTTTTTAAAATGAAACATTTTGAAATACATACAGCACAGTTAAACTCACAGGGAGGTGAAACACTGGAGCTGACCATAGTGGAAAGCTGTTACCAGCATAGGTTGAAAGGAGTGTGATGAGAGAATGGTTATGGAAAGTCAGAGAAAACTGTGGGATAAGACTGACGAGAGCTATGACCTTTGCAAGAGAAAACCAATCACTGATAAACCACAGCTTGGCAGCGACATAACCAAGAAAGTTAATAGCTGACTTTACTTGCCCCCCACCCTCTGAGCACCACCTGATTCTCCCATGGCTCGAATCCAACTGGAAGTCAGAGGGCAAAAGGGACTTCATAATGAAAGCTGCAAAAGTCATCCCCTCAAGCAAAAACAAGTTGAGCAGTGGGGAAGAGCAGATCTGGAGGTGCTGTGGGAAACTATCCAGCCCATTGCTTGATTCACTCCTCAGCATCCAGTCTTGTTTTCCCAATGATTCATGGCCCAACAAGGAGAACCCACAAAATCCATTCAACAATCATCATCTGTGTGATGGTTAAGGGATGGCCAGATAGCTGGTAAACACTTTCTGGGCGTGTATGTGAAGGTGTTTCCCAAAAAGACTAGCATTTGAATTGGCCAAGTGAGTAAAACAGATATCCCTCAGCAATGGGAGTGGGCACCATCAAACTCTTTGAGGGCCTAAATAGAACACAAAGGTGGAGGAAGGGTGATATGGTTAGGCTGTGTCTCCACCCAAATCTCATTTTGAATTGTGGTTTACATAATCCCCAGGTGTCCTAGGAGGGACCAGATGGAGACAATTGAATCATGGGGGTGGTTTCTCCCATCCTGTTCTCGTGATAGTGAGTGAGTTCTCACAAGATCAGATGATTTTATAAGCGGCTTTTCCCTGCTTCGCTCTGCCCTTCTCCTTGCTGATGCCGTATGAAGAAGGACATGATTTCTTCTCCTTCAGCTGTGTTTGTAAGTTTCCTGAGGCTTCCCCAGGCATGCTGACCTGTGAGTCAATTAAACCTCTTTCTTTTATAAATTATCTATTCTCCAGTATTAGACCAATACAAAAGTCGAATTTACCCTCTTTGTTTGATCTGAGACATCCATCTTATTCAGCCCTTGGACTTTGGAACTCCTGGTTTTCAGGCCTTCAGACATGGATCAGGCCTTCTGACTCTGACTGGGATATACACCATTGGCCCCCAATTTTCAGACCGTAATTCTCAGACTGCATTCACATCACCAGCTTTCTTGGTTCTCCAACATTCAGAGAGCAAAACATGGGATTTTTCAAGCTCCATAACCACATGAGCCAATTCCTATAAAAAATCTCCTCTTATGTCTGATTCTGTATCATCTATATCTATATCATTTCTATGTATATCTTTATCCTGTATCTCTGTCTCTATCTCCTGTTGGTTCTGTTTTTTTCCAAAACCCTGACTAATACAATGGGTGATGTTAATTTGGACACAATCCTACTTAAAGCCTAAAACTTGAGTCACCACCAGTATTATTCATATAAAAGGGAGAATAGAAACAATTAACACGAACTATGCCTGTTAGAGTTCTCACTTCTTCAGCTGGGGATGGGGTCCAAGTTGATTATTCTATCAAGTACTCCCAGCTGCTCTGCCTTCCAAAATTTGGCCTGCAATCTTCCCGTTTTATTCTCCACCAAAATGTACTTGTTTTGCTAATCTGATTGACATATGATAATTGTGCAATGATTAATTCTTTAAACTCACTATCTGTATACTTAACCATATATAATGACTATGTACAAGATGCCTACTAAATCAATATTAACTTTCTTTAGAAATGCATATTTTCATATGCATTACCAAAGTCATTGCGTCAACCAGAAGAAATGAGTTTTTGAGGTGTTGTACAAGTAAGTCAGTAAGCTATTTAAGGACAAAAATGGTTTCTGATGCTTCCAGGTTGTAGCCCTTAGGCAGTCAACTGTACTTTCAGTTATCCTTTCAAAGATATGCACAGTTTTAATTTTATATTGTAAAGGTAACATATTTAGTGTTGTCTTTATTTGCTATCATATATCCCCACTGTGACATGCTGAATTCTCTGCAGCAGAAGTTGCAAATCCCCTCAGAGTAAGTACTTTTTCTATTTTGTTCAGCGCTATAAGTTCCATTTCTATGACAGTGTCTGGCACATAGGGGGCCTTCAATAGATATTTGCTTAATAGAGGCAAGGTAAGTAAACAAAAATGACTAAGGACACCATGGTAGTTAATAGGCAGTGACCATGATGACACTTAACTGAAAAATGCATCCTCTAATTCAAAGTATTAAAACACAAATATTTTTATTTGTGAACCAAACAAAAAGTATTTGTGGACCAAATCTTGCCAATGATTTGTATAATAGAAACATGACACTACAGCAATGTGACCAAAACCCTTATGCAGAGTGATCATGGGCAAGCTACCTAATAAGTTAAGCCTCAAACCTCTCAACTATTAAATTGAAAAGAAATAATATCTATATAATAGGCTCGATTAAAGGGTTAAATAAGATTTATCCTAATTCCTAGTATGCAATTAGTGTTTAATAGCGATAATAATACTAATGCTAATAACGGCTCATATTTATTAGGTATTTTACATGTTCCAGTCACTATTCTAAATTATCAGCTCCACATGAACTTATTTAAATTGAAACGAAACAAAACAAAAACAGGATTGATTGGAGCCCAGGGTAAGAACCTGGCTTCCTTACTGCTATGCTCAATAAATACAAATAGTCGTCTGGACTAGAACCTCTTCTTCCAGACCACTGTAGTGACATTCAGATCTCACAAGAATCGCTTTTGCTAGGAGAAGCTGCATCATTTCTGAAAAGTTCATTGATTTGAAAATACACTTAAACAATATGTATATATGTGAAGATTCCCATATGTGGTGGCACCTTGTGAAAATTCCCTGACCTTATTTGGTCTTTCATCAAGCCACGAAACCTTCACATGCAATAGAGAATGGGGGAATGGGAGGAAAAGAAATGAAGAGGAAAAATCAGGTCTTCTGCTCAGGTAGCACCAACAGCCTCCCAGGAGAGTGATGCAAACTGCTAAACTGTTTCTCTTCATCACCCTGGGGCTGGCTGCTGAGCCAGGCTGGTCTCCTCACTTTGAAGGATGTGCTAGAGCTTCAAGTTTGACATTGTGACTACTTTTGTTTTTCTGGTGAGGACACTTAAGTACTTTGGGATTTTTGATGTGAGACAATTAGGAGCCTAGAATACCATTAGCTAGAAGAGGAGAAAAGCTCTTTTCCTGGCAGAAATGGAGGCTGCAGAAGATGTTTATTGCCAGCCTTCTGCCTCTGTAATGAGGAGCTTCAAGCAGCTTTGCCGTGCAATTGAGATAGAGTGCATAAGATGCCCAATTAGGAGCAAATGACTGCAGTCTTCAGTGGAAGTGATGAATTGGAATTCTCAGATGTAAATAGAAATGGAAGATTGATTATAACATTTTGAAAAAGGAATTTTGTATCGCAGTCTTATGAGTTTCAAAACAAAGATTTTAATAAAAATACTGCCTGTTAGCTTCAGGAATATAAAATTTATGCAAAAAAAATTTTTTAAATCAAGCTACCCCATTTTAAAAAGTTTTTAAAGCTATAATCTAGTTCTTATAACAGCTGCATTCTATACACAGTTTGGAACAATATATGTGACATGTATACAGCATTAATTTCAAAAATCAATGAAAAGTCAATAAATCTAACCACAGTTTCTTTACCATAAATAATAAGATACTATTAGAAACTTCTGCAGAACTGTCATGAGCATTCAGTAAGGCAAGTCAGGCAGGCATTTATCAAATATTTATGGGTCATGCCCTATGTCAAACATTATTTCAAGTACTTAGAATATATAAGTGAACAGATGCATTTATTCCCTGTTATCAATGAACTTACATTCTGGTGGGGGCTGAAGGGCAATTACAAAACATAAATTATCCAACAAGTAAATTATTTAGCATGTTAGAGGGTGGTAAGTAGAGATGAGCAGAGAAAGGGGAGCAATACAGAATTCCTGGGGTCAGTCCAAGAGGGAAGTTGAATTTTAACAGCAGTAGACCTCTTTGAAAAGGTGACATTTGAGGAAAACAAATTCAAGAAGGTCAAAGCGATAGCAATGAAGCTATCTAGGGGTAGAGAGTTCCAGGTGGGGAAAATAGCCAGCATTAGGATGTAAGTTGAAAATATGCATCAGGTGTTTGAGGCAAAGCTTTGAGGTCAACATGTCTGGAGCTATGGGAGAAAAAAAGAATCAGAAAAGGGTAGAATCGAAGAATGGGTAGAGGATCAGGTCATAGAACACTCAAAATCTATTGAGAGGACTCTGATTTTACTAAGTGAAGTAGGAAACAGTCACAGGATTTCAGCAGAGAAAATACATGAGTTGAGTGTGGTTTAAAAGCATCTCTCCAACTGTTGTGTTGAGAACAGAGCTTCTGGGCAGAAGGAGGGAATATGTTGAAAGCTAGCATAGTAATTTCAGCAAGAGATGAAGGTAGTTCAGTCCAAGGTGGTGATATGCAGACAGAACTGAAACAACAAGCCTGGTCTGAAATTCATACTCCATAATCTTGGCTCTCGGTTACTGTCATTTTAAGGAAGTGGGTGATAGAATGACTTATCTCATTAGTTGTCTTTCCCAGAAAGGCTGGTACAGTTTGTGAATAATATGGAGATGTTTTTGGGACTGCAAAATTCTTCTTCACCTCTGAGATTTAGTTCAGTTCAATCCTGAATCTAATCGAAGTAAACAGTGTTTAGATTTTTTTTTCACTCTAACAAGTTTATGATCACCAGTTTTTATGACTCTCATAAATCTGCCAATCTGGGAGTCTGTTTTATATGGCCTTTTGGCTCTAGACCATTGAAAATAATGGCTTAACTCCCATCCATATTTTTGGCCTCAACTAAATTTTTCTATATCTTTGTTTATACTACTTTATTACTGTTTCCATCCCTTCCTAGACATTTGTTTTTTTTTTTGTCATTCTTCTCTCACTACAGGTTTAAAGTATTTAATTCATTGAAACTGTATTGTAATATATTATCACTCAGTGTCCTCTCTTTACATTAAAATAATAAATATGTGAGACAGATGCTATCTATATATTCATTATAGCCATGAGTTTAGGCATATATACGGTAAAACTTGCAAGTAGTTAATACCACCTAGCACATACTAAAATGTGACTTTAAGGAAGATTTTATAAGTTGAAATGCATGCACCATTTTATACAGATATGTTTAACAGATGTACAAAACAAAGCTAATTATTAAAATTTCCATTCTGGGAAAAATTATACCCAACTTTTAGAAGCAAGGACTTTGTTCTAGGTAGGCATTAGCAGTTTGATAAATCTGAATACATTATGTACATATCTCTCAACTTAATGCATTTTCCAGGCAGCCAAAATATATAATGTCACCCCCTAAATTCAAGATAATTCATTGATTTATTCATTTATTCATTCAACAACCAGTATATGTTGAATGCTTATTATGTTTAGGTACTCTTGCAAACACTAACAATAAAATGTTGAACACTCACTGGAATACTTGCTGCTTTCACAGAGCTTACCATCTAGAGAAAGAGGCTGGAGTGGACACTCATAACGTAATCACACTAATGAGCATGCCACTACAGGCAGAGGAACATGCTTTCAGAGAAAACACATCATCATTCTATGAAAATAAATTTCATAGAAAATAAAGGAAAGTAAATATTTATGCCTGGATTCTTATCAAATGCAACTTGATTGTTAAGGTTAACTTACAAATATTGAAAACACTGAAATTGAGATGTGTTAAAAATCATTTTGCAAGTCTTACGGTCATTCAGAATATCATTTCCCAAGTAGGAGACTACATTCAAATACGTTGGTGATTTTTTTTCTAACAAGAAGATGACCTGACAAGAGAAGTGCCAATTCACAGTTTACATTAACTTCGATTCTGTTTGTGGGTTTTCATACCATTTATTCATTTCATGATCATTTGCTCATTCACAGAAGCCTGTGGGACTCCCTCCGATTATTGTTAATGCTTTTACCAAATAGGAAAAATGTGCAAGAAAGTTAAAGTGTGCTATCTCTGCCCAAAATGTCTCTGGCAAATCAAATGTCTTTATCTTTGATTGCCTACTAGGCTATTTGATGGACAAGGTACCAAAAATTGAGGATACGACATAAATAGGGTAGAGGCGTTGATGGCTCAGAGAAATAGGAGACTTCCCTGAGGACCCACAACTAGGAGGAAGTGAATTAGAAATTCCAGTTGAAGTTTGACTCCAACGCTCTTGCACTTTCTGTATTCAGTCTAAATAGCTTCATAACAACAAAGACCACTTTTTTCCTTTCCAGACTGTACGAATCTTTAAGGGGAATCTAGTTTACATCATGAAAAACAGGAAGAGCAAACAAAAAACTGCTAGGACAAAAGTTATGTGTACCAAAGGGCACAATCTCTTTTATTCTAAGAAATTATTGGTGACAAGTCACAAAAGCTCGTTCCAAAAGTACAAACACTTCTGTGCTGAATGAAACACAGGAGGAGGAAAAGTAGTTTGGTTCAAAAAGGCCTAACACAAAAACTGAAAAACCACCCATGTATTGGCAATGTCCATCTCTCATTCCTGCTCATCTTTGCCTCATTTTCTTTTCTTCTGAAAATCAGCTTACGCTGTTTCAGTATTCACGTGGCTAAACATGGCCACACTTGCAGCTTCCTAGTTTGCTTCTTGTGTATGCCAGCAACCATCACAGACAAACTAGCATTTCTCAGTAACAACTCAACATTTCTAGAAGGTAGAACCTGATTGGCCTGGTCTTTGTCACCGCTTCACCTGAATTCAGGAAGCTGTGTCTGGGGAATGGAAGACTTAGTACACTACAACTGATAGAAACACAACCTCTCACAGGGATGGTGATCAGAGAGAAGAAATACAACAAGAGATAGAGACTCCATTAGGTAGCCTGGATGCTGCATAGCTTAGAAAGCAAGTTTTAAAATGCATGATATAAAAATGAACGCAATTGAGTGGCAGAGAGTTACACTGTGAAGTATCAATAAAACAGTTATAAAAAGTTTTAGGTGAAATACATCAAGGAGAGGAGAAGAAAGTGAGAATTTGATGAGGGAGAGAATTAAAGTCAAGATCTTGTCAAGAGTAAAGTGTGAATTTAGAGATGCACTGAGAATTCACAGAGCAGTGAAGAAACTAAACTGAGGATGTTAGCAAGGATTAAGTAAAGAAGGTTCATCATAGAACCTGGTCTCTACTAAAATTACAAAAATTAGCCAGAAATGGTGGCGCATGCCTGTAATCCCACTACTTGGGAAGCTGAGGCACAAGTATCGCTTGGGAGGTTGCAGTGAGCGGAGATCGCACCACTGCACTCCAGCCTGGGTGACAGAGCAAGACTCTGTCTCAAAAAAAAGAAAAAAGAAAGAAAGAAATGGAAATTTCAAGTATGTCTTCAAGGGACAGTTAGGGTAGATATTACAAGCCCAGGTTAAAAATTTTAAGTATATGGTTGATATGACAAACCCAGGCTGAAATTATACGATGCAAATAGAATTTGAAAAAGGTAACCTGGGAAAAGTGTCCCAATAACAGTGTAGGTCATCTTGTAATGCTGCATTGGGGTCTAAAGTATGCAAAATATCAATATTGGTAAATTCAGGACATGAGAAAAAAACAGCTTTTGGAAACTATGTGTAATGCAAGTTTGAATTGAAGGTCTGTTTGTTAACGTTATGCTACGTTTAAGTGACCATATCATTAAATGGTAAGTTGATAACTTTGTCTGAGTTTAGACACAGCTTGTGGAAAAATAAATGAGGGAACAAGATCACTGAGAATTTTCAAACTCTTTTTTTAAAGTCATGCATTTCTTTTTTCTTTAAGAAAAGTGAGGAGCACTGCCTCTGCGTAGTGTTCCTTTCATAAGCAGAAACTGTCTACCAAGTTCACCCAGGATTCAGTTAGTACATAATTGTGAGGCAGTTTGTATATAATTAAGAGAATTGGTTTATCGGCTGTTTGTTCCAAATAAGCACGCATTTCAAGATGCAGAAAATCCTTAAGTTATTTTCCTTGAGGCTAAGTACTTTTTGTGTTTTTTTTTCTTAAAACAAAATCTTTCACCAACAGTCGGAGGGTGGAAAATGCATAGTGCTAGTCAACTCTCTAAGAAATATGGCCAGAATGCTAACTCCAGTCACTCTGAAACATGTGGTATTTTTTGTTTCTGTAATATTCTTTCATCCTGCAGTTTGCATCATGTTCTAATATGTGCAAATCCTCCATTGTCTTGGATCTTTTTTTTTTTTTTTTTTTTTTTTTACAAAAGCAACCCTACCTTTCCACTTTAAATGATACCTGGAACGCCCATCCCCAAAGAGGATCTCCTGTACAACCTTCTATTCTTTTTTTCTCCACTATCTTCTCCGGAGAGGTCTGCCCACCTCGTGTTCTCGTTTCTAAGTAATTGCTCTACTCTCCTAACCCAGTCATCTTCCTTCTTATTAAATACATAGCGTCCACTAAAAGATCCTTTAACCATTTACTTTGTTATTATAAAGAACCAGGCTCCAGGACACATGTTCATCGCTCTCTACCATTTCAGCAACTGGCTCATGTCTTTCTTTTCTGCTGAGTCCCCTGAAGTCATCTGCAGTGACGCTGAGTGATGGTCATGAGCTGTACCCCAAACTCACAGTTCTCTAATTTAGCTCAGTTTGGAAAGCTTTTAGTCTACTCTGAGTGGTAATATACTACAGTCATTAATAGTCCAGATTACCTGGGGCCAGGCTGCCTGGTTTAAAATCTTCATTTTATTATTTACTGGTTATATGACCTTGAGCATGTTATTAACCTATCTTTCCTTCTCTTCAAGTTAACTAGGGATTCTATTGTTATGTCATTTCACTGAGAAATGAGTGAGTTATTACAGTGATTCTCAAATCACTGTAAGGTGTTTGCAAACACCTAAGCACACTCAAGACACTTTCAGGAGATCCAAGAGATCAAAACATTTTCATACAATTATTATGATGTTGCAGTGTTTGCCTTTAACACTTCTGGTGTTTGTATCAATGGTGAAAAGGCCATGCTTAGTAAAACTACTGATACTTTAGCCCAAATAAAGGCAGTGGTACTAAACTAAAATTGAACGTTTCCTACCATGCATGCACATGCAGTTAAAAATGTCCAGTTGTACTTAAAGGAGGCAGTAAAATTTACTAATTTTATTGAATTCTCACTATTCAATATACAGGTTTTTTTTGGGTTTTTTTTTTTGGTTTTTTTTTTTTTTTTTTTTTTTTTTAGTGGAGTTTCGCTCTTGTTGCCCAGGCTGGAGTACAGTGGCGTGATCTTGGCTCACCACAACTTCCACCTCCCGGGCTCAAGCGATTCTCCTGCCTCAGCCTCCTGAGTAGCTGGGATTACAGGTGCCCACCACCACGCCCAGCTAATTTTTTGTATTTTTATTAGAGACAGGGTTTTACCATGTTGGCCAGGCTGGTCTGGAACTCCTGACCTCAGGTGATCCACTGCCTCGGCCTCCCAAAGGGCTGAGATTACAGGAATGAGCCACTGCGTCTGGCCTCTGTATACACATTTTAAATTACTGTAATGGAATGGGATACATTCATAAGCCAGTATTCTGCCTATTGAAATATGATAGTTGTATTGTTGTGCAGTTGTTTGAATGGAGAGCTGAACAAGCTCCTTTCTTCAGGGAACACATTTTTTCTTTAACTGGAAAAACAAACCTATGATAAATATGATTATTCAAATGGATATTTGGCAGAAATTTTCTTACAAACAAAGTGAGCTTGTCAGTTCAAAGAATTCAACTGACATTATTTGCTTCCAGTGCAAAATGTGTGCTTTCATAAGAAAATTGGAGTTTTGTAAACTTTACGTTACTGTGAGCTTGAAGCTTCATGAGAGGTAGAATTCTTGTTAATTTGCTGACAATAACAAATAGAATGTTTTATATTATGAAATGAAATATGTTAATATTGAAAGATCTCAATAACTCAGTGAACCCATATTTTTCAAATAATCAATGTATGATTTTATTCAATTATGCAAGAGTGAAAGATATGTTCAAAGTGCAGGATAAGCCACAGGATTTTAATATACCAGAGGAGAAAACATTCATTAATAGAGTTTTAGACTTTACATTGCAAATTATCTTTAAGGATTTTCTCCTTGTCCAGTATCGGTATGGTATCAAAAAATATCACAGCTATCTCAAAGGCCATTAAAATTATTCTTTCCTTTCCAATCCTATATCAGAATAATTTTCTTCACATATTTCTACCAAAACATATCACAACAGATTGACTACAGAAGCTATTGTAAGCATATAGATTTTTAATTTAATTTAATTTAGATTTTTAATTTTTAATTTAGACATTAAAGATATTTGCAAAAAAGTAAATTGATGCCTCTCTTTTCATACTTTTTATTCGAAAATACAGTTTTCTAATAAAATATGTTATTTATATTTACATGTAATGAGTTTCTTATTTCACTGCTTGTGCATTTTTATCATTTAGGAGGTATGGAACTAAGAGCAATTAAAAGAAGTATGAAATATGTTACATGTTGCTAAATCCTATCAATGTATTGAAAAAAGAAAAGTGTCAGGTACAGGTCAATCAATTGCCAACTTATGGCATGATGTGAAAATCAAAAGGCCTTCATACCAGTATTTAATGAGGCCCTGGTTTCTGTAACCAAGGGGCAGTCTAAGCTAAAGACCAGGTCAAGGACTTATATGTAAGAGAAAAAAAAAAACTTCAAGAAGGCTCTAGCCAAAGTTCAATGAAATCTACTGCATAAAAGCCAGAGCTCTGAAGGTAAGAAACAAGACTCTGAAACTTGGGAAAAGGCTATCCAGGTGGCTGCATACAGGTACCTTGCATCATCAGTCCATGCAGATCTCTGAACCCCATGGTCTACACGGGCTGATATCTCACTGCTTCTTACTAGAAGACAGCAGCTATCCGCTTTCCTTAAGGTGAAGTGGAGAGCTCATGCCTTGAAAGACAATACTTATTATCCTCAAGGTTTGCCCACTCTACCTCTTCCATGGCAATGAACCTACAATATGATTCCATGTTGCCATGCATTAACTGGGAAGGATGAGTCCTGCTTGTCAAGGAGAATAGTATAAAGATGGAACTGCAGGGTCTTTAATAGGTACTACTAGCAATGGAAAGAACATTTATATAAATAAACCTTGAGTGTGCTCTGCAGGGGAAGACAGACTATTAAGCTGGTTAGGAAGAAATTTGCTGATAGGATGTACTCTCATGATTCAGGATTCAAATTCTTGGCAAGAGCTTCTGGAATTGTTGTACTTGGTCTTAATAGCTAGGATGGTCATTGAAGACTTAGGGGAAAAAACAAATGGCTGATGTTAAATGATATAGACTCCAGAAATGCCTTAGGAACTTATTGAAGAAGGGACCGAAAACCTCAGATAAATAAGCATGCTGAAATTAACCTACTCTAAGAAATACAAGAATACTCTAGCTACTAACATGGTTGAACCTGAAAGACATTAAGCTGAGTGACATAAGCCAGACACAGAAAGAGAAATACTGCGTGATCTCCTGTATATGTGGAATCTAGACAAGTTGAACTCATAAAAGTTGAGTGGTGTTTGCTGTGGGAGCAGGGAAAATGGACAGATGTTGGTGGAACCAAAGAAAACTTCAGTTATGCAGGATGAATAAGACCTACAGATCTAATATACAGCATGGTGACAGTGGCAAATGATGCTAAGAGAGTAGATCTTAAGCAATACGAAAACACACACACAATGAAAACTATGTGAGGCCATGGGTATGTTAATTAGCTTGGTTGTGGTAATTGCAATGTATACGTATATCAAAACATCATATTATATACCTTAAATATACATAATTGTGCCAACTACACCTTGATAAAGCTGGAAATAAATAACACATCAACTGATCATGTTCCTTAGAAGAGCAGTTTTTACATACATCTGAGTATGAGCATTAAAATGTAGTATTTTTTGGAGGAAAGACATGCTGGCATTTTTTGTTTTCAAAATTTCAGTGACTATTTTTTTCATTTCTAGATGGTGGTTTAGTCTGTCTTATCTCCTTTGGGGCTTATTTACAAATGTTTATGTTTTATAGATCCTTGTTCTTTCTATGCAGAAATTATTCTTTCTTTTGAGGTTATGTCATTGTCTTCCCATATCCCTATTAACAGCATAGTTTGAGGAACTAACTCAGCAGTAGTGTTTTGGGGTTTGTTTTTCCAGGTTTTTTTTTTTTTTGCTTTATAATGAGCAGGAACCATCCACATACCCCAGCCCCCCTTTTTTCAAATAATGATTGTTGTTTTGGTCTTAATTTCAGGTGGAACTTTTTAAAACCACCCGAACAGTGGCTGGTACAAACTGTATCTGAACCTGTGAAGGCAGTCTTGCTCACTGCTTTGCTTTCCTATTCTATGTATTTTTTTAACAAGACATTTATGAAGACACTAACCTTTTCTCATTGTGTATTCTTGACTTTTTTTTTTCTGAAAACCAATTTACCTTACATATGTGCACCCATTTCTTGGGTTTCCATTCTCTTCTATTGGTCAGTTCTGGGGTACATGTGCAGATCTTGCAGGATTTTTGCATAGGTATACACATGCCATGGTGGTTTGCTGCCTTCATGCCCCCATCACCTACATCAGGCATTTTTCTCAATTTTATCCCTCCCCAACCTCCTCACCCCCAGCTGTCCCTCCCCTAAACCCCTACTCCCCAACAGACCCCAGTGTATGATGTTCCCCTCCCTGTTCCCATGTGTTCTCATTGTTCAACACCTGCCTATGAGTGAGAACATGCAGTGTTTGGTTTTCTGTTTTTGTGTCAGTTTGCTGAGACTGACGGTTTTCAGATTCATCCATATCCCTACAAAAGACACAAAATCATCCTTTTTTATGGCTGAATAGTATTCCATGGTGTATATGTGCCACATTTTCTTTATCCAGTCTATCATGGTGGACATTTGGGTTGGTTCCAGGTCTTTGCTATTGTAAACAGTGTCACAATGAACATAAGTGTGCATGTGTCTTTATAATAGAATGATTTATAATCCTTTGGATATATACTCAGTAACGGGATTGCTGGATCAAATGGAATTTCTATTTCTAGATCCTTGAGGAATCACCACATTGTTTTCCACAATGGTTGAGCTAATTTACAATCCCACCAATAGTGTAAAAGTGTTCCTATTTCTCACATCCTCTCCAGCATCTATTATCTCCTGATTTTTAAATGATCACCATTCTAACTGGTGTGAGATGATATGTCAATGTAGTTTTGATTTGCATTTCTCAGATGACCAGTGATGATGAGCATTTTTTCATGTTTGTTGGCCTCATAAATGTCTTCTTTTGAAAGGTGTCTGTTCATATCCTTCACCCACTTTTGAATGGGTTTGCTTGTTTGTTTTCTTGTAAATCTGCCGTAGTTCTTTGTAGATTCGGATATTAGGCATTTGTCAGATGGGTGGATCGCAAAAATTTTTTCCCAATCTGTTGGTTGCTGGTTCACTTTAATGATTGTTTCTTTTGCTGTGCAGAAACTCTTAAATTTAATTAGATCCCATTCATCTATTTTGGCTTTTGTTGCCATTGCTTTTGGTGCTTTAGTCATGAAGTCCTTGCCTATGCCTATTTCCTGAATGGTATTGCCTAGGTTTTCCTCTAGGGTTTTTATGGTTTTAGGTCTTATGTTTAAATCTTTAATCCATCTGGAGTTAATTTTAGTGTAAGGTGTTAGGAAGGGGTCCAGTTTCTGCTTTCTGCACATGGCTAGCCAGTTTTCCCAGCACCATTTATTAAACAGGGAATCCTTTCCCATTGCTTGTTTTTGTCAGGTTTGTCAAAGATCAGATGGTTGTAGATGTATGGCATTACTTTTGAGGCCTCTGTTCTGTTCCATTGGTCTATATCTCTGTTTTGGTACCAGTACCATGCTGTTTTGATTACTGTAGCCTTGTAGTATAGTTTGAAGTTAAGTTGCATGATGCCTCCAGCTTTGTTCTTTTTGCTTGGGATTGTCTCGGCTATGCAGGCTTTTTTTGTTGTTGTTGTTCCATATGAAGTTTAAAGTGTTTTTTTCCAGTTCTGAGAAGACGGTCAATGATAGCCTGATGGGGATAGCATTGAATCTATAAATTACTTTGGACAGTATGGCCATTTTCATGATATTGATTCTTCCTAACCATGAACATGGAATGTTTTTCCATCTGTTTTTGTCCTCTTTTATTTCCTTGAGCCGTGGTTTGTAGTTCTCCTTGAAGAGGTCCTTTACATCCTTTATTAGTTGCATTCCTAGGGATTTTATTCTCTTTGTAGCAATTGTGAATGGTATGCTGGCATTTTAAGAATACTTATGAAACAACTTATATTTATTACATAATAAATATAGAATATATAAATAGAGCCAATAACATAATGGATATTGAGTATACTAATGTCATAATGCTAAAATAAAAGCTGCCAACAATATTTTCTTTCATAAATTGCATATATTTGAGATACTGTAATTGTAGATTTATGCAGTTCTATTAATATTATATCATGAATATTACTCTATAACATAGTCTTAATAGCCATAATTGTAATGGCAATATAATATTCCACTATCTAGGTTCCATGATTTACTTAATCATTGCTTACAGTTTATTTATCTTACTATACTTAACTTCATTAAGTATTTTTCTGCGTGTTTTATTATGCTCTTATGATAAAGTTATACACTTTTTTTTTGTAAGTGTGTCTGTCTCAAATCTTATCATACCCTCACCAACAATGGCTATTCATTGGCTCTCTCTCTCTTGTTAATTTTTACAAATTGGAAAGCAGTTATTGTAATATTTTATTGTTAGCTGAATAGCATTTATTTTAGTGCTTATTAGTTTTAATATTCTGAAATTCATTTTTTACTCATCTTGCAGTGAATAGAACCCTTGATAGTGAATAAATGTCCCATATCCTTTATCTTATTATCAACTGAATGTTCGTATTATCAGTTCATGTGTGCTCTTTGTATAGTGTGAATATTTTCTCTTATCCTTACATATGGGGGAAAAAAGTCCTGATTTGTTGACCATTTCAAATGATCTATCCTTTCCTTTCATGTGTAGAAAATCATTTCTGAGGCAAAAATTTGATAGTTACTTATTTCAATTTAAAATAACACTTAATTGTTTAAATTTAGATCTTTTATTCATCATTTGAACTTTATCTTGGTACATGACATAACGTCTCCAGTTATTTCCACTTGTTTTCACCCCTTCAAACACAAACCAATTTTTCCTAGAGTGGTTATTTAATATTCTTAAATCCATTTTAATAAATACAATTATTTTTTCTGATATCTGACATATTCTTTATTGTATCTATTGTTTTCTATTATGGCATTGATTTAAAACAATTGGGATTATTCATATGTATTTATTGTTGTCATGACTTTTTTGAAGATTAAGTTGTTTTTGGTATGATTAAAGGTATCAAAAGATTGAACTCAACACTTACTTAGCACATTTATACCAGGTGATGCTACAACACTGAAATTTCTCATGGAATCTAACACCACACTGCACATAGTTTTCTCATTTCACATAGTTTTCTCATTTCACATATTTTTCCTAGGGCACTGTGCTATCTTTGAGTAAACTGTATTCATACTAACAGCTCCATTTTAAAGATTTGGGATTCAGCATTCCTACATTTTTCAATAAACTTGTGCTCTTTCCTTGACTTGACTCAATGTTGTGCTTCTCACTTACTACTCGCCCACACAGCTCAGCTGTCCATGTAACAGGTATTGCCCTGAGAGCGTATATATATTCTGATAAAGTAAAATTAATCTTACTTATGGATCAAAATATGGTAAGATGAGAATATATCAATCAAATCCTTCCACTGAATACAACTACAAGAGTTAGATGAAAATTTTTCATAAGCTATTAGCAAGCCTCGGGAAGCAGGTGATGGAGAAAGATTGCATTGAAGATCCAAGATGCTGAGAGAGAGAACGTACCCTAGGGTGAGTCATCCAGACTCTGCCACTTTTCTATATGGGCTCATCCATAACCAGTCAAGGGACCAAGAGGCAAAATAAAAGGGGTGGCTCAGAAACTTCAACGGCATTACAAGAGCAGCATCACAATCTTATTTCGGCAGTATTACAAATACAAAGACTGGAGGTCAGGGCTACCAAGGCAGCAAGGACTTTAGGGGCCAAGATCCCGGAGAAGGGGACCCTAAGATGTGAGTCTCAAATTGTGCATTAGTATTGCTCATAGACATTTGCTAATGGCAAAGGCGGGTAATGGGACAGCCAGGCATAAGCAGCAGGCATACAGTAGCAGTTACAGGCTAAACAGCAGTGCAGCTGTTAGCAGATGCATGATGCTGTAAAAATAATAACTTAAGGTTAGGTCAGGCTTTCAGTTGAGGCTCCTCAAGGTCTACAGATCAGGAAGATAGGCATTCCTAGAAACAAACACACTATCAGAGATGCTAAAATTTAGTCTGCTGTGAAAAAGCTAATATTTTCTGCAGCAAAAAAGTATTATCCAAAATTCTCCATAATTGTTCAACCAGTTAAAATCTTGAGAGATGCTATAAAATAGGACAAGAAACAAACATAGAAAATAACAGCAGATTCAGAGGTGATAGAAGCACTGGAATCTTCAGAAAGAAAATTTATGATAATGATATTAACATATTCGGAAAGCTAGAAATGGAAATTCTAAAGTTGAAAACATACACTGTAATTAAAATTAAGTACTCAACTAAATGTAGGTTAGATAGAAGAGAATAAAGCATGAGTCTGCTAGAAGATAAAGTATCAGACTAAAACTCAGAAAAATGACAGAGAATATGCATAGAACATTCTAGAACAGCCTAAAATACATGTAATTTGATTCTTAGAATAAAGAGTTAAAAAGAATGAGAGCAATAGATCAACCCAAAGATTCAAACTTTAGCAAACTCTAGACAGAATAAATAATAACAAAATCATACACAAGCATAGCAAAAGAAAACTGCTGAAAAGAAAAACTTTTAAAATCACCCAGAACAAAGGACAAATTTTTCTCAAAGGAAAACTAATGTTTGCTATTTGACTTTCTGACAGAAAACATGGCAGCCATGTTTCGACAGAAAATATGGCAGCTGTAAGTTTGATGTATGACTTTTTGACGGAAAATATGGCAGCCACAATGTTCTCACTTAATGAGAACATCATGTGACTGCCCCCACAAAAATGTTAACCCATTATCCTGTATTGAACAACATTGTTTTAAATGCAGGCAGAATAAAGACACTTTCAGAAAAACAAATATTGAGACAATCTGTCACCATTAGATCGACATTAAATTAAATATTAGGAGTACATTTTAAACAGAAGAAGTATGATCCCCGCTGGAAGCTCTAAAATTAGGAACTGAAGAGCAAAAGAATGGTGTTGTATAGATGAATCTAAATAAATATTGATTTTATATAACAATATTGCCATATGAGGATTAAAATATATGTAGAATAAAAACATAAAAGTGGTATAAAAGCCAATGAAGTCAGTTTTGTAAAGCTCTCACATTATCCACAAAGTGATAAGGGCACTGATTCATAGCTATGAATGCATATTGTACACTGAAAGGTACAATTGAATAGAAAAACAACGCATGACTAGCTAAGAGAAAAAATATATGATAAGAAATATTTGATTATTTACAAAGAAGAAGAAAACATAAGGAATATATAATTACTGACTATATACTAAGCATTATAAAATAATATCTCAAGATGGAAATATAAGATTGAAAAATAAGAAATAACTCAGTGTCAATAATATATAATGTAATTATTTTCATAGAATGAAGTATTACACAACAATGGAAATGCAAAGTCTAGGATGAAGATAAAGTTAATAAATTACAGAAACATAATGTTGAGAAAAGATGCCTGATCCAAGAGAATCTACTTGTATGAGATCAAAAAAGAAAACCGACCAAACTAAAATATGAGCTATGGGATAAAATGGTGATGAACTCTTTGAGAAAGTAATTGCAGGGATGGAGTCAGAGGGAATTTCTGGGGTGCTGGTATGCTTTATATTTCAATATGGTTCCTGGTTATACAACCTTATCTTGTGACATTTCATTAAATTGCTCATTTATGATTTGTGCAGTTTGCTGAACCTATTTTACGCTAATTAAAACAATAAGAAACTTTACCAAGAAAACAATTAGTACTACATTTCTAAAGATTTCAGATCCCATTGAGTATTCTTTGAAATACAAAAATCCAATATTGTCACTACTGTCTCTCAGCAGCACAACCTGTTCCTTTTTTCTGCTTCTCTCTCTTTTCTCCCATCCCAACTCTATGATATAGTTTACTATGTGTTAGACCAGTCCCCGCTTAAGTATCTTAAAAAATTAATAGTATCTTCACTAAGGAAAAATCCATGTACATGTATTTTAAAAGCTGGTAATTGGTTTATCTGATAAGCCAGGACATGCATATTGCTCACAGTGACGATGATGATAGTTATTTTTATTAATAACATTTATTGAGCACTTATACCAGGTATTGTTCCAATCATTCACATACATTACTGTGTTATCTTTTGCAAAAATCCTATGATATAAGAACATACTTCAAAAGAAACCAATCAGCCTGTTAAAGTAGAATTACGTTGATTTAATATATTCAAGGCACTTGAAAAAATAATAGAAAACACGTTTGTAACTGATTAAGAAGTTCGTTATATGTATAAAGATCATTTTACTAACATGAAAATCATTTTCTCAAATGTTTTTCCAATGCCTGTTACCCATTTCTTCTGAATGTAACAGTTCCTTCATTAACTTCTCTGCCATTAGCTCATCATTTTCTTCCTGGCCATGTTATTTTCCTTTTTGTTTTGGGACTAACAGAAGTATTTTTACCTTGCAGGAATTTTCACATCATACCTATAAAGTAGAATATGGTAATGTTCTAAACCTCATTAATATTGTCACCTGGTAATTTTTTTAAAAAGGATCTATTGCTGGGGAGAAAAACTACTGCTTAATAAAATATCCACAGTGATCTCAATTTTATAATAACCTTTGCTCAAATAAAATGTTTGCTCTTCAAGAGTACCAAGGAATAAGCAAGGGCTTTTTATCAAGGCATTAAACTTAGTATAATTAGATGTTTATGGTTTCCTGGCTTTGGAGACAGATGGGAAAACAGACGTTAGTAAGTTCATGGCCATTATCACTAATCATTACCTCTTCACATTTCTCTTGGCTTTACTAATGGGAATTTCCCAATGGCGACCCTTTGTCATTTTACCTGTGGTTTGGAAAACAATTGTTTGATACGTTTTTAAAAAATATTCCTACCTGTCCTCTGTCTACTCTTAGGTGCCACTAAGCCTCTTCTCATCCCCTTTTCCTATGTCATTAATTAATTGACTTAAAAATAAGCTGACTGCATCTATGATGAACTGAATTCTAGAAACAAAGCCTCACACCTGTTGTTAGCTCTCTTATTAATCATTTGCAGTGCATGAATGTGCTCCTAATGGTTGTTAAGGAAACCAGAATTTATTAACTCATAAAGACTCACTTCTTAATGTGTTACTGCTTCCTCCAAGTTGTTTTCATTTTATCTGTTTGCTAGAAGGTGAGGAAAAAGGAATGGCTGGTCTTGGAAAACAATTATTCCAAGAAATGCATTCATAGAAGTTCTGATAGGCTGATTCTCCTGAAATATCAAGTTGTAAAGTTTACTTTAGGTTTACAAAACATCCAAATAACTGATAATTTAGCCAATTTGATTCATGTTGTGATAACACACTCACACATCATTTTTAGGAATTGCTATTGCCAAACAAAACATGTAAGAGGAACATTAACTTTTACCTTATGTTCCAATATCATTTCTGCTTTGGTAAAAATTAAGGTACTTTTTTTTTTAAGTTCAATAGCATATTGATACTAATACTAGCCAGTATTTACTAAGAACTTACTAGTAGCTGGGCACATATGCTGAATACTTTATACCATATTATCTTCACAAAAACTTATTAAGCATAAACTATTACTTCCCCATTTTCATGATTAGGCAACAAAGCTGTAAAAAGTTTAGGTATCTTGCCCCAGGCCACTCGGTGAAAGTCAGAGACAAGTTTAGATGCAGATATGTTAGACTCCACTATCTAAACTTGCAATGAGTTATCTGAGACTTCTAGCTCTTCCAGATGTTGGTTGCCATGCTGGAGAATTGCATTATAATTGTGCTATGAGCACATTGGAGTTTTTTTTAAAACATCATATATTTAAAATGAAAACTGGCAGCATTGTTGTGTGTTGTTTTGTTTCATTTTGTTTCCAGCTGTGTAAGGGCTTTTCGGTTCAGGCCCAGAACAGGTAGAGTTGGGCTTAGCCAGGGTTAGCATGTTGCTAGGAAAATATAGGAAGATTTTCTTGAAAAGAGGGTCAAGGAAGTTTTAACGTCTGGATTCTAAGCTGTGTGAGGAGAGTAAGGCGGATGAAGTGAGAGAGAAGTAGTGATAGGGTCTTGGTACAATGAGGGGAGTTGCCTTATAACCCTCGCAGAGCATATGGCAGGGGTGTGGTTCACTTTGGTGCCCTGCTACTGAAACCCTTAAGGGGAGTAGGAAGACAAGTGGTCCTGGGGAGTGTTTTTGGGCTCCAAACCCACAGCAGCATCTAGAGTTGAGTGCTTACAGCTCCTGAGGCCTCAGGGGCGTGTGTTACAGTGCGTGCTTTCAGTTTTGCTGTCTTCAGGCAGCTTGTGTGAATCAGTTCAATTAGACCTTCTGCCTTATTGCAAGGACAGATGGCTTTCTGTATCCTGGGGTTCTTGCCCTAATGTACTGGAAAAAAATTAGATCACATGTGAGCTTGGAGAATGGATACAGGCTTTTATTGAGTGGTGGTGGTAGGTCTCAGTGAGGTGTTTGGGGAGTTAGAAGGCGGATGGAGTGGGAAGGTAGTCTTACCCTGGAGTCGGGCTACCCAGCAGCCGATTCTCCTCCAACCAACCCCAACCAAATTCCTCATTGTCCCACGGTGGATGGCCTGCTGGTGTCTGCTTGTGTCTGTTGGCGTGTTGTTCTGCTCCTCTCTATGTCCAACCACTTATGTCTGTGCCTGCTAAGGTCTCAGGTTTTCATGGACACAGGATAGGAGCATGGTAGACCAGAATTGTCTTGAAAAATGCAATATTTGGTATTGAAAACAGGAGTGCCCATTCTCACTTAGGTCTGTGGGCAGAGGCCTGAGGGTGGAGCCCTTGCCAGGGACCCCACCGTTTTTTACCCATCCGTTCCCTGCCCCCTTCCCATATCGTTGGGTCATCTGTATAGATAGTGAAGGCACTAAGAATGTTGGCAAGCATAATAAAAAAGAGAAAGTTGGCCAGATGCTGAAAGTTTTCAATGAGGAAAGGAGAATAATATAAAGTTTTTAAAATAATCACCACAAAAAGCATCGTAGGAGGAATAATCTGGTGGCTTTCTAGGATATTTGGAGTAAGAAGGGAACAGGTATACAGATTCAGCTGTCAGAAGCAAAGCAAACACCAAAATTATATCTTAGATTATGGTTGTACTTGGTTAGTGAATGAAACAATAGCCACCATTTGAGAGGCATGTAGGGAAAACAGTATCTTTGGGGAAATTAAGACTATGTATTTTTTTAAAAAAACCTTAATTTTAGGTTTGCGGTTACATGTGAAGGTTTGTGACATAGGTAATCTCCTGTCATGGGGGCTTGTCATCCAGATTATTTCATCACTCATATCTGAAACCCACTACCCAGCAGTCGTATTTTTTGCTCCTCTCCCACCTCCCACCCTCCACCTTCAAGTAGACCATGGTGTCTGTTGTTTCCTTCTTTGTGTTCCTAAGTTCTCATAATTTAGCTCCCACTTATAAGTGAGAACATGTGGTATTTGGGTTTCTGTTCCTGCAGAAGTTTATTAAGGACAATAGCCTCCAGCTCCATCCATGTTCCTACAAAAGACATGATCTCATTTTTGTTATAGCTGCATAGTATTCCACAGTGTATATGTACCACATTTTCTTTATCCAATCTGTCATTGATGGGCATTTTTGTTGATTCCATATCTTTGCTATTGTGAATATTACTTCAGTGAACATTCGAATGCATGGGTCTTTATGGTAGAATGATTTATATTCCTCTGGTTATATACTCAGTAATGGGATTGATGAGTCAAATTGTATTTCTGCTTTTAGCTCTTTGAGAAATAGACACACTGTCTTCTAGAATGATTGAACTAATTTATACTCCCACCAACAGTGTATAAGCATTCCCTTTTCTCTGCAACCTCACCAGCATCTGTTATTTTTTGACTTTTTAATAATACCATTCTGACAAGTGTGAGATGGTATTTCATTGTGGTTTTGATTTGCATTTCTCTAAGGATCGATGGTATTGAACCGCTTTTCTATATGCTTGTTGGCTGCATGGTCTGCTGCCTTTTGAAAAGTGCCTGTTCGTGTCTTTGTTCACTTTTTAATGGAATTGTTTGTTATTCTCTTGTAAATTGCTTTAAGTTCATTCTAGATACTGGATATTAGACTTTTGTCAAATGCATAGTTTGCAAATATTTTCTTCCACTCTCTAGGTTGTCTGTTTACTCTTTTAATAGTTTCTTTTGTTGTGTAGAAGCTCTGAAGTTTAGTTAGATCTCACTTGTCAATTTTTGTTTTGTTGTGATTCCTCTTGGTGTTTTTGTCATGAAAACTTGGCCTGTTCCTATGTCCAGGATGATATTGCCTAGGTTGTTCTCCAGGTTGTTTTTTGTTTGTTTGTTTTGGTGTGTTTGTTTTGTTTGTTTGTTTGTTTTACATTTTACATTTAAGTCTTTAATCTATCTTGAGTTGATTTTTGTATATGGTATAAGGAAGGGGTCCTGTTTCAGTCTTCTGTATGTGGCTAGTCAGTTCTCCCAGCACCATTTATTGAATAGGATATTCTTTTCCTAATTATTTCTGGGCTCTTTATTCTGTTCCATCGGTCTATGTGTCTGTTTTTGTACCAGTTTCTAATAGAGGAATGGTTCTCAAAGTGTGGTCCCAAAACCGGCAGCATGAGTATCACCTAGGGACTTGAGGAAAGCACATGTTCTGGGTTCTTACCACAGACCTACTAAATTAGAGAGACTGAGGCTAGAGGTCCCCATCTGTGCTTTAACAAGCATTCAGGTGATTCTGGAGATGGATAAGTTTACAGAGAATTTGTGATAAAGCAAGAAGATGAAGAGAATTTTTAGATAAAAGGATTAATTTATTGGAGTATTTACTGATGTCAGGGTATAAGATTTCAAAGGTCAGAGTGGAAGGGTTGGAAGGGTGAAAGAATAAGGGAGATTGAGGCATATACAAATCCAGAGGGTGATGGGTATCTGGGGACTTGGATTCTGCTGGCAATTGGGATTGAGTCCATTCATCCTCAGACTTTTAGAGGAAAGTAGAACATGAATAGGAATTATAGTTTTAGGAGAAGTGACAACCCGTCTTATAAGGAAGCTGTGAAGCTCTGAGCACTTGCCTTAAATTTAACATCTTCTGTGATTCCTGACCAAGATCAGATGTAGAATCAGTTCGAAGATTGTAAAACAAAGGAAAGGAAACAATGACAAAGGAAACCAAGTCTTCTAAATTCAAATGCTGGTTTTGCTCTGTACTATTCCATCCATTGATATCTCCTTTAACTAGTTAGAAGCTGCACGATATGGGGTCTACTTTACTCAACATGCACCAAATATACCACAGAGCTAATTCATAGATTTGTCTCCCAAGCTTGTTCAAACTGCTTTATTTTGTTGTTGTTCTGTTTTGTTTTGTTTTAGGCTTTTAGCAGCCTAATGCCATGATATTTAGTTTACATTTCTAGTGATAAATGGAAAAGAGAGATGAGGAAGGGGCTTTACTGGACCAATCGAAAACAAAAACTAAGCACTCATGGCTTTTCTTTCCTTTGGATACCCCTGTAAAAAACTATATGGATTGGAATAGAATAAATTAATGAATCAATTTTCCTCTTCCAAAAAAAAGCAGAAGAAATTTGTTAAAATCGAATGAAGGAATTGCAGCTTTCAATCAAAATCAGCATACATCAATAATAATCAAAAAATAATAAGGACTGATCTTATGAGCCAATCTTAGAACAGATTCCCTGTATCTAAGTAATAATGCAATGTTTTGGAAACAGTCAATGCATCAAAATGATGCTTAATGATCCTAGTGGGATATGAATCTGTATTACATCCTTCAATCTTCACTATTCTACAATAACTGATTTGTACAACAGCTAGTCATGTGCATCAATGACTCCCTAAGTGTCTTTCAATTCTGCATCATACTGACTCCGAATCGTACATTTCCATCCTAATCAATCGTAATCAATGTTTGCTTTCCTAAAAAAGAGCTTGACTGGGAACACAACTTCAGAGAGAGAGAGAGTTCTATTTAAATGTCTTTGAAGAGCAAAAAGCCATAGTGTATAAGGGAACAAGTTGTAGGAAAATACTAATAATTGAAAATAGGACAAATACTAGTTATGGGCAATCTTTCAATCAAAAAAAAAAAAAGCTGAAGATGCTGTTTTTATACTCCCAGTTTTCAACTAAAGCAACTGGATCCTCTGTTAGCCATTATGCTCAAACCACTCACCAGACCAGTTTTTCACTGTCCAGCCTTACATCAACCCCTCTTCTGTGCTGCTGAAAGGGTTTGTGCCTATAGGCTCAAGCAGAAGGGGAAGGTCCAAGTCTTTGCCCTGTTCTTTGGTTTTCTGTATGCACATGTATGTTCATGTTTGCAGGGACACACACACACGCACCCTGGATTTACCAGTATCGTTCAAAACTTCTTAGTGACCACCCACTGGGTGTCTAAGCATATCCTCCTAACAGAGATGCTATGGTCTGAATGTGTCCCCCAAAACTCATGTGTTGGAAACTTAATTCCCAATGCAGCAGTATTGGGAGGTGAGGCTTAATGGAAGGTATTAAGTCATTGGGGCTCCATCTTCATTAACGAACTAATGCTGCTATTAAAAGAGCTTGCAGGAGTGGGTTTTCTCTCAAGCACTTTTCTGCCATGTGAGGACATTGGGTTTATCCCTACTCACCCATCTGTGTTCTGCCATATAAGGAAGGCATAGTAAGAAGGCCCTCAGTAGATGTTGGTGCCTTGAGTTTGAACTTCCTAGTCTCCAGAGCTGTGAGCAATAAATTTGCTCTTTATAAATCACTCAATCTATGGTAGTCCATTAGAGCAGCATAAAACAATCCAAGACAACAGATAATTTCACAAAAGGACAAAATACACTTAAATAACATAAATCAGGTAACAGTAGCAAAGCTAATATAAATGTATGCTTTCCTAATAGCTTAACATGCTTAGTACTTCCTTTTGATTTATTCTTCCTTAAATCAGATACTGTACTATGACTCTTACAGAAAAAAATTACATTTGTTTTGTCCAAAAGGTTATTTCCAATTAGCAAGCTAAAAACTAAAACAAAGAAAAACAAGGCCTAGTGAGCTTCTTGCATTGGTCAAAGTCACATAGCCAATTACAGATAATGAAAGTGTATGGATAGACTCTATTTGGCTCTAAAAGCTGTTTGTACTTTTTTTTTTTTTTACTACTGTCTTAAGAAGATGTGCTGTCTTAAGATACACCTGCCATAGGGAAGAATCAGCATCATCATTATGGATAAAATTTACTAAGAACATTCTCTGTTCTAGGTACCATTTTAAATGCTTACATGCACTAACTTATTTAAATCCTACCACAACCAAAATAGAATAGTATATACATCTTGGACATGATAGGCACAGAAAATAACTTGTCTAAGGTCACATACTTGAACTACAGCTGAGATGGAATAAAATTTCAACAGGTGACATAGGAAGAAGCAGTCTGGCCATTTGCAATGAATAACAAAGACTCTGAAGCTAAACCCCTTGGGTTAAAACCAAGGTTTTACCCCTTATGGCAGTGTTACCACAGGGCCACTAATTAACCACTCTACACTTCAATTTCCTCATCTATAAAAACAGGCATAATAATGGTTCCCACTTCACTAATGGAATTGTGAAGTTAATATCAGAAGTGTTTAGAACAGTGGTTAGCACTAGTCCTTAAGACGACAATAATAGAATCCACACCAACTACTAACCCATGGGGACACATGCCTAAAATATTGCTGCTCTTTGGGACTGGATGATGTCTATGTCTCATTTGTAACAGTGTGGTCCCTAAAAACAGAGGACTAGACCCTTTAGAAAATGTTCTTCAATGCAAAGACCTCTCAATTATGCTTGATGCTGTCCCCATGCAAATGTAACCTCTTCTACCCTCAAAGATCAATATATTATTCTTGCAAAAGAACAACTTTATGTGGACAAATACTAAAAATTCTTTTCTATACCACCCTCATTATTTATAGACGGTGTGTGTGTGTGTGTGTGTGTGTGTGTGTGTGTGTGTGTTAACCTCACCATTACTAACATTTGAAGTCAGATCATTCTTTATTATGGTGAGTAGGGGGGTAGATTTTTTGTGCATGATAGAATATTTAGCACCATCCTTGGCCTTTATCCACTTAGATACCAGTAGCACAGCATTTTCCCCTCCAATTGTGACAATCAATCAAAAATGCCTCTAGACGCTACAAAATAATGCTCTGTTGGGCAAAGTGCCCCTCACACTGTTAAGAACTACTGCTCTATACCAAAGACCAAGTCCCTTCTCTGTTTATGATCCATTAATCATCTAGTATGTTCTGGAAGAGACATCCATCCAGACTTTTCAGGTAGCAATCATGTTTAACTTACCCATGTATTTGCCGGTAGGGTCCAGCCTACTATCTGGCATACAGCGGGTACTCAGTAAGCATTGGTTGAAAGTTAAATATTGGACTTGCGTTAATTATCCATCAGAATTAAAATGTGGCCATGTTGATATTAAACCAGACAGAGCATATTTATGTTCCATGCCCAACCTTTTAGATCAAAGGTCAGATTAAACATGCCAACATCTTAACATTAAACAAACTGAGTCTTCTTTATAACAAGGGCAAAAATGATTTCTGTTTACAGTAGGGTCAGACCTCTTAAGTAGCTTTGATTACTTATGAGGGTCATCATTCACCCACCCCAGAGTTCTGGGAGATGTATGGTAGTTTGTGTGGGGGTAGGTGTGGAGGGGTGGTCAGATTTCCTGTGCATGTGGGATGTTTAGCAGCATACTTGGCTTTATTCACTTAGATGCCAGTAGCACAGAGGTTTTCCTTCCAATTATGACAATCAATCAAAATGCCCCTAGATGCTACCAAATAACCCTCTGTCAGGCAAAGTGCCCCCCGCCTTTGAGAACTATTGCTCTATACCAAAGACAAAGTCTCTTCCTTGCTTATGATCCCTTAGTCATCTAGTGTATTCTGGAAGGGATGTCTACCCAGACTCTTCAGATTGCAGTCATGTTTAACTTACTCATGTATTTGCCAATGGGGTCCAGTCATGGTACTTGGTAAGCACTGGTTGAATGTTAATTATTGAAATTGTGTTAATTATACATCGGAATAAAAATGTGGCCATGTTGATATTAAATTGGAAAGAGCATATTTATGTTCCACACCCAACCTTTTAGATCAAAGGTCAGATTAAACACACCAAACTCTTAACATTAAACAAACTGGGTTCTTTACAGCAAGGGCTTCTGTTTACAGTAGGGACAGACCTCTTAAGTAGCTTCAGTTACTTATGAAGATTATCATCCACCAATCTCAGAGTTCTGGGAGGTGTACTTAAATTTTATTCCTAAGCCATCACATCACTTCCCACTAATAGGAGTAGGAAAGCAGCTGTCCATTAGAACAGCAGTCAGGATTTCTAGACAGAATAGTAGAGACAGCAGTGAGGGAAGTTAGTTTCACTGTTTACCACAGGTGTGTATTTTTATCCTGGAGACTTGAGCTCAGAGCAGCCAGACTGCTATAGTAATTTATCCAACCCATTTTTTTTAATTTAGTTACCCATTGTACTGATTCTGCTAATTGGTTAGGCATGAATAAATTGGTGGGAGATGACTGGTACATACATTGTCATAGCATTATACTTTAAACTTGTGAACATTGTTCTTTCCCATTCTTGGAGTGACTGGCTGGATTATCATAAAGAATTAAGCCAAAACCTCCCTTCTCTTCCACTCAAGAATTGTATGTTACTTTTGACTCAGAAAATCCTTAAGTACTTGATCAATCTTTAAAGAGGCAGAGGGAAGAGGGAGAAAGGCATCATATTTGTTACCACGAGTCACACTTGATGTGAGCTCTGCTATTTTTCAGCAGTTAAGAAATTATTACAGATTTTTTTTTAAGAAAACAGGCTGAAACAGTTGCTGCTTTTGAAAGGTAATTTAGCACTGTCAAGCTTATGACATGTCAAAATTCAGTATAGGAATTTTGTTTATTTAATACAAAGATCAGAGTGTCAAATACATTTTGGAGAAATAATAACAGGAAGAGTCTCTGTCTCTAGAAACAGAGCTGCCAAACTTGGAAGCAATTTACATAAACATTTAATCATCTCTTGCAAAAAGTTTCCACCTTACAAAGCTAGTTGTTACAGGATTTGTTCAATCATAAAAATGTTTTGGGGAAAGTGAAACTGGAACTGAAAAGTTAGAAAAGTGATGATCTAATAAATAAAAACCCACTCTAGAAGTGTCTTTGCATTGGATTCTCTTTGACAGGCACAAGGGAAAAATACTGTACTTTCAAAATTTTTTCCAAGGATTCAGCATGCTGAAAAATCAAAACAGTAAACTGTGGAATTCATCTGGTGCTAGAACTCGAAGAATTACGGTAATGTTTTTCAAAAGAGTATGTGTTGAAAAAGGGAGCCCACAAAAAAATCCATAGAACTTGCATTGCACGTTTTGATTAGAACCCAAATCTTTTAAACAGATAAGCTCCAGTTATTTAACTAGCCATGCAGGCACTCAAGTCGCACCGTCTTATAGGCAAAGTAAACACCTTTCACATTTAATTTTCTAAAATAAACATTCTTCTATGGCTTTAGAGTTGCAAACAGATTTGAATCTACTCGAAAATTCAAAGTGAAATATCCTACTGTCACTGTGCTTCAGTGTTAAAAGAGAAATTAAAATAATGTTGGAAAAGACTAGCCAGAGGGAAAATAATTTCTTGATGCCATACGGCCTTCTCTTTCTCTACACAAATCCCACCCAAAAGCCACAAGACATTCACTGTCCTCTATGCTTCTCTCTGCCTGTCGCAAGGAGCCCTTTTAGTATGGATCCCCAGGCAACTCTCCCCTTTCCAGAGAGCTCTTCTTGTTTTAGATTCACCCTTCCTTTCTCTTTATCTCGCCTCATCCCAATTATTGTAACCCAGGATCCCAAAACAACGCTTGGTAAGTTGATAAATTAATTCTAAATTGTCTAACAATTACTTAGGCATTTACACAACAAGCATTTATTAAGTACAACTAATAATATTTTGGGTTATCATTTATGTTGGTATTTCCTCTTTACTCAAAGACTCCTGGAAACCCTATTACCTTAAGTATTCATTGTACAGCCTGGTGAATAAGAGGGGTCTTGAGTATGAATCCTGGTTTACCTGTGCTAATTCTGTGACTTTGGGCACATCATTGGGCATTTCTGTGCCTCATTTTCCTCATCAGTAAAAGGAGATAACAATGATATGGATGTTCTTCTTATAGGGTTTTTTTGAGGGCTTATTCAGAAAATTAACATAATTTATACATAATAGCAACTGATGTGTAATATACATGAAAAAGCATTAGTTATTCTTTATAACCTGAAAAACTGGGTCATAAGTGGTAAATGCCAGTCTCTATGGGAGACAATTTAAAGATACTTCTTGTAAAAGAAGATTGAATGATGTCCCAATCATATAACATAGTTAACAATAATTTTCACGGTTCTGTGTAAGAATGGCTCTAACATTACTCTTCAGAAATCTATAGTAGTAGAAATTGGCATGAATAGGATTCATTATTGATATGGTTAGGCTTTGTGTCTCCACCCAAATCTCATCTTGAATTGTCATTCCCATAATCCCCACATGTCAAGGGAGAGACCAGATGGAGATACATACAATCATGGGGGTGGTTCCCTCCCCCACCCTGCCCACTGTTCTCTTGGTAGTGAGTGAGTTCTCAGGAGATATGATGGTTTTATAAGGGGCTCTTCCCACTTCACTCAGTACTTCTTCCTGTTGCCTTGTGAAGAAGGTGCCTTACTTCCCCTTTGCCTTCTGCCATGATTATAAGTTGCCTGAGGCCTCCCCAGCCATACTGAACTATGAGTCAATTAAACTTCTTTCCTTTATAAATTACCCAGTTCTTTATAGCAGCATGAAAACAGGCTAATATAATTATTTAAATAAACAACCCACCTAAACTTCAGTGGCTGTAATTATAAGAGTAACCAACCCATAACATTTTAAGGAGAGAGGTTTATATATTTGTAAAGACAAATTTTGAAAGATACATTAAATTGCTTTGCCTTATGTTATTAAATATACTCATCATTATGAGGGTGGAGGGTAAAACTAACAAAAAAACAATTCTTATCAACATCTATGAGCCAGATTTGTTTTTATTTACAAAAAACATCATGAGATTCTGATATACCATTCATTGCTATAGGGTCTGGTGATTTCTAACAGCCACGAGATGCATTGAATTATCAATTAATTTCCCTTTTTCCACTGGTACAGAAGAAGAAAAAAAGTGTTATTTTCTAGAAATTTTGGAAAATATATGTTTTGATACCTTAGTAAGTGAAGTGTGAAAGAAGAAGAAGAAAAAAGCATTAGGAAAGCTTAAAGTAAGGTGAAGAATTTCCAGATGCTATTCCAGAGCAAGAAGTATGAGCGCATGACTGTCAGCATGTTTCTGGTGGAGCAATAGTTATATTTAAATTTGAATTTTAAATGTATGTATTATTTTCAGTTGTGTAGCCCCTCTATCGTCTGTATAAGAGATTGCATTCTCTAAAAAAGATAAAATTTGAGATAAAAGATGTTTATTTTATGGCTCAGCTCTTGTGAAAAGAAGGAGGAGGATACAGGACAGGATGGAGGAAAAAGTCAGCTTGCATGTCAGTCAGACAAACCTTCAGTCCAACCTTTGGGGAGTTCAGCTCAGGAGTATCACTGGTCAACTCAGCTATGATGGGTCATTGGATCCAGTGGCACCAGGACATTGTCTGACCAAGGACACAGCAGCTCTCTGCAGCTGAGGCAGACACTGAAGGAGCTAACAGCTGGAGGTCTTTGTTCACTGTACTCCCTGCAGCTGGACAACCAGTCCTTCCTGCAAGGGCCATGTGGTTGTTGCGAGGCTGTGTTTGCCACAAGCTATAAATTACTCATTTGATTTTTGAAAATCATTTTACTACAGAGTTTTAGCAAACACTTGTAGAAATTTTTTTTTCAACTTGATTTATATTTTTTTAAGAGACAGGGCCTCACTCTGTTTTCTAGGCTACAGTGCAGTGGTATAATCATGGCTTACTACAGCCTTGAATTCTAGGCTTAAGCAATCCTACCTACTCAGGCTCCCAAGTAGCTGGGACAATAGATGTGTGCCACAATGCTGAGCTTCTTTTTTTTTTTTCTTTTTTTTGTGAGACAGAATCTTGCTTTGTTGCCCAGGCTGGTCTGAAACTCCTGGACTCAAGTGATCCTCCTGCCTGGGCCTCTCCACATGCTGGGATGACAGGTATCAGTCACTACTGTCAGGCTCCAGTATGCTAACATTTTAGTTCCAAGCAAATATATGATATATCCCTAAGAAGAGGTATTAATCAGGGTTATTAGCACTAGCTGCTGTAACTACAATAATAATATAAAATAAGTTGGTAGAAAGTCCAGCTGGCATTCAGCAGCTGGGTTTACTGCCATGATCTTGGAATCCTGGCCTTTTCCCTCTAGTGGCACCATTGCTTAGAGTCCTTTACTGGATCTTCTATATTCAACCAGCCAACTTGCAGAGAAAACAAGGAAAATCATATATGGCCTGACCATCATGTACATCACTTCTTCCCTAGCCCCAAACTTACCACATAGGAGCCTGAGAAGTATAGGCTTCTTGTGTGTCCAGGAAAAAAAAAAAAAGAATAGAATCAATCAGCATCTAGCCAGTCTCTGCCACAGAGGGTTGTATAGTGATCATGTGTTTCTGAATGTTTACTCATAATTGTCCCAATCTATTCCAAAATTATTAAAATTTCAAATATTGCTATCATTGGGAGGCCAGTGTCAGGGGAAGTTTAGGTTGATCCAAATGAATTTACTGTCTTGACTTTATATGTAAATATTCCAGTATGCATCAATGTGCTGAATAGTTTTAACAGGATTAGCTGCATTTATGATTGGGACTCATTTCAAAAGGAGTCAATCATACTTCTATGGCTTGACATTGATGTAGACTCTAATAAGTGTGTCATTTTGAGAGGACCATGTGACAACAATCCCAACACTTTCCTCTTGTTGGACTACAGGTTAAGAAAGATTAGCTCTTAAGAATAGAAGAGCTCCTTCATGGTTGATAAAATAAAATACATATGCATCTTTATTATCCCATTGAATTTTGCTTCTCTAGGCTGCAAATTTAATCAAGTCAGGAGTCACATCTGTCCATTCCCTATAATATACCCTGAGCCACTGCTGTCCTCAGCTGACCTCCCACAGGCTTGCCAGAACCAATGTTGTCCATTTCATCCCAACTCTACTTTCAATACGATTGTACCGGCAGCTTGAAATTAACCATACTGGGTGCCTGAGGTGTTTTGGTTGCTATAACCAGTTACCATAAACTAATTTGCTTATAAATAGTGGAAACTTATTTCTTACAATTCGGGAGGCTGGGAAGTTAAAGATCAAGGCACTAGTACATTTGGCATTTGGTGTCTGCCTGTTCCTTATAGATGACTCTCCTCTCACTGTAACCTCACATGGAGGAAAGGGTCAGTGTCTCTCTGCGGTCTCTTTTAAAAAGGCATGAATCTTATTCATGAGGGCAGCCCTTCAAGACCTAGTCACCTCACAAAGGCCCTATCTTAGTTTATTTTTTACTGCTATAACAAAATACCAGGGACTGGTCAATTTACAAAGAGCAAAAATTTGTTTTTCAGTGTTCTGGAGGCGGAAAAGTTTAAGATCAGGGTGCCAGGGTGTTTAGTCTGTGGTTCAAAGATGGCACCTATTACGCCATCCTTAGGAGAGGAGGAATGCTGTGTCCTCTCATGGCAGAAAGAAGAAGGGGATAAACCCATTCCTGCAAGCTCTTTTCATTGTAACATTAATCCACTGTTGGGGGTAGGACCTTCATGATCTAAACACTTCCCAGTCCCATTAGTTCCCACCTCCCAACACTGTTGCATTAGGGGTTAAATTTCTAAGCCATGAAATCTGGGGGGCACATTTAAACCATAGCAGTCTCTATCTCCTAATACCATTATGTTAGTGATTAGGTTTCCACATTTTGGAGGGACATAAGCATTCAGGCCATAGAAGTGAAAATCCCCCAACGTTGCTGATGAGAGCTTCCCCCATGCTTGGAGAGCTGATACACATCATTGACACAACTTACTACTTAACGTATTTGGCAGCAGCATAATTGTCTCAGGCAGGGTAGATTCTGCTGTGTTTACAAATATTCCCCAAATCTCAGGGTCTTAACCAAACAACAACCGTGTATTTTTGTTCATATTATGTGTGCTACGTAAGGTGATTGTACTCACTGTGGTCTGTTAAGGTAACAGGTTGACAGAGACATCATCTTGTCATAGCTTCTTTAAGCACAGCTCAAATGAGAAAGGGGGGTCCTGAAGCCTCTATCCAGAACTGATTCATGCCGTTTTTCTTATTTAATTGGCCAAAGCAAGTCATTGGCCACACCTAACCTGAAGATGACAAAGAAATAAAATCCTTCCATGTGTCTTAAAGAGGAATGAACTAGAATTATTTGATAAACAACATTACTAACAGCAATGCAGTAACATTCAGTAAATAAGGGCATATCCTTGATAAATTAACTCAGGCTGAAGTGACAGTTTCCCTTCTTACCTGGTGAGTGACTTCAGTCTGCTAGTTAACTTCTCTATACCTCATTCTTTTTAACTCTAATATGCATCATAATAAACTTAATTGATACAGTGTGTATTCATTTGGCTTTTCAGCCTTTTCTATATTTTGGAGCACAGAGGAAATGATACTTATACCAAACAGTAGATTAAAAAGATGCTGCTATTTGTGGCCAGAGGCAAGTTGTCTGGGTATTCTGGCTTCCCTGAGGCCAGAGAAGACCAATATTTAGGCACACTTGTCATTTATGCTAGGCCAAGGCTGTGCACATAGAAAGAGTACATAGCTCGATAAATCTTAGTTTCTGCTATTATTTTATTAGTAGCTCAACCAATATTAAATGAATATATGGATGTGAGCCACACAAAGACTGTGAGGTTGACAATATTATTTTCCCTTTACAGATGAAGAAACTGAAGATCAGTGGGGTTAGCCTTTACCCAAGTCCTGGATGTATAGGAGCCATTTTGAGGAGTTAAATCTGAGAACTCTGACTTCAGATCCAGTGCCTAAAAATTAAGCCACAGCTACCACACTTACTTATATGAGGGAATATAGCAATTATGTACAGTACGAGAAATCAACTTGAAGTTGATTCCACTTGCCTCCCTTAAATAATCAAGTGCCCTGATGCTTTTATAGGACATTTGTATTTACTTTGGTTTAAAGACTATTTTTAGAATATTTCTATGTTTTAAAATGATGGCCTCTATTTGGTCTGAAAATATATGGGAAATGGCTTTTCCCTTTAAGATAGATGATGTTAAGGAGATGTGTTAAGGCCAGGACTGCCCGATGTTTTAGAAAACTTTAAACTCACCCAAAGAAATAAAAATACTGTTTACCCCATCACTACGCTTTAACCACTTAGTGTCTTCTCTTGCCAATCCACAGCAATAGATAAGGCAGGGTGTTTCAATTCCACTCGACTCTACATGACACAGGCATTATTGGGGATTTCTTAAAGTTGACCTATAAGGGAGGAAAAGGCTCATAAGAAAATGCATCACCATTATCCTAATTACAAGAAGGGGCAGATTTATTAGATGGTTATATTTAACAAAACCCCAGTGGTTTCAATAACCTGTAAGCTCAGCAACCAGGAAGTGATTTCACTGGTTGCCTGAGTGAGAATGAATTATGTTTGTTATCCCAAGAGGGCTTGTATATTTTCCAATGCAATGAGAGACTATTTCTTCGTCTTTTGCTCAAGAAAACATAGACTTGAAAGAATTTTAAAATCATTCTACTTCATTACCTTGATCAGAGTAAAGATTAAACCTGTCTTTAGATCTATTAAAATGATTATAAATCTGATTCCCTTTCTTCTTACCTCACTCGAGCCCCAAATCTCAAGGGTAACAGGAAATGGGGACTAAAACAAAGTCTGTCTTCAAAGCTTTCAGCACTATATCTGCACCCTGGGAAAGGAAACGTTTGATAAAGGAATTAAAACAGAAATATTAATGGATTGGGGTGGGAGAAGGGAAGTTTTAATTCTGCCTGGTTACCATACAAGGTCATGCTGAACTTTGCAAACTTCAGTTAAACTGCAGAATTACCTTGGAGGTGTAGGAATATGATTTAGCATTTCTTTACACTTAAAAGCCTGCAGGAGTTCATTAAATGGAATTTGGATTGCCTGTAAGATGTCACTCAGTAAAACTGATTCAACTATTTTTTTCTGAGTTTTTTTCAACTTCAGATCTAGAATTTTATTGCCATATATTTTATTGACACAATAACTTGTGATTCATGAAGCACAGCCTTTAAACCCCTCCATAAATGAGTCAAACACGTTGAAATACATACTAGTGACATTTAAAACAGAATCCAGTACATAAGAGCAGGGCAGTTTCATTCACATACAAGAAATCTTTCAATCCTTTTCTGTCATTAAGAAGCAAAAGAAATAGACACTTTTTCAGGATGGCCATGTGTGTATTCAAAGGCATTGCTTCACTACAATCTTTAAATCTGCTTCAAACACATCACATTGACCTTAAATATATACCACTTTCATTTATCAATTTAAATTTAACTTTAAAAGTGGCTTCGATTTTCATAAGTTCTGGATTTTGATTTTTGTAATTCTGTACCAAGAAGCTCACTTTTTTATTTGAAAATTAGAGTTGGCTTGTGTAGTTAGATTTCCCTATGTTATTGCAGCAGAGAAAAAATAAAATGCATTTCAGATAATATGCTGGGTGTTAATACAAATTCTTTCATCTTACAATGAACTGGACAAACTGCTGAAGACCGTGCCTGATAAGGATGTAAGATGACAGAGACAGAAAAGCCCCACCCAAGAGGCTTCAGGACCTCCTTGCAAAGAGCACAGAACTCACCTGCAGACAGCAAAAAGAGGCTCAGAACCCTCTTCTGCTGATGGCCTGTCACAACCAGCAAGAGAGCACATCTTGCAGCATTTCATTTTTCTTATTTACAAAGTGGAGCAATAAGATTTACCTCTGAGGACATCTGGGAGCATTAACTGTGCTTATTTCAGTCAAGTATTTCATTTAATATGCCTGCAACAGAACGGCTGTATTAAACAGAATAATGCCCTGACAAAGATGTCCACATTCTAATCCCTGAGCCTGCTAATACGGCTCCTCACTTGGCAAAGGAAAATTAAGGTTGGAGATGGAATTAAGGTGGCTAATTAAATGGGTCATCCAGACAAATCTAATGGAATCACAAGCACCATTAAGTGTGGAAGAAGGAAGTGAAAGAGGCAGTATCAGAGTGAGGCAGGGCCAGTCCTGATTGGTCATTGCAGACTTTGAAGATGGAAAAGGAACACAGGACAAGTAATGTGGGAAGCCTCTTAAAGCTGGAGAAGGCAAGAAAATAGTTCTCCTGTAGCCGGTGAAACCAATTTCAGACTTCTGATCTCCAGAACAATAAAGCAATAAATTTCATTTGTTTTACACCCTCAAGTTTATGGCAATTTATTATTGCAGCAATGAGAAACTAAGATACAGTGGCTTAGTAAAACAAAATTATATTTCCAAAATAAGACAGTACTTCTGGCTGGCATGGTGGCTCACACCTGTAATCCCAGCACTCTGGGAGGGCAAGGCTGGTAGATCATTTGAGTCCTGGGGTTCAAGACCAGCTTGGGCAATATGGTGAGACCCGTCTCTAAACAGATTAACAAGCAAACAAGACTAGAGAGGAACATAAACACAGAAACAAGACAGTTCTTCAAGATGTTAAGTATCAAGGAAAAGGTTACGTCTTGCCAGATCACATCAACATTTTCTGAACAAATAGGCATTTGATATAAATTTCGCTTAATAAAACTTTCAATAAATCAGCTAATAATGCTAAAAGCTCCCTTTTTTCAACTAATAATGTTAAAGGCTCCCTTTTTTGAGCACTTAAATGTGCCCAGTTTTTTTTACAGACCTGTTCGACAATTACAACAATCTCTTGAGTTGATTGCTGTTGCATTTATTTTGTAGATACAAACAGGTACAAATAAGTTTAGTTTGTCAAAACAAATACAATAAATAAATGACAGACCCAAGATTTAAACTATTCTCTCATCCAAAAGCCCATGTTATTCTGGGCTGTTATGTGTATGTGACTTTCAAGTAGAAATCAATTATTTAGGCAACAAGTGTGCCTATATGCCAGCCACCACGTTACCATAACTGTAATGATAAACTAAAGATACATGTGCTCTGTATTCACAAATGACTGAATAAGCAATATCATAACAAATGACCAATACAATTTTGAGGAAAGTACAGAGTTATGGAACCATAATGGGAGAATCTGACTCATTAAAATGACAGAATAATGGAAGGTGTTCTGAAGTCAAATCCAAGACGTGGAGGATGAGTGGGAGACAGTGAAGCAACATGGAATAGGAGGAAGTAATAGAATAACCGATCTCAAGGCCAAAAAAAGAAAAAAGTATGTGTCGAATGAAATTTGAGATACATGGAAGTTAGATGAGAAGGGTAAGAAGTGACAATAGATGAGGCTGCAGCGGTGGGAGGTAGGTATAAAGGCAGAAGCCTGTGCTCCCATCTTGTCCCAAGGCCAATGTAAGTGTAAGAAAGGAATGGCATAATCAGATTTGCACTTTGGGTAGATTCTTCTGGTTGGTGTGTGGGATGAATTAGCAAGGGAGTATACACTTCATTACACAGCTGCCACAGGTAGTATGACAAGGTAACGGCAATGAGAGTAGAAAGAAAGTATAACATTGGAGAAAAGCTTGGTAAGCAGAATTAACAGAACTGCATTAAGGGGAAAATTTTGTTTTAAAGGAAAAGAAGTTGCAATGAACCAGATTTCTGGTTTAGTAAATTTATACAGAGCAATGAGCAGGAGCCTTTTAGGGGAGGACACTAATTTCTTTTATATATATATATATATATATATATATATATATATATAT
>NW_022436988.1:12488113-12548750 GCF_009761245.1 Sapajus apella
TAGGTAAAGGGGGAAGCAGTGTGGATTCTTTAGTGTGTTCTGATAGCCATTGTCACTATGTACTTCTTTGAGTCTTTACGTCTCCTCCTGCTGCACTTTAAAGCATTTTCATAGTAAGTAGTTTGGCCTAATAAAACATTTTTATAGCAAAAAATAAAAAGCGTTTTAGGTTTTGGGGTACATGTGAAGAACATGCAAGATTGCTGCATAGGTACATACTGGCAATGTGCTTTGCTGTCTTCCTCCCCATCACCTACATCTGGCATTTCTCCCCATGTTATCAATCCCCAACTCCCCACCCCCCACTGACCCTCCCCTGGTTCCCATCCACAGACCCCAGTATGTGATGCTCCCCTCCCTGTGTCCATGTGTTCTCATTGTTCAACACCTGCCTATGAATGAGAACATGCAGTGTTTTTTTTTTTTTCTGTTCTTGTGTCAGTTTGCTGAGAATGATGGTTTCCAGGTTCATGCATGTTCCTACAAAGGACACAAACTCATCATTTTTTATGGCTGCATAGTATTCCATGGCATATATGTGCCACATTTTCTCTGTCCAGCCTATCATTGATGGGCATTTGGGTTCGTTCTAAGTCTTTGCTATTGCAAACAGTGCTGCAATGAACATTCACGTGCATGTGTCCTTATAATAGAACGATTTCTTTTGGGCAAGTGGAGATTAAGGGACCTAAAAAACTTTTAAAGAGACAAGTCCACTGGAAGTTAAGCCAAAACCACAGGCTTGATTTTAAAATAGTCTTATTAACTGAACATAGAGTGTGTTTTTTTTATTAGTATGTAGACAGTAATTACATCCATGGAAGGATGATAAAATCTAAGTGTTAAAGTGAGAACTAAATAGGTCCAAAGATAGAGCCCTGAAGACCAGTAACCTTTAATTAATGAGCTGAGGAAAGGGAACCTGCAAAAGAAATATGATTCAGAAGAGAGAAAAATAAGGGGCTTCTAGAAGGGAAGAAGACAGAGGAGGAAAAAGAATCATGGAATGGATATTTTCTAGAGTTTGAAACTCAAGGAGAAAGTTTGATTGTTTTCCATGATTATTGATGTCAAATGTCTACACTTACCAGTCCCTCTACCCAAGATGTTCTTTGTGCATCTGCATCTACCCTCCCCAGCCTTCCATAGAACTCGTTCATCTTTGAAGATGCACCTGAAAATTTCCACCCTCTGAAGTAAGGTGGGACCGCCTGCTACATGTTCAGTAGCACCCTGGTCTCTTCCTTCAAAGAACCATCAGAATCATGGTAGATTAGAAAGCAAATAAATACATATCTGGCTAATTCCTTGCTTCTTCTATTTTCAGGGCCCTTTCTGCCATATCTAGTATAGAGTAGAAACTCAATAAATGAAGTTTGTGTCTTTCATATATGAATAACCAGTAACTGCTCAATAAGCATTTGTTATGTTGAGGCAGTATAGAAATTAAGTGTATATACTTGAAAGCCGTATTGCCCATGTTCTAATCTCATCTGAGCCACTTCTTAACTATGTGATTTTTGAGTATTACTTAACCATATAATCCTGCAAACTAAGCAGAAAATCTCTTGGATTCTAAGTTGTTAATTTTCTCTGTAAGGTTTTGACTCTTTATAATTTCACTCTAAAATGAGTCTTTCATAAAATGACCCCTGTAGATGATGATCTCTGCCCTCTCTTCTCTCACTGAGTTTCAATGAGGATTACATGTGATAATGTACGTAAAAGTCTGAAAGTGTTTATAAGTTATTTAAACCAAAGCAAAACAATGCTCAATTACTGCAGCATTGATTAGCCCAACTGGCACCTGAAATGATCTTTGATCTATGTCTGGGTTTACTGTTGGTTTCGTTTTAATGATGGCTTCATACTCTGTTGTTTAAACAGTGATTCTCAGACTTGGAGTGGAGCAGATGGATTCAGTAATAGCTTAATTGTATGTATATAATAAGGCTCGGCAGTTTCAATAATATTCATCATGATAAAGCAGTAGAGAAAGACAAATCCCACTGGGTAGATGTAAAAGTCTAAAATAGTAACAACAATTAGCCAATTTTTCTGGACTTGGAGAGCCATGCTATGTCTCAAAAGCAGTGGAAAGAGGTCCTGGTTTCAGAAACATGTGACCTCTGTTTTGAATCAAAGTGTGATTACTTGGCATGATCTAAAGCTTTTTTGTCACACACAGCAACAACATACTCCTGGCACAAATACACGACGGGCCCGTTTTAGTGTAAGTATGCAATTTGAGTCACTTATCTTTTTAAAAGAGAGTTAAGTCACCCTATAGGCAACTGATATGGTTCAGATCTGTGTCCCAGCCAAATCTCATGTTGAAATGTAATCCCCAGTGTTGAAGGTAGGGACTGGTGGGAGGTGTTTGGACCATGGAGGTGGATTACTCGTGAATGGCTTAGCATCACCCCTTGGAGATGAGTGAGTTCATGTGAGATTCAGTGGTTTAAAAGTGCATGGCACTTCCCACCCCTACCCTCTTGTTCCTGCTTTTTCCATGTTATATGCCTGCTTATGCTCCAGTTCCTGCAATGAGTAAAAGCTCCCTGAGCACCCCTTACCAACAAGCCAAGCAGATGCTGGCACCATGCTTGTACAGCCTGCAGTGCCATGAGCCAATTAAACCTCTTTTGTTTATAAATTACTTAGCCTCAGGTATTTCTTTATAATAATGCACAGCTGGCTTAATAGAGAAACTAACACTATCTCCAATTTTGAAACTCCTGTGTGCAGCAGTATAACTATGTGAATTATTGACTGCAGGAAGAACTAAAACCTGTGACAAAAGAATAACTTTATGTTTGATGCCAGCTCACTTCGAAGTGGCATGTGATTGCCAGTCCTCCTGCCTGCCTCACTGATATGCACACAGACATGGAGGTTTTACTGTCAACCCTTATGCCTAAGAGAAAAAGAAGTTGTAGATAAATATTAACTTCAAGCACTCTACAAAGGAGTCAGCAAACTTTTCTTGCAAAGTGCTAGAAAGTGAGTATTTTAGGTTTTGCAGGCGTAGTCTCTGTCAAAACTATTCAACTCCATCGTTATAGTGCAAAACCACTCACAATATCTAAGTAAACAACTGCAGTTGTTTCTCAATAAAACTTTATTTACAAAAGCCGATAGGAGGTCAGATTTGACACACGGGCTATGATTTGTCAACCTCAATGCAACAGCGTTATGTTACCCTTTTGAATATTAACATGTAAAACATATTTATAAACTGTGGCATCCATAGGTATAGAATCCTTCAAGATATAACATTTACACGTAACCTTACTCTTTTCAAAGAAACCCAGGACCTGCCCAAATGTTAGCATCAAAATGATATCTCCTAGCTAACTGCTTTCACTCAGAAATGGTACTTCATCTAAATGCATACCCTGATGTTAAATTTAAAATTTGTCACAGTGGCATATTTAATCTGATTAACTTGTTTAAAACGTAAGTTAAGGAGACTTTTTTAATGTTGAATATTCAGTGGGATAAGTAATTCACTGTAGATAATCCACTAAGTAATCAAAAATCTCTATGTCTTTTTGCCTTCTCTTTTACTGTTTGCCTTCTAAATAGCAAGCTACTTGACAATTAGTTTAAAAGATATTAATGTGAAATATAATAAAGTTTCTAACAATTACATTAACATCTCACTACTCTGACAGTATGTGAATATCATTGCATTTTAGGCACCTGAAATGGAGAGAGGATTCACTGTCCACCTTCTTCTTTCATGACAAATCCTCTTCTTGTAATATTATTTAACTTTTATTACTGAAAGAAAATGACTTTATGATTTAGGCCATTGACTCTAAGTACTAGAAATTATCTATGAATATTCACCAGGATCTTCAGCTTCTTATACGAAGTATTATGGAGATTATTAATAGAAAGGTAAATGAAAAATAGACTTGCTTTTCTGCTAATATATATATATATACACACACATATATACATATATATATATATATATATATATATATATATATATTGTGTGTGTGGTGTTCTTGGCCATTTCTGTTGCTCTGTGTTGTGAGAAAACAACTGGAAAATTTTAATGGAAAAGGTATCCATAAGAATGGATGAGAAAAGGAGGTCAAACAGAAAATACGGAGCACTGAAAAGAGGTTTGTTCTATCTACTGCCGAGTGCCAAAGATTCTTAAATATGTTAATGGGATTGTTTTTACAATTATTCCAAATATGATAAAACCTTCAGTTTTCCATTTCAAGAGCTTTTTCTCTTTCAGGAAATTGAAGGCACTAATAATGGGAAGGTTAATTCTCTCCTCCAGTACACAGGTCAGGCATGACGGGACAGATGCAAGCTAGTCTTTTTTCATTATTGTTTTCAGGAAATCCAGCTCAGGGTCTTATTCTGCTTGAGCGCTAATCTGATACAGGTGAGTGTTGATGCGGGTTCTCTGACCTACCTTGCTGCAGAACAGCTGTAGCTTCAGCTTATCTGACCTTGATAAAGAACCTCAGTACCCTTAAAGATCTGACTGGTCTAAGCAGTCAGGACCACATAGTGCCTGCCTCATTCTCTGAGATCCCATATGTTATGTAATAAGATATGTTGATAGTTATTTCATATGTTGATAGATTTTTGACCTGTGTCAGAAATCCAACTCAAGGCTTAGGCTGGTTACATTTATGATAGATATACAAGTACCTTTACAAGACTTAAAAGAGGATCACACAAAACTATTTTTCTTTTTTTTTCCCTGGGCATTTTGTTTTTTATTTTTTTGAGATGGGAGTTCTGCTCTGTCGTCCAGGCTGGAGTACAATGGCATGATCTCAGCTCACTGCAACCTCCGCCTCCCAGGTTCAAGCAATTTTCCTGCTTCAGCCTCCTGAGTAGCTGGGACTACAGGCACCCACCACCACAGCTGGCTAATTTTGTACTTTTAGTAGAGATGAGGTTTTACCACATTGGCCAGGCTGGTCTTGAACTCCTGACCTCAGGTGATCCTCCCACCTCTGCCTCCCATAATGCTGGGATTACAGGCGTAAGCCACCGTGCCTGGCCACAAAACTAATTTTCAGGAAAACAAAAATCTGAAATTGGTAATTTCTTTGAAGTTTGCTTAAGGGGAATGGGCAGGGGAAAACAAAGGGAAGAATTTTATAAAGGAAGCCTCCACCTCCCCTCCCCATTCTTTTCCTTTGTAAATTATTTCCCAGTTAATGATGAGAACATGAACTTCCTGGAAGAAACAGAGACCTGAGTATGCTTCAGGGCACTAACCTTCTCTTGGCATATGTCACTAGGAATGCAAGTCACATTTCTCAGTTGAATATTTTTCAGCTGCACTGCAGCTGACTTCATACAATCTTTATGTTGTGAACCATCAGGTATCTACATCTGTTTCTTTTCCTGTTTCACATTAAACAGTGGCAGTAAAAATTGATGGAATCGGTTAAAATTTTAAACTATGATTGGTTGCTAAGTTAGCTGTGAGCCTGTGAAACCAAGCACTGGCAGTCATAGGCAGGTACCCAACCAGGAAATTATAGATGAGCAGGAAGAACAGAACTGCCAGGCAAGCTGATCTTGAAATTTAGGATTCAAAAAAATCAGAAAGTTTTCTGTCCATTTAATTCCACTGTTGGTGTTACATAAGTTTACCAAATACATAGATTTAATGTAATTTTATCCTGTTGTACTGTGTGATCAGTTAACTGTCAAAAACTCTTTACAAAACTGCCATGAAATAAGTGGGAGCTAAATGATGAGAACACATGGACACATAGAGGGGAACAACACACACTGAGTCTGTCGGAGGGTGGAGAGTGGGAGGAGGGAGAGGATCAGGGGAAAATAACTAATGGATGCTAGGCTTAATACCCAGGTGAGGAAATAATCTGTACAACAAATCCCCATAGACACGTTTACCTATGTAACTAATCTGCACATCCTGCACATATACCCCGAACTTAAACTAAAAATTTTTAAAAAAAGAAATTCTAATTCTCTTCACCCAACAGACCCATTTTCATTCAGCTTGGGAAATACTTTGATATGACCAGGTGTTTTTGCCTCTGACTGGGCAATTTGAGTCACGGTAAGAAAAGTGGAAGTCTCAGTTGGAAATTATAAGTGGAGAGAGAGGCAGATCATTCTCCAATGTTTCCGCAAGGTAGATTGTGTTACATTCTCATGTCCATGACTTGGACTCAATACAAAATGAGACGGAGAAAACTGCCAAGATACATCTTCTGTTCTCCTTTTCTAACAGGAAGTGTCACAGCATGGCCATTATTAAACACAAGTCACTTGTTTGTCTTCCTTTTTAGACCAACACCATCTATTATCCTACTAGACTCTTTTTTTAAAAAGACAGGCAGAGCAAGTGTTGGCATTGCCTGCACCTGACTCCAGTCTTGCTTCTGACTGCAGACAGGCATTATCCCCTAGCAGATGGAAGATTTGACTTATGTCAGATTCTTTATTAGCGTGTCTGTGGTGCATGCACAAAGACGTTTTTAAAAGCAGGATCATCATTGATGACACCACATAAGTCTGGCTGTTCTAATTTGGAAGAACGAGAACTACGACTGAACCACAATCAATAAATAAACAGGAACGGCTGTTTGCACAACTTCCTGATTACACTTGGGAGTGTTGTATCCACTGATCTGAACATTAGCATTGCTGTTTCACTTATGTGGATGGACAAATTTAAATGAATCAATACTTTCCATGGACTAGAACACCCCCTATATGTTTCTACTACAACTAACAGATACTCAGAAAAGCCTTAAGTTGGTTTTTATTTCTTTCCTATGATTGTTCATCATAATAATTCAGACTTTTGTGCCCACTCAAATAATTTTATGTGAGTCATTCTGAAATGGCTTACTGCTTTCATAAAAATAGGTAATGACTAGGCTCTGTATTTAATAGACCCAATTAATTTTAATGTAAACAGAAGGTAATTTATTATCTCTAAGGGATTAAATGCTTTGATTTTGAAGAGCAATAAATAAACAGATTTAAGGCTATGAGAAAAAAATAAGTTTCCTATAAAAATTAGTTAAAATCAGATTGTGTATAGATGATATTTAAACATATTTGTATCAAGAATTCTCAATCAACATTAAAATGTAAAGAAAAAAATTAAAGTTGATCCTCAACATCATTTTCTCCTTCTGCCTCAGGTGGCATGTGTGTGTTTCTCACCCAGAAACACACACACACACACACACACACACACACACACAAACTCATACACCCATACATACATGGCAACTCATATACATATATCGGTAGTCCTGTTACTCTTGCATAGCACTGAATGGGTTCCAGTCTACTAAATATTCACATTAGCAAGGTTCTGTGTAGAGTGAAGACCATGTAAAATAACTAAATAATAGACTCATTTGACCCCCTTGTCTCTATCACCTAATCATATTTATGTTTAAGTGACATGCAGCTATAGATGTCACATCACAAAGACTATCACTTCTTCTTTTCTATGGCACATATTCTAAAAATTATATCTGAGTGTTCCATGTTTGTAGTTGTTTTAGTTACTGCAATGGCTTTTGAAATGCAGTTATAACAGCCATTCTTTCTACTCTCAAATTTAGTCTTTGCGTTGCTAATAAAGTAGTCTTTATGCATGCAGGATTTGATCAGTGAGGTCCCCTGCTTTCAAATCCCTCTGGTTCCAAATTGCTTTCAAAATGAGGTACCACTTCCTAAAGCATAGACTCCAAGGCATTTTGCAAATTGATTCCACTGCGTCTATCCTGGCCCATGCTTAGCTATAAACTTTGCTAATTCTACTTCTTTGTGTCTCTTATAATCTCAAGAAAATAGTTTACAACAACTCAAGCAGGTCATGCAATATATGTTGAGTGCTTCCCATGAAAAATATGCACCCATGCAATATATTGGTTGAATATTTTCTGTATGCCTTGCTCTGTAGCAAACATGGGATAGATAAGAAAATATGGGAAAAGAGGCACATTATTTTTCTGAAGGCTGTTTTGATGTCCCCATGGTGTTTTGACCTGGGCTAAAACATGAATTACTGGATTTTTACCTTTTCATAATTTTTATCTTGACCTGTATAGAAATTATCTCACCACATTCCTGGGCTTCACGCCATTGCTCTCACCATCACCCCATCAAAGACAAAAGTGACAGCAAGGGATAGGGACAGGTTCATACATGCAGTGCCAAATGGAACATGGAGTTAGCACCATTTAGATTCATTTGGCACATGTTTCCCTTTCAGATAAAACCATTAGTTAATTGTTCCTCCTCCAAGAGTCCCTTGTCTCTAGAACCATGTGCATCTCAAGTTCGCTAGGTCATTCCTTACAGTTACATATTGTTGAATGAAGGATAGCTGGACTACAGTATGATTTATTTTTCTTGTGTCCAGAGTACAATTACTAAGATTTCAATACTACACATATAATTAATATCATTTAGGTCTTATTTGATAAACTTTGGTGACAGAATGAAATTTTGTAAATACTAACTCTTTTGAATTGGGCTTTTGAAAATATCTCCATCACTTTTAAATTTTAAAAGGGATATGTTTTCCAGTAAAAGTTCAAATAATTTAAAAAAACACAAATAACTGAAAATAATCTAAACTAGGAACAGGGTTAAGGACAGTGTTTTGTTTATATTACTTCATAATAAAAAGGGATTTTTTTCCACATTGATGTGGACGTTGTGATGAATCCTGCTTCATTAGGTTCAGGAGAGTCATGTATAATTGTAAGTGTGTATTACACATGGGACAAATTATCTTTTCCCCTTATTTTCTTGTTTATCCCATGCTTACTCTAGAAGAGGGCATACAGAAAATACTCAACCCATATATTGTATGGGTACATATTTGGCATGGGAAATATTATATAAGGAGATTGGCAATATGCTATGAGAAAATAATCACCCAACTACTATTTGTGGGTAAAGGAAGGGACTCAGAGCAAACGAAAGAAAAAAATAACCACTAAATTATAGCTTGAGATCTGGTCAGAAATTTACAAAAAAATTGAGAAGGAGGAAGGACATTCTATGCCAAGGTAACAAGCCTGCACAAAGACCTCAATAGAGAAAAGAGTCATCATTTTAATGGAAAAAGAATGATTTCGTGTAATTGAACATTGAGCTTTATCAAGGTCCAGATGGGATTTCTAGCGGACTCAATTTACATGTTCTGAGTTTCAATAGATTCAAACAAAAAGTATGACAGTGAATCTTACAAAAGTCAAGTTTATCAAAACAGCTTACATTATAAAATGTCACTTTGGTAGGCTGAAAATTGTCCCCAAAGTTATATCTCAATCCTAGGAACCTATGACTATGTTGCCTTACATAATAAAAGAGATTTTGCAGATGTGATTAAATGATGGATCTTGAGATTTTGAGATTATCCTGGATTAACGGGGTGGGCCCAGTATAATCACAAAAGTTCTTATAACTAGGGAGGCATGAAGGTCAGAGAGATGTGAAGTTGGCAGCAGAGATTGGACTGAAGTCCTTTGGTGATGGAGGAAGTGGCCACAGTTCAGTTAACATAGATAGCCACTATACACTAGATAAAGCAAAGAAATAGGTTCTCCCCTAAAATCTCTAGAAGAAACACAATTCTGCCAATATCTCGACTTTAGCCCAAAAGATCTACTTCAGACTTCTGATCTCCAAAACAATATGATAATAAATTTGAGTTATTCTAAGCCACAAAGTTCATGGTAATTTATTACAACAGCAAGAGGACACTAATACACTCACTGCATTGGATATTTGTTTTTCTGTTTCATTTTACCATTGTTTTTGCCATTGATATTTTTTCTTAGAGTAGTTAATTTAAGAGACTAGAAAGTACATAAAGAATGTACATGGTGCAATACTTGCTAACATTTCTCCTTGGGTTTTCACTTTTGTGAAACAAGGCACATCTACTAAAACATAACTTTGAGAAAAGGAGTTCAAGACCAGTGTGGGTAACATAGTGAAACCCCATCTTTAAAAAAGAAAATAAAAATTACCCGGGCATGGTGGCACGTACCTATAGTCCCAGAGGAGGCTGAGGCAGGAATGTTGCTTGAATCCATGAGTTCAAGGCTGTGGTGAGCTATGATCACACCACAACACTTCACTGCTCTCTAGCCTGTGCAACAGAACAAGATCCCCTCTCTAGAAACAAAACAAAACAAAATCTCCAAAGGGTTGTAGTCATGATCAGTGATTCAGATCTTTGAACAAAGTAAATGACGGGATAGAGAGCCCCAAGTCAATAGCTTTCACTAAGAAATTTATGATGGCTAGCACAATTGTAAAAAAAAAATATTGATATGAGGTAGACAGAAGCTATCAAAACAAAAGTAACTGAACCATACGCAGACTAGTAGCTACTTCCTAATTCCTCATACTGAAGTTTCTTTGGGTAGTGGAAGACAAGAGAGATACTTATTCATGGTCTTTCTTGAGATTAATGGCCTATAAATTTTAATCTTTGCTAGTTGCTGCTATATTTTTCAAGATGGCAGGGAGTCAATACTTTTAGAGGTAATAAATTGTTCAAATGTGCTACATGTTTTTAACAAATGGAGGGAAAAATAAAAATATCATCTGGATATCATCTTCACAACAAAAGCGCATTGACAGTTACTGAGTATAAGCTTACCAAAGTACCAGAATCTCGTAGGACCGTAGCTTATGACTATTTACTCAAACAATCCAGACTGTATTGCTTTAAGTGATCTTCAAGTACACTTGCTAGTGTGTAATTTACTCAGCCTAAATAGATTGGTTTGGGAAAATAATCAAAAATCTCTAGAATGGTAGGATACTTCCTTGAGAGTATACAAATGCAGGATTCTTTAAGCTGGTCCACATGCTTGAATTCTCTCAGCTATTGGGCTTAGCCATGAGCATTCCATAAAAGGCTGACGCCCTCTGTGTTCTGTAACTTCCTGGAACTTTTCTGTGGTGCCTTCCAAGCTCAAAATTCTTAACCCACCCTCTCACCCTTAGGTTGCAATGCAGTTTTTGTTTTAGCCAATTTTTTCTTTTTCTTTTTTGAGATGGCATCTCGCTGTCACCCAGGGTGGAGTGCAGTGGCATGATCTTGGCTCACTGAAACCTCTGCCTCCCAGATTCAAGCGATTCTCCTGCCTCAGCCCCTTGAATAGCTGGGATAATAGGCACCTGCCATCATGCCCAGCTAATTTTTGTATTTTTAGTAGAGACAGGGTCTCACCATGTTGGCTAGGCTGGTCTTAAACTCCTGACCTCAGGTGACCCATCCAACCTTGGTCTCCCAAAGTGCTGGGCCCACAGATGTGAGCCACTATGCCCGGTGATTTTGCCAATTATATGTTTTAGATGCCATGGTGGCATTTTACCCATTCCTACCTACCCTGCCTTTCATTTCACCTACACACTTGGGCCAAAAATGAATTTGCTCTTCGCTCTCTGCTTCTTCATCACAATTACCTAATAAAATGTACTCCATTCCCAGCTTTGGCTCTTGAAACACAAACCTGGGCCAAACCTTCAGCCTTCAGTGGTTCTAGGGAAGAGATCAGACCCCAGTTACATGACTCAAAAGTGAAGGATGTCTATTGGTGACATGGATGAAAGATCAGTGATTTTTCTCAAAACTCAGTATAACTTGATGGAAGTGATTTGGAAACTTTAGATATTCAGAAAGGAAAAGAAAGAGAGGTGAGGTAAGGATTCAAGAAGGCTAAACTGGATCTAAAGGCTAACCCCATTAAAGATGCCAGATTCTCCAATGTATGTGGGTGTGTCTGAAATAGGAACACGAAAGTCTGCGGTCTGGTACAGGTTGGTCTAAGAAGTCACATCTGGTTAGTGGGATATTAGAAATGTTATTTCAGTCTGTAAGTTACAGCTGAAGTCAAGGAGATGCAGCCTCTTACCTTCCAGCCACTGGGTAACTTTAGAAAGTATAAATATCACCCCAGTGGGGAGACTTGGTTGCTGTACAAAGGCAGAAACCTAGTAAGATTGCAAGTCACCATGTCAGACTACTACTTGGCATAAGCCATCATCCAGACCTGGTAGAGTTTTGCTTGAATAGGTGGAATCTGGATTTATCTTTCTCTAGTCATGATTCGTTTCATGATTTTGGAATAGAGATAAGAGAAAAGAGATTGGTAAGTAGGAAGAGGAGTGGGAGCAGGATCCAGGTTTAGAGTTTTGTGCCATTGAAGGTCAGAGGCAGAGAGAGTTGAGCGTGGTGGCAGCATGAAAGTAGCCGCTCAGAAATCTACATGGAGGCATGGGGAATGCGGTAGTGTATTAAGACTGGAGCTGAGTCCCAGGTTTCTTAGGACATGATATTGGACCACCTAGACCACAAGTGTGTAGGGGTAAAGTCCAAGGCATATGAACTGTATTAAACACTCAGCAGGTCTTTCCTGCACACTGAAGTTTTAGGACTTCTAGCTTACTGAAACGTGAGCAGAAAAGCGAGTACAAGGCAGGCAGTTAGCATAAGGCACAGGAATTTGGGAGGACAGATGATTGAAACTGGCACATTCTCTATACTCTGCATAGTAAATAGATTTTAAAATATATTCAGTTACATATTTATAATATGTTTTACTTTAGCTTATAATTCTGTGGGCGATATCTATGCCAGAGGAAGAATAAAGTGTTATGAAGCCTGGTGGGCATAAAGTCAGAAACCCTGGATTATAGTCCTAGTTTGCCATTTATTGGCTTTGTGGGGTTGGCAAACCACTTGGCAAATCTCAGAGATTGTTATAAGGACAAGTGAATTCATACACATGGGTAGATTACCAAAAATATGCACATGAAATAATAATGAGTATTTTATTTGTACTGTTAACATTTCTAACTAGTAATGCATTGTTTTAGACAATAAACTTAGTCCTATAGAAACGTATTTTACCAAAGTGTAAATGGTATTTATTGTTACTAAAAGGTAAAATAGGAAAAATTTCAGATAATAGAAAGCACTGCAAATTCTGCCTGCAAGTATTTTCCTGTCTCTGTATCTCTACAGAATTAATTCAACTGCTAGACAAGAAGATAATAAGAGACACTTTAGGGTGTTATGTGCTATATGTTTTAAAGCTTGACATAACATATTCTCCTTTCTCAGCAGCTCAGATAAGCAACCCCCATGACTTCTGAAGCATTATCCAAGAGCTGATGGGCTGGATGCCCAAGAGTCCCTCTAAATAATTGAGTACCTGTGGTCTAGCTCCAGAAAGCACAATTGTGTTCTCCAGAAAGGCATTTATTTGCCAAGTCTAGTTACACTCTGAAGAGTTATCCACTTCATTTAACAAGATTCCCTTTATGGAAAAAGAAAGAACATTCTACTCATTTATCAGGAGATATTGCACAAATACCCTTCCTGGCAGCTGTTGCAATTTGGTATTGCATGTGCTAATTCAGATTTTTAAAAAGTGATTTAACTCCCTAACTAACATTTCTAGGCAAGAACATTTTCAGTAAGACCTTCAACCCACCGCTGTCCACCCCTCACTGTCACACCCTCCAATAGATTGGCAATAGTTCCCCACTTGGCAACTTTCTAATTCTTTTCTGCTTACTTGAGGAAATGATAAAGAAAGAAAAGGAAGACAATCCAAAGTTTGTAGGATGGAGAACAGAGAATTCAGAAGCTGTTGTCAAGTATAGCACATCTTTGGATAAATTACTATAATGAAAACAGTAATATTAATAATAATACTATTTAGATTTTAGGTGCTTGTGTTACAGAAACTGTGCTGAATGATCTACAAACATAATTTCACTTACATATTCCAGTAATCTCATGAAGTAAAAATGAGATAGAAGCCAACACAGAAAGGTATAGTAACTTGCCTAAGGTTCCACAGCAGTCAATCACAATTAGAATATCAACTCAGACAGTCTGAGTCCAGAGTAAGTATTTAGCTATTTCATACAGTTCTTATACTAATTACTTGGAATTACCTAGACTTTCTCCAAAAGCTAATGTTACTTGTCCCTATTCCTACAATTTGGCTACCGGGCAGCTGGTTCTCAAGGAGATGATTAGTCTGCTTAATCCAATAATTAAGTTGTGGGTTTTTCTGGCTAAGTAATGTTCTCTGATATGTACTATTTTTGAAAGTGATTCCAGTAGCTATAATCTTCCTGGCCTAGACTGGTGAGAGACACACAAAGAAAAATATTCAGTTATAGGTGGAAAACCTGATTAACCACCAAGACAATATCATTTTAATTATATTTGCCTAAGGAATACATAACAAATATGAAACAGACTGATGAAATTGCAAGAAGTTCTTTGATTGCTGGGGATATAATTAACACATCTCATCTAGAATGGGAGGGAAAAGCACTTTGAGTCTTAGTTAATTAAAGGATAGAGGTAACCTTGGTCATGGAGTTGAAAGGAACTTGTCACTTACTCTACCTTTAGGCCACTGGTATTTGGAAACGTCATTCTGCTAGTGGTTGAAGACAATTTTCTCCAGTCATGGTGTTAATAGTAGCAAGACTTGAATTATCAAGGACTTTCATCATTGCAGAAATTGTGCTAATACGTTACTTGCATTACCTTGTTTTAAACTTATAATGTCTGTTGAGTCCATTTTACAGATTAGGAAATGAAGGCAGAAGTATTAAGTGACTTGTCTAACTTCACATTCCTAGTAAGTGGCCAAGCCAGGTTTCAGTTCCAGGACTTCTGCTAGCTATGTGTCTGTATTACCTAATGAGTAGGTCCCAATGCCTCCAGTCATATTACAGGGTAGAGTCAAGGGATATAGGATTTGGTTTCAAATCTGCCACCCACTAGTCAGGAAATACCATACAAGTTACCTACCACCCACTTTCAGATGCAGGCAACACCTGCCCTACTTCTCCCACAGTTTGCTTCCATTGCATAACAGAGTTTTCTTACATGAAGGATTTGATAACTGATAATAATGATAGTTAGATTCTCAAAAATATTTTCAACTTAAACCAAATTAAATTTAATCTTTTAGTCTTCTTCAACATGATTAGACTTGAATTGCATATTATGGAAAAGGCTACCATTTTGGTAAATAAAGATATGTCGGAAAGAACCTCCCAGAGAATGGGAATTATGTGAGCAAAAGCTGTCACCACTCTATGCCTGGTTGCTTCATGTGTAAAATGTGAATTCAAATGTGACACCTCAGAGGATTACTGAGACAATTCAGGCAAGCAAATTTTAGAATGAGGCAATAAAAATTGATAGGGAAGAGGAAAGAATGACAGCAAAGACGGATCAGTGAGTGTTCAGAAGATGGGTCAGTGAGTGTTCAGGTGTATATGTGTTGTTAGACTCAGAGTGCTCCGAAGAAATCTTGAAAAAGCCACTCTTCCAAAATACCAAATAAGAATAAAGTTTAATGTAGGCATTTGATAATTGACATGTGATGCAGTTTGAATTTAACCTGCAGGTAAAGTGAAACACTGAAGATTTTTTCACATGAGGGTTGTGTCCTATGCCACTGCCTGTTTTGTGGTAGTGCTGTCTAGGACAAAGTAGGAGAGAGAAAGAGGAAAGCCAGGTAGACCAATAATTGAACTTCTGCACTACTTAAGGTATGAAGGCATAAGCTAGAGAAATGGCCATGAAATAGATTGGACAGATGTAAGGGAGAATATGAGGGCCCTATGTAGATTCTGGACACTGGGCAATTATCCTAACAGAGAGAAATAAAGGAATAAAGAAGAGTTAAGAATTTTGAGCCTGAGTATATGGGAAAAAGACATGAAATGAGAAAATTCAAAGTAGAAATTTCTGAGGAAGAAAAATGATGGTGGAAATCTTTTGTGGAGATGGCAAATGGGCAGTGGAAGATGGGGAATCAAAACAGCTTGAATCTCAGGGAAAACTATGTGAAGCCATCTGGGTATTGGTATGTTTAACAGCAAAGCCATGAGAACAGCTGAGTTTCCAAGTCTGCCAAAGAATGACTGGGCAAAGTTTGCAGCTCAGTGTATCTCTGTTTTTGAAGGACTGGAGAAGGAACAATTCACGGAAGTTAAAAAAAAATGCACATATATGTGTATGTATGAGTAAATATATATAGTCATGTATTTATACACACACACACACACACACACACACACACAAATACATATGACAATTCCAAAATGAAAGTTTAGGAGGAAAACATGAACAAGAATCAACTAAACTCTCGTACTTTTACTACCTTTGTTAATACCCTTGTGTTTTTCTTAATATCTGAACAGGGGCCAATTTCTATAGGTAGACAAATTTTTAGAAATGTCTTCTATGCCCAAATGCATTTGTTTTTCCCAATGAATAATTTTCCTTTATTCCTATTTTGGCATTGCTCATTACATAATTCCCCTCATCATCATCTCATTTTGCTTCCAGAAACATATTCTCAAGTGCTTGTCTACGTAATAAAAACTGTCTATGGATGCTGCCCAACTCTTGATTATGTGCAGAATTGCTGAGCCGAAATGCTGCTACTGCCTCTAATATCTCTAATGCATCTTGGAATCATACCAGCATTAACCATTTATAAAATACCAACTGCTGCTTAATATGTAGAAATGTGATTGCATTTCACTTCTTGCCAAAACAACAGGCCGTTCTGAGATCATTTGTTCTTTTTTTGGTTTCTGGGAGAATATAATACTGAGATCCATGATCAGTTGTCAAGTGCAGGCTAGCGGTAGTTGTTTTTTCCTAAATGGTTTTATAATATTGAAGATTTGCCTCAGTCAGAATGTTCTACAGAGGCTATGTCTGATATGTGAAACCATGTATTTTATATGGTGACCTTTCACCCCATTTCACTTCTCAGTGTTTATGTAAAGTTTAGTAATATAGTACTTAATGAGGAAATTTAAATGCAAATGGTGGATCTATTTTGCACTTGGAAAATGCAAAATGAGATTAGAACAATAGGTTCAAGCCCCTTCTCCTCTTTTTTTTTTTTAATATTTAAGCTAGAATCAAAGGTAGAGAGTATCATGGTAAAGCATGGTTTACCACTGATCACAGAGTGATAAATACTATTTCTCAATTCAGCATGCTATGAGCACTTAGAGAGTCATAGATAAGGTCAACTGAATATTTAGTCTTCCTTACTAGCTTTGAGCTTAATAATCCCAGTCTATTATTTTCTTTGATTGCTGTAATAATCATTTGCAACACAGAACAGTATTTCAGAACATTGTATTTATTAGGTCTTCAATAGAAGATTACTCTGAACTCAAGATTGTCAATTAGGTTTTGTAATCTAAAGAATCATTATAAATATTGAGCAAGCAAACAAAAATGAAACAATATCCCATTAGAAAAAAGGAAGAACAATTGATTTTGTTTATATTCATTCTATAGCAAAAGTCTGGAAGTGTAACCTTGCCAATTGATTGGTTCCATAACAGCTATTTTTAGTCAATCAATACACAGACAAATTTAGCATTTATGGAGTTGAACATGGTACTAGTTTTTGGTGATAAAACCTAACTCTAGAATACCTGGCATTCTATGTGGGTTAGAAGAAATAAAGGAAGGCTTCCTTGTAGAAGAATTTGGATGGGTTTTCAACAGACAATTGAAAGCTTTTCTGGAGAAAAATGGGAAGAAGAAATACAATTCTAACAAAAGGAAACAATTTGTATAAAGGCTTGGAAATTGCTTTTTGTTAAAGGTATTTGTTTCATATACAAAGATTCAGAGAATAGAAATAGGGAGAATTATGAGGGAATGTCAGAAGAAAATATTAAGGAGGTTCTGATATTTTAGTGCATCACTCAAGATGAGATAAAGTAATTGCCCTACTCATAAAATTATGATGTAAGCATGAAGGACATTTGAATATGGTTCCTGGAGAAATGTCTGGCATGCGGAGAACACTTTATCTCCATGATTTTAATAAATGTTGTTAGGATAAATATTACTTCTAAGCCAATAAACTTAACCTTGAAGTTGAGCTTCAAGATCATGACACCTGTTACTTAAATCAGTCCAAGCATAGTTAAGTTCATGGCATTTGCCGAAGGAACAGCCTGTATCTAAAGGAATCTCATAGATTAGTCCTCCAATATAAAGTAAACCCTTTGTAGATCTGTCTGAGATGTAAAATTTTAAACCTGAAGAATCTCTTGAACCACTGATTCAGGAATCTGCCTGTGTGCCTCCTCAAACAAACATTTTGCTCTCAGAGCTCTCAGGTAGGTCAGGTTAGGGCCATAGAAGACCTATGACAAACCCCCTTGTCCTTCCCTGCCATCCAGAATGTTGACAGAGAGCCACCACTGCACACTGAAAAACATATGTAATTCAGGCATGACCATGTGTAGTTAAAATTCTAAAAGGGCTTTATAAAACTACCCGAATAGGCAGAATAATGACTCATCCAAAACGCCCAAACCCTAATAGGGCAAAAAGAGACTCCTTCATTGTGACTATGGTAACAAGTCTTGAGATGAGGAGATTACTCTGGATTACTCTGGTGGGCCCAACTTAATCAAATGAGTTCTTAAAACTGGAAGAAGGGCCCAGCAAGATTACAGGCTTCATGTGTAAAGTGTGAATTCAAACGATTACAGGCTCACACCTGTAATCCCGGCACTTTGGGAGGTCGAGGTGGGCAGGTCGCAAGGTCAAGAGATCAAGACCATCCTGACTAACACAGTGAAACCCCATCTCTACTAAAAATACAAAAAATTAGCTGGGTGTGATGTCCGTGCCTCTAGTCCCAGCTACTCGAAAGGCTGAGGCAGGAGAATTGCTTGAACCAGGGAGGTAGAGTTTGCAGTGATCTGAGATCTTGCCACTGCACTCCAGCCTGGGTGACAGAGCGAGACTCCATCTCAAAGAAAACAAACAAACAGACAACAACAACAAAAACAAAAAAATGGAAGAGGAAGGCAGAAGGATGAGGCTAAAGATGGTAGCATAAGAAGGACTGGAAGTGCCCTCGGTGTTCTGAGATGCAGAGACCACGTGCAAAGACCCAAGAGAGCCCCATGGGAGAAAAGGGTGGCCTCAAGTCAACAGCTGGTAAGGAAATGGGGACTCCAGTCCTGTAACTGCATAGAAATGAATTCTGCCAACATCTGAATAAAGAATAAAGGGGATCCAGCCAATAGAAAGGAAATCAGCCCTGTAACACCTTGGTCTTCACCAAGTGAAGCCGTGTCAGACTTTGAGCCACAGAACTGCAAGATAATATATTTACATTGTTTTAAGCCACTACGTTTTTGTAATTTGTTATGACAGCCTGGAATCCTTATATACCACCAAAATGTGTGGCAAAAGTAATTATTCTATCGACATTTAAGAAAGGGAAGGGAAGGAAACCATTTTTAGGAAGGGTTCTACTGAAGTGAAATTTGAGCTAGCTTTGAGGGACTACAGAATGTGGGCAGGGTTTAGGAGGAAATAGTCATTCCTTCCCAAGCAAAGTTCACAAAGTATCTGAGGAGAGGCCTCTGACTAAAGCAGAAGGCTTGTGTGGGGAAGGAGTTGGAATGAAGTCTGGATTAGAAATGTGTTCTGGAGGGCTTTGCATACAACATGAGAAATTTGAGCTATGAGAGGAAATTCTTATTTCAGCCCACCCTTATAGAGAAGCTATTGGAGTTTATCTGCTTGCTGCCCAGCATGTGCTGACATCATTGCATCTTGCTGCCCTCCCACACACCTCTTCAGCAACATCAATGACAACAACCAACAGAAAAAAGAGTTCACATTTACTGAGTGATTACTCAATACCATGCACTATACTAGGAACTGTATTCATATTATGTACTAAATCCTCAAAACAAATCCTGTTTTTAAATGAATTAGTTGAGGCTTAGAGAGATTCAGTTAACTCGCATTAGGACACAGAACTAACCGGGGCAAATCTAGTGTTCAAATCTAGAGCCCAGAGTCTCAGCTGTTTTAGGTAATGCCATCTATGACCATCAGATTTGCATTTCATTTTTCTTGCCTGGGACGATTTTATTCACACGTGTCTTATTAGGCAACTCTAGATACAATAAAGATTATGCGTGCTGACATATGTATAATCAACTGTTTTTAAAATGAAACTGAAAAATAGATCCAGTCATTCAGTTCAGAGAGAGGCCTGTAATGACCACAGCATGATTCATCCAAAAATTGTTGATACACTATGGCCCAAAACTCCAGCTGGCTGCAAAAATGATTCAAGGATCAAATATAAACCTAAGCAAATTTGCATCTGAGTCTAAAAAAACACCTAGTGTTTATGCAACTATAGAGACTACTATGCCCACAGTTTTATCTGTGGTGAAATTCAGCTGGGACCCCAGCATATAATAGGTTAAGAGAAATGCTTTTGTTTTATTCCGTTGAAATGTCTTCCTTTGCTCTCATCATTCCTTATAGATTGTCATGACTGGAGGTAAACTGGACATCTGAAAAGGACCTAATCAACACTGTGCACAAGTGAAAGAATAAATGAATAAAAGGATGAATAAGTGAATACTGATGCTGAGGGCTGAGATGTGGCATCTCCATCCTGGCAGAAGCTCTGAAAGAAACAGTCATCACTTCCTGTCCTACTGCACGCAACGTGTTAGGCAGTGCCTTGCTGAAATCCAGGATATAAAGTTAAACTTTCTGAGTTAAAAGTCTGAACTTTTGAGTGAGATGTAATTAAGCACAAATTAGTTTGTAGACTCCTAAATGTCAGTGCATCTAAACAAAGTGCATCTATTGAAAGCAAAAAATGATGACACATTTTTAGAGAGTTAAAAGGCAATAAACTGATCATTGAAATTGAATTAATTTTTAATGGCAAAAATTAATTTGTGTAAAGTAGAAAGAATGTGGCTGTTTTATTGATGATGCATAAATATTATCATAAGTCATTACTCATTCACTTGAAAGCCAACATTCTTCCAGGAGAATACATTCTGTTGTTTTTGTTTGATTGATTTGATTTTAAAATTGCATTTGATTAGGTATTGTAAGTAAATATAAGAAATGTCAAAAGGTTAATCCTCTCACCCTCATCCATTACTACTTTATTTTTTCCTCTAGAGGCCATTATACTGTCTTTTGTATCCTTTCAGATAGCTGTATATCTATACTGTACCTATCAATGTACGTATCTAAAACCTAACCATACACATGGGGTGTGTGTTACTATAAAAAGTCAGCAAGAGATGATGGGTATAAACCTGCTTTTCCAGAGCTAATTAGAAGGATAGCATTTAATAATTTACTTAAAAAAAGATTTTTATGTGGCTATGAATGACAATAAATACAGCGAATGGAGTATGCATTATTGCCATTGCTTAGCCTTGTACTGGGAAAATAGATTGTATGGTTGTTAAAATCATGGACTCAAAAACCAGACTCCAGCAACGAGCTGTGTCACCACTCTATGCCTTGGTTGCTTCATGTATAAAATGCAAATCCAAACAGTGACACCCCAGAGGATTACTGAGACAATTCAGGCATCAAATTTTAGTGTGAGGCAACAAAAATTAATAGGGAAGAGGAAAGAAAGACATCAAAGATGGGTCAGTGAGTGTTCCGGTGTGTGCATGTGTCTTTAAACTCAGAGTGCTTTGAAAAAATCTTTATAATTACATTACTTGTTTGCTTTCAGAAAATGAGATTATTCATTTTCAGTTTCGGGAAACATAGCATTAGAAAGCTCATTTACACATTTGGAATTTGTCGTCATTGCAAGGATAATGGAACCAACCTATGTGCCCATCGACCAATGAGTAGATATAGAAAATGTGGAATAGATACACCATGGAATATTACTCAGCCCTAAAAAGGAATGAAATAATGTCTTTTCAGCAACTTGACTGCAACTGGAGGCCATTATTCTAAATGAAATAACTCAGAATACCATTATGTTCTCACTTATAAGTGAGGGCCAAGCTATGAGGATGCAAAAGCATCCAGAGTGAGATAATGGACTCTAAGGACTCATGGAAGGGGGTGAAGAATATAAGACAACATATTGGGTACAGCATATGCTGCTCTGGTAAGGGGTGCACTAAAAATCTCAGAACTCATCCAGGTAACCAAAAACCACCTGCACCCCCAAAACTACTGAAATAACAAATTTGGAATTTGAGATTTAAAACTTGATTCACATACGTCTTATTTGTTTCTCCAGCAATGTATTGAAGTAATGAATAAAATTATGTTAGAGTTTTCAAACCTTGAAGGCTTAGACTCTTAAGTGATAGGTCAACAAACTATTGCTTTCCTATGGTTCTAGCTTTTGCACTCATTTACTGCTCCAGGGCATTATGACTCCTCTTTCTTTAGGATCCCATTGTGCTACTTTGACCTTTCTTTACCTGCTTTCTCACATTTGACAATATAATAGAGTATAATAGAATAGAAAAATATATTAAAAAAAAAAACCAGGCTTCTCATTCTCAGCCACCACTCGTCAATATGAAAATCTTTTTAAAGGCAAGAAAAATATACTTTCAACAGGAATGAGTGGACATCAAAGCACACGTCTCTACCCTATCGATTGTCATCGCTATCACCGGCTATGCTCCCACCTCTTTCATATTACCAAATGTAGTGCTGACAGAGAGGAGGGAGAAACTTAACCTTCTGGCAGACAGTAGATAGATGCGAAAATAGAACCAAGCAAATATATCCAGTTCCCCACAACCTCTCCTCGAAGGACCTCGCTAAAGTGATACCGCCTTGGCTCCCATGACAACCCCCTGACAAAGATAAATAGGTGTCAAATATGCCTTTGCTCCTAAGGCCTCTGGGAGTTGGTACCAAACACAAATGGGAAATTCAGGCTGAGTTAATCTCCTGATACTCCACTTAACAAAAAAGCCACAAAATGTGGGCTTGCCAACCTCAGCAGCCGCTAGTGGTGCTTCTGCAGGGCTGTCAGCACTCTCTAAAAAAGTAGGTTGATAAAATTAAGCAAGCAGTTTCTGTTGGCATTTTCACACCCTGTGAAACACATGTTTATAATGCAAACATGACTTCAGAGTTGTAGGATCTTTTTGGGATTTATGCTGATTAAAAGATTTCTCATCTCAGGATTATGATCTCAAAATGTAAAACTTGGTTGAGCCTACAGCAAGCAAGCTAGGGCTTTCCTTTGAAGAGAAGTTTAGACAAATATCTAGCAAATTTGAGCCAGGCAACTAGTTAATCCTGCTACAAAAAGCAGTCCTTTCCTTTGCCCTTCAAACACTCGCACATAAATTTCTAGTCCCTGATTTAACATAGTGTCAACAGTCAAATTCTGTTTAATAGGAGTATCGTCTGCTGCGGAGAGAAAAAGCTTGAAGTGAAAGTTATTTTGGGGCTCACTTTTGCTTTTACATAGTCTGATGATACCAAATAAAAACAAAATTATCGTACCCAAGGCAAATTCCACCAAATTCATGTATTAGTTACATTCAGTGTCCTGCAGCAATTAAGAGTTAAGCTTTAAAATCTGATGGCCTTTATCTGTTGGACTTATTTTTATCTGCATTAAAATGGGGATGATAATACTACTATATGCTCCATTGAGTATATATGAAGGTTAAAGGAAATCATACCTACAAAGCAAAGCTCACAGCACAAGATGAGACACATATTGCATAGTCCATATATAATAATAAAACATATGCTAATGAATGTAGAATAAAGCAGTCAGTAGGACTCAAGACTTGTAGCATATATTTACTGTATGTATTCTGTATTCTATATGGTAAAATTACTCTGCTAGGAAGCAGAAACTCTAAGGAAAGGAGAGCAAGTGATTATAAAGAAGAGCAGGACGATTACAGGTTCTGCAGAAGAACCCAGAGAGATTGTTTAGGTTCAATATTACCTGTTCTCCATGTGTCTGAATGTCAGTGCTTTTCTCTCCAGACAGGAAAAGAGCTGAGAAAATGGTTATATTCATGTTAAAAAGAGCTTAGGGCAGAAAGATCTTATAACCTCTGCAACTCACAGTTCTTTGTTTTGGAGCTGAGATTCATTTGGCCTCTTTTCTTGCTGTTTTAGGTACTAATCCAAAGTCTCAAAATGATACTCTGTCTCCTCGCTCTGTCCTCTGATAGCAAAATGTCACGTAAAGGGAATAGACATGGGCCAGAAACCTTGGGGTTGAGTCTAGCTATGCAGCTTATTAGCCCATGACAGAACCCTCTGATCCACAGCTTCCTCACTGAGCGTGGAGGTTTAGCTGACTTGTGGCTGTTCACATGCAGGCACTTGGCTATCTAAGTACAAAGATAAAATGTTTTTGCTGTATTTTATTATTTTTTCTTTCCTGGAAAGTTGTTTTATATTTACAAATATAATAGTACATAGTTGGAAAATGACTGATAAACTAACCTGAAAATGTGTAGGCTATAATCTCAGGCTGCTGTGGGTTTTTATTTTCTTAGAGAATTATGGAGGGCCAGGCTCTGTTTTTTGTTGTTGTTTGTTTATTTTTGTTTTTTAAACTTTTACATAATTTGTTCAGAAAAGAAGCACAGTGTGAAAATGCCTTAGTCTTGGACAAAGCTCTCCTACTTTCATATAAAAAAGGAAATATTAAAATGTGACCATTGTGATTACTGAGAGAGTTTAGCTGTGTCCTCTGTTGAAAACACTCCTGTTAAAAGCAGTCTTTTCAGTCCATTGTCATAGGTTCTTAGGAAGTCATACAAGGGGAATGACTCTTGAAGGTCATTTTTCTTAACCATACCTTCTCTGTTCACCTTCTATCTAGCTCCCCTGTCTTGCTTTCACTTTAAACTTTACATGACTGAAATTGAATGAATAAACCTACTCTGAAAGCCAATTTCCCAGTCCCCAGTGGGCTCTATTTGAACTTTATTACTTTTAAAGTATACCTCATGCTTCCAGTAATATGAAAAGTAAATGACCTCAGAGTGGCAGCCTCTGAGTTTAAAAGATTACGACTCCAGAGCAGAAACTCTCTTGTAATGCCCCTCAACTGAAAAGGCTGCAAAGCTTCATTGAATTTATGTTGAAGAGTTTTTATTCTCCAGTTTAAAAAAAAAAAAAAAAAAAAAAAAAACAGAAGAAAGAAAGAAATGAGGATGTTTATATCTTTGCTGAAATCCTAAAATGACCCAGGTAGAAAATGTTCCATTCCAAGTCTCTGTTCCTGTTGTGTCATTTCAGGTAGGATAAATGAACAGGATCTGATCACAGTCTTGTAAAAGTGAAATAACTCTTGAGTGATGTCAAGCAGCATAAACATCCCACCTTCTATCTGGATCGCAAGTCTCCAGGGGTCCCCTGGAGCACTTCCCATGGATCATCATTCTTCCTTTCCAATTCCTAAGGTTGCTTTGCAATGAGGCTGATACCTGGAGCTCAGGCATTTGTGGCACTTGGCCTCCAAAGCATTCTGGGCTGGGCTGGGGCTGGAGAAGGTGATTCACAGCCAAAGCACAGCTCTGTTGCCAGACGTCTGGTATTGACAGCTGCTGCCTGGGTTTGCCTAGTAAGGCTGCTGTCTCATTTCAACAGTAAAAACATTAGGGAGGAAGAAAGGTTAAAGTTCCTAAACCTGCTTTCATAAACCATCATCTCTGACTGCCTACCCTTCAGTCCTGCAGAGTTTCTAACTGTGGATTCCGATGCCTTTCACTAACCCCATTCATGTTCTAAACAAATAAATGGAGGCTTGGTTTAGAAATAGCAGGTTGTGAAGAAGTGAACTGATCGAACTGAATTGAAGTGAGGATAAGGCCTAACGTCTGTGGGCAGAGAGTAGGGTCTTTATGAAAAATGCCCATTTCTGCAATCAGTTACCTAAAGAACAGTCCAAGTATCTGTCAGTCTTAAATTGTAAGGGTATCTCTAGGAGGTCAGAGGAAGCATCTGTGTCTCTCTTAGTTGGGCTAAGGAGCACCGAGGCATCTAAGACTGTGCCCTGGATGTTACATACTAAATACAGGATTTGGCACACAGAACAGTGGTTCTTTTTGGGGTCATAAGTTTCAACTATGGGGCCTCTACCTAGAAAAAAAAAAGCATGTAAGTATAAGCATATCTATTTTGCAAATAATTTCAGGTATTTGCAGGATCTTTGAGACCCATTCCTTAGACCCCAAAGTAAGAAAGATGTGATGAGATGCTGGAACCTGGTGAAGGGGAAACCGAAAGTTTCCATTTGGATGTAATGATCCTGCAACTCACACAGGAAGCAACATGGAAGCCAGATTTTCTTGTTCCATGGTGCTTTCCCTATAGAAAAGATTTTCGGTGAAAGAAAATAAATTCAGAGAAAAGGCCTTTGTTATGTTTCAGATTCAATTTAGTTGACGTGGCAAAATCAAGGGAAATATTCTTGGTAAAAAGGAAGCCCTCTCCCCTTCCCTTCCCTCCATCCTTGGGCCAGTACATTATAGGGCTGTAATGCAGAGAATTTTAGAGACAGGTTTGTCCCTAATACCTGATACTAAACTCTGATTTCTTTGCTAATCTTGGGATAGCTGAGCTATAGTATACAGGCTTATTTTTCACTTTTGGGGGTTCTATTTTTTTTGTTGTTGTTGTTCTAAAAATTTCCTGCTCTATGTCTCCTGATTGCCTATACACTTGATTTCCAAACTCCTCATGATACAGTTTAAATAGCAGGTATCTCTACTGTCTTATCTCTAAACACTCAGCATCTCAAACATGCCCTCCAGTCAAAGGTCAAATTCCTTTATTCACTCATGTACCAGAAAACATTGAAATTTCAGATGCGTGTCTGGGGGATGGGGGGGGGTGGTGTGTTGCAGTTTCATTCATCCAGTTCCCAGGGCTTTACCTCAACCCTTGTTTCTCCTAAACTGATTCTTTTCAAAAAGCTGGATTCTAACTCTTCTACAAAGCCTTCCAGGACAACTTTTCTCCCACCGTAATATGATCCCTCTTACCTCAAAACCTAATAATATGAATCTCCCATATAGTACACATCCTTTTCATGATTGCCTTAAACTATAATTCAAAACTTTACTTTTGTTTGTTTGTTTGTTTCCCCAACTATGTTTCAGGTCTCTTTAAGGAAGGACTATGTAGTAAATATTCTTATTATGCAGTGTCTCACAAAGTATCTGAACTTTTTAATGTACAAAAATGTGTGCAGATTGTTTCACTGCTTTGCAGAAAAAATATTTATTTCCTAACTCTTAGTAAATGTTCTATAGTAGCATTTAACACCTAGACTCCCTGATAAAATAACACGTAGAACATAAAAACATTAATGCCACTTTCTGGTAATTGACACCAAAGGCAAATGCATTTTGTTTCAAGATGCTCTAAAATTTGTTGTTACTAACAGTTATTTCAATACAAAACTTTAGCTTTTAAAACACAGGTCATGCACCAAATTTGAATTTGAAATTATAAAAAATAATAATCTTATTACATCTATCTTTCACAAATTATTGTTGTCCATCTTCTATGCACCAGTGTTCAATAGTTACCTTAATTTGTATTGTATTCTTCTAGCAAATTCTCTATGCTATTAATGAATACTTCCAATTCTCTTTCACTTCCCATAAATGATTCATATTCCCTCACTTTCAATAAATCTTTGGTTCTTTACTGAGAAAATGCAAATCATGTTAGTTATCTGTTGCTGTATAACAATCACCCTAGCTTAGTGACTTAAAACGATAAACATTTAATGTGTTCATGACTATAGGCTGGTTTGCCAGGACTCAGTGGAAATGCCTATCTCTTCTCCATGTGCAGGCAGCTGGGCTTGGTCAGGTGGATGCAATCTAGGCTGGAGGATCCAAAATGGCTTCCCTCATGATCTTGTTCCTCTGCTCGGGTAGCTGGAATTTTGAAGCCATTCACTTCTCGTGGTCTATCATTTTCTGTGGTCCTCCTACCCCTTGTGGACTTTCACCCTTCAGAATGTCACACTCTCCATCTGTTCTCTTTAGCAGGGTAGCCAAAGTTATTTACATGGTTGATCAAGACTCAAAAAAGAAGTAGAGTCTGCCAAAAGTCTTATGGCCTAGATATATAAATACAGGAATAAACATATGTAGGAATTTAATGTATGCTGAATTCTGTGATCTGAATTATTGGGTAAACTGACATACTTTAGTAAATTATGTTGAAGCTAATCATTAGGAAGAAGAAATCTAGCTGCATCAAAGAATATAATGTAATAATTTAAAACTTAATAAACCATAAAAATACTTTTTAAATCACAATGTGAAGGAGAGTTTAAACAAAAATTTTACAAAATATGTAAATGAGAACTCCATAGCTAGTTTGACAGAACTTATCATATTCAACCTGTAAAATGGATACCAAAACCTGGTGCTCTGCCTCCACTTGGGATGGCAAAATCTATAAGAAAATGTTGCTTACACCCTAAGAAGGAGAAAAACAAAGGCCAGATAATTTATAAAATCATAACCTTTTTTGAGCTCATTAGAGACAGAAAGTTGCACAGCAATCAGGTGAATTGAATTCCAAAGTGGAGCAGCTAACAGCCCCTCTGAGGAGAGATGGAGCAAAAGAACAGTTTCACCTTAAGCTCAGTATAACAGGGAGAATGAGCTCTCATAACAGTAAGTAAGAAGTAAACAGTCAGATCTTCAGTGAGTTCCTAAAAACCAAAAGGATAGTTAGAATAGCTAGGAACCTCAGGCTTGCAGGAAGTCCACACTCATTTCCAATTTCCTTTTCATGAGACACTACTGGTGCTCTTGGGAAAGATCAGTAGCATGACAGGAGACCTAAGAGAGCCCTCTTCAGTGGTACTCAGCATGAAACCCCACCCTTGAAATCCCACTTCCTTGAAACCTCTCCCACAAAGTGAAAGTCTTGTCATTGTGGTAGGGCAGGCAAACTGCCTATCCTGAAGGCTCCACCACCTCTGAAAGAGGAGCAAAACAAGAGCAATCTGCTACAGAAGGACATGTGCTACCAAGGATAGAAATCCCTTCTGCCCACAGTCCTAATCGAAGGTAAAAGAGAGGAAGAAAGAAAGATAAAAACAGTACAGAGATAAAACAGTCAACAAAAATGAGATTTAGATATTATTAGGCTGATGTATGTTAACATATCTAATGGGAAAAGTGAATAGAATGTATGAATAGATGGAAAAGTATTAAAAATAAAATGGAAATGCTAAGGGGAAAATAAAGAACCTAACATCAGAAATAAGGACTTCTTCATGAGTTTATCAGCAGATGTGATGCCGAATATAAAGGAGTCAGTGAACTTGAAGACTGGTCATACATATCTAAACAGAAAAAAATATAGAGAGAGCTATAAGAAAGATTAAAGAGTTCAACATATATAAAATATCAGTCCCAATAAAAGAAAAGAATTTGAAGAGAGAATGGGAATGAATTTCCCAATTTTAAGGGAACAAAATCAAACCATAGATTGATAAATTTCAGAGAACCCCAAGTGGTTTTTAAAGAAAGACAGGGACACATCATAGCCAAACTGCTCAAAACTAAGTATAAAGAGGGAATCTTATGACAAAGCAAGACTAAAGAATCATCACATATAGAAAAACAAAGATAAGAATAGTGTCAGGTTTCTTTCAGAAGCTGTATAAGCCAGTTTAAAGATGAAACAACATCTGTAAAATTGGGGAGAAAGTTCAATCCAGAATAACTAACCTCAGTGAAAATATCTTCCAAAACCGGAGGATATGTAAAGCTTTTCATTTTTTCAGATACATAAAGGCTGAAAGAATATGTTGGTAGTTTCCTGTATTATAAGAAAGGTCAATGAATGTTACACTAGCAGAAGGTTATAGAATCAGATGACAATTTTGACCTATTCAAAAGAAAGGAAAAATATCAGAAATAATTTTTTAAAGAGGAAAAACCAAAGCATATTTTTAAATTATTTATATACTCCTTAAAGAACAATTGGATTTCCAAATAAAAAACACAATATGTTATAGACCTTATCCCATTTTTAGTAGTTATGATGCAAGTAGCATGAGGGATGGGAGGGAGGAAATGAAAATGTTTTAAGGCTTTTTGTTTCATGATAAATGGGGTAATATTAGAAAATAAATAACAATGTTAAATATAGACACATCTTAAATAATACAACCAGAAAATACATAAAAAGAAGAAATAAACTAATAATGGAAATTAAGAAAATTGTAAAAATTCTTAATGCAAAATAATATGGAAAAAAGAAAAAAGATGACAAATCAGTAGCAAGATAGTAGATTCTAATATTATATCAACAATTACATTAAATACTCAATATCTATGCATTCCAATTAGAAAACAGAGATTGTCAGATAGAAAAAAAATAAGACTTCTTATTATGCTACCAATAAGACAGTCACATAAAGTTTTAAAAGTAAATGAATGAAAAAAGATCATGCAATTTCTAAGCAAAGGAAAGCTGGAGTAGCTCTATGAGATCAGAAAAGCAGACTTCAAACTATTACAAACTTTAAAAGGTTTAGTACATACCAAATGTACCACTTTTGTGCAAGATGTTGATGGTAGGAGAGACTGTGTACATGTGGGAACAATGGGCACATGGAAACTGTCTGTAATTTCTGCTCAATTTTGCTGTGAACCTAAAGCTTATTTAAAAAATAAAGCCTATTAAAAATGACCTTAAAAAAGAAAACATACATGATGATAAATGGGTGAAAAAAAACAGTAAGAGATAACATTCCTAAATATGTAGATACTTAATACTAGAACTTCAAAATATACAAAGCAAACACAGGTAAAACTAAAAAGGAGGAAGAGACAAATCCACAACTATAGTTGGAGACTTCACACCTCTCTCAGAAATTGCTAGTGCAAGACTATAATAAATAAATGAATGACAAAGAAGATCTGAAACACGCTATCCACCATCTTGACCTAATTGAGGTTTACAGAAGAGCACTCTGTACCCAGCAATAGTACAATGGATATTATTATTAAGAGCACACTATTTACCAAGGTAAAACATATTCTGTGCCTCAAAACAAAGTTTTAAAATGTACAGGAATTAAAATTATACAAAATATGCTCCCTGAACTACATAGGAATCAATCTAGAAATAAATAAGAAAAAGATATTTGGAAAATATTAACGTTTCATGTATTAAACTACCAAATTGTAAATGATACATGGGTTGAAGATAAATCACAAGAAAATTTAGGAAAAAGTGAGTTGAATAATAATTAAACAAAATATCAACATTTGTGGGACGCAATTAAAGTGGTACTTAGAAGGGTATTTACAGCAATAAATGCTTCTACTAAAACAATAAAAATTCAAATCAATGATCTAGGCTTACCTCTTAGAAACAGAAAAAACAAGAGCAATTAAACACAAAGTAAGCAGAAAAAAAGAATACTAACATTAATAGAAAAAGTCAAAGAAAATACATAAGGAATAAAAAACAAAACCAAAAGCTGTTTTAAAAAAATCAAAACAAATGATATACTTCTATCCACACTGATCAAGAAGTATAATAATTTACAAACATCAGAGTGGAAAGAGTGCATATTGCTACAGATCTTATTTTAAAATGTTATTAAGGGAACATTACAGAAAATGCTTGTTTCAAGAAATCCGGTAACATATGAAATGAATGAATCATTTGAATTATGCTAGTATCAAAGCTCACTCAAGAAGAAATTGTCTCTATTAAATAATTTAAATTTAAAATCTTCCCACACAGAAAACTCTAGGCCCAGATGGTTGCACTGGTAAATTTTAGCAAAACATTTAAGGAAAAATAATAGTAATCAGATCAATCCTTAGACAAAAATAAATAAATAAACGAAAAAAGAAACACTCTGACTTAATTTATGAGGCCAGCATTCCCTTAAGAAAACCAATTAATGAAATTATGAAAACAAAACACAAGCCAATATTTTCTCTGAAGATGGAAATATTTTCATACACAATTTTAGCAAATTGAATCCACCAATTAAAAAAAAAAGATAAAACAACAGAACATACTGGCATTGATCTCAGGAATGCAAAACTGGTTTAATATTAACAAGAAGAATCAGTGCACTAGGCAGTTTAAACAAGGAAAAAAGAAAAAATATATCAATACATGCAAAATAGTACTTATCAAAATTCAATGTCTACTTATTAAAAAACTTTCAGCAGACTAGAAATAGACTGAAAATCTTGAACTTAATTAAGGGCATATATGAAAAACCTACAAGAAACCTCATATTTAATGTGAATGGCTGAATACAATCCTCCTACAACAGGGAAAAAGCCAGGCATGTTTACTCTGCCTATTTTTATTTAAAATTGTACTGGAGGTGGCCTGGCATGCTGGCTCATGCCTGTAATTCCAGCACTTAGGGAGGCCGAAGCAGGCAGATCACGAGGTCAGAAGTTCGAGACCAGCCTGACCAACAAGGAGAAACCCCATCTCTACTAAAAATACAAAATTAGCTGGGCTTCGTAGTGCATGCCTGTAATCCCAGCTACTCAGCGGGTGGAGGCAGGAGAATCACTTGAACCTGGGAGGTAGAGTTTGCAGTGAGCCGAGACTGTGCCATTGCACTCCAGCCTGGGCAACAAGAGTGAAATTGTGTCTTAAAAAATTTATACTGGAGGTTCTATCACTGCAATAAAACAAAGAAGATAAATAAAGGCAATAGATTGGAAAAGAAGTAAACCACTTTTTTTCACAGAACACATTATCATTTATGTAGGGAAAAAACCAAAGAATTTATAAAAGAGCTACCAAGACTAAGAAGTGAGTTTAACAATGTTTGAGAATGAAAGTTAATATGCTGAATTTCTATATATCACCATAAACACTTAAAAATTAAAACTAGAGCAGCATCAACAATTACAATAACATCAAACTTAAGAAATAATTAGAAATAAATATGACAAGAAATTGCAAGATTTAAATGCCAAAACTACAAAGCATTGGTGAGAAGAGCTTATTGTTTAAAAGGCACATAAATAAAAAACCAATTAGATATTCATTGATCAGAAAGAAGACTCTGTATGATTAAGATACCATTTCTCCCATTTCAATCTATATCTTGAACATAATACTAGACAAAGTCCTTCTAGGCTTTTTGTGAAAATTGACAAGCTGATTCAAAAAAATTATGTGGAAATACAAATGACCTAGAACAAGTGAAACCATTTTGAAAAAAAAAAAGAAATGTTGGAGGATACCCAATGCCTATTTCAAGGCTTAGTATAAAGATCCATAATTAAGACTTGGTGGTAGGAACACTGTAATAGACATACACATTAATTGAACGGAATGCTTATTTTTTTTTTTTCAGATAAATTTGCTGTTCATTTCTCTTAAAAAAATAATTCACTTCCGGTTAAACCATTCATCCCAGCTCTCTTCTGTACTCCTTACCCAGCTGACTTCCACGACGGCGCTCTTCCTTGGACCTTCCTCTCCCACTTCTCTAAAGAAACTGCTTCCTTTTCGGGGGATTTCTGAAGCTTTCTTGCCAAACCCAATGACTACATTCTCTCAAAATGAATTTTCCCTAACTTCTGAGAAAGCTGACAGAATTTGTCACCTCTTCCTTTTTGAAACTCTCATTTCAGCTTCTAATACCACGTTTGTCTGTTTCCCTTCTTAACTGTTGACTTCTTTCCCACCGCATTTGGTGACTTCTTTTTCCTGCCAACACTTGCTTTCCCCCCCCCCCCCCCCCATAAGGTTACATGCTTAACTCTCTACTTTGCACGTTCTTTTCAGTTTGGTTTCTACGTCTTCAGTTGTCACCTCTGTGTAAATCATTCTCAAATCCCCAAATGCAACCTTGACTTATTGAGCAAAATTCACTCCATAGTTTTGCCCTTTAGGTGTCTATGATAAAGTCTTCATATGGATAACTTGTCCTCTCTTTACATGCTCCAAATATGCTTATCATTTTTATTTACATACAACCACACATTCTTAATTTCTCTATATATATTACTATCACTCTTACTCTCTGTCTTGGCTAATAAGATACAATTTCCTCAGCTTCAAAAATTAGTGGAGGGGAGCACTACACACTGGGGTCAGTTGGGGGGAAATAGGGGAGGGACGGTGTGGGGTGGGGAGCTGGGGAGAGATAGCAAGGGGAGAAATGCCAGATGTAGGTGATGGGGAGGAAGGCAGCAAATCACACTGCCATGTGTGTTCCTATGCAACAATTTTACATGTTCTTCACATGTACCCCAAAACCTAAAATGCAATAAAATAAATAAATAGGAAAAAAAATTAGTAGAGAATCTCCATCTATTCCTGAGTGAGTCGGTTACCAATAGCGATCGAGGCTTCTTGAACATTTCTCACGTTTATTTTATTCCCCTTCTTATCAAGCTTCTAACTTGGTCATTTTCTTGGTCAGAGAACTTCAATTGTAACGCCTTCACATTTTTTTAACTTATTTTTTTATATCTCCAGTTATGGCACTACTCAGTACACAAACATTTCATATTTCAGCTTCATCTGTGTAGATATTTATTCCTTAATTATTCTTGAGTAAAAAAGATATTTATTTATATTGTTCTCCCGCCTGTAGGTGACTTTTAAAAAAAAACCTCTAGAGTGGGAGACAAACATGAAAACAAATAACTATAATGTAATATAGTAGGCAATATAAAAGTAACTTTAATTTGACAGGATAAATGAGGGCTTATTGTATCCTTATTAACAGGTAGTATAAGATACAAAGAGGAGATGATATCTAATGTGGCCCTTAAGAGTTGCAGGATGGATTGTAGTAAATAAAGAAGGTATTTGAACAGAGGGATAACATGTACAAAGTCCTCAAGCTTGACAACCCATCATGTATCTTGGCAAGATGGAGTTCAGAACTTCTAGTGACCATCTCTCGTAACTGAGAAAGGCCACATGTTGTCTGTGCTCCTAGGTCCATCAGCAAATCTTTTTTATCTTCTAATTCTAATTCATGCTGATCCATACCTTTTTTTATGAACTCTTATGAATGGCTAATTTCACCTTTTTTTCAAGAATTTCGCTATGAACTATTTTGCATTAGCCATAGCCTATGCTATTTTGGTGGTAATATTGTGGGTGTTTTCTTTCCAAATTGTAAGAATCTGAGTATCCAAAATAGTGATTTACTTTTCTCCCTTCCCCTCTTTTTACCTTCTCCTTCTATCTGCCTCACTGCCATGCACATAAAAACTCCTTAAAATTATTACAGAATTGGCTTTCTATACTTGGGAAGTAGAGGTAACATAGACATTATTAACTTCAGTGGTCTTCAACCCTAGTTATAAGTTGGGTAGATTTAACGTATGTTAAATTATTATATAATAATTTATGTAATGTCTGAATTTCATTCTCTTTTCTATTAAATCTGAGCTCTTGAAAAACAACCTGAGCGTTGATGCATCTATATCTATTTGTATGTATATGTATGTGTATATGTATGTATACATATATATGTGTGTTATATATGTATAACCTATATCTACGACTATATGTGAGCCTGATAGGCAGATAAAGTTGGAAAGTATTGATATATATATTTAAAAATAATTTATTGATATGTAATGCTGTACATATTTAGGGGGTACCTGTGATATTTTGAGATATGTATTCAGTGTGATAAAATCAGAGTAACTAGGATGTACATCACCTCAAATATTTGTCTTTTCTTTGTGTTGGGAATATTACACTTATGATCTTCTATTTTGAAATATACAATAAATTGTTGTTAAATATAATTTCCCAAATGTACTCTCAAATATTATAACATATTCATTCTCTCTACCTGTATATTTGTACTCATTAAATTCTCTTCATTCTCCTCTCTCCTCTCTTCCCATGCTTTGGTAACCACCATTCTACTCTCCACCTCTATAAAATTTGCTTTTTTGGCTCTCACATATGAATGAGAACAAGCAATATTTGTCTTTCTGTGCCTGTGTTATTTTATTTAACACAATCATTTCCAGTTACATTCATGTTGTTTCTAGTCATAGGATTTTATGCTTTTTAATGGCTGAATAGTATTCCATTGTGTATATATATACCACATTTTCTTTATTCATTCAACAGTTGATGGACAGTTGGAATGATTCCATATTTTGGCTCTTGCAAATAAGGCCAATATAAACATGAGTGAGTGTGCAAATGTCTCTTCAATACACTGATTTCCTTTCTTTTGAATATATTCCCAATGGCAGGATTGCTGGATCATACGCTCTTTTATAGATGGGAATCTTGAATCTGGAGAGGTAAAATAATTTAAGTTAAATCACTTAATTTGAGGCAAAGCTGCATATGGAAGCCAGATCTCCTGACTCCTCGTAGGAAACTGACTTATGCCCTGCTCTCTCTCATAAACCAACTGTATCCTCCTTTTGAATGACATGATTAAATTCTCCCCATTTCAATGAACCTTAGAGACATCAAACCAATTTTAAAGAAGATAACAGTATATGACATTCTTTAGTTATTGCAGTCTTCCTTCCCTAACATGCCAGGCTATTTTTATCAAAGTACATTCGGGATATGTGCAAAACCCAGAAACGAAGAACTACTAAAATGAATCCTACTTTCAAAAGAAAAGCATAAAGGTATAAATCTATGGAGAAAACTTCATTGGAAGAAAGTCTATCTGAGGTCATATAAAAGCAGCTCCAAAGTTACATGAGGAAGAAGAGAACCAGCTGAAACTTAGCCAAAATGCCACATGGCACAGCCCAAGCGAAAGCAACAAGGGTGTCCTTCATATGACACTTGAGTGATTCTGATAAACTACAGCAGGTGGGAGCAATGTGAACAGATGGAAACAGAGCTATGGGACAGAGTGGTTATATATATATATACATACACACACACACACACACACACACACACACACACACACTTTGTGTGTGTGTGTGTGTGTGTATTTGTTCTCATTAAGTGCCTTGAATGCAGGGTCCTATTGTTGCCTCACTGTTTCCCGATCATGAGAAGTAGGACATTCAGGAGTTTACTTCTCTAAATTTCATTGTAAACTACCTGGCTTTCTTTTTCCTTTATCCGCTTTGATGCATTGTCTAGTATATTTCAATTCCCAAGGATTCTTTCCCTTGTGAATTCTTTTTTTCTGTAGAGGTCATTGCTCAATACCTCAAAAGTTTGCAATTTCTCAACATTATTTCCTCTTTGGCTCGCAGCAGTTGAAAATGTTTCTTTTAAGTTCTCCATTTACAAGAAAAACTGGAAATACTAAAATACCCTGAAGTAAATAAGCCCTCAGGAAGGTAGGTGTTGACCTGGCGTCTTTTTTTACACATGTTATAATTTCATAGACCCTGATTGAAAGTAAAGAATACCAATAAAGTCCTTACTTGCCCTAATGAAGAGATGAAAGGGAATGAATTATTGAAATAGCATAGGTAAAAGATTTCCATAATTTTTGGATTGGGAAATCTTTTTGGCATTTTAGTATAATGTATCTGTGGGCTTTGTGGTATAGAATATAGCTTCAAGTAAAATACTGAAGATAATTTCTAAACATTTGACCAACAAGTGGCCACAAGTTACCTAATCATCTACACTAGTCCCCAATTCCCCAACTTGAGAAGGGTATAAGACGAAAAAAACACTAAAGTCTCAGCCTGTAGAAGTAAATACCTGCAATATATTTAGGACTAGGGGTGAAGTATTCGAGTTCCAAATCCCTACTAGCGTAGATATTAAATCTAAATTTAGATCAAATAAAGAACAAGGTCTCAAAAGAGGGTATGATTTGGCAAGCTACTTCAGGTATTGTCAATATAATTAAAAGCCCATTTGCTACTAATATGCTATCAGAAAAAAATGACTAAAGAAAACCTGGTATTTTCTTCTTTCAGTTGGAGACTTTCTATTTCTGGCCTTTATTGTGCCCATTGTTCGATCACTGTTTTTTAAAGAATGCAGTAGGAAAACTTTAGCCTTCTATCTGTTTGTATGTAAATTTAGCTTGTGTTTATAACACTTGGAAAGTTGAGAGTATTTTCAAGTTGCTTATGATTAGAGGCTCTGAAAAATATATTTATTTGTTTTTACTGTGGACTATTAATAGAGGCAATTATTCCTAAAAAATCTCAAGAAATCACTATAACCTTTCCTAAGCATGGGTTTCTTTTTCTTTTTCTTTCCTTTCTTTCTTCCTTCCTTTGTTCCTTTTTCTTTCTTTCAAGTTCCAGGGTACATGTGCAGGAAGTGTAGGTTTGTTACATAGATAAACTTGTGCCATGGTGGTTTGCTGTACCTATCAACCCATCATCTAGTTATTAAGCCCAGCATGCATTAGCTCTCTTGCTAATGCTCTCCTCCCCTCCATCTCCAGACAGGCCTCAGTGTGTGTTTTTCCCCTCTCTGTGTCCATGTATTTTCATTGTTCAGCTCCCACTTATAAGTGAGAACATGTGGTATTTGGTATTCTGTTTCTGTGTTAGTTTTCTGAGGATAATGGCTTCCAGCTTCATCCATGTCCTTGTGAAGGACATGATCTCATTCTTTTTTCTGGCTGCATAATATTCCATGCTGTATATGTACCACATTTTCTTTATCCAGTCTATCATTGATGGACATTTAGATTGATTTCATGTCTATGCTATTGTGACTAGTGCTGCAATGAACATACATGTGCATCTAACTTTGTAATAAAATGATTTATCTTCCTTTATCTATATACCCAGTAATATGATTGCCAGGTCAAATAGTATTTCTGGTTTTAAATCTTTGAGGAACAGCATTCTGTCTTTGTTTGAAATAATTTACATTCCCACCAACAGGGTAAAGGCATTCCTATTTCTCTGCAACTTCACCAGCATCTATTGTTTCACGATTTTTTAATAATCACCATTCTGACTGGCATGAGATGATATCTCATTGTGATTTTGATTTGTATTTCTAAGCATGAATTTCTTGATCACTGTAAGTGATATGAATACTTGTAGTACCCAAATCATACCATTGTTTTGAAAATTTGCTTAAGTCACTGATTTAGATGATTAATGACTGACATGTAGTAAGCACTCAATTGATAATGTAATAATGACAAGCAATTTTAGTTAACTAATAAATTATATTACTAGATATAGGTAGAATAAATTTATAGCACAAGTATCCCTTCATTTCTAATTACTTTTAAAATAATGCAATACATCTGATTTCCCCTGATGTTAAAATTGGCAGTACTAAGATAAATATTAAAAGTTCAAGTATCATTTTGAATTTAATGTCAGAACATCAATCAATCAAGACTGATGATTGAAATATAATCAATCAATAGATATGTGAAGTACCTTTATGTCTATCAACCCTGGATTTTGATACATAAGGCGTGTGAAATTACAAGAAATTGATTTGAGCAAAACACACTCAATATAGCCTCCCTTTATAATCTTGGTCTAAATTACAACACTTTGTAGTAGATTGAAGACTCTTGAGCAACTCCATTGGAAGAAGAATGATTAGTTTATTGACGTCACATTAGAGAGAAGTAATTAGTTATAGGCTATAGCACAGTGTTCCTGGCACTGTTCAGTAAAATGTATGTGTGACTTGAATATAATTATGTACACATAAATATTGTCCCACAGCTTTGCATGACACAAAATTGGAAGCTATTGCCAACGTAAGACACAAAAGAATCAAAATTCCAAATGATTTCACCAGACTGCAGCAGTGACATTTAAAAGAACAAATAAAAACTGTAACATTCTAATTTTAAAATAGTCACTGAACAGATACAGTATAAGTCAAATTTCCCAAAAAGAAATCCAGGAAACGCTACAGTTATCCAAGATGATAATGCAGCACTGCCCCTTCCCAGCCAACTATACAGTAAAAAGTAGTCATTTTCACTTCTTCCTGGAAGATACTATAATGTCTCCTTCTAAATAAATAAGTAAACATTAAGTAAATAAGTAGTTGAAACAAGCTAAAACACAAAGAGCAAACAAAAAACAAATATCCGAAGACTCTTCTAGTTTCCATCATCTGTTACTGACATCAGCATTGACACACATTCTGCGCCATGGCTTTACTTAGAAACATCTTGGACACTTTCTTTCTCACCTCGCAATCCAGTGGTTCACAAATAGTTATGAAGCAGTTTTCTTTCCTTAATCTCATCTGCCCAAACTTTAATTCTGACTCCAATCCTCATTCCTTGGGCTTTCTCCTGATTTATTGTTCTCTTCTCTAGAATCTCATTGTTAATGGCCCTTTCTTCTAAAATGCATGCAGAATCCTGGCATTTCCCTGCTTAAAATTCTTCCGTAATATCTGTAACCTAGACACCTAAGTCCAAATGCTTTTGCCTGTCATTAAAAGCCTTTTTAACCTCTGCTCCAGCCACTTATCTCCATGCTCAATTGTATTAAACTATTTACATATTTCCCCAAATATTCTGATCTTTTACAAGCCAATTCTCTTTGCATTCTTTAGTCTTTGCCTAGAATTACCCGCATTCACTGTATCTTACTTTGTCAGGCTTCAGATATAATGTCAAAAACCAAATCTATATTAAAAAATGACATGTTCTATCATTTATCTTTCTCTGGCCATGTATATGTGTTTCATAATTTAAATATTAGTTTGTATGCCTTTTTCTCAGACTAGGAAAATTTTAGAGATATATCACAATGTCTTATCCTCAGCTGTTGTAGAGTAACTGCCACACTGGAGGTATCTAATAAAGATTTAGAAAATTGATGCATTAATTGATGGGATGGGAATATCTGATAATTCAGGTAAGGTGATTCTTCAAGTTGAATATTAAAATTAAGAGATTGTCATTGATTAGATAATCTCTACACTATAGTCGTACGGGACAATTATATGTATTTGTTCTGAGTCAACAAAACAAGTCTCAGAATTTGGTGAAGAATTACATATGACTAGAACTTTAATATGCTTTTCTCTTGGAATGTGATTATGTTTTCTAAATTTGACAATAAAAAAACATGCATTTAACTCCCACATTGGAAAGCCCTGGCCTAATTTTAAGAAAATTCTACAAGAAACTGCAGCCATTAACTTTGGTATTGATGTTTCAGAGACAAAAACTGATCAATGAGCATGCATATGTTCACAAAACAACAGGCACATTTCCAAGACAGGAATGCAGATGGCCACAATTTCACCCACGACTTATTCCCATTCTTGATCAAACAACTGTCAGAGAAATACTATTTTTAATTGAACAAGTGATTCATGTCTCTAGAGTACAGAACATGAATTTCACATAGTAGAAATAATCAGCTAGGAAAAGAGAAAATACGCTGGTTAGTGTCCCTGTCCGCCCTGAGCGTCCCGGCTTTGAAAGAACATTACATTAATTCAGTTGTTCTTAAGTGCATTTCTAGAAAACTCTCTGAAAGACATATAAATTGATTTGCTATTGGGAAATTCCCTTCTGTTGGGCTTTATAATTTTAATCTACTAAATGGCAATTCCCAAGAAGTATATCATCTCACCACAGCAGCAAAACCATTGATTGGTTGATTTCCAAGAGTACTGAATGGAAAGTAGACTCATTTTGAAATGAATCTTTTGCCTGAGACAATAGAAAATAATAAAGACGAGGAAGTCTCTTAAGAAATTGCATTTATCATAGCAGCTCATTTAGAAGCTGAGGCTCTAGGATTATAAATTTTCAAAAATCCCTGGTATTTTATAATCACAAGCTTAAGCACCATACTTTGTATCTTGTTCTATGATAGGATATCAATTTATTTTGGAAATAAATATTTTAGATAGGGTTCACCTGTTGGGAAGGAGGGACTCTAAGCTGAGCAATGAAGAAAGAGAGAGAAACTCTAAGCTGAGTAATGAAGAAAGAGAGAAACTAGACTGAGAAAAAATACACTGCTACCCATCCAGAGCTTTGTTTTCACCTATTTGAACTCTGCACAGCCACTGATCTTGGTGCAGAACTGTCTGTATCACACTCTGAGGAGAGAGCCACAAAAAATAACTGAAGAAACAACGTTCTGCCCAGGCCAATTGGGTAAATTACTTTTGTGCTTTTCCATGACTTGCTCTTGCCAGATGGAATACTTGGCCCTGAAGGTAGTGGCAGTAGAGCAGATTTTGGAGCAGTGGGGTTTTTAAAAATGACTTACTTTTTCCCTCCACAGACAGTTACTCTGGCACAGATGGCTCCTCTGAATGATGAGCCCAGAGTCTTTTCCATCATACTTCGCCGTTGTAAATGTCAATCTCCTGTAGTTTCTCTATTTGCTCTGTGTAGCCAGGAGAATATGTAAGAAATTTTAGAATGAAGATCAAATTTTGGCATTTAACATGTATAAACTTGAGGACTTCGGAGATGGCTCTGTGACTGTGATGAGTTGAAATATTTCTTTTCCTTCCACTCCTGTTCCTATTATGAAATTCTATCTTCTACAACTAATGTCAATAGGGAAAAAACTCAACTAGAAATTACAGTTGTCTTCTTTCCCTAGACTTGCAAGCAACCTTTGATTGTGTTTATATGAATGCTTAGTACTTTACTATTAACCTTCCCAGATAGACTAAGACCTCCTAATTAGAAATCCTGTGTTAACACCAAAGGAGGAATTATGGTAAGAAAAATGCTCCATTAAAACTCAGCCATGTTAGCAATGTATGCAAGGTAGCAGCTGCCCAATTTCTCTGAAGGAAAACCTGTCTTTGGAAAAGGATCCTAACCTTTCTTTTAGAGGCAGTCATGCACTATAAATGCAAATCTCTAGAAATTCCTTAAGACATCGTGGATTCTTAGTTTCATTTTATAGATGAGTAAGTTGAGAATTAGAAAGACAGAGCCATTTACCCAAAAGCACTCCAGTAGTTTACAGAAAAGACAATGGATTTACTACAGGGTTCGTTGGAGTTCTGCATTCTAGCATAGCATATCCTTTTCATATTAATCACATGTAGGATACAAGAATAAATGTTATTTTTGTGGGCAGGAAAGATGATAGTGATATATTCTTTGATATCATTAGCAGAGTAAAATAGACTGAATGATATGCCTGGCACAGTGCACTCCTACAGGGGGCTATGTAATGGAGAAAATAGCAATGATAACTGCAGGGTGTGATTCCAATGCATGAAACTCAGCCAGAATTGGAGCCGTCACAGCAAAATGGAACACAAGCAATCATCTAATTACATTGAACAGATTTGGCAAGAGAGGACAAGAATGAACATGTCAGTTAATTATGATTAATTATTTTACTTCTTTCTGTCACAACTGTGAGAGTTACAAATAGCCTTACAATATGGGATCCGTGAAAGAGTATAAAAGTATTCATACTTTTCCATATTGATCTGTTGTATATTTTGAGCAGCTGAAGTTATATTTTTTAAAACATTAGATGACTTTGCTGGAAAATATGAATGTGTGTGTGTGTGTGTGTGTGTATGTGTGTATACTGTCTTACACTAACCAACCAAAATAAAAATTGCAGTGAGTCGTTGCATATTAGAGTTTTTCATAGTCATGACCCAACTCTGTAATTTTTGATAAGTCACTCTTCTTCGTTGGTGGTAAGTTGCTTCATGAGCATGGTGACACAATGGCATGATACCCAAATTTCCTCATTTTTAAACTGCGAGTAACAGAAAGAAAACTAAGAAATGAATGAGAGATGACCAGATATCCTTCAATGTACTATTTAACAACCAAGAATCTTTGTATCTTGTGGTCCCTTGTTCTAGCTTTTAAAAAGCTCTGTATATTTCTCCTTCCCTGTTATCTGAGGAGAGCCATATGTCTTATTTGTCATTTATAACCCTCCCCAAGGAACAATATATGCTTTGTATTCCAAATGCATTAAAGTAGGGATTTCCTTTTCATCAGTGAGCCATAAAAACATTGAAGACCAATGGAAATAAGATAGAATAATCCAAAAGTATAGGAATCATCACTTATACATCCCCATCAGGTGTGGGCCAGGCATCATTCTCGTAATTTATAAACAATATCCTGCCTTTTATATTTCTAGCTTCTTGTTCACCTTTTGCTACTAATATTCTATGTATTTATTCAACAAATGTATTTAAAATAAATGTTATTGTGCACATTAACATATACAATATTATGTTGTCAGATACATTTAGATAGTAAAAATGTTAACTATAGTGGAGCAAATTAACATATTCATCATTTCACATAGTTTCCCATTTCTTTTTTGTTTTCATGACAAGACCAGCAAAAATCTACTCGTTGGTCGTGAATCCAAAATCCAGTACGATTTTATGACTATAGTCATTACATTATGCATTAGATCTTCAGACTTGTTCTTCCTACAGGTCTGCTATTTTATATCCCCTGCCCTACATCTTCCTGTTTCCTGCTAATTTTACCTGCTTGCTCTGCAACAGCCACCACCCTTGACACTAAGATATGCAGTAAGAAAGACAGACACAATTCCTGCTGTCATAAAACTTAGGGTTTACAGAGATGAGAGACTCTCACTATGTATCCATAAATGTACTGGCAGTGAGCACCAGAGAGTGCTATGTAAGTGTATTTCTGCGAAGGCAGAGAGAACCCAACTTCTATTTTTCTATGGAAATAGAAGAAATGCATCCCTGAAAAAATAATATGTAAGTTGAATGAGAGGTGAAGAATGTATAGGACTTAGTTGAAGAAAGAAAGTGATGGGGTCAGAATAACTTCCAACAGAGAAAACCAAGAACAAAGCCCCAGAGGCAGCCCAGAGTGAAGTGAGTGTGACAAACTAAAAAATGCCAATTCTGACAGTAGAACAGGTAAAAGGAATGTGATTAATATCTTATTAATAGATATATTATTAACTATATTAATAGATGTATTATTCATAGATATATTGATATCTATTAATAATAAAAGTATATAAACCTTTATTCCAATTTTTAAGAATTTATTTATTTAGATTGCTTAAAGTGAAATAATTAAATTGATGCATGCTACAAAGTTTCCTGATAAGGCAAAAGTACTTTTCAGAAAGTTTACACCAATTTTTTATTTCTAGAAGCTGTATATATGATGAATCTCTCTCACTTTATCCTTAGAAACAGTAAGTATTCCATTTTTTTTTTTTGAGACAGAGTCTCACTCTGTTGCCCAGGCTAAACTGTAGTAGCATGATCTCAGCTCACTGCAACCTCTGCCTCCCAGGTTCAAGTAATTCTCCTGATTCAGCCTCTGGAGTGGCTGGGATTACAAGCATACACCACCACACCTGGCTAATTTTTGCATTTTTAGTGGAGACAGTGCTTCACCATGTTGGCCAGGCTGGTCATGAACTCCTGATCTCAGGTGATCCACCCACCTCAGTCTCCCAAAGTGTTGGGATTACAGGCGTGAGCCATCGCACCAGCCAGTATTCTATTTTTTAAAAGATGAACTGGCTTACCATGACGTATTAATCTGTTCTCACACTGCTACTAAAGACATCCCTGAGATTAGGTAATTTATAAAGGAAAGAGATTTAGTGGACTCACAGTTCCACATAGCTGGGGAGATCTCACAATCATGGTGGAAGGCAAGAAGGAGCAAGTCACATCTTATATGGATGGCGGCAGGCAAAGAGAGAATGAGAGCCAAGTGAAAGGGATTTCTCTTTATAAAACAATCAGATATCATGATAATTATTCACTACCACAAGAAGAGTATGAGGGAAACCACCCCATGATTCAGTGATCTCCCACCAAGTCCCTCCCACAACATGTAGGAATTATGGGAGCTACAATTTAAGATGAGATTTGGGGGGGGACACAGTCAAACCATATCACTTGCTAACCACAATAGTGAAAACGTAGAAATATCTTTTTAGATTTAACACAAAAGTTGCTTACTTCCTCTAATTTTTTTTTCTGATTAACTCTATTCATCTAAAATAACTTCTATATGGCATACTTCCCTATGATTCAGATATTTATTTTATACTACATTATATTGCAATTTAAAATGCTTTTTTTTGTTTCCTTAATGTTATTCAATGTACTTCTTTTTTTCAATTAATTAAAAGCCCCACAAGGCAGTTCAATACAATTCAATTCAACCAATAGTTAGCTAATTCCTACTTTGTAAAAGGGGTAGTGCAAAGCACTGAGAAAGATAAAAACACAAAATTACACAGTCTTTGTTCTCAGAAAGTTCACAGTTTAGTTGGAGGAAGTTAAAACTTGCACAGTTAGCAATGACAGAGGCTAACCTTGTTTCTTATTTTTTTATACAGTAAGTAATGACAATTACTGATTAATAAAGAATTAAATAAAATTTAATAATGTATTAGAACTCAGGACAGGGGGAATTTATTAATGACCATAGATACCTGGGAAATACATACGATCAGATGTTAGAGCTAAGGTTTGATGAATCAGTAGGAAAAATGGCCTACTGATTAAGTAGAGGGAGAATATTTTAAGTAGAGAGAGGATAATTAAGTAGAGAGAGAATATTATTTACAGTAGGAAATGAAGTTCACATGCAATTAAAATATGACCTGCTCATTGAGTCTGAATGAAGTGTATTGATCCTGTATTTTAAGATTTTACATGAAGAATCCTGAAGGAAATGTTAAGTTAGGACTTTATTCTGTGATTAATGGTTAGTCTCTAAAAGTTTTGAGAAACAGGGGTGATGGTTCCCCATGAACAAAAGTCTATAGAATTTTTGTAGTGGCTGTAATATTCACAGATTTAAAATTTCAGGGGACACAATTAAATTCTTATTTCTAGCCATCATTGTCAAACATAGGTTGTGTTTGTGGCAAATAAGGATGTAAAAAATAATAAATTCCATTAGGATCTGCTCCAAAGACAACCTTAAACTACCTCTAATAAGACGCAAATGTTCTTAACTAGGGATGATTCTATGAGTGAATCTCCCACCAACAGTATGCAAAAGTTCTCATTTCTCCATATCCTCACCAACACTTTTTATCATTCATCCTTCTGATAATAAGTGTGAAGTGGTGTCTCATTACAGTTTTCATTTGTATTTCTCTAATGATGTTGAGCATTTCTTCATTAGTCATTTTTATGTCTTCTTTTGAGAAATGTCTGTTCAGGTCCTTTGTCCATTTTAAATCATGTTATTTGTTTTCTTGCTATTGAGTTGTTTGAGTCCCTTATGTATTTTAAATATTAATTCCTTATTAGATGTATAGCTTGCAAATACTTTCTTCTTCCATTCTGTAGGTTTTCTTTTGGGTTTGTTAACTGTTTCCCTTGCTGTGCAGAAGCTTTTAGGTTTGATGAAGTCCAGTTTGTCTAGTTTTGCTTTTGCATCTGTGCTTTCAAGGGCATATCAAAAAAAAAAATCATTGCTCAGACTCACAGTGTGAAGCTTTCCCCCCATGTTGCCTTCTAATTATTTCATAGTTTCAGATCTTATATTTAAATTTTTTATACATTTTAGTTGTTTTTTGCAAAATGTGTGAAATAAGGATCAAATTTCATTCTTCTGCCCGTAGATATCCAGTTTTCCTAGAATCATTTATAGAAAACACTGTCCTTTTCCCACTGTATGTTATTGGGACCTTTCTCAAAACTCAATTGACCTAGGTTTGTGGGCTTATATCTGGGCTCTCTACCCTGTTTCATTGGTCAATATGTCTGTTTTTATGCCAATATCATGCTTTCTTGAGTACAAAAGCTGTATAAGATACTTTGAAATCCAGTAATATGATACCTCCATCTTTGTTATTTTTACTCAATATTGTTTAGGCTATTGGGGGTCTTTTGCGGTTTCAGACAAATTCAAGAATTTTGTTCTATATATGTGAAAGACAACATTGAAATTTTGTTAGGGATTGTATTGAATCTATATATTGCTTTGGATAGTTATGGACATTTAAAGAAAATTAATTATTCTAATCTGTGAACATAGAATAACTTCCCATTTATGTTTTCTTCATTATTTTTCATTAGTGTTTTATTTTTCTCAGTATACAGATCTTTCACCACCTTAATTAAATTTATACATAAGTAAATTCGTACGGCCTTATGGCAAGTAATATGGAGGTTCATGTAAAACCTAAAGATATAACAATAATATGGTCCAGCAATCCAGCAATCCCACTTCTGGGTAAAAAGTCAAAGGAATAAAAATCAATGTGCTAAAGAGATATCTGCACTCCTATGTTTGTTGCAACATTTTTCATAACAATCAAGATATAGAATTACCTCATGTGCCCATCAATAGATGAATGGATAAAGAAATGTGGTATACATACACAATAGAATATTCAGCCATAAAAAGAAGTACATCCTGTTATTTGCAACTACATGGCTGAACTTGGAGAACATTATGCTGAGTAAAATAAGCCAGGCATAGCAAGGCAAATAATTTATGATCTCTCTTATACGTGGAAGCTTAAAATCTTGAACTCACAGAAGTAGAAAATAGAAAGGTGGTTACTAGAGACTGGGGTGAGGAGGAAGGGAATAGGGAGTTGCTGGCCTATGAGTACAAAATTCAGTTAGACAAGAGGAATACATTATTGATATCTAGGGCCACACATGGTGATTATAGTCAATAATAATGTATTATATATTTTAAAGTATCTAGGAGAGTACATTTTAAAGGTCTCCCCCCAAAAATTAATAAATAAAATGTAAGTGAGGCAATGGACATGTTAACTAGCTTGGCTTAAATCATTCCACATTGTGTACATATATAAAACATCACACTGTTCCCCATAAATGTATACAATTATGATTTCCCATTAAAATCACATTAATCTAAAAAGGTTTTTTTAAAAAAATTAAAACAGTGCATTTCTCTCTGTCAGCAGGTGGACAAATCAGGTGACAAACAAAAACAATGATTCATCTGATTTTGAATTTACCCACTGTTCGGCAGCAGCATTCACAAGAGTGGGGCAATTGAATTGCTAACCCAGACATCTGCTGCAATGATAGCTCTCTGTTATTCCAAATATAGGACAGTGTGATCTGACAACTATAAATGAAGAGGATCTGGGAAATAATTTCTTGGGAGCAGGTGGGAAAATGAATACATGTACCTGGATGCATGTTCTCCTGGAAGGTTATATTTTATTCTATCATTCAGACGTCCATTCTACAAATATTTAAGAACTTCCTATAAAATGGTATTTTGAAAGATGCTGTGGAGAATATGATGATTATTAAATAGATCAGACCCTCTGATATTTTATAACCTAATAGAAGAAAAATGTCTTTTTAGAAAGTGGCACATTTTCATTGGACTGATGTATATTAACTTGATGTTGTAGTTTTCAAAGACTTACTTTCTCTGCAAAAATACCCACAGACTTCTCCCCACAACCTTCTCTCTACTCTAATTGTCTATTTGGCCCCAGAGAGTGGAAAAACTAATTGACTTTTCCTATGCCTCTCTGAGCAGATCAGGTTGATATGGGTTGCAGCTGTGGCTTACTTTGTGAATGTGCAACAGAAAATAAAACACTTATTGGATTACAGGCCCTGACCAACTGTTTGGCAAAATAACAGCATTGGCCAAAAATCTGGGAGTTGTATAGTAATTAGAGAAATGATTACAACTTCCAGAGTGGTATCCTGGTTTTATCAATGTAGAGATTTTGCTGTAATTGTTTTAAATACATCCCCTGCTTTTGTTTTTAGGATGAAGTCAGTTTATTAGTCTTCTGGATTTGCTTTCTTTGAAACGTTTATTTTCTCTGCCTCTATATCAGAGTCTCTCACCATTCTTTTGTTCATATACATAAATAAAAAGGTAGACTGCAAAGTATTTTCTTATCACTCTGGTAAATGCTGTTTGGTAAAATCTGTTTGCCTTTTGATCCATCAGATTAGAGAGAAACTCAATTACAAACATCTCTGTGCCCCCAATTGGCAAACCACTGTAAGTTTAGGAATAGCTGTCTCTAAAGGGACCCAATAATTTATCATGTGAAAGGACACAAGCTAGTTGTATTCTTTCCTAGATACTGAGTATTTCTGCACTGGCCAGGAATAGTCATTGTTTCTTTCTCTCTCTTCCTTCCTCCTCTTCTTCCTTTCTCATTCCAGCTATCCCTGCAGTATTACTATAACAGCGGCTGAATCTGTAGATTGAAAAAAACTACACTAGCAAGTGCCTTCTCCACCTTTGCACTGATGACTCTCCCATCATATCCTGGGATACTCATTGCTGTATGGTCCCTCTGCCGTTCTCACCCCTAACTGGCAAGCAACAGTGGCAAAGCCTCCACTCACAACGGTCTTCTGACTCCAAACTTTATCTATTAATTCATAGTTGTAGGAATTTTGGAGAGGCACAAGAGAGAATTTTCAACTACAGGGAGGCGTAGACTCTAATGCCAATTCATAAATATGTAGCATCCCTATCTCTGGACATCTCTGAAAGAAGACTTGGAATATATTTGCAGCTTGGTGTGGTGGCTCACTCCTGTAATCCCAGCACTTTGGGAGGCTGAGGCGGGCAGATCACGAGGTCAGGAGATCGAGACCATCCTGGCTAACATGGTGAACTCTGTCTCTACTAAAAAAAAAAAAATACAAAAATTTAGCATGGCATGGTGGCAGATGCCTGTAGTCCCAGTTACTCAGGAGACTGAGGCAGGAGAATCACTTGAACCTGGGAGGTATAGGTTGCAGTAAGCTGAGATCATGCCACTGCATTCCAGCCTGGGCAACAGAGTGAGACTCTGTCTCAAAACAAACAAAAACAAAACGAAACTCTCCTCTCTCTCTCTCTCTGTCACTCTCTCTCTGTCTCTCTCTCTCTCTCTCCATATATATATATATATATATATATATATATATATAAAATAAAGGATGCAATAATACTTCAAAACATGTATTGCCTACTTCGGCCAGTTTATGCAAGTTATGTAGTTACAATTGTGTATATTTTAACACATTATAAAAAGACCAGCTAAAACTTATTTTTTATGTTTTACTTCTTGGGGTACATGGGCAGATCATGCAGGATTGTTACGTAGGTACATACATGGCAAGGTGGTTTGCTGCCTTCATCCCCCCATCACCTATATCTGGTATTTCTCCCCTTGTTATCCCTCCTCACCCTCCCCATCCCCCACTGTCCCTCCCCTACCCACCCCCCTACAGACCCCAGTGTGTAATGTTCCCCTCCTCGTGTCCATGTGTTCTCATTGTTTAACACCCGCCTATGAGTGAGAACATGCGGTGTTTGATTTTCTGTTCTTGTGTCAGTTTGCTGAGAATGATGGTTTCCAGGTTCATCCATGTCCCTACAAAGGACATGAGCTCATCATTTTTTACGGCTGCATAGTATTCCATGGTGTATATATGCCACATTTTCTTTATCCAGTCTATAGTTGATGGACATTTGGGTTGGTTCCAGGTCTTAGCTATTGTAAACAGTGCAGCAATGAACATATGTGTGCATGTGTCTTTATAATAGAGCAATTTATAACTCTTTGGGTATATACCCAGTAATGGGACTGCTGGGTCAAATGGTATTTCTATTTCTGGGTCCTTGAGGAATCGCCACACTGTCTTCCACAATGGTTGAAATAAAAACAACATTCTGATGAAAACACTCAAAGATGATGGGTTGCAAATTGTGTTTATACTGTAATAAAAATAAATAGATTGTCATGCCTTTCACAAATGTGTGTTTCTAGAAAGTCAAGAGGGATGCGTTTGTGAAGGACATATTTGGTAGTGCAAGTGTTTTTTGTTTGTTTAGCAGCTGTATACTAGGAAAAAAAAGAGACAGATGTTGCAGGTAAAGAGAGAAGAAATAGGGATGAAAGGAAATTAATTGGAAGGTCAAATGACATATCCAAGTTACCCGGCACTTATTTTAGTAGCTGATTCATGCTCAATACCATCGGCTGTTCGCCCACACAACACTTAGAAATGAGAATAGTGAATAGAATAGCTCCATAAGCTGGCAGAGACAGATGAAGAGGGTTATTAAGCAAAAAACTTTAGAAAACCTACATAGGTCTATCACTGTGCACTAGATAGGGTTCATCTGAAACAATGACTTTAGCATTGTTCCTCTTTTTAAAATTATTTTATTTTTGCAGTTTGAGGTATTGCTGGTTGAGATCCATGAAAAAAGGCTCACGATGTGATAAACACACATTGTATTATTAAAGCTCATTTTTAATATTAACGCTAACTATCCCTACTATTATATTCTGTTAAATGAGACAAATATGGGTGATATCTCATTTAGCCTCTTTCTGTAACCTAGCAACCTAGTAACCTCTGATCACAACAGAAGCAAATTCAATCACATATTTTCCAACATCTGCCTTGGGCCTAGGACTGTGGGACTCAGGGTAGGGATAGAGTTGAGTCAGGAGAGACGAAGCATACTATCTGACCGTCCTAAGAATACAGCAATTTTTAAAAAGTTAACTAGAAGCAACTTTTAATAACAATTCAAAATACTGTAAAATGCAAACTATTAAATTAAGAGAAAGTATAAAATATTCAAGAAACAATTAAATGTTAAAATCAACCTTTTGGAGCTAGATGCAGTTGCAAATCATAGAAAACCAAGATAAATGTAGACGAGGGCTATGATCCTGTTCTGGATGGTGACTAAGTTTTTGAATTGATATAATAATTCATTTTGTGAAATAAGTTACTTGGATTGCTGCTATTGTTATCGTAAGCTGGATATTTCTAACATTGTGTCACTGTTTGCAAAGACTAAAGGAAGAGGGATATGAATCAGGAAAAGATGGAAAACAGGATGAGTGAGCTAAGGTGGGAAGAGGATTCAGGATTCTTGTATCCCAAATCAAAGGTTTTTATTCTAGATTGAAATCACGTTGAGTAAGATAATCAGATGATGAAGATGGTGTTTTAGCTTTTACTTTTCCCTGAAGCTCTTTGCTCATGATACAACTGGAGCCTTTGTCATGTTGCACTATTTTTTTCTTTTTTCTTTTTTTTTTTTGAGACAGGGTCTCCATTTGTTACCTAGGCTGCTGGGACCACAGGTACACGCCACCACACTCAGCAATTTTTTGTATTTTTATTAGAGACAGGGTTTCATCATTTTGGCCAGGCTGGTAATGAACTCCTGGTCTCGAGTGGTCTTGCCCCCTCAGCATCCCAAAATGCTGGGGCTGCTAGCATGAGCCACTGTACCCATCCTGTGTTGCACTTTTTTGTTCAGGGGTGGGGAGGTATTGTTCCTCTGTGTCCCACCTCTACACTGGATTGTGAGCTATGGAGTGTCAAATAACATGTCTTATTTCTCTATAAATCCCCAGTTTCTTAACAACACGTCTGGTCTGTCATAGATGTTCCATTCCTAGCTTAGGGGATCAGTCAAATAAAAGCTAGCTAAGTTCTGTCTATTTCTACAATGGATTTAGGTGGTTTCATGGTGATATTGGCAAAAATCCAATGATAACCCAATACATCAAGAGTTACAAATGATATTCCATGAGATCCATTTGCTTTCATTTTAATGGGCTCTCAAATATTGAATAAGGAGATTTGTGCTGTGATAAAAAACAATGTCATATGTACTGCCCATGTTAATTAGTGTCTACTCACTTTTCATGAGTAGAGTGACATATCAAAACACTATCACACTAACTGCACTTCCTTTTTTGAGACGGAGCCTCTGTTGCCAGGCTGAAGTGCAGTCACCTGATCTTGGCTCTCGGGCTTAAGCTATTCTCCTACCTCAGCCTCCCGAGTAGCTGGGACCACAGGCACAAGCGACCACGCCCAGCTAATTTTTGTATTTTTAGTAGAGACGGGGTTTCGCCATGTTGGCCAGGATAGTCTCAATCTCCTGACCTTGTGATCCGCCCACCTCAGCCTCCCAAAGTGCTGACTATAGGCATGAGCCACCACACGCACCTGGCCTACACTTTCTTAATTTAGCAAAATTTTTATTGTAACTCCTTTAAGGAGAGACAACAAAAACACTGTTTCTCTATATACTTCAGGTTCTTCTTAAACACGGTTTTAAAAAGTCTTGCAATAACTTTGAGAACATTATTATTAATCTCAATTGAAGACAATTAGAACTCTGAGAGATTTCAAAACATGTCTAAAGTCTTACATGTGGTGTATTGTAACTCTAGGTTTTGAATCTGTGTTTGTTTTGACATCATGTTCATACTCTTCCACACCATCTGCCAGGGAAGAAATGGTATGTGCAAAGATCATCAGTGGCTGAGCCTGATCCCTAACCCTAAGCACCAGAATGCACCATCCCTGTGGTTAGTCTGTTGCCTGCTTAGGGAACAGCAGGGGTATTTCGTCCATAACACACTTTGGACGGTGACTGTGAGGTATGATTGATAATCCCTCCCATGTCTGTGTGGGGAAATGCATTGCTTGTTCAGACCTCAGCAAGATCTTGGGAAACCTGGTTTTTTCACTGAAAGAGCTTGCATATTGCTGTTGCTCACATTTCCTTGTCAAAGTTTATGAGAATTTTCAATACAACAAAGGCCAGAGTTCCTGTCCACAAAGTAGATTACAATCTATCAGTGTGAGAGGGACAATGCAGCTGGTGCAGCACAAACTCAGTCCTTATTCATAAACATTTTGTTGGCCTTCAAGCACTTGTTACCGACAGCAGGGCATGTTTATACAACTCCTTCCAAAAATAAAATTGAAAGAAAAAAATCAGTAAATTCATAATGTAGCACTTTCCCCAACTCAAAAACATAGAGATATTTCTGTTTTGGATTTTGAAATGTTTCCCATTGAGAAATCAGGCCCCAGATACAAGAGAAAAGAATGGATTCTAAATACAGTAAAACCCATGAACCACGGAAAAGACTAAAGTGTCCTACACAGGCAACGAGAAGCTATGGAGATGATTAGCTTAGGTTTATTTTACTCTAGATTTCTTTATTCCATAACGTTCAGATGCCTGAGTCGCAACAGCACAGGAAGCAATTGAACATTAAATCTTAGTTCTCCTAATATCGATCTGAAAATGTGTAATTGACTTGTTTATATGTACATGCTTAAGGAAAGATGCCACTGGTTCAAATCAGTTGAGCTCATTAGCCCCGTTGACTCACCGGTCAATTAACTGACGTTTTCTCTATTGATGTTTCACTCAATCCTAGACAGAAATAGAGTTCAGTGTTAAAAAAAAAAAAAAAAAAATCAGTACCTTCCAATGTCACTGAACCAAACTACTCAAAACATCTATCTGTTTGTAACTTTACTGGTTCTTGTTTTTGTTTTTCACTGTACAAGAAATAAATTTGCCCCATAATTTTAAAATGCAGAAATAAAGAAAATAAAACCAAAATATATTTGACCATACCCAATTTAACTGCCTTCTGCAGAAGGCATCATTATTTTTGATTTGCTGTGGATCTTTTCAAACTGCATTCTATATACATGTTTTGTGTTTTGAATAAATATGTTCATCTTTGTAATATATTATTCTGTAACTTGCTTACATACTCTTAACAACTTACCTTAGAAAACTTTAATCCGTATTTAAATGGCTGTATGATCATCTATGTTGTGGGTATATTCTAGTTCATTTTACTATCCTAATAATTAATAGGCATTTAGTTTGTGTCTGATTTTTGCCAGTGCTGATAGTACTACAAGAAATATCCTTGTAATATTCTATGTCAGAAATTCACAGAAAATCTGATTATTGAACTTAGCTATAGGATGTATATATAATTAACTTAAACTGTAGGATACAGAAAAGTGATTATAGATAGTAATTATAGCTAACTTTTGCTGAATACTAATTATTTACTAGTTTAAGTTCCTTACACACATTAACTATTTGGCCTTTAAATGACCATGCAAGGTAGCCACTATTACTAGCCTTATTTTACACATTGGGAAATTGAGTCATAGGGAGGCTAATTATCCTTGCTAAATGTCAATAAATGGTAAAAATGGAGATTTGAACCCACACAAAGCCTTGGTCACTACACTGCTAGCTGTCATGCTGCATTGACTTTCAGTGTGAGTATATAAGGAACTAGTAAAGTAATTTGACACTTTTCTGGGGGAAACTTTGGTGTCTACAGTAGGTTTTTGATGGAGAGAGGCTCCATGGGATTCACGTGGTGACATTTCAAGTATACAAGGTGTGTAAATCAGAAAAAAAGCATGAAAGTTCAGTCAACCCAGATGAACAAGATTTATAGAGCAGCTAAGGAAATTTAAAATTTAAAAATATTCATGAATTCCAATGACACAGTTTTATTCTTTACACGTGTGTCCCTGGGAGGTACTGTACCAAACTTACATTTTAAGAATGTGGAGAAACTGGAGTACATCCAGGAGAAAGGAAAAATGAATTAAGTGGTAGAAAGTAAGTACTAAGAACAAAAGCCAAAACATCAGCTTGTTCATTCACTCGGTGACTGTTTATTGAGTATTAACCACATACATGGCCCTGTTCCAGATGCAGTGGCAGAAATGAAGTTGAAATTCTTAAAACATGGTATCTCTAGCAATTTGCTTGTTGTACAGCAATGGAGATGAGACTTGAGAATAAATATTGGCAGTATGATGAAGATATTATATAAACAAGATGAACGGATGATATGAAACATTTATGGAACACCTACTTTGTGGTAGACACCATCCAAGGAGTCATCTCATTTTAATTCCCACAAGGAGCCATTTTCACAGCTAAGGAAACAGATGCTCTGTTATTAAATAGCGTGCTAAGACACATGCATAGTAACTTTGATTCAAACTTACGTCTGCCTCACTCCAAAGCTCAAGTGTTTCTTAGTTCTACTCCCACTCCTAACATTATGTAGAAAAGAGAAGATAACTGGGAAACAATTACTCTTGTAAAGCAAACGAAGAGTTCTTATAAGAGGTCCATAGAATAGAAGGTTATGCCAGAGAGATTTCAAAAGCATACAGGGAAGAGCTCTGTGTTAGATGAAAGACACTTTCTAAAGAGAAGTCTCATCCTGAAAAAGTGTATGGTTAGGGTTGACATTTGGATGATATACTCTGAAAGACTTACATTCCTCATTAACATATTGAACTATGTATTGAGTACCAAATGCACCACGCGGGTAAAAAGGGCAGTAAAATCTCAGAATTCATCACTATGTTATTCATTCATGTAACCAAAAACCACTTGTACCCAAAAAGCTATTGAAATAAAAAAAATTTAAAAATAAAGAAATACCATTTACACTGTCAAAATATATATACTGATGTCCAAACTGCTTGATACATAACTGCTGTCCTCAGTTCCTCATCTCTCAATACTCCAACCATGATGGCCCCATGCCTGGCTTAGCCCCATCTCCTCCCCACTATCCAGCAACAAGTGTGCCCTCAAGAATCCTGCTTCAGAGAAATGGCAGACCCCATTCTAATTGTTGGTGTCACTGCCTTACAGTTGTTATCATTTTGAATACTATTCCTGCACGTAACCCTCTGACCCCCAGGCAGGAGAACCGTCTCATACCCTTGCTTCTGTTTTTTTTTTTTTTTTTTTTTTCACCTCTATAAACATTATCTTATGTTACACAGTAACAATTTGTAAGTCTGAATTCCCATTAGGTCCTGAATTCAACCCACAGAAGTTGTATTTTTTTAAACACAAATTTTTGAATCGTCATTCTGTTCTCCTTTTCATTTCTATTCATATGCCCAAAGAATATTCCGAGCATGGATTCTAATCTTAATGACCCTAAATTTTACCGGAATAGAGTCATATGTAAGAGTGACCTGCATAGCGTGAAAGAATCTGCTATGACTTAAATCATGAACTATTAATATTTTAATTTGAAATATGCACAAAGGCAATAGAAACAATGCCATAAAACATGGAAGATATCTTTATATGCCCAGTAAGTACCAAATACCACATAACTCAATTTTCCAACATTTTTCTTAATCCAGTAATAAGGGGAAAGGGAAGAACTCTGGGTTTCTCAATAAATATTCAATGAATGATGACTTTCCTCATTAGCCAATATCCCATACATGGAGTATGAGGAAGGAAAGAATAGTCTAAATAGGCAACATGACCAGAAGCAGCCAGTGGAATCCCACAGGGGTTGATTTGTTCATCTGTCTTTCCTCTAAGGCCAAGAATCTTTTTTGTAACTCATAAAAGATAAATATTCCCGAAGAGATTGGAAAGGAGAAAGGCAAATTGGTGCAATGGAGCAAATATTTTAACCATTCTGCAGATAGGACTTCTGGAGAGTTCAAGAAAGTTTATTGCAGTGTATTCATGAAAACATGTAGCACATGGGTTAGAACACAGGTATGTTTGCTGGGACTAGGAAAATCAGTGGAAATAAATGCACATGAACTGAGCTAGTAGGCCAACTTTCTATCTTTCTCATATAGAGGAAAACAATGCTAAATTTCAAGTGCATTCCTGACTCTATTCATGTACAATCACTTTTAGTTACTTTTATCTTACTCTTACAATACCCTTTAGAATGGGCCATTTGATATTACCCCTTATTCATTAGCTTCCATCTCTACCTGACTGAAGAGCTAAATAAACTAAATTACTTCAACAAGTCAAGACGAAATTGCATAAAACTGAGGAATATAAATTCCCACTCTACCTTCTCCAGGGCATGATGCATTTCCCCTTTCTGACACAATATGGAACCTTGCACTTCCCAGTTCTGGTTCTCCATATCTCTACCCGACATGGTAGAAACTATCATTTTGAAATGACTTGTGAATTCTGCTTTTGTAAGCGATTTAGTGGTCCTTTCTATTCTATTTCCCTCATACTCTCACTTTCACACACACATCCACATAGACACGGAGCACTTTAACTCTTGTTGCGATCTAGCCTTCTGCTAACAGTACCTGGTAAAGAATTGTTTCGACCGGGCGCGGTGGCTCAAGCCTGTAATCCCAGCACTTTGGGAGGCCGAGGCGGGTGGATCACGAGGTCAAGAGATCGAGACCATCCTGGTCAACATGGTGAAACGCCGTCTCTACTAAAAAAAATACAAAAAATTAGCTGGGCATGGTGGTGCGTGCCTGTAATCCCAACTACTCAGGAGGCTGAGGCAGGAGAATTGCCTGAACCCAGGAGGCGGAGGTTGCGGTGAGCTGAGATCACGCCATTGCACTCCAGCCTGGGTAACAAGAGTGAAACTCCGTCTCAAAAAAAAAAAAAAAAAAAAAAAGAATTGTTTCAAGGGAACGGAGAATTAGCAAACTCCCTGTTATAGTTCTTGATTTGAACTTTGAATTCAAATTATGCATTAACTGGGTGACTTTGGCCAGATATATAAACCATTTCTTCATTTGTAGTGACTAGATAAGGTTATTTTAGGCATACAGTCTAGCACAATGCAAGGTACGTGGTATTATCATCCTATAATACTGCCTAGTGCTACTGTTATTGTCCTACCAACAACAAAATCTTTAATCAAGATGGATATTCTATTGCATATTTAACTTTCTCAGTAGAACATGAGGGGAAAAAATTATATGTGAAGTTAAAAAGCACGCTGGCCGGGTACAGCGACTCATGCCTGTAATCCAGGCACTCTGGTGGCTGAGGCAGGAGGATCACTTGAGCCCAGCAACTCAAGACCAACCTGGGCAATACAGGGAGACCCTGTGCTTGGGAGGTCAAGGCTGCACTGTACCATAATCGTATGCTCTACTCCAGCCTAGGTGACAGAGTGAGTCTCTGTTTCAAAAAATAATAATAATGATAATAATTAAAGTAAAAAGATAAAAAAGCTTGATTTCTAAAACTTCAATTAAAAAACTCAATAAAAATTTGATTTCTAAAACAGAGACCATACAGAATCATAGAAGATTGTAACTGGAAGGTAATGTAGATAGCAACTTTTCTATTTTTGAGGTGAGGAAATCGAGGCTCTAGATTAAATGAATAGCGGCCTGATTCCTGTAATATTTCACCTACCACAAAACCAAAATAATCTGCTGCATTCTAACCATCAAGATAGGATGGCCTATAAAAAATGTTACAACATGAATAGATCACTTTGGCTGCTTAGGAAACTTCTGCATCATTTTCTCATAGCCACCTGTCTCTGGCCAGTATGTGTCCAAAGAAATCTAGTTCATTTTAATCTTAGCCAGCATAAGTCATATCTCAATAAGGTAATCGAGGTCTATTTTAAAGGATCCATCACATCTAAAGTTTTAAAATGTAAATTAGTTTATATTTAAATTTTAAATCTTAAATGATGTATTGTTTTTCTTGGGCAAGTTTTATTCTCATTAAGATGTCTGTGTAGGTAAATGTTTAAATATCAAATCATTTCTGAAGTTATTCAAAGATGAGCAGTTTTTAGTAGCAGGAAAAGTGGTGTTTCTTTGGAGCACACCTGCACATCATCATGTACAACCACAACTCACACATATACAGCCTTACATAAACATGTATTCACAAGTGTGTGTACACGTGTCCTCACATGTGTGCACACATGCTCACACACTAATACATTCTCACACGTAGTGATGAACTCAAACACACACGCACAGTAACACACATTTATGCAGTCATTATATATGTATAATGTCACATACATTTATGCAGTTAAATATATACACATATATATGTGTATATACATATATATACACACATATATATACATAAATATATACATATATGTATGTGTATATATGTATATATGTATATATGTATATATTTGTGTATATATGTATACGTGTATACATATGTATATGTATGTATTTGTATATATATGTATATATATGTATATATGTGTGTGT
>NW_022436988.1:12549150-12583920 GCF_009761245.1 Sapajus apella
ACATACAAATATATATACATATATATATACACACATCTATATACATATATACATATATATATATACAAATATATGTGTATATATTTGAGACAGGGTCTCGCTCTGTTGCCCAGGCTAGAGTGCAGTGGTGCGATTATGACTCACTGCAGCCTTGAATTCCCAGGCTCCAGTGATCCTCCTGCCTCAGCCTCCTGAATAACTGGGACTACAGGCACATGCCACCACTCCTGGCTAATTTTTGTATTTTTTATAGAGATGGGGTTTCACCATGTTGCCCAGGCTAGTCTCAAACTCCTGGACTCAAGCAATCTGCCTGCCTCGGCCTCCTAAAGAGCTGGGATTACAGGCATGAGCCACCATGCCCAGTTCATTATATGTTGATTACCCAAGAGCTACTAGAAAACGTAAACCAAATCTGTGGTCCGTGTCTAACATTAATACTAAATGGCATGGTATTCATTTTTATATTAGTTGACATTATCATTGTTCTTGTCTAGGATAAGGCTATAGTACACAAAATCTGTTGGACTGCACTTAACTCTTGGTGTTCTGGAAAGATCATTTAATTAGGAGTCACATAAAAGAGTATAATAGAGTACTACCTGTCTGAATACAAAGTTAAGGGTCTCTGATTTATAGCATGTTCCCTTCCATCTGCCAATTTATTAGGAGAATCCCTTCCTTTGTTCAACAAACTGTCTTCAGAATTAATTATAACCTGTAGAACTTAAGTATAAAAGAGCCACTTGTAAATGCACAATAATGAAACAGTTTACTGTCATGAAACTGCTGTTTGAAATGGAATGTGAATATATTTGATAATAAATTTTTTTAATATGTGTAACCCACCTGAACTTTAACAGTGCAGATTCAATTACCTAAATTTCTCAAAAAGGAGTGGGATTATACCCATCAAGACTCACCAGATGGCATTCTGTCCTTGGAGCACCCTAAAATGATTAGGGCCCTCACCCCCTTCTTGCCACTGGTGTTGTACTTGCTGAGACCTGCCCGTGAAATTATTATATCTCTGTAACAAAAAAAACCTCAAGACCAGTTTCTAGGAGCCCCAGGGGTTTTCAGAACAGTGTCCACCCTCTTTTCTCATTATCAGTGGATGCCCATCTGCCCTAAGTGGAGGAAGAAAGTGACCCAGCTCCCTCTGTTCTCTTCCTATTCGTCTATTTTTTATTCCTTGGGTCAAGGAAAGCAGCATTAATTCTTTCTTTTGTTTTTGTCTTAACATGGGAGTCTGTTTTTTCTGCATAAAGACCCATGGATGGAGAATAAAGGAAACCTCAAGGATCCACTTTTGAAATCTGAAGAAACAGTATCTGATCCAATTTGCACATACATTAAGTAGCTGAGCAACCTGCAGCGAATCACCAGGACATTTAGGATCGTCGTTCCCCAGATTAGCGATCCTCTAGCTAAGCTCTCTTAAATCCCTTCCAGGTTTATTTAAAAATCTGTAACCCTATCCCAGTATCCTGATTCTAATCCAGGCCTTTAGCTCATAGATGAAGCCCAAAGTAATTTATTTGGAGAGTGTGTCACATGCAACTCTCCTCTCAGGAAGGACAAGGGATCTTCCTTGAAGTTATGTGTCATTTGCTAATTTCTCAACGTACATCCACTGTCAAGCATTACAAAGTGGAGGATTTAAAATAAACCTTAGAAATGACTTCTTGACTCTGCTTGTTTCCCAGCGTGAGTCAAAGCTCATTGAGATTTGTCCTCTAACTTTTGGGAGATGGCTTGAACACAGGTCTACACACAGACCCAAAGAGATAAAAAGATGGTCTCTAGAGCATTCTTCCACGTTTGTGACTTATGTTTCTTTAATTTTGCTTCTTTCTTTTTCTTTATTTTTTACTGTTAAAAAATACACAGTTGCCACAGTTTGATTTAATTATAATTGCTATAAAGGAAGACTATGCAAACGTGTGACATGCTGTGAGACACTGTCATTTGAGTCTGTTTGGAAGTTATTTTAAGTCATTCACTCTTCGGGAGGGGAATTCAAGATGAGCTTCTTATTGGATGGGCGCCCAAGGTAAAAGACAACATAGATGATTCCTCACAACGGAATGAGGGGGCATATCTATTATGAATTCTCAGAAAGTACAGCCTGAGCCTTAGGCATGTTAGAAGTCGGAAGAGAGTTCTAGGCCTGGGTTATTCTAGTAATGCAAGGGAAGCAGCTCCATTCTTGTAACTGGAAGGAGCCTTGAGACCACTTAGATCCTTTTTTCAAAGGTCAGCTGCCTTATTCTGCTACTTCCTGCCCCCCATTTCCTTTTTCTTATGGAAGACAAAGCTTAAAGCTAAAGCAGTGATTTGAGACTCAAACGTGAAAACGTATGGATTAAAAAGGCAATGTTTGTTCAGTAGCTGGTACTTTTTCCCTGAATTTAACAGGTCTTTTTACACATAGTAGAAAAAGTTTCACATTTCCAGAAAGCAGCAGCAACCTTCCAAGCCTTAGAGTGCTATGGCCTGCTCAAAGCTGTGCTGTCTCAGTCTGAAATAGCTGTCTCCTGTTCAGTCTAATGAATGGGCCAGCAGGATGAAACATCCTGGGAGAAAAGTGTGACCAAGAACTCAAATTCTGGGGCACAAGGAGCATAGCTCATCTTTGTGATCTGCTCCTATGTGTCTATCACTTTATTTCAAATCCCATGTTAATCCTGAAGGGAGCCAGAAGAATTTTCTGCACATCTGAAGACAAATATGCTGAAATGGAAATCAACCAGTTTCTACCCTAGCAACTTGACCGCAATTATACAGAGTTTACACAAAATCTAACAAATAAGTCTATTTCTTTTTAGAGTGCAATGCCTCATTGATGTTTGTTTGATGTAAGATGTCATCCAGTTCTTGGATCCTGCTTCCTTATTCCCTGACCTCCTCCTTGAATCTCCCAGCACTTCTTATGTCTTCCATGCTATTTTTTTTTGTTAAATTTAATCTAATTAACTGAATTTTGAAAATATTATAATTGTTAAAAGTCACTGAGATTGCCAGTTACTGTGCTAAGAGCTAAGCAAATAGCTACGTGACAAGTTTTGAAAAGGAATCAGCAAGCCACAGCTAACTGGCCAAATCCAGCCCACCTCCTGTTTTTTGGATTTCTTGTGAGCAAAGAATGTTTTTACAGTTTTCAACAATTTTTTAAATTAAAAGAAGAACAATACTTATTAATAGGTAAAAAGTATATGCAACTGAAATATCAATGTACAAAATTAAAACCTATTGAAACACTGTCATCATGCTCATTTGTTTAATATTGTCTAAGACTGCCTTTTTGCTACAACAGCAGAATGGAGTAGTTGCAACAGAGGCCACATGGACCACAAAGCCTATAATATTTACTGTCTTGCTGTATGCTCATCTGTTCTCACATGGCTATAAAGACATACCTGAGACTGGGTAATTTATAAAGAAAGAAGATTTAATTTTGTTCATGGGTCTGGAGGCTGTACAGGATTCTGCCACTGGGGAGGTCTCAGAAAACTTACAATCATGGTGGAAGGCAAAGGGGAAGAAAGCACATCTTCACATGGCCAGTAGGAGAGAGAGAGCAAAGGGAAAGGTACCACACACCTTCAAGCAACCAGCTGTCATGAGAACTCTATCAAGAGGCAGCACTAGGGGGATGGTGTTAAACCAGGAGAAACAACCCACGCAATCCGGTCACTTCCCACCAGGCCCTGCCTCCAACAACGGGGATCACAATTCAACATGAGATTTGGGTGGGGACCAGAGCCAAACCACATCAAACTGCATTAGTTAGTGTTCTCAAGAGAAACAGAACCAGTAGTACACATATAGGTATGTCGATTGTTAGAAAGATCTTGTTTATGAGGAATTAGCTCATTTGATTATATGGAGGCTGATAAATCCCACAGTCTGTCACCTGCAAGCTGGAGGTCTTATGGTAGAGTTCCAGTTCATGCATGAAAGCCTGGAAACCAGGGGAGGCAACAGTGTAAATCCAGGTTCAAGTACTAAAGCTTATAACCGGAAGTGCACACATCTGAAGGTGGGAGAAGATGGATGTCCTAGCTCAGACAAAAAGCTAATTTGTCTTTCCTTCACCATTTTGAATTTTTCAGGCCCTCAAGGGATTGGATCATGTCCACCCACATTGGTAAGTGTACACAGTCTAACAATTCAAATGCTAACCTTTTCCAGAAACACTCTCATACACATACTTGAAAAGAAATGTTTAACCAAAAATTTGGGCATTCCTTAGCCCAGTAAGTTAACACATAAAATTAACCATCACCTGTGTCCTTTATAGAAGTTTATTGGTCACTGGTTTATAGATTCACCTATATTTAACCATGTAAGTTGAATAACTCTCAAAAATGAGGGAGTTAAGAACATGAAGGAATAATGGAATTTAAAGTTACAGTTTGCTTCAGATTCTCTCATATCAGGTGTCTCTGGAGAAAAACTGAGTTTTGCATTCAGAAATCTATTGTGCAAAAAATATACATAGAGTTCCAAGATATGCTGTATCATCTATAGATGCCTGGGAGTTGGATAGAAAGGGCATGTTCTTATATATACTTTGAGGCCAGAATATATTTGTTCTACAAAATTGAATACAGTCATGGTTGAAGACATTACTAGTAGAAATGTATGTATCTCTCCTTATGGTATACCGATTCCTCTGAAAAATGTTGTACTTAAAATGATTGTTTTTAGTGAATTAAGTAATTACTTTTGTGAAGCAGAGAATCTTTGCATTTAAGTTCCCTCTTTTTTCATTTCATAGATTATATTAATTGTCTCATGTTGCATAACAAATTATCACAAACTTAGCAATTCATTATTTCACTGTTTATGGATAGCTTAGCTGGGTCCTCTGCTTCAACATCTCAAAAGTCTCCAATCAACGTGTTGGCTGGGGCTGCGTTTAATTCCAAGGTTCAATCGGAGAGGGATCCCCTTCCATTCACATGTGGTTGTTGGCAAAATTCAGTCACTCGTTGAGAGTGGACAGTGGACCTCAGTTTTGCAGGCTGTTGGCTAGAGGCTACCCTCATTTCTTTGTTGTGTAGCTTATTAACACAGAAGCTTGCTTTATCAAAGCTAGTAGTGGATACAGTCTTCTAGCAAGACAAGTTATAAATCAGCTTATATACTATAATTTTGGAAGCGATATCCCATCACCTTTGCTGTGTGCTATTAGAAGCAAATCACAGTTAAGGGAAGCAGGATATAAAGTAGGTACAAGTAACAAGAATGGGAATAACTAGGAGGCACAATAAAAACTGTCTATGACACATATGAAAACTATTTTTGTTTCTGACCAAAGATGTTCTTGATGAAAGGTATAAAAATGTGAGAATTATAACAGAGGTTCCAAGGAGAACTATTGATTTTCATTTCTCCCTTGTTTGATTAAAATTTGCCCTTGTCAATTTTTAAACATTAAAAATCATGGACTTTTCTTATGGTGTTAAAATTTTCCTCACTGATTTATTTATTTATTTATTTGAGACAAAGTCGCTCTTCTTACCTAGGCTCGAGTGCAGTGGTATGATCTTGGCTCATTGCAACCTCTACCTTCTGGGTTCAAGTGATTCTCCTGCCTCAGCCTCCCAAGTAGCTGGGACTACAGGTGTCCACCACCATGTCTGGCTAATTTTTGTATTTTTAGTAGAGCATGTTGGGCAGGCCAGTCTCGAACTCCTGGCCTCAAGTGATCCACCCACCTTAGCCTCCCAAATTTCTGAGATTACAAGCCTGACTGACCTTACTTTGTTCTCCTTAGTTCTCTCATCACACCATGGTGCATCCTTGTATCCCAGCATTAACACAGTGATTCCCAAACATCGACTGGCACATCTAGCTCCCTCATTATATTCTGAATTCCTTGGGGGCAGAGTTTTCAAGTTGATCATTGTGACCCTGCAGGGCACAAAATAAACCCTCAATAAATGTTTGCTGAACGTTTGAATGAATGAACAAATAAATGAATTTAATTTTCCACATCTTTTCTTCTTTGATCCAAACTTTACATTAGCCTAGTATGATGTAAATAATAATTGACTTATATATTTATTTATATATTCAGAATATACATGTATTTTTCCAAATAGCGTATACACATCACATTAGTATTTGAAAATATGCAAATATTATGGAAACATTTATATTTTCAAATACTGTGAAATCTGGAGTTTCCAGAGATTTCGCAGGGCCAGAAGTTAAAACCATAAATTTAAATTCCTTATTTAGTCTCCTAGAGCTGGAACCTAATGATTGACCTTATCTTTGAACTGCTAGCCAACTGACCTTGATTACAAAGACCATGTATGTCAAACCACATGTTCCTTTCTAATATGTGGTATAAAGAAATAGGAAAGGACATTTGGTCGCTGAGTTCTTTGATGGTGATGGGGGTGGGAAGGGTGGAAGCATTTGTGTTTTTCATAGTTAGGATCCAGAATGTTCTGAAATAAAAAATAAATTTATTTTAGCAGCTTCTCTGCTGGGGTAAGGAATGCTGATTTTTAAAAGAACTTGGGAGAGAATGTTTTGGTGAACTTGTATACTGTACCATAAATATTTTTGCTTAAATTATAGAATTGTCTGTTTTATTTCATATTGCATCAGGAACCAGGCAAGACCAATGAGCTTTTAATGTGGAAATTTCATGCACACATTTCAGCTTCTTCCTTTTCTTCTTCGGCTTTGCCAAGTTGTTTTATGTTTAGTAAAGATTGATTTATTGGTGCTTTTTTGGCCTACCTGATGTGTTATGTAACTCGTTACCGAATTCAGAGATACAACCATCAATTTGCAAGCTTGCTTTGTTGTAGCCCAAAAGAGCTTTATTAGATTCAGGCTGATTTACTTACTGTGCTGAACGATTTTTGCATAGCCTAAAGCCTGATTCTTCTCTTCCATTTTTTCTTTGAAATTACAGAAAAAATTAAAGAAATACAGTGTGACTTGTTCTGTTCCTCAGGGTGCAGAATAAACAGATTCTGATCTGCTGCTGTTTGGAAACTGCAAAATGATAGAAATTGCTATTTTGGGTGACCTGAAAAGGGGAAGCTCTTGAAACATGATTGTTTTTTTTTCTTTCCAGTAAAGTGTGAGTAAGGCAGAAAAGAGAACCCAGCAGAACTATCTGCAAAAGTAAATATGTTCCTCTTTGGTAACCGTAAATAGCAAAGGAAGATGGTGAGAGGCACTGGTGCTTTTAAGTGGAAGGCACAGCAACTAGGGTCACCATGCCTGGCTTCCACACGGTGGTTTACCATCTGTGGAGAGACTTCAGACGTGTTTTCAATTCTAATGAATGTAGTTGACATGAATGCTTACTGGGTCAACATCTCAGTGATGTATCTGGCCTCTCCTTCTCTCTGAGCATTGCCAAAGATAGGTTCCAGGTCAGCACTGGAGAAAGAGTTTGCTCCAAGTTCTCTTCAAACAGAATTTCCACTTGTGCTCCAAACAATAAATCCTGAAAGGAACATCTCACATGCACCGTAGCTTGCCAAGATGACTGTTGAGCTGCACACATCATGGCATCATGACAACATGAGCTATATTTATAATCCAATGTTTCATCTAATGCTCAATAGCTCTTGGTGGGTCAAGAACCTCCTAATGTTAGTGAAGAAGAAATATAAAGTTATGAACCCATGCTAATAAATAAGGCGTCATTTTGGGGTGCTATGGGCCGAACTGTGTCCCTGCAAAATTCCTATGTTGAGGTCCTAACTCTCAGTATCTCAGAAGGTAACTGTATTTGGAGGCAGAATCTTGAAAGAGGTAATCCATGTTAAATGAGGTTGTTAAGGTGGGCGCTAATCTATTATGATTGGAGTCCTCATTAGGAGAAGAGATGAAGATGCAGAAAATACAGGCAAAGGGCAACTATATGAGGATGCAATGAGAAAATGACCATCTGCTAGCCACGGCAAGAGGCCTTAGAAGAAGCTGACCCTATGACACCTCAGTGTCAGACATCTTACCTCCAGAATTCTGAGGAAATTAATTTCTGTTCCTTAAACCATCCAGTCTGTAGTAGTTTGTTATGGCAGTCCTGGAAAACTAATATGGAAACTTTGTATTCTAGTGAAGATACCTTTCTCAGGCAGAATTACTTGCTCTGTGTGAGATTCAAGTAAGACCTCAATGTGCCATGGGGCTTTAGTTTTTCCTATAGCTTCCATTTATTTGTTTAAGTGACTTGACACGTATGATTTTCCTTGACTTTCTGCTGTTTGTCCTGGCGTCAAGAAGACTGCATACTGACTCTTCGAGGGGTATAAGAAAGCATTCATAGGCTAGGCATAGTGGCTCATGTCTGTAATCTCAGCACTTCGTGAGGACGAGGTAGGTGGGTGAATCCCTTAAGCCATGGAGGTAGAGGTTGCAGTGAGCCAAGATCATGCCATTGCACTCCAGCCTGGGTTACAGGCCTGTCTAAGAAAGACAGAGAGGGACAGAGGGAGGGAAGGGAGGGAGGGAGGGAGGGAGGGAGGGAGGGAGGAAGGAAGGAAGGAAGGAAGGAAGGAAGGAAGGAAGGAAGGAAGGACAAATATAAGTAAGAAAAAAAGAGAAAGGAAGGAAGGAGAGACTTATAAAAGAAAGAGAAAGAAAAAGGAAGGAAGGGAAAGGAAAGAAAGAAAAAGGAAGGAAGGGAAAGGAAAGAAAGGAAGAAAGAAAAAAGAATGAAAGAAAGAAAGGGAAAGAAAGAAGGAAAGAAAGAAAGAGAATGAAAGAGGAGGGAGAGAGAGAGAAAAAGAAAGAAGGAAAGAAAAGAAAAGAATTCACAAACAGATCCACAGGACAGTTTTCTTTGAGGGGATTATATAGTTGAAAATAATACAAATTCCGATGGAAAATAACCATTGTTTTAGGAGCTACATGGACATGCTAAATCACATTACCTAAGACTCCATTCTCCTAAAAGAAGATGACTACTTGATATAGTGGAAAAAGCACTAACCTGGGAGTAAATTGTTTATGTAAAATTCCTTTAAATCTTTGAAGTACTATAAAAATGCAATTCGCTTTTTCCTTGGGAGTCTGTTCAGCTGACCTTGGGATTAAGTGGGGCTTGCTTTATTATTTCCGTTTTTAAGCCAAGAAGACAACAATTTCAAGTATTTAAGAGATTTGTAAATTAAGTACATTCAAATGAACTTAATTACTTAACTACTTAATGACAGGGATGCATCCTGAGAAAGGCATTGTTAGTGATTTTATCATTGTGTGAACATCATAGAGTGTGCTTACACAAACCTGGATGGCATAGCCAACTACACACCCACGCTACATAGCACGGCCTATTGCTTTTAGGCTACAAATGGTAACCAGCATTCAGCATGTTACTGCACTGAATACTGTAGGCAATTGTAACACAATGGTAACTATTTATATTAACATAGGAAACTTAGAGTAAAAGTACAGCATTGTAGTCTTATAGAACTTCATTGTATACGTGGTTTGTGGTTGACTGAAATGTTATATGACACATGACTGTCTTTGAAGCTCAGATGCTGGTCTTCTGACTTGAAATTCTTTACATTTCCTATCTCTTCACATCATCTCTGTACATTCAGTATATTCAGTGGGGGAAGTACATAGCATATGCCTAGCATATAGTAAATGGTCAGCAATGTTAGCTGAAATTAATATTGTCATTGTAGTCAGAGCTTCAATTAATAAGCCACATATTTGCTGAACATTACTTATTACTTAATGAGGAGTCTTATTTCTTTTGTTTGAAAGTCTTAATAAAAATATTAGAAAAATGCACTCACCTATTTCATTAGAGTACATTATCTGTGTAATTTGTATTTTATTTATTAGTTATAATATTATAATTCCATTTATAAATGTGCATAGTAATATAGGTCATTATGGAAAAGTATGAGGTGGTTTGGACCTCTTGTGACAGTTCTATCTGAAATAAGTAATTTGATTTAAGAAAATTAGCAAATATTCTGTAGGCACTGTGTAACCAACCAATGAAATTTGAGGGGGTTCATTTTTTCCCATTTAATAGGCATGTACTAAAAGCTTAAGTGCCCCAACCTATAATAGACATTAGAAAATTGCATAAAAATAATATTTGAGGAAGGTGAATATGGAAAAATGAGAAATATACATGGAAGGAGAAGATAAAAATAAATCATTATGAGGTCTTATCTCATTCATGTTTAACATTAGTGTGGTCATAAAATAGCTAACATTTTGCCAATTACCTATGAAGTGCCAGAAACTTCACGTTATTATGAAGTTATCCAACATTTTGATGCAGAGCAAAAATATTACAAGGTCATACAAAAGACTTGTTTAACAGCTTTCTTAAGATTTATCTGATATTCCAGGGAATATATATGTGCTTGACTTATTCTTTGTTACTGTTTATGTTCTGTATTCTGTAAAGTTAAATGTTTACTTGTAAATAATTGAAAAGATGCAAATATTTTTGTTCTACAGTCAAGATAGCCTCAGATGCTATAGTTTTCTTCCCGTTTGCAATAATCAGTTCTGTATTTAATGTTGCCATCTTACTTCAGCCTCTTTGTTCTACACTAGTAATATATTTGTCAGTGTGTCATAGTCTCATTTGAATGAGCATATCTTTCCACTGATTCCCTCATTAGTGAGCTAAAGAGACCTAACATTGCTCACTGTTACGCACTGTCGGACGAGAGTCATGTTTTTAGCATTTTGGAAATTATACTTTGTAAATATGTATTAGCCTTTCCAAAGCTGACTCTACTAATAAGTATAACAGCCCTTTTTGTACAGGTTTGGTGAGCTTAAAGCAAGTTGTCCAAAGTCACAAAATTAGTAGGTGACTTAATGAAATATTATAGTAGATATCTTTTATTTTTTTTTTTTTCTGCCCAAATGCGATTATCCTCCCTCCTTGATTTTCCTATAGGGAACCTCATGAGGGAGGTTGATTCATGTGGTTTGGAAGAGGCTAGCCCTCTCCTGTATCTTTCTCCTTAGCCACAAGGGGCTTTCCTGCCCAAATTACAATGTTCGAGCATTCCTGTGAATGAAGAACAACCCCGGTGTTCATCTCTATGCCAAGTGTCTTACAGTTACTTTAGAAGGAACCCAAAAGATAGAGCACACGTGTAGTTAAAAACTCTGAAAGAGTACCAAAATCTAGGACAAGAGTGCTATTCATAGATGTTCTCAAAGCTTCAGTTCTTACCAAGCTGCAAGATACTGGGTGGCAACAACTCTGCCTATAAGTGCTTGTTTATACCCACTGTGAACAACTCCTTCATTTCCTAGTTTTCACTGCCTGTACCACAGAAGCCTAAGTCCTACCCAACAGAACAGACAATACAGAACTTATTCCCTACTACCACCATCACTGTGATTCTCTGGTTCACCTGAACGCTTATGTGAACCAGAACCTCTTCCTCTTACCTTATTTCCTAAGCAAAAGACAGGCAGACAACAACTCTCTTTAATTTAAATAGTCCCTATTAGTTCTGGCCTGCAAAGTATGCCTTTAAGATAATCAAGTGAAACAAGAAATGAGTTATCCAATACAGACATTATATTATGGATATTTCCCTCTGTCTTTATGAATAGTATTGATTTGGGCTCTTTTGGTTAACATTGAATATGGAATCACCAAATACTGTTATCAGTAAGCTGCATTGTGTTACATTGCACTGCAGGCAGGAAGACTAATAACATGTATTTTGTATTCAGGGATTGGGGTGTGTTAGATCTTCAGATCTAACATTTCTGTTCTACTGTGGTCTCCTGAAATTATGATCCCAAGTCTCTGGATATAAGAGATTTGTTTGAGCTGGAGTGAGGAATGAATGTGGCAGCTAGGGAGGCTGAAGGATTACCCTGCCTATTTTTTTTCTTTTTTTTTTTTGAGACAGAGTCTCGCTCTGTTGCCCAGGCTGCAGTGCAGTGGCCTCACTCAGCTCACTGCAACCTCCACCTCCTGGGTTCAAGCAATTCTCTGCCTCAGGCTCTCGAGTAGCTGGGCTTACAGGTACCCACCACCCTGCCTGGCTAATATTTGTATTTCTAGTAGAGTCGGGGTTTCATCATCTTGGCCAGGCTGGTCTTGAACTCCTGACCTTGTGATCCACCCACCTTAGCCTCCCAAAGTGCTGGGATTACAGGTGTGAGCCACTGTGCCTAGCCACCTTTGCCGATTTTATTAGCAATAGCCTGAAATTGCTATATGAAAAGTGGATGATAAGGATGCCTCTAACTTCTTCACAACGTTAAATCCAACACTTTCATAATCATTTCAGTGAGGCACTTTATTCCTCCGCAAATATGAAAGATGCCAGGAGATTTTGGGTGCTCAAAGGAGGAGCATTAAATCAAATGCATTTATAAACCACTTGAAATGCAATTTTTAGCAGCTTTACTAGAAAACTTTAATACCCAGTTTTACACTGAGTGACTATTTTGAAGAAGTATGTTTGGTGAGCATATCGCACAATAGAAATCTTGTTTGAATTTGAATGCGTATGAATTTGGTATGCATTATGTATTGATATGCAGTGGAGAGCAGAAAGGATATTCCAGAGGCCTAAATTGATGTCCTGTCTCCGGTTCTGCCTTGGTGTGTGACCCTATGGGAGTTGATTAACTATTTTGGCATTCAGCCTCTTCCTCTCTTCCTCCCATTAAGGAAAATCCTCTCTTAGCCACATTGTGTTCTTCGCATACTGGGTAAAGAATTAAAAAAATAGGTAACAGGGTAAAGTGCAAAGACAAATGTGAATTATTTACTCCAGAAAGGTAAGAGAAATAATGAATAGATAAAAGAGAAATAGATTCCTTGATGAGAGAAGAGAGTATACTACAGCCAATGTGGCCTGGGCCTGGCACAGTTTGGGGGAATTACAGTGGTGAAGGGGAGAGTTTAACTCTGTTACCTTGCAAGTGAAATGGAGAGAGAAGGAGATGGGGCAAGGCATCTTAAGAGATTCTGCTTTTTATGTAAATAGAATTCCTTTTGCATAATTTTCAAGATACTTTAGTACACATTTCTGTTTCTTTTTTTTCTTTTTAGTTAATTTTAAATTATGACACAGTAAATTTTCCCTGTGTGTGTGTATGTGTGTGTGTGCATACTGTCTTGTGAATTTTAATACATGTGCCAATTTATATAATCACCACCATAATAAGGAGAGAGAACTGGTCCATCATCTCCCAAATCCCCCCATCTTACTTTTTTATTGTCACACCCTCCTTCCATACATTTTTCTAACCCCTAGAAACTGCTGATTCATTTTCTATCACTTCAGAGAACACTTTCTCAAGAATTGCAGGAATGAAATTATAAAGTATGTAACCTATTGAAACTGGTTTATTTCACACAGCTTAATTCTTCTAAGGCCAATCCACGTTGTTGTATATAACAGTCATTCATTCATTTTTATTGTCGAGATTGATTCCATTATATGTACATACCTAGTTTTTAATCTATTTCCCTATTGAAGGCCATGTGGATTGTTTCTAGTTTGGGGCAATGATGAATAGAGTCTTCATAAATGTTGTGTATAGCTTCTGGGCTTGTATATGTGTTTCTGAGCTTTTATTTCTCTAAAATAAATACTCAGGAGTAGGATTCTTGGCCTATATAGTAAGGGTTAATTTAACTTTGTTAGAAAAAGTCAGAACTGTATTCCATAGTGGCATTATAATTTTGCATTATCGCCAGCAATATACGTGAAGTTCAACTTACTTCATGTAATTTTCAGAATTTAGTATTGTCAGTATTTTTATTGTAATATCTAATGGTGGTTCTAATTTGCATTTCTTAATGACTAATGATATTGAATAACTTTTCATGTGCCAGTTTGTCATCATTATATCCTTTTTGATTAAGTGTCCACCCAGTCTTTTGTCCAGTCACCTCCCTTGAGGTCTCTCCCTCCACACTTGGGGATTACAATTTAAGATGAGATTAGAGAGAGGACACAGAGCCAAACCATATCACAAATATTGCTATAATTTTGCTTCTGACTGTCAAATCTATTTTAAAGAACTCAAGAAGGTAAGAATAGTCTATGATATTTACCCAGATATTTGTTCTTTTCTCTTGCTTTTATTCATTCCTGATATTCCACATTTCTGCTTGGTGTCATTTCTCTTTTGTCTAGAGAAATTCATTTTGCAATTATTTTAGAACAGATATGGTGGCAACACATTCCCTTGATTTTCCTTCATCTGAGAATGGCTTTATTTTATCTTCATTGATGAAGGGATTTTATTTTATTTTATTTTATTATTATTGCATTTTAGGTTTTGGGGTACACGTGAAGAACATGCAAGATTGTTGCATAGGTACACACATGGCAGTGTGATTTGCTGCCTTCCTCCCATCACCTATATCTGGCATTTCTCCCCATGCTATCTCTCTCCAACTCACCACCCCTCGATGCCCCTCCCCTATTTCCCCCAACAGACCCCAGTGTGTGATGTTTCCTTCCCTTTGTCCATGTGTTCTCATTGTTCAACACCCACCTATGAGTGAGAACATGTGGTGTTTGATTTTCTGTTCTTGTGTCAGTTGGCTGAGAATGATGCTTTCCAGGTTCATCCATGTCCCTACAAAGGACACGAATGAAGGGATTTTTTTTTTTACTGAATATATATTTCTTGTTTGAAAATTATTTTCTTTCATTATTTTAAAAAAAGAATTGTGCTATTTCCTTCTGCTCTTCATTATTTCTGATAAGAAATAGCAGGAATGGAATTACTGTTATCCTATAAATCAGGCAGAATTTTTCTTTAGATTATTTTAAGAATTTGTTTTTGCCATTAGTTTTCAGTTGTTTGATTTTTCCGAGTCTGAGTATGAATTTCTTTGGATGTATCCTTTTGGAAGATAACAGCGTCTTAAAATTGTGAGGGTTTTTTTTTTTTTTTTCCAAATTGAAAAGTTTCAACCATTTTTTACTTAAAATTTTTTTTTTAGCACTGCCCTCTTTTTCTCATCTCTTTCTGATAATCTGATGACACTAACATTAGACCCCTTGTTATTGCCCCATAGTGCATGAACTCTTCATCCTTTTGATGTTTTTTATCTTTGTGTTCACATTGGATAATGTTTATTGCTCTGTCTTCAAATTCATTGAATCTTCCCTCTGTCATCTTCAAACTGCCATTGAGACCATACAGTGAAGGTTTTTTTTTTTGTTTTTCTAATTCTACTATTGGGCTTTTTCATTTTCAATTTTCCGCTTAGTTTTTTTTTAATGTCTTCTATTTATTCTCTGAGACTTTATATTTCTATTTGTTTCAGAATGGCTGTGATTGCTTGTCAGAACATTTGTATTACAGCTGGTTTTAAATATTTGTCAGATAATTCCAATCTCAGTGTTATCTCAGTGGTGGTCGCTGTTAATTATCTTTTTCCATTTTAGTTGAGATTTTCCTAATTTGAATATTCTTATTAATTTTTGATTATATACTGGTCATTTCGTATGTATGTATGCTCATTATGTAATGAGACATTGGATCTATTTTTATTCCTGTGAAAAATGTCGATTTTTGTATTTTTAGCAAGCAATTAAGTTGGAAAAATTCAAGCAGAAAATTTAAATCCTCCTTCTATAATCTGTAGTTATGAAGCCAATTTGAGTTTCAAAGTCTTTGCATTACTATTTGTATATGTCCTCTGGGTGTGGTGGCCTTTCTCTTGGTTCACTTTTCAAAGTGATATATGACTTGAATGAAATCTATAAAATCACAGGTCAGAGTTATCCCAGGAGTTTATAAACAGTTTTATGGGGTCACTTTCCAGAGCTCTAACGTCTCTGTGATCTCCTTGGTTATGACTTTTTTTTCAAAGAGGCTCATCTTTTCAGTCCTCCAGCCAGAAAGATAGGCTTGGATCTCATGTTCTTTTATGCACTTTCATGATTGCCTCCACACTGACTCTAAAAGGTGGGACAGTAAATTGGAAGAAGGAGAGAGAGAGAGAGAGATAAATGCAAAGGAGGGGATGTTTCCCACCCATTTGGGATAATGGTCTGCTAATCAGAGAAAACAATCCCTCTCCTGAATTTTGGCTCTTGCTAGCCCCCAGTAGATTAACAATGGATTGCTTTTAAACTGAGGGGTGAAAGCATGAAGAAAAACAAATAAATAAACAGAATTTACTGTATTGTCTTTTATTGTTAATTATCTTTCCCTTTCCCAAAACAGAACTGGAATTCTTCTCCTGTAGCTCTCCCTATCTATGCCAACATCCATTCTGTTTTTTAGGTTGTATTGCATTCAGGTTGGGGATTGGAAAAAAAAAAATGAATACTCACCATAGATTAGGTGATATATTGATTTCTTATCTTTCTCCGAAATTTGCCTTCTTCTATTGACTTTCTATAATTTTTAAATAACTTCTCCACGCAATTGGTCAGTTCAGGGTTTGTAGTTGCATTAAATGTAAGAAACAGAATGTTGTGTAGTTACTACAATTTACTTGGAAGTAGAAACTTAGTAGAGATTTAAATAAATATATTTAAATAATTTCTAATTATTTTGTGGATAGAGGGGTTTATTTATAAAAATTTAATATTGTACTAAGTATTTATAGTGAAGCAGCTTGGTTTATATTAGTCATATAAACATTGGTGGCCTTGATCTATATTACTCAGCTGTAAGAGATGGTATGCGGCATGCCCTGTCAGTGCTACACGTGTATAACCTTAGCACAAGTGAGGTTTTATTGAGAATTACTTTATAACCTTACCCTACTGCTATTGTAAACACTTAAGACTCTGCTCAAAGGTAATCTGGGAGTATCCGAGAATGAATGGTCTGGACTCAGTCATAAGACAATAACAAAAGTTAGCACATGAATATCTGCAGTCTCCTCTTTCTTACGGCTGGGGAGGGTAGTTTTAAAGTACTCTAAACCAGATTTTAAGAGTTCCTCAGTAAGATCAAACTTGAACCACCTATGATGTAACTAGCTTAAAAATGTACACTTTATTGGTTTCCTTTATTTCTCTGTCTAATTATTTTCTCTACTAGTGCTTCCTGAGAATGCATCCCAAATAAACTACTTTTATTCAAAACCTTGACATTGGGGGAATTCAAACTATCAATTATCCATATTAGTTAGACTATTCAATCAATTTGAATAGGATTTTTAAAGGAAATTTTCCATATGAATTCAAATCAAATTATAATTACATTATGAATTGCTTTGATAAAATAATTGAGTAATCTTTTAGAAAAATAGGAAAATTCTTTCTTTATAGATCTTAAGAGTTCTCAATTACAATGAAGATTTTCTTGGATAATATATGATGTAATTTCATTTTTATCAGAAAACTAACACAAACATCTAATATATTTATACTCAGGCATATATTCTAGTGTGTACATACATTGGTCCTATACCAATAGATTGGTAAGAAGAGTGGTTGATCCAGTGGCTCATACCCATAATCCCAGAAACTTGGGAGGCTGAGGCTGAAGGATCTCTCACAGTCAGGAGACTGAGACCAGCCTGGACAATATAGAGATACCCCATCTCTAAAAATATTTAAAAACTTAGCTAGGCATTGTGGTGCATGTGTACAATCCCAGCTCCTTGGGAGGCTGAGGCAGGAGATTCCTTGAGTCCAGGAATTTGAGGCTGCAGTGAGGCCTGGTCATACCACTGCACTCCAGCCTAGGGAACAGAGAAAGACCTAGACTCTAAAAAATAAATGATCCATAAGAAAAACTAATTGCTAATGGTATATTAATAGTAGAATTATTATTTGGCATTAAAGTACCCCAAATTTCATTCTAAACCAATCACAACCTAGTTACAAAATCGTACCACATGGTGGAGAATCTAATGTTTGGTAGTCAGATACTCTTTTTAAAAGTGAGTGCTTGGGCATGTTACTTTGCTTCTCTGGTATTCATTTTATTCATGTATAATGCCAGGGTGTTGAACTTAAACTAAAATGTCTTAGTCTATGGTCTGTGGATTTCTAGTGGTATTATGCATAGATTTCCATTAGTGAACTGCTGAAATTAGTGGATATGGAAATGTTTGCAACCTCCAAAAGCTGCTAACTGCTAGGATTACTAAACATGTTAACATTCTATTATTCTATGAGTCTATCTAAAGAGCAAAAGATATTCTTTTCTCAAAGTTATCCAGAAACAAGAATTAGGGTGGAATATTATTGATAAAAGTATACTCAATGACTAAGACTGTAGAAAAAAAGAATAAGCCAAGAGAATGAAAAGAATGTAAAGTTAAAAAAGGACATTTAAAATCATGAAATATAGTGTTATGAACACGGTCATTTAGGTAAGGAGATTTTGGAAAGGGATATTTTAAAGCATTTTTTGAGGTGATGGTTGTTTAGGCAGCTGTTAGGTGACTCAGCCACAGACAAAAGAATACCCCAAAGATATATTATTTTTTGCTAATGAGTGAATAGTGAGTAAAGTAGTTAAAATGATCACATCTGCAAAATGTTCTAGGTGCAAGGACAGAGAATAAGAGTAAGTAGAATTAGTGAAGTAGTCAATCAAAAAGATAGTCCACACAAAAAGGGCAACCACTATAGTAGCTCAAGAAGGGAACAGGCACCCCCCATTTGAGAGAGAAAGAAGGCTAACATGGTTAGCATAGGCAGTGTAAAAATATGAGAGGTGGACAAGAGCTGGACCATGTAGAACTCTGCAATTCAGAATTTTATTCCGAGTCCCATTAGGGAATCTATTTAGAGTATTTTAAGGCGAGAAATGAAATGCTCAATTTTTAAAAGCTCACTCTGAATGCTGTATGAAAAAATGATTAAAACTCCTTTTTTAAATTCAATTATAATTTATTGAGCACATATCTTTTGTCAGGCATTGTGTTAGGTGTTCAGAATGCAAAGGTAAATGAGTCCTTAAGAGGTTCCTAGTGAGAGGGCAAAACAGATGTGTAATTCTATAATTACCATTTAAGATGTCAAAGGCTATTTGAAATATGTAAATAATTAGCTCCCAAATCAATTCCTTCTTCAACGATTTGTGTGTGTGTCACCCGTGTCTCTCACATCAGAATCATCTTTGCTTTTACAAATACTCAGTAGTACATCAGAATAGGATGTGGGCTGGGATTTAGGGAGGAGAATAAAAAAAAAACAAGAAAGGAAGGTCACATACTCATTCACTTCATTTCTTTCTTTCTGTGGCTTGAGCATGAAAGTTTACAAGTCCATTACATCTTACCTAAACCGGAAGTAGTAGTGAAATAGAAGGAGTAGTAGGAGTATTAGTACTACCTGCTGTAATAGCAGAATTAGTTCTAACAATCACTTGTTCATTTGCATGGTACTGAGCAGTTTATATGCTTTTATGCACATATTTTTATTAGCCTTTTTTATTCTCAGTACTACATGGTGTAATAATAACATGATATATTTTACTATCTCCATTTCGTGACTGAAAAAAGATAAAAAAGTTATTTCAGTAGATTTCAAATTATTAAATGACAACCCAGGGTAAGAAACACATTTTACTTTGTGACACAGAAAATACACACGTATCTATGTGCTTGGAGGCGATGCCTACAAAATTATCTTAAGGACTTGATTCTGGCTCACAGGTGCCAAATATTAGGGACTTTTGCTAAATTTGTGAACCTCAAGAAATGTACCCAAATTCATGTGCATGTGTATATGTGCACACACAGATATGTAAAATTCAATTTTATTTTTATTGTGCATGTGTATAGGTGCTTAAATCAGTCATGATATTCTCTTTATGTAACTCATTAGTTAACGAATAAATTAGCTAATGAGTTAATGTTAAATAAAATTTTTGACATGCATTTATATTTATATAGATGTTAATTTTTTTGACATTTTAATATTTTTTGTTGACAGATTATGTTTTAATTAACACTGTCATGAGCATGAACATAGAACAAGCTTCTTCAAATAAAAGAAAATAAAGAACTGGACTGACATAATGGCTTTCACAAATTAAGGGTTACTTCTAATCAGTAACAGTTGGCCATAGGACCATAAATTGAACCAGATACTTAGCTTTGCTAATAGTCCTTTTCGGCAGGCCTTAGCACAAGTTCCTTGTAGGTTGTAGATAACATAGAGAATCTCTCCACAAACCCCTGCTCATCTTAGATGTCCCACATTCCATTGGCTACCCTGAGATGTAGGGAAATGTTTATTTATAAAGGTCATGATAATTTTCCTTTCTATTCTAGAGCTAACAACTCCATCCTACCAAATGATCATAAATGAAATATATTTCCAAAAGGATTTACATGTAACTCCTATAGTCTTGTAACCAATGTCCCTGTTTTCACCATTGTCATTTATATTCAATTTCCATAGAACAATAACTTTTTAAAAACAATAATCCTGACCCCTGCAAAAAAATTTCCCTATACACTTAGAGTAAAATATGATTCATAAAGCCCTACATGATCTGGCTCCCACCTACTTCTCTGACTTCATATACTTCCCATTGCTCATGTTTTAATCACAATAGCTTGTTTCTGTCTCTGACACCCTTATCCCAGCGTTTGGGGCTTTTTCCTAGCTGTTCCAATTACAAATGAAGATGTGCTATCATATTCACTGATGTTTCTTTCTTATCATTCTGGCCTGCATTTGTGTCCTATTGCTGCTGTAACAAGTTGTCACAAATTTAGTGACTTGAAACAACACAAACTTGCTATTTTACAGTTCTATAGGTTACAAACCAGACACAGGTCTTGGTGACCAAAATCTAGGTATCGGCAGAGCTATATTCCTTCCTAGAGGTTCTAGAGAAGAATCCATTTCCTGACTTTTCACAGCTTCTAGAGGCCACCCACATTCCTTGGCTGAGGGTCCCCTTCCTCCACCTTCAAAGCCAGTTTAGTTGTATCTCTCTCATCCTCTTCCATAGTCACACTTTTCTCTGAAAGTGAGGAAATGAGAAAGCTTCACTAATTTCAAGAAGGCATGTGATTAGATTGGACCCACATAAATAACCCAGGATATTCTCCATATCTCAAGTTTCTTAGTTTGACGGCATCTGAAAATATCCTTTTGCCATGTAAAAGAATGTATTCTCAGCTTCCAAAGATTAGGATGTGCCCATCTTAAGGTAGGGGTGGGGCATCACTGTTCTGCCCACCACATGGATGGAGTCCAAATTTTCATCTCTTCAAAGAGACATTTCCTGACAACTTAATCACTGTGATTGCCACCAAATCACTTCTTACAGTGCTGCTCTGTTTTATCTGACCAGCACTTTTACCACCCAAAGCTTTATTGATTTCTTTATTCATTGTCTATCTCCTTTGGTCAGAAGATTAGTTCTTTTAGAATAAGGAGTTCATATGTCATATTTATTGATGTGTCTCCTGAGTCTGAAGTGCCAATTGCATAGTAAGCTCCACTGATAATTGCAGAACATGCAAGTCTTCACTTCATAGTGTAGTTACGAGATTTATGAAAAATAGCATAAAACAAGGCGACCGTAGCAATAATAGAAGTTTATTCCTGCAGCCTAGGATGCCTCATGTCTGACTTGAGCACAGTAGCCTTTGTTCAGTGACCTGGAACATGGCAATTGTGACTAGTATTCACTGCCTTTCATGAGGCAGGAAATGTAATCCTTATTTGACAGAGGAGGATTCTAAAGTAAATCAAGAGGTTAAGAATATTTTTTCAATGTTTCAAAGTCAGTAAATGGAGGAGTTGGGATTTTGCATTCAGGCATTGAATTACAAAACCCAAGAAACTAACCATTATCTTACAAAGATATTTCTGGAGACAGAGGAGTTTGTCTTCGTAAACTTCAAAACACATTACTTGGTTCTTGTTTGATGAGTGAAGAATGTTTGTCTACACACTGGCCCACTTGAATATGAGGCTGAATATGAGACTGATGGATTTTGTGATTTGGTTTGGTTTGGGGTTTTTTTTTTTTTTTTTTTTGTTGTATGTAAGAGCTTTATTTACTTGTCAATGATGTGAGCTAATTGTTTACTGCATTAGATAACAGCTTTTAAATACTGAAAAAATATTTTCATTTTTGTGCTAGCTGCTGTGTAACAGCTACAGGAACAACACATATGATAGTTTACATTATTAACATTTCTGCCATTATGTTTTTTAATCTGGGAAATCAACAAAACAATAAACCAAATACAGATCTTTTAGTGTTTGCTAATTTTCTTGGCTGATTTATTGCTAGCCATGTGGCATCACTGAACGTGGAATCGTGAAGGGATATATAAAGCAGCACACTGTTCTTGTGTTTCTTGATGATACAGCTAGTTTAATCAAGAAGGTTGCATTTGATTCTGTAATAGACACACTATAATCCTCAGCATTGCTCATGTTTGACAGATTTTTTCCGCCCCTTTTGTGATAATATGAAATGATGCTTGTTTTATAGCTTGTACTAGAAATGATGTTTCTTTCTTGTGTAACCATCAATTACATATTGAATGTGTGAGCCTTAACAGTTTTCCAGATGAGTATTACTCAGAGTGTTTTGTTCTTTATAGAATAAAAGCCTCATGACATTATGAAGGAGTATAGATAGTATAGGTTACTGTTACTAGGAAACAGGTGAGTAAAGGAAGAAGAGGCTCAAGGCAATAAGTAGGATTAAGAGTTGTTTGTTTTTATGAGAGAAAGAGTGAATGTGTTGACTGATAGGATGTTTGAGTAGTTAGAAAATGCTAGTGAAGATTTGAAGACATGGGAAAGAGAGAAGAAAATTGTTGTAGACATATATAGAAATGGGATAGGGTAAAAAACATGGGATAAACTTTTAATGGAAGATTAAAGTTATATTAAAAAAGATGTTGGCTCACGCCTGTAATCCCAACACTTTGGGAGGCTGAGGTTAGCATGTGATTAGCTTTACTGGATACAGCCAACCTGTTTTCCAATTCAAAGTCCTACACAATTTTATTTTAAGTAGATTCTAGCTGGATAGAAAAGCAACTTAGAAAAACTGTAATTGACTGGCTGGACATGGTGGCTCACACTTGTAATCCCAGCACTTTGGGAGGCCAAGGCGGGTGGATCATGAGATCAAGAGATCAAGACCATCCTGGCCAACATGGTGAAACCCCATCTCTACTAAAAATACAAAAATTAGCTGGGCATGGTGGCACGCACCTGTAATCCCTGCTACTCGAGAGGCTGAGGCAGGAGAATTGCTTGAACCCGGGAGGCGGAAGGTGCAGTAAGCCGAGATCGCACCACTGCACTCTAGCCTGGCACCTGGCAACAGAGCAAGACTCTGTCTCAAAAAAATATACATATGTATAAGAGTATTATGATGTATGTTAAAGGAATGATGAAGAATAGCAATACTCATAATTTGAAAAAGAGGCAATCAGTTTGCGAATTTTCTTCAGCAGCCCAATATTATCAAACAGAAAAACAGTAAAAACAGATTTTTTATTAGTTTATTACAGTTTATTACAGTTTTATTACAGTTTAGACACACTTTTTAAGCATTTCAAAGTGAGTAAATGGAGTTGGGATTCTGCATTCAGGCACTGAATTACAAAACCCAAGAAACTAACCATTATGGTATAAAGACATTGCTGGAGAGAGAGGAGCACGTTTTTGTAAACTCCAAAACATAGTACATTGAACTGGAAAGTATAAACATGATCATGGAACCAGAGATAGATTGAATTTGAAGACCAGATGCAATGAGAATGAGAGAATGCAAAGTTGAAGAAGCAATGATCTGAAACACTAATTAGTTTGAGACCTGAATATGGCAAATTCAGAGATCAATCATGGATGATAGAAAGTTATTGAAAGAGCAGAAATGAAGTAATTAAAGTCATAAATTTAAGAACGTACAAAGTGGTCATGTTAGATATGACATTTATGTTGGTATAGGCATTGTCTTATAAAAGTTGGATGGGGAGCTTAAGTCATTGGTGAAAATAGTGAATGACTTCATTATCAAAGAAATTTATAGATGTCCAAAAGAAGTGTTAAAAGAAGTATAGGTGAATGCTAATAATCTTTAAAAGAAAGTTTTATTGTTGTTGTTGTTTGTATTTGTGTTTTTGTACTCAATAATTGGTGAGGGTGGTTTGAAAGTTGCAGGAGGGGGAATAAATGAAAACTTACCCTAACCTTCAACTGCGTGTGTCATAGGTTGTGTTAGCAGATGAGAACCAATCAATGGAGCTAAATAAAATTGGGGTCCTCAGGAGAGAGCTAGGTTTTAATTAGATTCAGAAAGAGAACCAAGCAGGTTATAAAGAAATAGGTATTATGAATTAGTTCCTGATGAAACAGGACTTCAGAGTTTAGAAGTTCCTAGATATGACTGCAGTCCCCATTTATCCACAGTTTTGATTTCTAAGGTTTCAGTTTAATGTGGTCATCCACAGTCCAAACATATTAAATGAAAATTTCCAGAAATAAATATTCACATAACTTTTTAGTAAGTATATTATTATAATTTTTCAATTTTATTATTAGTTATTGTTGTTAATCTCTTACTGTGCCTAACTTATAAGTCAAACTTTATCATAGGTAAGTATGTACAGGAAGAAACCATACTATATTCAGGGTTCAGTACCATCTGCGATTTTAGACACCCCCGAGGGGTCTTAGAGCATATCACCAAAAGTTAAGGGAGGACTATGATACATATTTTAAAATCCTTTCTCTTCACTTTCCAGCCAGTGAAAATTACTTTACCCCTGAGACTTATTTATCTTTTCCTGAAAAAGAGATGATAATAACGTTCCCTTCATGTTAAATATTTATCCTGGTGCCTGGCAGTTAATTGGCACTCTGGAATTGTTAGGTAATATTTATAAGGTACAAAGGAGGTCAGTAGAGAGCCAGTGAGAACTGTAGAGCCATATAGGGGAAAGAGCATAAAAGAGAATTGGTGGCTAAGAGTTCTGCATCGTGGAATAGAAGAATAAGAAAGAGATAACATGGGCCAGAATTGAGTAATGCCACTGAGAATGTGGCTGAGTAGGAGGTTGGAAGAAATATTTTGGAGACAGAAGCAACAGAACTTGGCAAATGGATAGTGTGGGCATGTGAGGTGCTGGGGGTGGAGGGGAGAGGATGATATCTCCAGGCTTTGAACCTCTGTGACTAGAATGGTGGTACCACTGGCAAAAGTAATATTAATACATTTAAGAGAAAGCTCAAACTAAAAAGGGGTATGGAGAATGACGGTTTGCTTTTGTTGAAAATATAGTCACTTGTTAATGCTAGTCAAATATTCAAGTGGAGATATCCTGTGGACAGTTGGAAGGGTGAGTGAGACCAGAGATTAAGCAGTCTGGCAAAGACCGGCTGATGCTCACCAGTTCCAGCTGCTCCTCCTTGCTGCACAGAAAGAGCACCCTTGCCAGCATTCTTTGCACTATTTGCAGCCATGTGACCAGGTTGGCCAAGGAATGGGTGCAGAAGCAAAGGACACCATTTCCAGAGCTGTTGTTAAAACTTACGCATCATTCTACTTCTTTCTCCTTCCTGCACAATTCACATGATTAGGAGTGAGGTATATTGAGAAGCCACAGCCCGACAAAGGAAGAAGCCCATATCCCTGAATCACATTCAGGGGCATTGCCAACTTCAGTCAGCACTGGACTGTTATAAAAGCAAGCTAACAAACAAGAAACAAGTTTTTATTTAAGTAAATGATATTTGGAGGCTTATTTCTACCTAGCCAACTATGGCTAATAAAACAGTACTTCTAATCAACTGTACTACTTCCCAAATAAAAATGTGTGTGGTGGCTGCATGTGAATTATCTGGTGGTGTGTGGGAGGTCTTTTAGAAATAAATATTCCTGGGCCCCAAACTGGACATGCTGGTTTAGAAGCACCAGTGAGGGGCCCTGAAATTTTATGAAGAAGAAATCTAGGTAATTCTAGATTGTCTAAGAAAATAATGGAAGTAATTAACTGGAACAGATTATCAAGAGAGAAAATAGGAGTAAAAGTAAGGGTCAAACTAATGACTTTGAAGAATACCTACATTTTTTGTGATGAAAAGAGGAAATGAGCTAGAGATAATTTTTAAAAATTAAGAAGTCAATGAGGAAAGTGAAGATAAGAGAAAATTTTAACACTTGCATGTGATTGATAATGTCAAATAGTTTACCCGCGTGCTTCTCCAACAATAATGTGTATAAAAATGACCTGGATAGCTTGTTAAACTAGAGATTCTAACTCCATAGGCCAGAGGTAAGTCTAGAGAGTCTACATTTCTATCGAGCTCCTAGATGGCAACAATGATCTGGTCCACAGAAGCACTTGAAGACTTTAGAACAATAGATCAGGATTAACAAAGAATGAGCTATTGTATTTTTTTTTTAACTAGGATACTAGTGGTGATTGTTAAAAATCAAATGTTTTTATTTTATTTTATATTTTCCTTTAAGGCAGTAAAGGAAGAAGCCAGATGACATGGGCTTAAGGTGTGGGTAATGATGAAATAGAGACGTTTGTTATAGACTATATTTTCTTGAAAATTGAGACTAAAGAGAAAAGAAAGAAAAAGAATCACAAAAGGGCAACAGGGTTTTAAACAGAAAAAAATATTTAATTCAAAAAATATTGTGAGATGAGATAAACTAGTACCTGCTGGTAAAACGTTAATAAAATGTTACACATTTACCGTTTACTGCTTGGAAAGATATAGAATAAATTTTACTTTCCTTAACAAAGTCAAAGATCAATCAATAATATTCCACCTTTGTATTATAAAGACCTTAAAGTATTTATTATCTTACATTCATCTTAATATCATTGTTTTCCAGTGCCTTATTTCAACATTGCTTTCCTTAACCTATCAAATTAGTTGCTGTTGTTTTATGTGCACATTTGTTTAGATTTACCCATCTGCTTACCAATCTCTTTTTTCAGCCTGTTGTCTTGGTAATTAATTCTTTCCAGGTGGATGCAATATCCTTCTTCCTAAGTAGTTTCGCCACTCAAAATGTGCTTGGGTCAAAATATGAGTATCTCCTGCGAGCTCAGGGGAACTGTGAAACTATCACAACCTAGATCTTTTAAATCAGAAACTGTGGCTTGGCATGGTGGATCACATTTGTAACCCCAGCGCTTTGGGAGACCAAGGCATAGAATCCCTTGAGGCCAGGAGTTTAAATAATCAGCCTGGACAACATAGTGAGACACCCTTCCCACAACATACATGCAAAATAAAAAAAACTATCCAGGCATGGTGATGTGTGCCTGCAGTCTTCACTAGTTGTAAGGTTAAGACAAGAAGATTGCTTGATCCCAGGAGTTTGAATGGCAGTAAGATATCATAGTGCCACTGAATTCCAGCCTGAGTGACAGAGCAAGATCCTGTCTTTAAAAACAAACAAACAAACCCCACATTAGCAAGATCACTAGGTGACTTAAAGCCATGAAAGTTTGAGAAGTCCTAGGTGGGACCTGAGATATTGCATTTCTGACACCATTCAGATAACGTCCATGCTACTGGTCTTGGTCCAAGAAACATAGCTTGCAGCAGGGCTTGAGGGTCATTCAGTATCATTTGCTAGTAGTAAATAATCTCAGGCTTTGATGTTTGAAAAAAATCTTTGTTTATTTTGGCGTTAGTGCTCAATAGGACATGATATTTGAGGTTCTGAGTTTTTTTTTATTTGTTTGTTTAGGGTTTTTTTTTTTTTTTTTTCATTTTAGAGATAGTTTTCTTTTTTTCATTTTTTTTTTCCCCTTTTTCTGTTTTCTCTTTTTTTTTTTTTTTTTTTGAGACAGTTTTGCTCTGTCACCTAGGCTGGAGTGCAGTGACATGATCTCAGCTTCACTGCACCTCTCCCTCCTGGGTTAAACTGATTCTCCTGCCTGAGGCTGTGAAGTAGCTGGGATTACAGTTATGCACCAACATGCCTGGCTAATTTTTTTTTTTTAATAGAGAAAGGGTTTTACCATGTTTTCCAGGCTGATCTCAAACTCCTGACCTCAAGTGATCCTCCCACCTTGGCCTCCCAAAGTGCTGGGATTCTAGATGTGAGACACTAAACCAGGCAGAGAAATTTGCTATTTATATAATGAACCTTCTTTGTAGGTAACCTATTTTTTTCTTTCTTGATGTTCTCCTCCTTGAGATTTTATTGTTTCCTTACTAATCACTGATTAGTGAATTTCTTTTTATTTATATTGCTTCAAATCTATTGTGATTCTATAATCTAAAATTTAGTCTTTAAACAATTCTGAAAAGTTCTTATTTATTTTCTAGGCGAATATTGCCTTCCCCATGTTTTTCCTATTCCCTCCTTTTAGAATTTCTTTTAAACATTTCTTGGGTCTTCTCATTCAATCCTTAGTACCTCTTAATCTCTCTTTTGTATTTTATACAGCTTGCTTGTATGTATTGCATTATAAATAATTTCTTGAGATTTACTTTCCAGTTCACTAATTCTCTCTTCATCTGTGCCTTATTACTTGTTTAAAAATTATATCAAGTTTAGTTCTAATTATTAAATACCTGTTTTCCTTTTATTTCTACGTATATCTTCTTAGTTTTTTTTAAGTGTTATCATGTTCTGTTTTATCATTTTAGACCATTGCTTTTTTTCTCAAATAATTTTAAATATATTTATGTTTTAGTCTGTATTCATTATTTCCTCTACTAAAGGTTTTTGAAAGTCTAATATGTTCTTTATGCAAGATCCTGCCTGTGGTGACTTGTTTCCTTGAGTAGTATTTAAGCTTTAATATACACAGTTTACCTTTGAACAATATAAGCTTGAACTCTGTAGGTCCACTTAATATAATGAGTGCTTTTTTCAACCAAATGTGGATAAAAAATGCAACATTCAGATGGTGAGAAACCCATATAGAGAGCCAACTTTTAATATCCGCAGGTTCCACAGGGCTGACTGTGGGACTTGAATATTCATGGACTTGGGTATGTTGAGGTCCGGCAACCAGTGTTCTGGTGTACCAAGGGCTGATTGTAGTTGAATTATGTAAGCATCTTGTGAAAGTGAATATTTTGATTCAGTGGGTCTAGGGGAAATCCTGAGGTTCTTCATTTCCAACAAGCTCTCAAGTGATGCTAATGCTGCTGATCCGAATGTCATTCTTTCAGTAACAAGTTCTAGAGTTTTTGTTATTTGTTTTTCTATTGTTCACTTACTTAGCTTGAAAGAGATTCATATTGGATAACTTTGTGACCTGAATTTAAAACTCTTCTGAGGAATGTTTTAACCTCTGTCAGGGACATTAACCTGGGACTGTTTGCTCTATAACCAGGGCACATGCTGATTTTTTTGGCGTGTGATTTCTAGGGCCATTCAAGCAGTCTAAATTTGGATGCCAAATTTGCATTAGAGTTAGGTGATTGTTATCAGCTCTCAGAGGAGAGTTTTCTCTGTCCCTTTTCCTCCAATCCAGGCCAGTGTGAGAAAGCAAGGTGCTGTGCCGTATCCCTTTGCTGGTGGTCAGACTCTTTCTATTGTACTCTCTCATTGAGGGTGTAATTCTTCAAAGATTTTATTTGAGGGTGCCAGGTCCAACTCCCCACCTTGTATGGGCCCAAGGACTTCTTTTCCAATTTGTTCATTAAACCCAAATTCTCAGGACATCCCAACAGTAAGTGTGGCTTATTCTATGGTTTCTAGATTTCCTTTCATTTTTGACATCTTGTTATGTTTCTTATGTTTTACCTAGTATTCCTAGATGTTTCATATTGAATTTTTTGTATTTGAAGATATCTGGTATTCAGTATCATTTGAATATAAAACTTTTAAACATTTTAGAAGGGTTTCTAAACAAAATAGAATTTTTTAAAGTATATATGTCTAATATTAACAGTTAAAATCCTAAGAAACTGGAAGGTCTCAATTCTAAAGGACCGCTAAATAGATAGAATTTTACTTTATTTAGGTTTTTGTTAACTAAACTTTACCATTGTTACACTGAATTTTCCCCTTTTTTAACCAGTTGTGTTGGCGTAGTATAGACACAGCCTGAATCATTGTGAAGAATGGAAATTGGGTTTGACTCTATAAAAAGCCAAAAATAATTTTTGAGATGTGATGCCATGGAGACTGGTGATATTTTCTCTCTCTGTAGGGAGAGATTCAACCAAAGTGATGAACAAATTTAATTTAAGATTACTAAACCCAACTACAGGTATATCAGCTGTGGTCATTTGCAAATGTGTCTGGCTCTGGTAACTAAGATACTCTCAAAGAAATTATTCTACCAATGCTTCATCCTAATTTCATAAAAATGAACAGGGTAGTAGAAGCAATAGTATAGGCGCTTTCTCTCTCATCTCTTCAGATGCTTTAATTTTTTTAAATTGTTTTACAAAAAAAAAACAAAAACAAAATGTAAGCAAGAAAGTGTCCCTGAACTTGAAATATCGTGGGCAATTGTGAATGTGGAATATGCTGGGATCTAGGACCATAGAAAAGGAAAAAGTTGGGTCTAAGGGGTCTAGAAGCTTGGGAGAATAAAATGGATTTAGAGTTTCATGCTTCAGATTGTTTCTAAAATGTCCAGTGTTGTCCTCAAAGGAGACCTTAGACCCAAGGATAATTCAAGTAATCTTTGATAACAAAGCAGAAGAGAAAGTTTGAGAGAGCTACTCTCCAGAGGGAAGAAAAAGTGTTAGGATGAAGGCCATGCTAAGAGTGGCAATTTGAAATATAACAAGCAGGAATACAGTCCTAGGTAATTGATTATTTATGCCTGAATTTTAGGGATGAGCTAATGAAATAGAGATGATACTGTTGAATAGTTAAATGTGAACACTAGAGGTAGTCTAACGGCCTTCAACTTCCATTTCACCATTTATTATGTGTGTGTTATTGCACAATTCATTTAACTTTGCTAAATCTCAGTTTCTCCATCTATAAAAGAGAGATAATAAACCGTATAAAGTTGTAAAAATAATTAAATAAGATCATAACACAAAATACTGAGCAAAGTGCCTGGTGTCTCGTATGTGCACAAATATAATTTTACTTATTTATTTGTTTTGTTTTGAGACAGGGTTTCACTCTGTCATCCAGGCTGGAGTGCAGTGACACAACCAAGACTCTCTGCAGCCTCAACCTTTCTGGGCTAATCAGTTATAATTTAAAATAATGATAATGATAATGGTGGTGGTGGTAGCATTATGGTCTAGCTAGGGTCTTGCCAAGAAAGCTGCAGATAAGATATAATTGGAGTTGTTTGGTTGTCCATTCATTCATTTAATCATTCATCAACATTTAATACATACCAGATACTGTGCCAGGTATCTGAAATTTGGGAACAAACCTAAGGCACAGTTTTACAGACTTGCCAATGCAAAGAAGAATGTATTACAAATGGAAGGTTTTGTTACTAGCCACCACTCCTCACGGACGTAATCTACTCAATCCACCAACTGCAAGGCTACTGTTAGATCACACATGGTATTAAGACTGAATCCACTAATGCATTTCCTCATTGTTGCAACTGACTTGGAAATGAAGCAAAGCTTGGTGGCAGTGACAGCAATATATGGCAGCAAGAAACAGTACTGAAGTCTGAAATAACTATGGTTAATTCTGGATTATTCAGTCTTCTCCAGGAGCCCAACTCTTCCTAAAAGATATGCTAGTACTACAAAAAGTGCCCCAAAGTGTCTTGGAGTCTCATGCTTATATTTGAGTGTTGGTTTGACCACATTCTAGTTTTAGAAACTTTAACCTATGAATTATCTTTTCTTATCTTCAGTTCTTTTATTCTGTTCAGGACTGTGAAGTTAGCTGAGCTCATTGAAAAGTCTACAGAGGAGTGGATAATAGCGGATGTGCCGAGTATTTCCAGATCCAATCTCTACTGTTTTTTACCTAACGCATATGAATCCTGAATCAAAGGGCTTCCTTGCCTCTGACTTCTAGTTAATTTTGACTAGGTGGAGGCACAGGATGGCTAAGAGGAAAGTGATATCAGAGTAGTTATCTCTCTACACATTTCATATGGACTATAACTGTTTAACAAACTTCATATTTCCTGTCAAGGGTCCTATCAGTGTAGCTCTCTCTAAGTTCCCACAATCTTTCCATTCCTGCATCCCTAAGGTAGTTATGTTTTACCTCTGTCACTAGTTCCAGGTACTGAAGTATCTTTTGCTGTAGCTTCTGACCCTATGTACCTCTTTGTAATAGTCCCTTTGTGAAATGCACTACAAATTCCCCCATTTATTTTTTGCTTCTTGTTTCTTGCCATCTTCTTGACCTCATCACATGGGCTCTGCTATTTCAGTCAGGATTCATATTTGCTTCCCTCTCTTACTAGCCATGTGAACTTTGGCAAGTTAGTTAACCTTTCTTGCCTCAATTCCCTGTCTATTGTTTTGAGCTCAGGATCATTGTGAGGATTATATGGAGCATAATAAGCACCTCCACTCCAACCTCCACTTCCTGGGTTCAAGCAGTTCTCCTGCCTCAACCTCCAGAGTATCTGGGACTACAGGCTTGTGTCACCATGCCTGGCTAATTTTTGTATTTTTAGTAGAGATGGGGTTTAACATATTGGCCAGGCTGGTCTTGAACTTCTGACCTCAAGTCATACATGATAATTATTAGGAGGTGTGAAACATTTTGACAGATCTCAACTACTCTGCATCTGGAAGATTAATGACAATAGTTTTATTAAAACCTAGATTGGTGCCCCAGTTGCTGTTATGGGGGAATTGTAAAAGAACTATTTTGCAAAAGAAAATAATATCCAATTTTAAAATAAATTAAAATTGACACAAGCATTTTTGCTAGCCAGCCTCCAAAAAGACCTCCAGAGATTCTCATCCCCACGTCTTCATGCCTTCCTGGAGTTCTCTCCCATGTTGAACGGAGTTTGTCTGTGAAATAGGTAGGATATTACAGATGGTTTGTGAATTCTAAGTCTGGTTCTAAAGGACATGGTGGATTCTATCTTGTTCTTCTTTGGATCACTCTTTTAGGGGGATGTCAGGTGCCATGTCATGATGATACACAAGCAATTTTATGAAGAAATCCAACTGGCAAGGAAATAAGTCTTCTTGCCAATAGCCAATACCAGCCTGCCAGCATATGAGTGAGCTATCCTCCCCAGCCAAGCCTTCATATGACTGCAGATGCAGCAACATCTTGACTGCACCATAATGAGAGAGCCTAACCCAGAATCATTCATCCAAATCAGTCAACTCCTGATCTGCCAGGCCATGTGAAATAATAAATACATATTGGTACTTTAAGCCACTATGTGTTTGTTAATTTATTATACAACAATACGTAATTATGTTCTCTGTATTCCAACATGTCTGTTGAATACTCAGGAATCTGTGATTTTAAAAAAGCAAAGACTTCATGGGAATTAAGGCTTTGCTTTTGTAAAATCACAGATTCCTGAACCTCATGGGAATTAAGCCACAGTGATCTATTATCCTAATGAGGAAAATCAGCATGGTTTTCTTTCTCACTCTTGAGTAATAAACTAGTTCATCTTGGTCCAGGTTTATTGAGTCTATTTGTAGTCATAAAAGAGCTTCCACTATTACCCTGGAGATCTCCTTTTGTAATGTAATAATTACTGGCCACAGGAAAGCTACTTGATGAGTTTAGTATTGTTTTACATTTCCCGATATTCTCTACTGTTTCAGTACTTCATTAATTTTATTGTATCATGTAATTATTTTCATTAATGTTTAAACTTTCAGTGACATGTACTTCTAATTCTGTCATGCTCTTACAGCTTAGACAAAGCCTATTTATTTGGCCTCTATAATTTATCCTTTAATCTTCATTTATAAATCAGTTGGTTCATCTTCTTTCCTGGTTATTCCAGTTCTTTGAACTCATTCCAACTCTATCAGGAGAAAAGGAGTTCCCTACTGAGCCATGTAGTTTGACCACAACTTTATCTCAGCCATGCACTGAATACTCACTTGTAATACCTTTCATTTATTTTGCAAGGCAAAGTAACTCCTAATATTAAGAAATATTTGTATTTTTTAAAAAATTGTTGCCTTTTATGAAAATGTGCTTTAGTAAAACATGATTGGGCGCCAAAGTTTCAAATTGTTGAAAGAGTCACTCCCACCTAGAACTCACACTTGCAATTTATGAGCCAGTGAAAAATTAAAAGTAAAAGGTAAAAAACAAAACAAAACAAAACCTGGTTCTCTATGACTACAAGTTTTAATTTTTTGCATTGCTCCACAAACACGTATTTTTTAGGTAGTTTACATTATTTTGTTTCATTTGAAATATGGCTTCATGGCAAAGTGATTTGGAATTCAAGAGCCCCGAACTTTCATATCTTGATTCTGTTTTTGTTTTTTCTTTTGGGGGTTTTGGAGGTAAATTGCTATTTTTTATTGGAAAACAAATATACAGCTTGGAATATATTTGAGGGAAATTCTGCCATAAGCAAATTTTCTTTAAGTGGCTAAACAAAGTTTAAAAAGCAAGTAACAATAAAGGAAAATGTTTCTGGTATAGAACCAGTAGTAAAAAAAAAAAACCAAATAAGGTATGAGTACGTGGATGATACACTCCTTTTGCAATAGTGCAACTTTTAAATTCGTATTGTCGGGTGCCCATTGTCTATCCAAAGTTACAACTCCACACTTCAACAACAACATACTGCAGTTTCTAAAGAAAACTAAAAAAATGGCATAAGGCCGGGCGCGGTGGCTCACGCCTGTAATCCCAGCACTTTGGGAGGCCGAGGCGGGTGGATCACGAGGTCAACAGATCGAGACCATCCTGGTCAACACGGTGAAACCCCGTCTCTACTAA
>NW_022436988.1:12584020-12685408 GCF_009761245.1 Sapajus apella
AACTCCGTCTCAAAAAAAAAAAAAAAAAAAAAAATGGCATAACCCAGATGTTCTCCCACTTGACAAACTTCATCTAAGTTTAGCTGTGCAGAAGGGCTTAGATAGATCCAGAGTAAGCCACATGCAACATGTTACTTGATCAATTTTTTAAAATAAGGTTTCAGAAGAATTACAGTAAGATAAGAGAAGAAAGCATGGAGGAATGAAGCCCTAGTTACTATGCATGCATTTTTTTGACGGTAGGAAGAAACCTTTTAGAGATAAGTTATAAAGAAAGAAAAAAGCAAATAAACAATTTTTATAAGAAGTTCAACACATCCTGTACAAGGCCTTCACTTTGCTGTCATCATTTGTAAACTCTTCATGGTTTACTTGACCATCACCATCAATACCTGCTTCCCTGATCATTTCACCAACCTCATCATCTGTTAACTTCTCTCCAGCGTTTGTCATCCCATGGCGAAGTTCTGCTGCACTGATAGAGCCATTGCCATCCTTATCAAATATGTGGAATGCTTTTCTAATTTCTTCTTCACTGTCTGTGTCTTTTGTTTTTCTTGCCATCATTGTCAGAAATTCAGGAAAGTCAGTTGTTCCATTACCATCAGCATCTACTTCCTTAATCATGTCTGGTAACCCTGCTTTTGTGGGATACTACCCAAGAGACCTCATTATTGTTTCCAATTCCTTTGTTTTTATAGTTTCATCATCATCTCCGTCAAATAGTGAAAAATCTTTGAATTCTTGAATATGCTCTTCAGTCAGTTGCTCAGCCATGCTGCAAGCACTAACAGTTTCTGAGACGTGACCACACAATCACTCCCTTATCTTCATTCTCACCAATGAAATCTCTATCCTGGAGCATGCCATTTGCCTACTGTTCTCTTCAACATGTTCATAACTAAAATGCAGATATACCCGCTCTTCCTTTCACAAGGAAATGCTGTCGAGAAAACCTAAGACATCTTATCTATAAATAAATATACAACATAAAGATATACCATAAATATTCTATACTATAAAGAACAGTTTAACATACATATAAATATACTTTAAATATGACAGTTTTCTAATAGTCTAAAATAAGTCAATTATATTGAAATCAAATCCAGTTATATACAAAGCTCACTTACATTACAGTAGAGATAGTTGAGATTAGAATAATATTAGGAGAAAATAAAGATTAACACACATGTTCAGCTAGATTCACGTTCATGTTGTCATGGTGCATATTTATTAGGTTATAATACTAGGCTGAAGTATCCCAAATTCATATCCTTTTACACAATCAAGAGCATAATTTCAAATAACATATCTTTGTTATGGTGAGCATTCCACTTCAAAGCTAGAGATCTGCATCCATCCTAAAGACATGGTTCCTTAGCTCAGAGAAGTCTCCCTGTCCCCATCCAGTGGGAACACTTTGGCATGCTAAACTGAGTCAGGGGCTTCAGGGTGATCCATGAGACACACAGACAGCAAGTGAAATAACTGCCATTCCAAAATCACAAGCCCTCTAGAAAATGTGTTGTATTCTCTGAGCTCAATGTCTCCTACTTAAAGATAGTACCGGCAAAATAGATTTTTGGTCTCATAATCACATGAAATAACACATGTAAGTCTCCATACATCATGTCTAGAACAGAATAAGGTCTCAATACATAATGATGGTGATAATCATTGATTTTCTCAGGTAAAGACCATCCTTTCTATAAGATATTGAAAAACAATTAACTAGTAGGATATGTCATTTCTTATGGAAAACTATGCAGCCATTAACAGGAAATATTTTTAATAAGATCAGTATGTATCTCCCACTAGCATAATCCTTGTAAATCACTTACATCAACCACAACTTGTCATTTTTTTCTTGTTTAGCCCACTACTAAGAGAGAATATGACATTAATATTTTCATACTTTATGTATTATTTTTTTTAAACCCACAGTTTCAGCCTTGCTTCTAAAGGGTTAGAAACATAGAAGAATAAAACAAAACAAAAGAAAGAAAGAAAAAAAAACCCACAAAAAAGCCCAAGATATAGATAAGTCTGTACTTAATGGGATAATATAAAATGAAACCAGATGGAGATTTTATACCTCTATTTTTGTTTCACTTCATGAAACAGATAACTAAAAACATCTTTTTCAATGTTGGTCTCCTAATCTTTGTCACCTTCCACCAAAATGTTAGGCTGGCAAATGTTCTGTGTGTACCTCCTCCTTTATCACCCTTTGCTTTAGGGAAACATATGCTTTTATGAAATGATCACCAAAAAAAGCTGGGTAAATATTTTCAAGATAAGCCTGGAGATCTTACTGTCTCTAAATCATCAACAGACAAAGGGGAGAGAGAGAGAGAGAGTTTCCTATTCAAACATGTTGCTCAAGAGCTAATGGGAGTATTATTATGATTGATAGGCTAGAATCTTTGTCTTTAGGGAAAGTAGCAGGAACACTTAATGGGGTAGGAACTGACCAATATTTACACTGGAGGTGAAGCCACATTTTATTTTATCTGGGGTCAAATATTACTGAATGTGAAATACATTCCTCAGATTAATGTTGCCCTCTCTTCACCCCAGCCAGGGTGTCTGAGGTTCCCATGAACTCTTGCAATCAATCTCCATTTGTAATACTCCCAAGATTCAAGTTTAGCAACTAAGCAGGATTACATGGCTGCTTCATTCTAGGATGGGTGCATACCAAACTATAGGTAAATAAAGCTTATTACTCAAACTCTAAAAACAGTAAATGTTCTTAGTGGCTTCCTAACTGTGTGAATGCACAATGCTTATTAAGTAAAACGGTCTCTACATAAATCAAAATATTAGGCTGAATATTTCAGACTTATAAAAATAATAGCAATGTGATTCTGCCAGTAATGATTGTGACTGAACAAAAAAACAAGGTGTTGTTTATACAACTATTTTAGCTATTAAGTAGGAAATAATTTCTTATTTTACCTTGATATTTTGGTATTTAAAACAGAAGTTTCAGAGTGATAACACTGTCAGCACCTTCTTTTCCTATCTGGTTTGTAACATTTTTAGTAAATTGAAGTGAAAAGAACCAGGCAATCCCTGAGATTAAACAGAAAGCGCTTTCTCTTCAGGGCTTGCTTTGGAAGACCCCTCAAGGCTAAATCTTTACTTTCAGTTTGAGAATCAGTTGCTCTAAGTAAAGGAATCGAAGTCTATCATATTTACACCAGGCTTGAAGATCAGCACCGAAGTGTTGTCTGTTCTCCTTTGGGCCTCAGCTTCCTTGCTTCCCATTTTTTAAAAAACTACTCCAATCGGGGTTTTGTATTTGCCGTTTCATCCAAACTGCTCTTGTCATCATAACTTCTGCACTATATGCTATGGCCAATTATTTTATTTAAAACAGTTGATCACTTCCTTCTCCTGAATTTCTGGAACATTATATTCATATAGTTTTATCTTTCGGGGATTTTCCAGAGGTGTTTGCTTATTCCTTCTCATCTTCCCAACCTCTAAATATAGGCAAGCTCAGGGGACCAGATTTTGGGCTTCTTTTCTGTCTATACTCACTTATTTAAAAATGCTGATGGCATATAAATGTATTCTCCAGCCAAGACTTCCCCCTGGAAATCTCAATTTATACTTCCAGCTATGTATCTGGAGTCTTCTCTGAGGCACATAATGGAAGTCTCAAATTAAAAATGTCTAGAATTGCTCAAGATGGATTAAGACTCAAAACCATAAAAACCCTGGAAGAAAACCTAGGTAATATCATTCAGGACATAGACATGGACAAAGACTTAATGACAAAAACACCAAAAGCAATTGCAACAAAAGCAAAATTGACATATAGAATCTAATTAAACTAAAGAGCTTCTGCACAGCAAAAGAAACTAGCATTAGAGTGAACAGGCAACCAACAGAATGGGAGAAAAATTTTGAAATCTACCCATCTGACAAAGTTCTGATATCCATAATCTACAAGAAACTTAAACAAATTTACAAGAAAAAAGAACCTCATCAAAAAGTGGGTGAAGGATTTAAACAGACACTTCTCAAAAGAAGATATTTGTACAGCCAACAAACATATTTTAAAAAGCTCATCATCGCTGGTCATTAGAGAAATGCAAATCAAAACCACAATGGGATGCCATCTCTCGTCAGTCAGAATGGCGATTATTAAAAAGTCAGGAAACAATAGGTGCTGGCGAGACTGTGTAGAAATAGGAATGCTTTTACACTGTTGGTGGGAATGTAAATTAGTTCAACCATTGTGGAAGACAGTGTAGTATTGCAATTCCTCAGGGATCCAGAACCAGAAATACCATTTGACCCAGCAATCCCATTACTGGCTATATATCCAAAGGAATATAAATCATTCTACTATTAAGACATATGCACACATATTTTTTTATTGCAGCAATATTTACAAGAGCAAAGACATGGAACCAACTCAAATGTCCATCAATGATAGACTGCACAAAGAAAATGTGACACATATACACCATGAAATACTATGCAGCCATCAAAGAGAATGAGATCATGTCCTTTGCAGGGACATAGATGAAGCTGGAAGCCATCATCCTCAGCAAACTAACACAGGAACAGAAAACCAAACACTGCATGTTCTCACTTATTAGTGGGAGTTGAACAGTGAGAACACATGGACACAGAAAGGGGAACAACACACACTGGGGCCTGTCTGGGGGTAGGGGCAAGGGAAGGGAGAGCATTAGGACAAATACTTAATGCATGCAGGGCTTAAAATCTAAATGATGGGTTGCTAGATGCAGAAAACCACCATGGCACAGGTATACCTACGTAACAAACTTGTGCATTCTGCACATGTATTATAGAACTTAAAGTAAAATTTAAAAACAAGAATGTCTAGAAGGGAACTTCTGATCTCCTATTCAAAATATTTTCTACTTCAGTTAATGACAAGTCTCCTCTTGTTTTCATCTAAATATAGAATCATTCTTGACTCTTCTCTTTCTCCTATGTCTCATGTTTGATGGCAAATATTGTTGGCTCCAACTACAAAATATTCCACTGACTCTGTCTGAGTGCTTTTGACCATCTCCATGGTCATCACTGTGGCCATTGACCACTATCTTTCTGGTTTCTGCAAGAGGCCACTCTTTCTGGTCTCCCTGCTTCCTCTGTTTCTGCTTTACAGGCTTCTCCAAACAGCAGCCAAAAATGTCTTGGAAAAAATATGTTTGACTGTGTTGTTCCATATTTATATGTTAGTTATGCTCTTGCTTTTTCACTTCATGAGCCTTTATGATCTCATGGGACTTAGATATTCATATCAGTTACTCAACTATAACCTCAAAGTAGACTGACTCTTTACTATTTTAAGTTCCTCCCTTCTTCAAAAAACTCACCTTCATCACATCATCTTGAGATGCTTCACTTGAAATAGTTTTATTAACTCTGATCCTTTAAACTTCAGTACTGTTCTTCATGTAACAACATTCAACTTTCATTTATAAATTCGCTAAACATTTATTAAGTATTAACTATGTTATCCCTTGGAGATACAACAATGCACCAAAAAGGTAAGTCCCTGCTTTCATGGAGAAAATACCCCAGCCGAGGGAGACACAGCTATCTAAAATAATATCTTTGCAAAACTGTATAATTACAAACTGAGATAAGTAAGAAGAGAGTAAAATATAGGGTGCTATGAGAACTTGCAACAGGATAACTAAACATAGTCTGGAGTGTAAGGGAAGAATTCCAGATTAAGTCATGTATTAGGGTTTACTAGAGGGACAGAACTAATGGAACAAATATATATATGGGAGATTTTATTAAGTATTAGCTCACGCAATCAAAGGTCCCACAATAGGCTGTCTGCAGGCTGAGGAGTAAGGAGAGCCAGTCTGAGTTTCATAACTGAAGAATCTGGAGTCTCATGTTCAAGGGCAGGAAGGATCCAGCATGGCAGAAAGATGTTGGCTGGGAGGCTAAGGTAGTCTCCCTTTTCACATTTTTCTGCTCAATTATATTCAAGCCTTGCTGGGAGCTGATTAGATTGTGCCCACCCAGATTAACAGTGGGTCTGCCCTTCCCAGCCCACTACCTCTAATGTCATTAAACATTAACTTCCTATTGTCCCCTCTCCCCAGTCCCTGGACACCACCATCTTACTTTCTGTCTCCATGAATTTGACAAGTCTCTGTAGCTCATTTACGTGGAATTATGCAATATTTGTACTTTTGTGACTCATTTATTTCACTTAACATAATGTCTTCAAAGTTTATCTATGTTGTAAATATGTTAGAATTTAATTCCTTTTTAAGGCTGAATAATATTCCATTATATGTATATACCACATTTTTTAATTCATTTATCCACTTATGAACACTTGGGTTGCTTGCACCTTTAGGCTATTATGAATAATGCCACAATAAACACATATGTGCAAATATCTGTTCAAGTCCATGCTTTTGTTTCATTTTAGTATATACCCAGAAATTACTGGATTATGTGATTTAATTATACATTTAAATTTTTGAGAACTCAAGCTTACTTATCTTTTTTTCTGCAGTTTTTTTTTTTTTTTTTTTTTTAATAGGGGAATCTGACCTTTATTGCTGGCAATCAGGAAGGGTATTTTTTTTTCCCACATACAAATAAGCTCACTGATATTTTTATTTATTTTTTTTTATTTTTTTTTCCCATTTATTTATTTTATTGCATTTTAGGTTTTGGGGTACATGTGAAGAACATGCAAAATTGTTGCATAGGAACACACGTGGCAGTGTGATTTGCTGCCTTCCTCCCCATCACCTACATCTGGCATTTCTCCGCTTGCTATCTCTCCCCAGCTTCCCACCCCCCACCGTCCCTCCCCTATTTCCCCCCAACTGACAATGGTGCAGTATAGCTAGTGAATTTTTTACTCCAATATCCTATTTTGAAGTTCTAAAATTTGCTTGTTTATTTTTTTATAATTTCCATTTTACCAATTGTCTCGTTTTTCCTATGTTGTTGTTATATTTACTTTTAAATTATTTAGCATGTCTATAATTGTACTTTTAAAGCACTTGTTTTTCAGTTTTATTATCTAATCTCTAAGTCTGTTTATATTTACTGACTTTCCCTTGTTAGCATCACATTTACTTGCTTCATTGCAGGTTTAATTACTTTGATGTTATGATGTTTCTTGCTGTGGTTTTCTTTTTATTTATCCTGACTGGGTAGGATTGAGCTTCTAGGACCTGTTAGTTTATATTTTTAAACAAATTTACCATTAATATATGATGGACATATGGGTGTCAAGTTATTAATTGTTTGGATTTTATTCACTCCTTATTGAATTTTGTTCTGGAGGAGGAGTTAATTTACATGCACATCGGTATGATTATTTTAAGATTTGCTTTTTAGCTTTGCTAGGATTCATCTAAAGGTCCCCTTTTCCTAACGAGTGAACTTCCTGGCACATCTACTGAATGTTTATGTTCTTCAACAAAGATTTTCACTCTAGCTAGTAGAAAATTAAAGATCTCATAATCTTGTCCAAGATTTGATCATTACAGCTTACAGCTCCCCAAGATCTTTTCTTTACTCAGTAAGTTATTTTTTGCATAGACTCTTGGAGTATCTTCCTACATGTGTGAACTTACTATTCAGCCAAATACTCAATAGGATGCCTGTGAATATTTTAGGATCTCCTTCACTAAACAGTTCTTTCTCTCTACAGCTGGGCCCCATGAATTCCAGCTGCATTGCTAGCCCTGAACTCCATCCCTCTTTAACTAAGCAAGGTCTTTGTTTTCTGACAGGGCTTTTCCTTCTTGCATTGCACTGCAGAAAATGCCTTCAGGCAGAAAGCTGGGTCAACCATGGTGGTCATCATTTCTCTTTTCTGAGGGTTCACCGAACTGCATTACATGATCCAGCATCTGTAATTTCTATAATCCAACATCTAAAACAATCCGATTACAACCAACGTCTGTAACAATTTCACAGATCTTCGTCTGGTTTTGTGGTTGTTTACAAGGAGACATTTAATGCAGTGCAGTTACTCCATCATGACCAGAAGCTGGAATCTCTCCTTTCTGTTTTCATTCTCAGTTTCTATTGTCAGTTTTATAATTCTACTCTCATCTTAAATGTTCTCCAGTGGATTATTTTTGGCCTTCTCCTCATTTGATTCACTCTCTGGAATGAGCTTATCTGCTCCCATGGCCTCAATTTTCGTTAATATTCTAAGGGCCCCTTAAATCTATATATTTTGGCAAGCTTCTCTTTCCCATAATTCATGAGAATCAATCTCCCCTTGGACCTTATTATTTAGAAGTCCTAAGACATCTCCAAGTCTGTGTCCAAAACTGAATTCATCATCTCTTTTCTTAGATGAGCTTTCTTCCTGTATTCTCTATTGCAGTGAAGAGAGGCACACCATCCATCAGACACAAAACAAAAAGTCTGGGATTTATTCAAGCCTTCTGTTTCTTTCTAAGTTCTTGCATCTAATAAATTACTGATACAGTTTGGCTGTGTGCCCACCCAAATCTCATCTTGAATTGTAGCTCCACAGTTCCCACATGTCATGGGAGGGACCTGGTGGGAGGTAATTGAGTTATTGGGGTGGGTCTTTCCCATGCTGTTCTTGTGATAGTGAATAAGTCTCACGAGATCTGAAGGTTTTATAAAGAGAAGTTCTGCTGCACAAATTTTCTCTTGCCTACCACCATGACTGTGAGGCCTCTCCAGCCATGTGGAACTGTGAGTCAATTAAACCTCTTTCCTTTATAAATTACTTAGTGTCAGGTATGTCTTTAGTAGCAGCATGAGAACAAACTAATATAGTTATCAAGTCCTATAGTTTCTACTTGTTTAATATTTCTGAAAATCACTTCTTCCTCTCTATCTTCACTGCACTATTAGCCTGGATCCACCTAATCTATCCCATGCATCACTGCATTGTTCCACAATTTTACTCTTACAGATCATTATCTATGTTCCAGGCACTGTTCTAAGCAATTTTGCATGTATTCACTCTTCTAATTCTTATTATAACTTTACAGCATTAGTACTATTATTATCAAAGGAAAGAAGAGCCAGGGCACAGAAAGAACTTCTCCAAGGATTGCACAGCTGTTATTTGGAATAGCCAGGATACATAGGCTTTTCCCCTGAGTCTTTGGTCTTAACTGCTGGGATATACTGCTTCTCAAACTGTTTTTTTGTTTATTTGTTTTTTATTTTTATTTTGTTTGCTTTCATTCAATTTATTCTTCACACTGGCTTTTTTGAAGTGTGAGTGTGATCATTCTTCTCCTCTAATTATAATATTTCACTATATTCTCATTTTCAAGGTAACATATAAACACTAAATCATTTATGTACCCTACTTATCCAAGAACAAGAATATCTTCCCTTTCTGTCCCTTTTTCTTCACTATAATCTCTTTTTAAAAAATATCTATTACCGACAACTTCCTGCCATTTATAATACTTTGTTATTAATCCTCTGATTTTATAGGTTGTGCCACTAGCTATATGGGGCAGATAAATTGATTTTGTTTGCCGACCTCTATAGTTCCATGTAATTTATTTACAGAGATGATTTCCTCCTAAAATCTTGATGACTTCCCCTCTCTCTGCTAACAAGCCACAAAGGAGTCTTTGCTAACATCCTGTCCATTGCTGGCTTCAATACATTGACTTCTGCTCTTTCCCATCTTTTGTGGACATAGTAAAAATACACAATCAGTCAATATCCACAGGGGAGTCTTCAAATAGATAATTTTGAAAAAGAAGATTGTGCCAGCAGCAGACCAAGCCAAATGGCTGTAAATTCATTCAGCATCCTATATGGCATCAGTCTCTATTCCACATTTTCTTTTTTTTTTTTTTTTTGGGACGGAGTTTCGCTCTTGTTACCCAGGCTGGAGTGCAATGGCGCGATCTCGGCTCACCGCAACCTCCGCCTCCTGGGTTCAGGCAATTCTCCTGCCTCAGCCTCCTGAGTAGCTGGGATTACAGGAACGCGCCACCATGTCCAGCTAATTTTTTGTATTTTTAGTAGAGACGGGGTTTCACCCTGTTTACCAGGATGGTCTTGATCTCTTGACCTCATGATCCACCCGCCTCGGCCTCCCAAAGTGCTGGAATTACAGGCGTGAGCCACCGCGCCTGGCCTATTCCACACTTTCTAGTGAAAGTCAAGTGAACTGCGCTAAATCATGTAGCCATATCTTTACCCACATTTAGCTAGATCAAATCTTCTTGATCTGTGATAGCCTCTTTCTGTCTCTATGGTTCTATCTCTCTGGTTCTGTCTCTCCCTCTCTCTCTCTCTTTTCTCTTTCTCTGTCTCTGTGTATGTGTATTTGTATCTGCCTTTCTTTTTCTTTCTCATCTATGTCTCTCCCTCTCTCTGATGCATGCACACACACACACACACTCATCATTCTCTCCTCCTCTTTCCTTCCACAATACACAAGGTTTCGTGTTAGATCTGCCATTTGGCAATGTGCTATACTCCTTTACCTTTTCCTCCTTTTCTAAGCTTGCTAGTGATTGTGAGATGATTACAGCTATGAAATTTTAATCATCATAAACCTCATCCAAAAAGGGTGAAACAATGTGTGACATGTTACTATCCCTCTAAGTTATGGTTACATAAACATAGCTTTTATTAATTTTACAGACATTATCTCTGCTTTTAGAGTGAATTTTTTTTTGCCTTCTTGGATTTATAAAGAACCTGACAAATCAATGCAAGTGTGTAAAATATGCTTTTATTTCTTCTTGTTGACAGTGGACAAATAGTTATTTCATAAGGTGGGTATGTCTTCTCTTATATTTTTAGTATAATGATTATCTGAGAGAATATACTTACTAGCTTTAATGAAGACATAGTCATTAAAGGATATCTACTCTTTATTTGTCCTGCTAAAAGAACTTTCCCCAGTAGTGGTAGAAAAGGCATTCACGTTTTAGAAAAGTGCTCAGGATTCTCTCTCCTTTGCTCCAAAGAGGAAGAATTGGCCTTTATCTAGTATCCTTTTCTCAGTTCATTTATATTTTATTTCAGAGCTTCTGTGAGCAATTCAGAGCTGCTTGGGTCAACATTCTAAAACCATACAAATACAGCCCAGCCTGGGAAACATGGCAAAACTCCATCTATACTGAAAATGCAAAAATTTAGCTGGGCATGGTGGCACATGCCTGTGGTCCCAGCCACTCAGGAGGCTAAGGTGGGAGGAATGCTTGAGGCTGGGAGGTAGAGACTGCAGTGAGCAGAGATTGAACCATTGCACTCCAACCTGGGTGAAAGAGTGAGACCTTGTCTCAAGAAACAAAACTGTAAAATGTTATATTTTAAATAATTGTGTGTGCGTGTGTGTGTGTGTGTGTGTGTGGTGTGGTGTGTGGTGTGTGTATGCCTTAAACAGAAGCTTCTTCTCTGAAGAACAGATGTGTTTTCATGCACATATGCTCATTGGGCCAAAAGTCAGGAAATCTGAGTTCTACTGGCAGCTCTGTTATTTTTTGATGTGTGATTCTGAGAAAATCCCTTAAATTCCATTTGATGCACTATCTCCTCTGTAAAGTGAAGGGGTGGAACTCTTGCTTTTCTTTCAGTTCCCAAGTTCTTTTATACACAACCCCTCCATGGTTAGACAAATATTGGCATATGATATGTTTAAGACACAGATATCATGCGTTAGGCCTGAAGCATATAACGTAGAAATATGATGTCTTAAGCCCTGCTCAGTATGTCGTGTTAAATCCTTAAAACAACATTTATCCAAACTTACCTTACTACTTTTATTTGAACCTAAAATTATAGGATTCTAAGGCTTTGGAGTTAACTTACTTTAGCCCTCATTTTGGTCACAAGGTGTAATCTAATCCTCCCAAACTGTGGAATACTGAAAATCACACGAAAGCTGAAAAATGCCAAAACAAACATGTTTTTAACAGATTCAGGGAAAGCAGAAATACAGTGGTGTTTTCCCCAGGAAATTTTCTGCACTGTCCAAACCCAGTTACAACAGGTTTTTTCTGGCCTGGCCTTTTGACCATCAAATGGAATCACTTTGCTCCAGAGAGAATTCTGCAGTGGCCAGCAGGGAGGCCAGGATACATGCAGCACCCCTCTCTGATTCTCCTTGCTGAGATCTGAGCTCAAACGATGCCGCGGATTCATTCCGATTCCCCCATCCAAAGAGTTTCTTAAATGATATTTCCTAGACCACTCCACCAGTTTATAGTCTGTTGTTTTAACAACCGCACCTCCCTTTCCCAGGGTCGAGTGCCTGGTCATAAGAAGAGAATGCCAACATCATTTATTTTATGCCCTGGTTCACTCCTGAGTCACACTGGTGAATGAGTTGGAAATGATTTGGTGCCTAAATAACCATGACTGTTTATATGTGAAGATATCATTCACGCAGTGGACAAACCTCAGTCAGAAGATTATTTTCCATGTGCTTATGTAAGCACGCAGCACATATTCGAAAAATTATTTTGAAAAAAATACATTTGAATGGAAGCATTATATATATTTAATATGAATATTAAATTTAATATTTGTATTTAATATTTAATTATATATATACATATAATAAAGATGACAATGAATACTTGGTTCATCACATGTTTTATTTATTCTGTGGAGAGTCCAGAATACATTTTCAAATACTGCTTACTGGCTGGGCACAGTGGCTCAGGCCTGTAATCCCAGCACTTTGGGAGTCCAAGGCAGTTGGATCACTTCACACCAGGAGTTCAAGACCAGCCTGGCCAACATGGTGAAACCCTATCCCTACTAAAAATACAAAAATTAGGTAGGCATGGTGGCTTGGGCATGTAGTCTCAGATACTTGGGAGGCTGAGCTGGAAGAATCACTTGAACCTGGGAGGTGGAGGTTGGAGTAAGCCAAGATCCAGCCTGGGTGACAGAGCAAAACTCTGTCAAAGAAAAAAAAAAAGTGCTGCTTGCTTTCTGCCCACTTCTCTGATTTTTGAAAGCCACTTCTTCCTCCTCTTTTTCCCTCACCAAGCCTCTTCTGTCTCACTGTATAGATGGTACATGCTTGGAGAATGCACATTCACTTTAATATTAACATAATTTGGAAGGCAAATCCCATACCAAAACATATGTATTTTATAAGCATGAATAAATTTTGAATTTTCTTCTGTTCGAAATTTTCTCCACCAATGTTCCTCTCTACTCATACAGGTAAATAAGAGTTGATGTATGTAAGTGTGTGCGTACACATGTGTGTGCATGAAGATGAATTGCATTGTTCAAGACTGCAGTACTGGGAAAGTACACATTTCATACTAGAGTAAACATTTAAATCTATCTACTAAAATTAGATGTGAAAAAAACTCTTCCAAGGGAGGTTACTCTCTTTTCCCAACCATTCTACACAAAAAGGTGTCCCAGAGATATTGTCAAAAAAAATGACTGGATAGGTCAATAAGTGTCCGCATGAATGGTTGAATGCCTTCTGTAGCAGCTGATGAGTGATCGTGTTGGTTTTTACCATGATCTAGAATATGCCTGTGAGTTTTCTTATTATGAAATCTAATATCCACAGGAAAGTTCATTGATGAGATGAAATTTTTTGGCAATTGAACTTGTTCTTGCTGTTTGGGATATGGAAATTAGGCAAAGTCAGGCAACCTGCTAAGTTTCCTTCTATAAACAGAACAGGGGAAGGTAATCAATTGGTACTATGTGACACTTTCTTTGAATATGTGCAAAAATGTATCTGAAATGGAAAATCAAAGAAGCGAGGCTGATACCAAGCGTGATACATTTATTTCAATGCAGTTGCATCACTGGGAATCTAGTTAATCAAAAGAAGTACACTGAGCCTTAGATTAAGGGATAAAGGCATGTGCCTAGAGTGGTCCCACCTTGGTTTTGTGTTTCTTTCAATTCTTTGATATATGCCTATCAAGACATCATTCAGCCCTGAGCTGGGTGACCAAATCATATGAAAGCCTGCAGTTTCTAGTCATATGATTCTAGAACATTAATGGTAACATTCTTAGAAAACATACATTGATATTGTGATTGCAATAGAATCTTGAGCTCAGCAGCCTGTGTTTTTTGTTTTTTTGTTTTGTTTTGTTTTCCGGCATACACTTCTGTAATATCAACTGTAAAAATCAACACACTTTGTACTTGCCAAATGGGAAGTTATCAAGACATAAGCTGGCATTCTTTATGCAGCAAAATATCTTATTCAGACTCAGCTCTGCCACTAAACTGGCCAGGCAGGCTCTCTCCTGGCAGACTCTCAGAAATATCAGTTTCCCTTTTTTCTTTGCTCTCTCTGAACTTCCACTCCCAGGAAGGAAATAACCACACTCTGCAAAAGATTAAGATGTTCATTTTACTATGCAAAAGATGTCTCCATGCCCCATAATTATCGTTGTAAAAGAAGTATATAATAAGAACAATAATTTCCTGTTTGTTCCATCAGTTGAGCTTTTCATATTCTTTGAGAAGGAGAGTGAAGATTTTGCTGAAAAGAAAATGATGCTTATATTAGAAGTTACCAGGAGTGAGACTTGTTTTATTTTAATGTTGTTTATTTCACTTTATCTCTTTCCAATTCTAGCAAGGAAATGAGAACTTGTTGTCTTAAAAATTCAATGTCATGACATTTCAGCTCCATTGGTTTTTGGTAAATAACTTGTTGCTGAGGAGAGAGGTTGCTGGAAGACTCTCAGAGTCAATTCCATTTTCATCAAGAACTGGTAGCCTTGATGTGGGTTGGATCATTTTTGAGTCTGAGGCTAAATGTCTTCTTGGTTCCTTTTGAGAAAGTACTGATTTAAGGGGACAGATATTGTGTCATCACTATTCAAGAGCTTAAAATAAATGGTTAAGAATCTGAAAGCGTGGTTGAGGGTTGCCTGTGCTGGCATTGTGTAAAAGAAAGGGCTGTGTTTGATTTGTACATTTGAATTAAAATGTGATCAAGGATTCTCCAAAGTGTAACCAAACAGAATTGCCCAGTCTTGTTTTGATAACTAAATAATAGATGACTTCTGTTATTATGTATGCTACATACTTAACAATACTAATAAATAGTGTGCTTTCTGGAAATTTCTTTTGGATCAGGACAATGGAAAGCTCTGCATCTTGCTGCTAATGATCAGCCTTTAGAACTTCAGAGAGAGGAAGACAGCAATCCATGCATAGTGTATATAATATATACAACACTGCAAAGATGAACTACAAAAATCACTCAAGATAAATGATTGCATGTTTCCACATTGATCCATGCACTGGTAATTATACATCTGAACCCCTTAAGTAGTATCATAATCAAGTGGTAATCCTTGCAGATAAATATGGTGTCACCAACTTCAAAAGTGAAATGACCACACAGAGGACTAACTTCTGATTAACCTTAGAAGGCAAATTTTTTATTTAGTTATTTAGAGACTGAGTCTCACTCTATTGTCAGGCTGGAGAGCAATGACCCAATCTTGACTCACTGCAGCCTCCACTTACCAGGTTCAAGTGATTATCCTGTCTCAGCCTCCCAAGTAGCTGGGATTACAGGCACAGACCACCACACCCAGGTAATTTTCGTGTTTTTAGTAGAGACGGGGTTTCACCATGTTGGCCAGGATGGTCTCGATCTCCTGACCTCGTGATCTGCCTGCATTGGCCTCCCAAAGTGCTGGGATTACGGGTGTGAGCCACCACACCTGGATGAGGAGGCAAATTTTTACCATCCAACCTGGGCTTAACTTTACCCAATGGCCAACTTTTTGAGTCCAGTAGAGAATGATTGATTAAACTTTATAGAGTTTGGAATTTCATAAGAAAATAAACAGGGACCAAGTAAAAGAATACTAATGACTTAAATTTTCTTTACATTTGAAAAAAACAAGGCAATGTCTATAAGCTTCTTTAGTGACAGTGTTTTATATGAAAGGGGAATAACATAATTATATCATTTTAGATTATATAGGTATATATCCCCCAGCTTAAAAAGTATGAATAAAAATTATTCATTATGATGATCCTATTAAACAACTATGCTTGCTTCATCAGACAGTCAAAATAACAGATTGTTCCCCTTTATTTCTGAAAAGTTATGTGCCATTATTCTTAGTGATTCTAAAAAATTAGACATATGTCAAACTCAGTTTGAGGCAGGTATGTGTGCTCATACAGAACAATTGCCCTTGGCTTAGTTATCTATCATTGGCTTCCTCTAGGCTTATAAAGGCCAGCTCTCAAAACCACTAACTAATAAGACAGCATCCCATGTAATCTAAATTAGATTTAGGAAAAAGCAGGAAACCAGTGAGTTTTAGTAATTTCGGAGCCATAACAGTTTTACCAAAACTGAGCTTAAATTAGATAAGATTGTATTGTCATTATCGTCAATGCCAACAGAAATTCAAACACAACTAATTCATTCCATTAGACTCTTCTATGGTCAATTAAATAAGATGAATTTGGCAGGTGGCGTTGTGGATTTTATGTGCAAATATACCCAGCCAGACTTGGTTTTACAAGTTGTATTAAATATTTGAATCATTTGGTAAGTTGCTTATTAGGTACATGATTTTGGAAACTGCTGGAAGTGGGAGATGAATGTTTCAGAGCCATATTCTGAGACTATATCCAGAGGGCTATCGTAACCAACACTGCTTTATAGGAGTGTTCATAGCTTTGTGCCACCCTTTGGTGAACCACAGAAGAGAGTAAGTCACTGTGTTATGTAATACACAGTGGCTTCAACAAGCCATCAAGACAATTCTTAGAAAGACCCTCAGATTTTTGGTCTTACTGAATAACTCCATGATTGGCACTCCAGAGCACAATAGGAATACTGCTACATCCTAGAAGAGAGAAACACAACTGTATTCCGAGGTAAAATATTTTGATCTACTGGGGGAAAAACCTCATATATTAAAGCATGAATTATTAGAGTCATCTGGATTTAGGTTCAAATCTCAGTTCTACCTGTTTTAAGCAGTGTGATTTTGGTCAAATCACCAAAATTTCCTGATCTTCTGTTTCTGTATCTGTTATATGAAGGTGTTCACAGTACCTGGTTTACATTGTTATTGTGAGCATTGAATTAGATGTGTAAAGCACTTAGCACAGAATAAGGTACACTCAATAAATTATAGTTATTATGATTTCTTATTCCCAAGATTCCTGGAATAGAATGTGGCTTAAAAAAAAAAAGTATGAATAACACTGTAGTCCTGCGGAAAGGAAAAACTGGAGATTTTAGTTTATTGTGACTTATTGACCTCCAGGGAATCATTCACAATTTATTTGGGTATGTTGAAAATGAGAGCTGGGCCAGTTCTCTCAACTTAAAAAATTGCAGTTGGTCTGAGCTGGTGCAAAAGGAAAGATTGTTTCCTTTAGGAAGAGAGTCTTAACTCTATTTAAGAGAAGTCTAAATAAGCATTCTACTTAATAGTCAATCTTACCAGTTAAATACCAACTATAAATGTGTATATAACCAAAATAAAAGTGTTTGATATTTGGGCATTATCCTTATCATTTGCAATTACGTTCATAGAATTTGTTAGGGATAATCACTTCCGTAGTTTACAAGTGAACTCAGGAAAAGTCTGGCTTGCTTACCATAAAGTTACTTGGTTTTATCATCCATCCTTTATATATATATTTACTTTTTAGTTTTGGTTGGTTAAAAATGTAAATGAATACAACTCAGATTAAGTCCATGGATTTATGAGAATGAATACATCATTAGATTCCTTCCAAAGTGAGTATTGCACTAGGTATCTGATGGAATAAAAGGGTTGTTGGAGTTAAGGGTCTGACTCAAAGCCTGTGTTTCCCTAACAAGCCCCAAGTTTTACATTTCATTGTAACGTTATTTGTAGACTTGAGATGCTAAAGTAACTACTTATCCCCTCACCCCTCATCCAACCTTGTCTGACAACATTGTAAAATGAAGCATGCATATACAAATAATGAAGTCTATTGAGATTCCTATTCAGAAGGAAACAGTCTGCCTCAGTCTATGCCTTTATGATCCATGAGGTCAATATGTAATTTTCTGAGAAATGTGAAGAATTGTCTTTGAGTTGACATTTGTTTCTAGGCACAAAGCATTTGTATATAATCAGGTTGGCTTGTAGAGTGAGGAAGAGATGGGTAGATTGTTCAAAAATGTCAGGAGGATAATAGAAAGTGAAGAAAATGAATAAACCCCAGAGAGCTGCTCCCTGAAAAAGCACATGAATAAGGGAGGTTCATTTGGCAGTGGACAGTCTGACATATAAGATGTTAGTATGATTGGAAAAAGTCTAAACTAGACCAAACTCACATAAAGGCATGGTATACCATGTACAGAGTATCTCCCAAAATACAATAAAAGAGACTCATTTGGGGTGAAGATGAGTCCACCCAGGTTTGACCATGGCTTATATGTGATAACCCATGCTAAATTCAATTTAAAAATCATTCAGAAAACAATTGAAAAAGGCATGGGCCATTTGATTTGATCTTATCAATTTAGAACTTTGACCTAAGTTATTACAAAATGCTGTGCAATAACCTAAGGTAAGAATGATCTTTTCCCCCCTCCAATTGAGAGTTAAATGTTTTCCAGATTATACTTTATAGGCAAGAGTAACAACCATGATGGAAGATTGTAGAAGTATGCATTTCTGCCATAGAAACACATCACTTGTGTTTAGGTTTGAGAAATACCAACTAGTCTCTGTACCAAGGTCATACTTTAGAGCACTCAATTCTGTCCCTTGTCTTGATGTACCCCTCCTCATGAAGCAAAGAGAGACTAAGTGGGCAGGCTCACTCTCCTAGGAACTACGCTTCTGTTCTAGACTGTATTCCGGAAATCTGGAATCATTGAATTTCTTGGCCTAAGAGCTAGACTCTACTTCTAGGCTAATCCTCCAGGACCATCATCCATACGTATACTCCATATCCCTAGGTCCAGGTAGACCAAAGCAGCTATTTATGAGGATAAAGAGTTTGAGGAGTGTGGAAGGATCTTGCACCTTACAGGTGAATATCTCTATAGCCATACCTGCAAGTACCCTCATGGTTTGCCTCAGAACCAGAAGTAAGAGACACACCAGGTCTAGGGACTGGCACTTCCTTACTCCTATGTGCTGATGAGAAACTGCAAAGAATCTGAGAATTCTAAATTAGAACTTGACTACCCACAACGTTAAAAAGCATTTGTCAAGACAGTTAAATAGAAAATATGTTATCTAATCATTTTTAATTGGTTTATAATTTAAATATTTAGGCATATAATATATGGCCTTCCATATTAATTCTCACTCTGTATCCCGCAGATGTTAAGAAACTGCATTCTTCTTGTTTGCATTTGTCTTTGATCCAAGATGATTGTTGGTGCAATCATAGGGCTGCTAGACCAAGCTGAAGGCTTTGGGGGGCTAGAAAAAGCTCAATACTTATTCATATCTCTCAAGTAAAATACAGGAAAAGGCCAACCTGTTCTTTCAGGATGTATCTAGGCACTAAGACAGCAATATTGTCCAGCCCTTGTCTCCAAGTCATCATGTCTGTTGACGGTAAGAATAACTATTGATAGGAAGTCAAGCAAAGTTGTATATTTTTTTTCAACTCTTCTCTGAAAACCAGAGAGTGATATTTTTGTTGGTATAGTCTTCACTGATTTAGTGCCAGAATTCATGAGAACTAGTTTATGTTGCTGAATTTATTTTAGTTTATATGGCTGAAAATGCCTTAAGGAGTTTGGGAGATTTTTCTTTTTCTGATTTTGAACATTATACACAAACGTTTTAAAGCACTCTTTAAATTTGAGGTTGGATGTTAACATAATTTCTTCTATAAGAGTCTTGAAATTTGCATGACTGATGGTAATTATTCTTGATGTCACTTTCTGAAATGAAGCAATGGAATCGAGGGGCATGTTATGACAATGCTGATTAATGGTTTTTCCTCTGAGCAGTACATCTTGTCTTTATGTTTGCTCTGGCAGGGAAAGATTTAACCGGATAACTTACTCCCCTAGAAGAGTTTTTAGTTTTCAAGTGAAAAGAGTAGCCATGAGCCTCCCTGTGCATCCATTAACAGCTTCAAAACACAGGACCTACATTATTGTTTTACATTGCCTTGCCAATGCACAGTATACTCCACACTAGAATGGTATTAAATCTGTGTTTTGCCCACTGTCGTGCAGCCCCTGAGAATCATAAGCATTAATACTGTGCCATGAAGAACAAAATCAATAAAAGCATTGGAAAAATTCCCATCATTTTGCTTGCGTTGGGTTAAACAGATAATTTGGTTGTTCACAAAAGCAGAATCCACATATTCTGCCTCTTACAAATCTGAGACTCAGTGACAGAAGTATTATGAGTGAGCATCTGACTCTTTAGCAATTAAGATAACACTAACACTTCAGACTAATGTTTGCCTCGTGATTCAAAATGTGGACTTTGCGCTCTTTGATTTGTCAATAGTGGATTTACTCTCATCCCTTTGTCAAAGGGAAAAGAAATCTTTATTTTGATTCCTCTGTTTGCCCCCCGAAAAACAGCTGAGTTTTGATAGCGACTCTGCCAAAATGCACTCCCATCTGTAAAATTAATTGGAATTTTTTTTCTTGGAAGTCTTATTAAAGAGAAGCATTGAAATATTTAAGGAATTTCAAAAAAAATAAGCAGTCTAGGTTACTTTGTTCTACATTTTCATCTGTTTTAACTACATTAATTTTAAGCTCTATAAGAAAAGTATTTGCCTGCCTCCTATTTCTGAAACTTTGTAGATTTTTGCTAATCTTTGTTGAATAAATCATTTAGCTTTCAGCTAAATCAATAGTTGCTGACCACTTGTACAAGATATTGGCAATTTTTTTTTCTTTAAAGGACCAGGCAGTAAATATTTTAGGCTTTGTGGGCTACGTGGGGTCTCTGATCACAGCTACTTAGCTACACAATTGTATGTGGCCTGAAAACAGCTGTCAATAACATGCAAATACATGCACATGATTGCGTTTCAATAAGATATTATTTGTAGAAACAAGGAATTAGTTTCCAGACTCCTGATCTATAAATCCGTAAAACCACAAGAATGAATACTTTTTGGTCCTTGACCATCTCGTTCTCATAAATTGGATCAAGAACTTTTTAGAACAGTATCCTGAAACATATATCCTCAGCAATTGGCCACTTAAGGAATTTTTTTTTTTTTTTAGAAAATAATCATGTTTTCCACTGGATTATATCTAAAATATATATCCTATAAGGGTACCAGTTGTCCAGAAAGCAACACATTTTTCGGTAAAATGTTAATTATAATTAATGGTACCTAATTCTAGATGCTGTGCTAAGTTCTTTGCAATCTTTCATCTGTTAAAACCAAGCAAGAATTCCACTGGGTGATTTTATTAGTTAATGCTACACTCTAATACCAAGTAATATCTCAGTAAACTATGATTTTTTGACTCCTTTATAAAAAGAACTCTATCTGAAAATAGACAAAGTTGGATAAAAATAATCAGCTTTTTTTTTTTTTTTTACTATATAACTGATCTACTTGATAACATAATAAAAAGAGGAAGTTAAAGTGAAATTTTTAGTCTGGATATGTATTGTCATGTACAGAATCTTTTACTCAACTCTTAATCAAAAAGCGAGAGAAAGAGAGAGAGAGAAAAGGAAGGAGGAAAGGAAGGGAGGGAAGGAATAATGGAGGAAGAGAGAGAAAGGAAGAAAGAAGAAAAGAGAAAAGAAAGAGAAAGGAAGAGAGTTCTATGAGCAAAACTGTTTACTGGGGGTATTTTTAGACAGGTGGGTTGGGGGATAAAGAGAATATGGATAAGCAGCTCTCCATATCTAAGCCATTTACTAAAAGGTATATTACAAATAAAAATATGTTTGGTAGAGTAGATGGAGTTATTTGCATTTGAATGACGCTGGGAAACAACTTTTTCATATATCATATTAACATAATCATTATAACGTGATTGATGACAATAGAATATTACACAAAGCTATAAAGACTGCTCTTTTATTTTACAGAAAACACTGGACTGGTCTGAGGTAAGGGCAAACTGTCCAAAAATATTGAGAAAGTAACTAATACATGTTATTCAATGGATTAATACATGAGAAGAGCACTGCCAATTACTGAAAGGTGAACTAAGCTGAATAGGTAGAGCAAATATAAAAATTTTCCAGGTGCATCATATGTTTATTTAGAACAATTGTCATTTCAAATGATTTGTAATCTCTAGGATTTAAGAGATCTGTTTTTATGTGTGTCATCTAAATTTCATCTATTAACTGATGAAGCACAGGTCTTTTCATAAAGATATTTGTTTTATCCCTTCTTGAACTTGAATGGAAGAGCATCAGTACAAAATTTCAGATATCTGTAAACAAATGGGCTTCTTTACCTTTACATGTAAATGGCTTTCCTAAAGAGATCCTAGTTTAAGAATAATTGAAAGCCAAAGGCCCTGTCAGTGCTGTGAGCTGAAGAAATGGAGAAGTTTTTTCAGTTTAAAAGGAAGTTTGATAAAGAAGATTTCAGAGGCATCAATTTGGCAATTGTATTAGCTCCAAAGCAAAACCATGAATTTGATTTAATTATCATACCTTTCATTTTGGAGCAAAACTGAAGTCCGTATAATTCAGAAAATAGGTGTTTATCAAAGTCAATTTTTTAAAATTGTTTTTATGTGTCTCCCAGGTTTTATAAATATATATAATAGTATTCTAGGTTTTATACATGAACATATATAGTAAAGTATTAAGTATGAACGTTAGATCCATATTTAGTTAAAGGAATTCTTTGATCTAACTTATCAGGTCTTATCTCGGTATTTCTCACAAACCAAAAACTGGATCTCAGTTTAAGTTAGAGTTGAAACAATAAATAAATATATCATTTACATATGTTGGGAACTCAACTATCATTTTTGGTGAATTTGTTGATTTTAATAAATCCTCGGAAGTAATTTGAACCTCATCTAGGTAAGATATGTACTGATTTTAATAAATCCTCTGAAGTAATTTGAACTTCATCTATGTAAGATATTATGAATCACTTACCATAATTAATTTAAGAGTTTATTTATGTCTTGCTAGATCAATAGGAAAGTCTGGGGAACACAGAAAGCCATTTTCCACCTGTACAGTTATTTGAATAATATTGTATTTTGTGCTTCTTCATCGGTGTAGAAAAGTGGGGCATGCTGAGAGAGAGTATGAGGTATATGAGGTAGCCAGCTCAAAGTTCATTTTTTTTCTCCTCAGCCGGACTGAAATACGCACAAATGTGCCTGTTTCTTTTCTCATCTGAACTTTGTGGGTTGAGCTTACAGAGCTAGGGAATTACAGACATCACAAAGAATCAGGGAATAAAGCAAGGGGCTCCTGGGTACCACACACACACTTAAAAAGAGAACGTGTCACAATCGGAAGAAAATAAAGAAATATCTTATAGGCATTTCTATTTTTAAATGATGCCACACTGCACCACACGATGAAAGATCTTCAGAACACATAAAATTAGTCATAATGGAAACTCCTTTTATTGAATGTCATGGAAAATAGCCTGGGGCTACTAGAGAATAGGCGTAGTCACATGTTATCAGAACTGCATCGCTGTCAGCTTATCCAAAATCCAGTATTCCAGAGCTGACTTTAACTCTCATAAATCACATTGCAAAAACATTTTCAGGAATTAGCACAAATCATATTATTGGAATAAAAATGTTCCATCCATAAACATGTTAGAAAATATAATCAATGTGTATTTGTGTACAATGTACACAATGTGTATTTGTGTACGATGTGTACAATGCAAAGGGGTTTCTTGCCATGCTCCTTTTAAGCAGTAGGTTCCTCCAGGGTATTGAAAATGTATCTGTAAATAATGAACACATACAAGTTTATCCTGTAAAACACACACAAATGCACAATATTTTTGGTAGAGTGATGAGATTCACAAGTTTAAATATTTAACAAATTTTTGATGATAAATTTTAACTATCGATATTTTGTCAGATTTCTGCTAGTTCAGAGAGCTTATTTAGATAACACTTTATTAGTTTTAAAGTAACACTGTAAGGAAACATACGTGCAAGCACTGAGTCTCACCCTTAAAAATCTTATGCTCCAATAAAAGAAACAGAAAATACATCATTTAATACACACACACAGTCACATCCATATACACCCTAGTACATAGAAAAGGAAAATACAGAGCATCCCAACATGAACGTCTGAAGATGTATTTCACATGTTGAGAAGCCACTACATCCATGGAAACCTTGTTATTATGTAACACTTATTAAATTTATTATTTTAACAATAAAATGTTATTATTTATTAATTTATCTTGACAACAAACTATATTAGTCCATTTTCATACTGCTATGAAGAAATGCCCAAGAATTAGTATTCTAGAAAGAAAAAGAGGTTTAATGGACTCACAGTTCCACATGACTGGGGAGGCCTCACAATCACAGCTGAGGTGAAGGAGGAGCAGAAGCATGTCTTACATGACAGCAAGCAAGAGAGCTTGTGCAGAGGAACTGCCCCTTATAAAACCATCAGATCTTGTAAGCCTTATTCATTATCATGAGAACAGCATGGGAAAAGCTCACCTCTCCATGATTCAACTGCCTCCCACTGGGTCCCTCCCATGACATGTAGGGATTATGGCAGCTAAAATTCAAGTTGAGATTTGGGTGAGGACACAGACAAACTGTATCATTCAGCCCCTGACCCCTCTCAATCTCATGTCCTCATATTTCAAAACCCATCATGCCTTCCCAACCATCCCCCAAAGTCTTAACTCATTTCAGCCTTAACTCAAAAGTCCAAGTCCTAATTCTGGTCTGAAACAAGGCAAGTCTTTTTCACCTGTGAACTTGTAAAATCAAAAGCAAGTAAGTTACTTCCTAGATACAATGGGCGTACAGGCATTGGATAAATATACCCATTCCAGATAGAAGAAATTGGCCAAAACAAAGGGGCTACAGCCCTTATGCAAGTCCAAAGTCCAGCAAGGCAGTCAAATCTTAAAGCTTCAGAATGATCTTTGACTCCATGTCTCACATCCAGGTCACATCAATGCAAAAGATAGGCTCCCACAGGCTGGGGCAGCTCTGACATGTGGCTTTGCTGGTACAGTCTCTCTCCTGGCTACTTTCACAGGCTGGTGTTGAGTGTCTGCTACTTTTCCAGGTGCACAGTGCAAGCTGTCAGTGGATCTACCATTCTGGGGCTCTGGAGGGTAGTGGCCCTCCTGTCACAGCTCCACTAGGCAGTGCTCCAGTGGGGACTCTGTGTGCTTCCACCCCACATTTTCCTTTTGCACTACCCTAGCAGAAGGTTCTCTATGAGGGCTCTGCCCCTGCAGCACACCTCTGCCTGGACATCCTCTGAAATCTATATGGAGGTTCCCAAACTTCAATTCTTGACTTCTGTGCATCCTTAGGTTGAATGCCACATGTAAGCTGCCAAGATTTAGAGCTTGTACTTTCTAAAGCCAATAGCCGATGATGTAACTTGGCCCCTATTAGCCATCGCTGGAGCTGCTGGGATTCAGGGCACCAAGTCTTGAGACCACACAAAGCAGCAAGGCCCTGGACTCAGCCTAGGGAACCATTTTTGCTTCCTAGGCCTTTTGGCCTGTGATAGGAGGGGCTGCTGGGGAAGTTTCTGACATACCCTGGAAATATTTTCCTCATTGTTTTGGTGATTAGCCTTTGGATCCTGGCTTATGCAAGTTTCTGCTGCTGCCTTGAATTTCTCCTCAGAAAATGGGTTTTTCTTTTCTACTGTATAATCAGGCTGCAAATTTTCCAAATTTTATCCTCTGCTTCCTCTTGAACACTTTGCTGCTTAGAAATTTCTTTCACCAGATACCCTAAATCATCTCTCTCAAGTTCAAAGTTCCACAGATCTCTAGCATAGGACAAAGGTTCACCAGTCTCTTTGCATAGCAAGAGTGACCATTACTCCAGTTCCTAACAAGTTTCTCATCTCCATCTGAGACCATCTTAGTCTGGACTTTATTTTGCGTATCACTATCAGCATTTTGGTCAAAGCCATTCCACAAGTCTGTAGGAAGTTCCAAACTTTCCCACATTTTCCTATCTTCCTCTGAGCCCTCCAAACTGTTTCAGCCTGTGCCTGTTACCCAGTTCCAAGGTTGCTTCCACATTTTGGGATATTTTTACAGCAGTACCCCACCTTACTGGTACCAATTTACTGTGTTAGTCCTCTTTCATACTGCTATGAAGAAACACCCAAGACTGGGTAATTTATAAAGAAAACTGAGTTAAATGGACTCAGAGTTCCACATGACTGGGGAGTCCTCACAGTTATGGCTGAAGGCAAAGGAGGAGCAAAGGCACCTCTTACATTGTAGCAGGCAAGAGAGCATGCATAAGGGAACTGTCCTTTATAAAGCCATCAGACCTTGTGAGACTTACTCACTATCAGAACAGCATGGGAAAAACCCGTCCCCATGATTCAATTACCTCCCACCAGGTGGCTCCCAGGATATGCAGGGATTATAGGAGCTACAATTCAAGATGAGATTTGGGTGGAGACACAGCCAAACCATGTCACAAACTGTTTTGAGAGTCCTATATATTGAGTCCTAAAGTCAATTTAAAGTAGTAATTTGGGCTACCACAGCTGCTGTATTTCATTAATCTTTCAATTTCCTTATTTCAAAGTAATAGAATATAGCAAAATAAAAGATGAGCTGGAGCTATTGTTCACTGTCATTATGCCAGGAAAGACTTTTAAAGAGGGAATCTTTAAAACAAGCAAAGATTTCATGTACTATATTGGGCCTGCAATGCCGACGGAGTCTTCCGAAGTCCATTGCTTTTTAAGCTGAGCTTGTGTACCATGAGTGGGAAACAGACATTGTCTGGAATAAATGTGGGTGGTGGTGGAGGGGAGCGGTGGAAAATGTATAATTATAATAATTATAAAGGCATTTGAAGAAAGCTTCCAAAATTGGCAACCCAGAAATTGTGACATTTATATTTGATTGGTCATAAAACAAGAAACCAATGAACTCTACTATAATTTACCAGTTGCCTGAATCTTACTAGATTTTCATTATCACAATGGCTTTTAGCATTTACTAGAGAGATTATTAAATATTTGTCTAGATGATGCAATGGCTAATTCAAAAATAAATGATTCACAACAATTCAATGTAGCAAAGTATTCCAGTATACTAGCTCAGCCTCTAGTACGCTATATATCCCTATGATATTTTTTTAGTGCCTATCTGGAGTCAAATTCCTATGTTCAACCTTATCACCTGTAAGAAATTTAAAAAGCTATAATATCACCATTTCTCTAGAAGGTAAAATGGTGATAATAAAAGTAGATAATTAATGCAGTTATTCTAAGAATTAAATGTGAAAATACATGTCATATGCTTGACAATGATCAATAAATGTTAATTATTTTAAATTTTATTTATAATATTATCACCACTACCACTACCATTCAGTGCAATTGATCTCATTTATGTACACCTCCGACAGCAAATAAAGTTTCTTATATTGAAATCTGGTTCCTTGAGATTTCCTCCCATTGATGCAAATGTATCCCCTCAGGGTTTATGTAAGTGAATAAAGCCAATCCTGTACATGGTGCATCCAGTTATTAACATGTCCCTAGTGCAACTTTTTGTTTTGGTTCTGCTGTAAGATACCCCCAAACTTAAATACAAAAAGAGAGAGAGTGTGAGAAGCAGATGAAGAGAGACAGAGAGAGAGAGAGACAGACTGAGAGAGAGCGAAAGGCCTAAAGAGACAGAGAGAAAAAGAAGAGAAGCAAGAAGGAAAGAAGACAGAGAGGAGAGACTTTCTATTCTACTATTCTCTTATGTTTTCTAGGTATGTCTATATTCGTCAAATATCCTTCAATTGACATGATTCCTTCACTATTCTGCTGTTCCTTCTGATGATATTTTAATTTTTTGCTGCATCTCTTTAATGGAGTATTAACCTGTACAGAAACAATTTTCCCAGGTGTTCTAAAGTGTTTAAAAATAAAAGTGGAGCATGGCAAAGAGTCTGATAAGAAAGTAATCTATTGTCAATCCTGGTCACTGTTGTCCTATATGTAGAAGTGTTTCTTTTCCATTCTCTTTGTGCATGGTTGTTTTTTCTCTTCAAACTTAAATTATTAAATTTGTTTGCCATGAAAGTTTAATGGGAAATTATATAAAAACATGTTTTTGTTTGTTTGCAGGGAGGGAGAGATTTTTTTCTTTTAATATTAAGAACAAGAGCTCCCAGAATGGTGAGGTACTGAAATACATACAAGAAAGTAAGGTGGATACAGTTTGATCAATAGGTTTGTACACGTGTTTAAAGTAAAGAGGAACAGCAAAGATCATGGATAACTTATTTTGTCAATTTAATGGTCTGGAAAATTCCAAGAACTATGTGAAAGAAATTTGAAGATACTTTAATTTCTGCTATTTAAGAGGGCAATTTATGTCAGAAGTTGTTTTAATTTATTAGAATACAGAATATTTCAGAGATATGAAATTAGGCAATATTTAATTATCAGATTCCCACATACAAGGGAAATGATGTGATGTAATAATTCCTGAGTAGTTTTTGCACCCAATAATTGCTTCTCCATTGAAATATAAACTTTAAAATGATATTTGAAGCACAATCTCATTTTCTTAAACATTATTAATAATTTTATGATAATATATGTGTATATATAGATTAAATTAGAGGCATACGCCAAACTTTTAGCTACAGTTTTTTTTAGAAGCTGTTTATAGAGGACTTTTCTAGTCTGTGCTATGTTTTTCTGTAATGTTTGAATAGCATATAATGAATGTATTGTATATTATGACACATGTAATCTGAAGAGAATAAAACAGCTAATACATTAAGTGCATGATTAGCCTAGATTTGTAAAACAGTGATTCGTTCTTTCATTAAACTTAGTATTTATCAAAGGAATAATAATCTAAATTTTGAACCATATTATTACATGTAGTCCAAATCTCTTAACCCTTAAGCTGTAGATACTCACCCAAAGTGGTTAGCTAGGAAGTGCTGCCATTGCATCAGAAAATAAACATATCCCAAAGATCACGGTTAATGTGTAGTCTAAATATTTGGTACTGATTTAGCCACATCAAAGCCAATTTGTTCAGAAAGAAAAAAGTTACCCCCAAGCTGTGGACTTTCAACTCTTGAGCTCTGCCCCAGGAAATATCCTGGGCAACCAAAAGATATAAGGACACCTAGTCTCCAAGCAACCTGAGTTCCATTTAGCATGTAGCTTCATAAAGCTTAATGAGAACTGACTATCTCCTCCACTTTGGGAGAGACTAGGTTCAATGAGAACAGGGTGTTCTGGTTTTTGTACTATGTGAATGAAGAGATTGTAAAGCTGTATGACTCTGAGCAGCTGCCTGAATGAAGCCTTGTGGTTCAAAGAAACTTCTGGTTACTACACTCTCTGGCTATATGGTTTAATGAAGAATAAACCATAGAGGGCTGATATCCTACTAACTCCTTTGAAGCATTTTCATTGGTCTGAAATTCTACTGATTCATGTGCCCTGGCACCTGTCATTTATTTCAGGGACCTAGCAGAGTGCTGAAGTTGGCAAGGACATAGATTCAAGAGCTGCACTGTCTAGGTTCAAGTCCTGGCCTGTGTGTAACATTCAGCAAGTTACTGAAACTCTCTGCATCTAAGTTTTCTCTCTCTATTAAGTGGGAATACTAATACCACTTATTTCATGAGTTGCCATGAAGATTAAATGAGTTGATATTTGTAAAATACTTAATACAAAATCTTGAATATAAGCACTGTATCAGTGTTTGTTAAATTTAAACAATTAATCATCAAAACTGTTCTGGGCATTGCTGTGTATCCTGAATATCAGACCTATTTCTCAGTTTTCAAAGAGTGTTATTTTTTAAATTTAGCAAAAGTTTTCTAGGGGTGCAAATGAAGGACCAATTCATTCTACTCAAGGAAGTAAGGAAAATAATTTCAGTAGAGGTAGCATGAATTTCCCAGCATGAATGAAAGGTAAGGGAGGGGTCTTCTGTCAGAACAATCAACATACACAAATGCAGGAACACGTGAAAGCACCCATTATAGTTGAAGAAACAGAAAACTTTGGAGCACAGACAGAACGGAGGTGAGTGAAGGTAGATTAATAACTTTGGGGATTTATTATGTGGTGATGAGCAGACACTGAAGGTTTTGTTAAGAAGAGCGCCAGCAGCAGATTTATGTTAAAGCAAATAATTCTGGCAGCCACAGCGGGGGAAAGTGTGCTGCTCAGAGCAGGGCAGGCGGCAGAAAGAACCTGGAGGAAGTGGCTAAGGTGAGGTATGAGAGTCTGTATTCAGACAGTGGCAGTGGGAGTGAATGCAGTGAAGAGATTCTTGAGATGATTTGGATGTGAAGCTGATAAAATGTAATGACTGGGTGTTGAGGATGAAGGAAGCATCAAGAATGAATTGCAGTTTTAATAGACAATCTGGGTGTCTCCACAAACCACTTCAGTCTTCTTCCGTAGACTCCCAGGTTTTTATTAAAGCAGCAATTCATCTTCACGGACATGTTCATACTCTCATATATCACCCTTAAAAGACTAACTGTAGATTCACATCCTTTCCCTAGACAAGAAAAGATTTTGCTCAGTGGCTTCAGCTCTTCTTAAAATATGTCCTATATTTGTAACTACCTCTTTGCCTGTGCCTAATTGCACTGTGGCTTTGTCTTCCTTCCTTGCTATATATTGTATATTACCGTATGCCTCTGTCGGTTGAAAAGCAGTCCACACCTCTAACAAATCATTTTGTGCTCTGATTACAAAATTGAGAGTTTCAGACGGAGAATAAATGTTAATTGCATATTACTGAAGACACCCTAAGTCTTTGTTTCCTTCCAATAATTGTAGCATATGAATCATTATAAAATCTGTAAAATACATGCAATTTTAATGAAGAGCTTAGAATTATTCATGAGCCCTTTTTCCAGAGATTAGCACTGTAAATATTTTGCTATATTTTTAGAAGCATCTCATACAAACACACACACTTGCACATGATATACTGTATTTGATATTTAATTATATTTTAATAATTTTAATTATAGAACTAACTGAGATCTGTTTTCTCTTTTTGTTCATATGAAGAATTGTGAGGACATTTGAATTGTTTATGTACCAGACAACAAAGTACAGAGTCTAAGACTGGTGAAATCATATCCTAAATATAGTTGTCTTGTAAGAGGCAATGCAAGAGGGCGGGAATAAATAACTGCATTGTAGCTCTGCCCTATAACTCTTCTTGAAAGCCCTGTGTTTAAGGAGTATAAAAGGCCAGGAGTACCAGATGGACTGATGATACTCATTACCTAATGACAGTTACTTGGAAGATGAGATGCTGTCTACACAATCATGTTTTACAAACTGAAAATTTTATATGACGTATTAGAATAATCTAAATATGTAGATGCCCCTAATTTCTCATTGTATTAACTAGTGGAAAAACTTAAAACCTTTCAGGATTTTCATCATTGGAGTTTGAGATTTCTAGAGGACATGAAAAAGAAAAACCAAGCCACATCTTTGATGCAAATTCTGTGGCAATAATTCAAACATAATGTTCCTAGGTTGGACAGAATCTATGAAAAACAAGAGAGGAACAGATTGCTGTGATTAAGGATACTAATATTCTGGTCATTTTAATGCACAGGATCTGGATATGGTTTGGGTTGGATAAGAAGGTGAAAAGTAGTAATATTGCTTTAAATCTTAATACTTCACTGCTGAAAGATGATACTCTCTCTTTCTTTAATGCAAACTCTTTACAGGCAAAGTATGATATGTTCATTTTTTATTGCAATAAATAAACTCTTATAGGACCAGTCATAGTGGCTCACTCCTGAATCCCAGCACTTTAGGAGACCAAGATGGGTAGATCACTTGAGCTTAGGCGTTTGAGGCCAGCCTGGGCAACATGACAAAATCCCGTGTCTACAAATATATGAAAAATGAGCCAGGCATCATGGTGCATATCTGTAGTCCTAGCTACCACAGAGGCTGAGTTGGGAGGAGCACTTGAGCTTGGAAGGTTAAGGCTGCAGTGAGCCATGATCATGCCACAGCACTCCAGCCTGGGCAACAGAGCGAGATCCTGTCTCTAAAGCAAAACAACAACAATAAAAACAAACCCTAATGCTCACAGTTAACAGAGGCTGTTTGCTACCAAATTGGAAACCATGGTAAGCCCATGACTTCTGTAGGTTTTAGGATATCATAGTTTTAAAATGATATGTATGATTCAAGGGAAAGAGTTGATACACTTATAAATATATATATATATGTATATATATATATTTATATATACACATATTTATAATTATATATATTTATATACATATTTGTTTATAAAAGCAGATATTATTTTTCATGTAACCTTTCAGAATTAAGTCACATGAGGCCAGGCACAGTGGCCCATGCCTGTAATCCCAGCACTTTGGGATGCTGAAGCGGGAGATCACTTGAGGTTAGGAGTTTGAGACTAGCCTGGCCAACATGGCAAAACTCTGTCTCTACTGAAAACAAAAATTAGCTGGGTGTGGTGGTGCATGCCTGTAATCCCAGCTACTTAAAAGAGGCAAGAGAATCGCTTGAACCTAGGAGACAGAAGTTGCAGTGAGCCAAGATCGTGTCACTGCACTCCAGCCTGGATGACAGAGCAAGACTCCATCTCAAACAAAACAAAACAAAACAAAGAAATAAGTCACATGAGCCACATTGTTGAGCCCAGAATGCCAGGTATATTCTGAGACATGTGACTAGAACAAAGCAGAAGATGGTGGGCCCTTGAGACACGCCCAGTTACCCTTGAGAGGGTCTCCCATGGTTTTCCTATCACCTCTTTTCCCTTAACCTTTCTTCATTAAGTTACATCAAAAGCACAGGTTTTTCCCACATGAGTTTGTGTGAGGCAATTTTAAATTAGAGACTTTTAAATTTGTGCAACTGGATTAGAAATTTCACAATATGAGTCTTCCTTCTTTCAAAAACTTCGTTTCCGGTAAGGCTAGAACTTGTCTTTCTTGCCACATTTTGGCACTTCCAGTATTCAATAGGACGAGGAGATGTAACTGAATATGAAAACAGGGTAGAATAGAAAGAGAAAGAAATGTGAAACATAATTTCTGATCATTGATGTAACTTTGCCAAGAGGCATGGGCAGATGTTTGAGCAAATTCTGACTTTCTATGATCTCATGAACTCAACATCTGCCTTAGAATATGAGTTTGAAAATATTGTGTTATGTCTAATAAAGAATTTGACTATGGGGAAGGTGGGCTCATACTAAATTTAAAGACAATCCCTTTGCTAAAAAGTAAACATTCAATTATATAGACACTGCCAGAAATGCATGCAAGCATTTTTATATTTGTTTCTCATAAATAAATTAATAATATGTAGATGAATGTTTGATAAAGTAGGACTGACCTAAAAATACCTTTTTGACTGACTGTTGTGGGACTTTTCAGTTGCCACAACAATAGACACTCTGAACAACAAGAGAGTTTGGTCCACGTTACGATTTCTCCCCGCTTTCCAAAATGTATGGCTTTCTCAGGAAAATAATTCTCATAAGGCTCCACTGTTTTTTTCTTTGATGTTGTAAATTTTGGCTAGAATAACCAGACAATGGCGTACCACTGCTGGGGAGAATTCACCCAAAACCTTCCTGCTCAAGGACCCAAGAAGGTATTAAAGAAAGGCTCAGAAACACCTCATCTCAGCAACATAGCTTTGGGGCAGTTCACCTTTCCAATGACATTTTCACTAATGTGTTGCAATATTCCATTTTCTCAGGAAATAGTTTCCTTCATGTCTGCATGAGATTAGGAGAAAAGACAAGGTGCTACAAAAAAGAATAAGATTTTATGTTTTGTAGCATCTGTTTATGACAGTGTGTATAAATAAGAAGAATTTCCACCCCAGTATAGGACAAGAAAAAATACATATCTTTTTAGGAGTTGGCTTTCTGCAAGTGCAACTAAATGAAAGACCGTGGGGGTGGAGCCGAATATAAATGCAATGTCAGAACAAAAAAGAACCACCTACAAAAATCTTTCCTTAAAAAGCACCCATTCCTAAAGAAGATGCATGTCATGTAGGCTCACACACAGATTTACTACCTACCCAACCCGAAGTGGCCTCTGACAGTGGCTTCTTCTTGGAGAGACTCTTTAAACCTTGAGGGTTTTTGTTGTTGTTAAAAAAAAAAAATTACATGACTCTTAGATATTGTTTGCTAGCCTAAATATTTAATGGAAGTTGAGGTGGAGGGCATGTCATACTACTCCTAAGGGGATGCATTTTTGTAGAACAATTTATTTGAGAATCAGCATTCAGTGAGACAAGATTAATTTATCAGACCCTCAGCTGTTAAGAAGTGCATCAATCATTCTGTGTGTTTATTTATATTAACATCTTGAAATGGATATTGTTTTTGTTTTGCGCACACATATATAAATATTTTTAAAATATGACTATGCACACATATGCATAGGCATATGTGCGTATAGTAATATTTTTGAATGCATGGGGGTGCAAACTGGATGGGCTGCTTTTCCATTTACAGGCTTCAGGCTTCATGGCGCACTGCAGGAGTATAGCATCCCTAGTTTCCTGGCAATAAATATTAGAAATACCCTTCATGGTCGTGGCTTCCGAAAACATCTTCCCCTATCCCCAAACATTTCCTATAGAGTGGTACTGCCCTGGTTGAGAGCTGTCCCAGGAACCGCCGATAAGCAAGTTGCAGACTTTATCCTTTTGAAGTCCAGGTAGCTTGAAGCTGGCTTCACTGCTTACAGCATTGTCTCTGTGTCCAAGGGCTGTTTTCAGATAATTTCTCCGTCAGAAAAAAATAAAAAAGTTCAGGTTTGAATTTTGGTAAAACTATAAAAAACAAATTAGAACCTCAAACTTCAACCTATATAGATGACCCTTCATTTTTAAGTATTATGTGTTTACTTTTAATGAATTATTTCAAACATTTTAGAAATGTTAGATTTTACTTTCTATATTTTAATCACTTTCAAATTTCTTTAATATGGCTTAAAAATATTCTTCCAACGTATTCTGGGAGATAGACACAGAAAATATTAATAAATTAGGGTTGTCTAAAGTGGGAGAAATTAGACCCTTACAGTGTAGCAAGCATTGTATTAGATGTTTTGTATAAATTTCTTCTGTGCATCCACATACCAGCCTGCATGACAGATGCTATTATCACCATTTTACACACGAGAAAACTGAGCCAAAGAAAGTTTAGGAAATGCTATAAAGTATTAGTGAGCTATATGTCACTTTTAGAATGCATGAGTTTAAAAGTTAATGTGTTTCTAACTTTGATACCAATAAAAATATTTATTTTTACACTAATTAAAATGTAAATACATATTCTCCTATCACATTCTCATGGCTAGATTTGCTTCAGTTATTTTTAATGATTGCTAGAAAAAGTGTGAAAGAGAAATTATATCTGTTGACTATTCTAGGGTTTCTCAAGAGACTTGGACTATTGCTGTATGTCCTGTGAGTTAAAGATAGAACACAATGTACTATTCTGGCCCCGATGTAGATACACCCAGAATATCACATGGACTCTAGATGTTTGGTACAAAAACCAAAAAAGGAACAGACTGCATCTATATGTGGCATGAGTGTAAACATGGTAAAAAGGAAGGGTAAATGACGGACGGCCACTTGCTTGTCACCGCCTGCTCTCCCGCCTCCTTTCCTCCTTCTCTCCTTTCTTCTTTCCTTCTGTCAGTCATTCAAGGAATATTTACTGAGCACCTAGTTAATATCAGGCTTTGTAGTAGCATCAGTTTGCCTTCTCCCCGAAAAGGCTTCCTACTCAGAACATTTTCTGATGAATCTACTTGTCCTCTCTCTGCTCCGGGAGTATGTCCTTAGTTTTTCTGATTTTCTCTCTATGGTCTATCCCAAGTTCTGTGCTCCATAATTACTTTATTGTTTGTTTTATTTTCATTACTCTAATTTTGAGAACTGCAAAGAGAATCCCTGACTTTCTTCTTGCCCTCCACTACCTCCCTGAAGAACTTCCTCTGAGTAGAATGTTAAGTCTTGGGAAATGGGCTCAGATGCCCTTTCTCCCTGCTTTTGTGATATTCTGTGGCTGGAAATGGGACTCATCAAGTGAATTTGTGATTTTTCCCTTGGTCAGCTTGTATCTCTACATTTTTGTTTTCTAAGAAAATGATTATTGGTTGAGCCTCGATTTTATTGCTTTTGGAAGCAAAGAAACAGCTACTTTGCTTAAGATCAAGATATGTTGCTTTCCATGGCCTTCTGCAGAATAATCCTTCTTTCTTTGTGTTTTGCAGATACTCATCACTGTCACAGCTGTGGTCATTTCTGCATTTCACTGGGCAAGATTTTTTTTCTTCTTTCTTTTCCCTTTCTTCTTAATTTTGTTGTTTTTGGTATCTTGTGAGGGACTGCCACGTAGAAGTGTTTTATGCTGCCATTCCTTTGAAAAACACTGATAAGTCAGATTAAAAAGATGCAGAGTTATTTATTGCACTTAAATGTCACCCAAGGTAACTGTTCTTCTGCCTACTTACACACAGTAGAATAAACCTAATGATTTAAATGCCAGTTTGTTAATGAAGCCATGCTGAGCTGCATATAGCTGTAAGAATTCTAAGAATTATTATAACAATTATAAGTCTAAGAATGTTAAGGGTTCAGCTAATATATTGTCTGCCTAAATTTAATAGGCCAAAATTGAAGAATATTTTAAAAAGTTATTAAAACTAAAAATATGTGCAAAATAATTCCTTACATATTTCCTAAAGGTTATTAGCTTTTCAATGATTAATTCTGGCAATCATTTTTAACTTTGTGAACATCAACTTCATAAAAACAACTGCACTATACATTGGAATTGCAATGCATGTAACATCTCCACTTAGCCTGTGTTTGAAACTTTCTTTAGTATGTGTCCTGTGACACTGTTTAATTTATTTATTCCTAGAGACTTTTAACTGACTTCTGAAGATTGTTTCATGTATTTATTGTGCCTCCTTTGATTTAAACAAATAATTGTCAATTATATAACTCACAAGTTGCCACAAATTATTTTGAGGGCCAGATATATCTAAATATAGAAAGTGAGAGTTTATATAGAAGTTTTTTCAAATAACTTTTTTTCAAAGGAGCCTACACCTTGTAGGACAAGAAAACAAGAAGAACAGGGATTCACAATACAGTGCAAAAAATTAAGCACCGATCAATATTAACCCAGATAAACTGCAAGTAAGAGAATTATCATTTCCCCCACTTAACGTAGACATATATAGCGCGGTTCTATACAGTATAACATAGTGGATAGGATTAAATGGAGTCAAAAAAGTCTGGGTGAAATCATGGCCCTGCCACTCAGTAACAATTTAATTTTAAGCAGGTTTCTTAACATCTCTCTGACTCAGTTTCTTTATGCGAAATGATAGTGGAAATGCCTGCTTTAAAGATTTTGCTAAGGATTAAATCAAACTATATTGTATGTAAAATGCTCATAGAGTGTGTGGCACATAGCAAAATTGCTTTTATTTCATTGCTGTTGCTGTTATAAAAGTTGTTTGACTAAATAGAGGGCAAGGAGAAAAAATTACAGTTACCAAAAAACAGTAAAAATATTATATATATATATATTTAAATGTACATCCTCATGAGAGGTAACCCTTCATTCTGGGCATTGTAAACAAAGGTATAGATATAAAGACAAGAATAAACAAGGTGAAGCCATTTATTAAAATCCGTGAAAGGCATAGCTTCTGAGTCCTTCTTCATGATTTTATTTTCAAACTTTAAAATCACCTAGACTCAATTCATTTTTAAAATTTAACTAACATTGGGCTAGGCTCGGTGGCTCACGCCTGTAATCCCAATACTTTGGGAGGCCAAGGGGGGTGAATCATGAGGTCAGGAGTTCAAGACCAGCCTTGGCAAGATGGTGAAATCCCGTCTCTACTAAAAATACAAAAAAATTACCCAAGCATGGTGGCTCGAGCCTGTATACTCAGGAGGCCGAGGTGGAGAACTAACTAAACCTGGGAGGTGGAGGTTGCAGTGAGCCGAGATCATGCCACTGCACTCCAGCCTGGGTGACAGAGTGAGACTTTATCTCAAAAAAAAAAAAAAAAAAAAAAAAAAGACAGAGGTAATCCTTCAGCCTCGCTAGCTGCCATGTTCATTCCTCACTCCAGCTCAAAAACAAAAACAAAAAATTTAACTGACATTGCACATATATAAATTCAAGTTGTAGTTTCCATAACAAAGCTTTGTCTTCACCCTGAAATTGGTATTTATTTAGCATTTGTCGAGTTATTTTTTATAAAATTGCCAAAATGATTTACTTCTCGGTGATTGTGCTACTCACTAAGGAGCAAATGGTCAGGAGTACTTACAATTTACAACCATGTTATTGACCACATTTTTTCAAAGATCATGATGACCTCTTCGCAAGCGATGTTTTTATTAAAGTTTCCTCAAAGATTCTCCAGAATTATCCTGAACAATTTAATCTTTCCTGTAATTCTTTAAAAGGAAGACATAAAGTTAACAAGATTGACGAATGCTGGGTTGGTGGCCTTGAGTATTCATTTTCCTTGCCATTAAAAATATTTATGTTTAATTACCCGCTAACTCCTTATCTGGTGACTATACTAGAAGTTTATTTAGTTAATGTGTCTCTTTATCCTAAGATACAATGAATTGTGTATGTAACACAAGACAGTTTAGATGCATTTGCTCGAGTTAAGGTAGCCAGGGTCCTTATAAATAGGGCCTGAAATAATGGCTCACACTTTCTAATAGTTTCTGGATTACTATAGATTATTTAAAAATTGCTTTAAAGTCCTTAGGGTACATTATTTACTAATTATGGATCTTAAATAATAATCATGCTTGGTAAAAACCTTAGGTAATTTCATTAAATCACACGATTAACAAATCCCTTTTTGAACATTTGTATACTGTTGGAGAGAATGCAAACTATGTCAACCACTGTGGAAAGCATTTTGGAAATTCCTCAAGGAACTTAAAATAAAACTTCCATTCAGCCCAGCAATCCCAGTACTGAGTTTAAACCTGAAAAAATAATAAGTCATTCTATCATAAAGAACACATGCATTTACATGCTCATTGCAGTGCTCTTCACAATAGTAAGGACACGGAATCAACCTAAATGCCCATCAACAGTTGATTTAATAAAGAAAATGGGGTACATATATACCATGGAATACTATGCAGCTATAAAAAAGAATGAAATAATGCCCATGGTAGCAACGTGGATGGAGCTGGAGGAAATTAAGCAACAAAATGCAAGAATAGAAAATCAAATGCCACATACTCTCACCTATTGGATTCACATGATTATAAACATCGGATTCACATGGATATCACTAGACAGGGGATGAAGGGGCAGGGGTACGGGCTGAAGAAACACCTGTCGTGTACTATGCTTAGTACTCGAGGCCTAGGAGATGAGATTGGTAGGGAACCAAGCCTTGGAGTCACACGGTCTAACCATGTAACAAACCTGCATGTGTACCTTTCAATCTATAATAAAAGTTGAAATTAAAAAAACAAATTCCTTTTACATTCTTAGGTGAAAATATATGTGACAACATCAAATAGGCCTTTTTCATCCAAGCAGTCATAGGGAAGACTGTGATAGAGAAACCGTCGAAGACAGAATGGAAAATAACACAGACCTTAACAGAGCTAATTTTGTGTTTCTGTGTATATGTGAGTGCATAAATCATGTGTATAGCATGAAAAGTTAGGAAACATGGTTGGTGATTCCCAGGCACAGACTAGGGGGCCTTTTAGGTACCTATAGGCAAGAGTTCCCAACTCGGCCCTAGCCATCATTTTCAACAAAATGTTAAGAGAAGCACTCATTGGGTGAGGAAGACCACTGAAAATGCATGCCGCACATCTAAGATATTATTAATGGCATAATTTTAATTTCATCTCTTGAAAATTGTATCAGTCTTGCGGAATGAGTTTGAAGATGTTTCCAATTGCTAAAACAGGTGGGAAGAAAGAACATGACTGAATAGGTCTTGTGTGAGAGAAAGAAGAATTTCTAAATGTATTTTCTTTTATTTTTAGGCCCCTATGGAATTAATTTGTTATATTTACCACACTGGAACTTCCTTCCAGAGCCCCAGGGAAACTTTTGTCTGACCGTAAGTCTGGATACTAAATAAAACATGTCCTCAGTTATTGTCTTAATCCTTTTAGACCAAGAATCTCAATCTCTTCTATAGCTTTCCAAGAATCCAAGTTTTTTTTTTCTTTTTTAAACATCCTACTATTTAATAATTCTTTGTCTTCCTCAAACAGAATTTTCAAACAAAGTTAAAATGAATCAGAGAATCAGGGCTAGTTCTGGAGAATTATGGGGTTGGTAAAACTTGTCTTGGTCTTTCCTACCATTAAGTCACCTACTAAGTTACCTTCTGCTTCTGTTTGCAGAACATGTGCTGTTGGTACTGTAATCCTCTGAGTATGTAATAACGCAGTTTGTGCAACAAGTGAAAGTGTCAAAGGAGGGGCTTATGGTCTGGAAGCCATTCAAAAATATCAAAGAGATAGGTTCTTCACAGGTGTGGAAGCGCTATACCCTCACAAGATGTTTCTCAGGATCTGGGTCAGGTGGGGGATTGATGTGTCCCTTGAAAAGAAATGTTCATACCGAGCATGGAAGACCAGTGGCAATGACCAGACTCTCTGCCTGGCAGTTGTTTCTTTCAAGGCAGATGGAAGATAAGAGAATAGAAAGAGGTAATTTCTCCTTGTCCATTCTCACTCCTGGGAAGAGCTTCACATCAAAACATTCTATCAGTAGGTTTAACAGTGGATCACCCTGGTTTATGTTCTTCTTTTTGATTTTGACTGTTGGGCATGTGGAGAAGTACCTTAAAGATGTCAGGTATGGAACCCAACCCAGCCAACAACACTTATGGAATGTATGTACTCCTGTAGCTGATACAGGACTTTGTTAAGTCAGTTGGCAGAAAGCTCGCAGGATAGACAAAAGGAAGTTTTGCAATTAACCAGTTCAGTTGCCTTATATCATGCTTACTCTTTGTATCATAGACTTGAATTACATGGCAAGAATGTGGTTGGAATGAGTAGAATTCATCGATTTTAGCATTGCATGACTCTCTGGAGCTGGAGGGTTTAGGAAACCCTACAGTGGAGACAAATATGTCTTGCATAAGTCAGAGGGAATTCAACTGGCCATACTTCCTTGTAATAAACATATCAAAATGCCTGCTTTTGGCTGCTCTATACATCAGCTGTGGGCAGTGATTAATTCCTGGCCTCCTCTACTTCCAATCATGCCATAAGAGGAGGGGAGAAAGAATCTTTACCGGCTGTAAAGTAAGACATAAAACAAGGCTAACAAAGCACCGTGTGTCAAGTTGCAGCAGGAGTGATGGCAAATACATGGGAATGAGTCAATGTCGGATTAAAACAAAGAATGTAATTCATGGAAACCTCTCAAATGTACATGTTGGGATGTGCTGAACAGTTGACTTGAGTGGATTTGTAGCAGCATGTGAAGGTGATTTACATAAATGTGAGCTCATGCCCAGAACACAGATGTGACTTGCAAATTTACAACCCTGGGATCATGGAAGCCGCACACAGAAGCAAACACAATTGATAAACAAAACATTACTCCTTTTGACTGCTGTTAAATATTTAGTGAACTCTAATACTGTGCTGCTAGGATGAGGCTTGATTTAGTTGGTCCCACTCGTTGAATTTCTCTGAAGGGCAAAACCTGTGCCCCAACCCTTACCTCAGAGTGAAAAGATTACATTGTTGCAAATGAGGCTGGTAATTTGGATTCAACTCAAATGGAAGAGTTCAGAAATGTAGACAAAAATGGCAAGTTGAATGGATCTGCCTTCTAGAAGCCTATTTGGTGTGTTCACCTATAAATGACCTGCCCACACCTCAAAAATCAAAGTGTATTTCTTCCTCTTCAGTTCACTCCTCTCTCCTGACTCTGTTTCTTAATTCAACCATGCTGTGATCCTTCCAGCCACCTTCTCCCTTCCCATGATTTAAATAGTCGCTGAGACATAAACATTTCTCTTCTGCCATGTCTCTGGAATTGATCACTGCCTTTCCTCTCTAAAGTTCAAGTCCTTCTTACCTCTCATCTGAAATATTGCCGTAGGCTCCTAATTAATCTACTCATTTTGTCTTTTCAACTTTTATTCCTTTAATCGACTTTATGTTTGTGTGGGTTTTTTTGTTTTGTTTTGGCTTGTGTTTTTTGTTTGTTTTTTGTTTGTTTGTTTTTGAGACAGGATCTCTCTCTGTTGCCCAGGTTGGAGTGCAGTGGTACAATTATAGCTCACTTCAGTCTTCTCCTGAGCTCAGGTGATCCCCATGTTTCAGCTTCCTAAGTAGCTGGGACCACAGTCATACACCACTATCCTGGCTAAGTTTGTACTTTTTTGTAGAGATGCAGTTTTGCTATGTTGCCCAAGCCAGTCTCAAACACCTGGTCTCAAGGGATCTACCCACTTCAACCTCCCAAAGTGCTAGAATTACAAGTGTGAGCCACTGTATCCAGCCAACTCTATGTATTTGACACTTAAGTTTCCCACAAAGGACTATGGTTATAGCAGATGCTAGATTAAAAAAAAAAAAAAAATAAGACTTCAGTTGTTGCTCAGAACCTTCTATTTCAAGTGACTTTTCCTTGGCCTACAGTTTAAAATCTGCAAGCTACTTTTCCAACTGCATTCCCCATTAATATCTAAATTTAGCTACCCTACAACAGGTTTTCTCAAGTTGTCACTATTTCCATATTGGACTAGATAATTCTTTGTTGTTGGGCTCTGATCTGTGCATTATAGAATATTTAGTAGTCTCTCTGATCACTAGCCACTAGATGCCAATAGCACCACCTGCCTAGTTGTGACAATCAAAAATACCTTCAAACATTGTGAAATGTTCCCGGGGGCAAAATTCCTGCCCTAGACAAAATGGGTCTCTTGTGGTTATCAAGGTATGCTTTAGATTTCTTGTGTCTACATGTATGTTTGTAGTGGGCCATTTGCTTGGAAGGTCTTCCCTATTACATCTACCTGTGAAAGTCATATCCATCATTTGTGGTTTACCGCAAGACTCCTTATTACCAAAGTCCTCTCGTTGTTTTAACCACTATCCCTTAATACAAGTAGTTCCCTTTGGAATTACGTAACATTTTACATATTTCTTTTTGTTTACTTCTTTATTTACTTTGGGGTTTTCTGTTTTTTTTGTTTTTAAACATTTATTTTATAATTGGGGTACATGTGCAGGTTTGTTACAAAGGTATATTGCATAATGCTGGGGTTTGGTGTATGAATGGGCCTGTCACCCAGGTAGTGAGTATAATATCCAATAGAGAATTTTTCAATCTTTACCCTCCTCCCTTCCTCCCCTCCTGTAGTCCCCTGTGGCTGTTACTCCCATCTTGATGCCCAACACTTCACATTGTTCTTAAAACATTTATCTTAATTTTTACATTTTTCTTTTAATTTGGCTGCTAAAAAAATAAACACAGAAGCAAAGTTCTGGCCTTTATTTAAATGTATAAATATTTATAGCCTGACTTATGTAAGCTACTCTATATTTTGCTTGAACTTTACTTTCTCATTTTTTTTCTTGCCCCTAACAAGCCTACTGTATCTTCTTGTATGAAATTTTTAGGGTTATATAAGTCCTAAAGTAGTAGTTCTTATACAATAATCTCAAAGTTATCTCACTGATAAATGCAATTATATGATGCTCTCTTTTGGCAAGTGTGATAGAAAATAAACCACAGCCTCTTTAGAGAGAGAAAAAACCAGAGCTGGCTGGATCTTAGGAGCCATCTGGTCCTTTATCATCCCTTTTACTTGAGGTAACGGGAATAGGAATATTGGAAGGATAAATGGCTTTTCCCAGGTGGTAGATCTAGTCTCTTACCCACAGTGCCTGCTCAGAATTTATTATGTTAGACTAGTTGTTCCTCATGAGGGGGTCCTCAGACCAGCATCATGTGCACAGCTTAGAAACTTATTCAAAATGCAAATTCTTGCCCCCATCCCCAACGTACTGAGTTAGAAACTCTGGGGATAGGGCCTATCTATCTGGGTTTAGTACAGGGTAGGGGTCTTTAAATCTGAGCTTGTCAGGTTAAGTTCGAGGACCCGTTCATAGAGACTGGTTATTTACCATGTGCCATATTGAGTGGAAGTTAAATTGTTGTGGGTTCTCAAAGACCAGATTGTTAAAGGCAGCTGCAGTCAATATCAAATTAACCTGACCTATTTCCTGAAATGTAAAACTTAATCCAGAGATCCTCTGTTTATACAATAAAAATATTTACCCTAATATAGTAGTTTCTGTTTCACCTTAAGATAGCACAATAAATTTGCATCAAGTTTAAAGATCTAAAATTTATTTGATTTTGATTTTTATCATGTACTGCAGGGAGCAAAATTTCTAAGTATAGGAATATGAAGGCAGAAGAGAAAGTTGAAAACATGTTCAGCTTTTGTGTTAGTGAAGAAAATAGATATAAATGCTAACAAGTCATAGGCATCTTCAGAATGATTTGTTTTAATACAACATATATACAATATAAATATAAAGACAACCACTAAAATAAAAGAAATAATATGTGTATTTATAAGCCAGTCAAAGAAAAATGAAGGCAAATATGTCAATACGGTAATGAATAGGAAGAAAAGAAAGAAGGAAAATACAAAACATGTCAGTGGTTATAATAATTGTAAATATTCTTCTCAAATTTTGCATTAAAATAACATGTGAAATGGCATAGAAAGATAGAAAATTGAAGGAAGACAAAAAAGATATGCTGGACCAATACCAAGAAAACTGAAATGGTATTACATATTAATATCTGACAAAAATAATCTCAGGCAGAAAGTAAAGAGGGTTATTTTATTGGTAAAGTTTCAATACTCTAAGATTTAACAATCACCAACATAGATGTCCTTAATAATATTATTAAAATATACAGGAAGCAATTGCCATTAGAAATACAAGTAAAAATAGAATATTTAACCATCATGGTAGAGACTTAAGCCTACTTATCTCGATACTCAAGAGATTAAACAGATAAAAAGTATTTAAAATTTTGAATGGTTGAATTATATAGTTAACTGTCATATAGATATTTAAAATGCGTACCTAACAAAAAGGAATGTACTTTAATTTCAAATAGCCGTGACATATTTATTAAAGTTGGCCATTAGATTTTAAATAAAATAATGGATTTCATATTTTCTGACACTATTCAATAAAACTAGATAATAAAAATAAAAGTAAAGAGATCACCTCCTTTCACAAAAATAAAAACAATAAATATCCAACTAGACATATTAAAATGCTCTGTATAATAATCTCTGGGTTATTCAACTACTTAGAAATTTTTAAAAACCGTGAGAATGCAATGTGCCAACACCTATGATTTAATTTCAAGTGGTATTCAGATGAGGTTTTATTAACTTTAATGCATTTATTATTGAACAAAAAAGAGTGCAGGAAATATCAACTATGTATTCAACTCAACAGTCATGGATAAGAAACGAAAGTTATATATTTTCATTGTAGAAAATATTAAAATTAGATAAGTTATGAAGAAAATGAGAATCATCTACAATTTTTTTTCCACCCCTGTAATTACAACACTTATAATGGTTAATAAATAAATCAGGACAAATGCCCCAAATTATGTGATGTCTCTACAGTTTCAGGGCTGAATTTCTCCCTTTGAACTTACCAAAGTCACAAGAGAGAGTCAAGAATGAGGACTTTGACAATCGCCATGGAGTGCATTTGGTTTCATGCATGTACATGTAGGAGGTTGTGTGTGTGTGTGTGTGTGTGTGTGTGTGTGTGTGTCTGTGTCTGTGACTTCATGTGTTATGGTGAAGTGATGGACAAACTGAACCTCCTCAAACCTCTTTTCAGGAATACTGCTTTCTTTTTAAAAGATGTTTTTGCAAAGGAAAATAAATGATTCATTTTAGCAGATTTGCCAGAAAGATTTCAGTGACATGAATATTTGGTAAAGATTTAGCCTGCAAAATGAAGCTATGAAAACAGCAAGGGAAAAAATGTACCTAAAGAAGTAGTAGGAAAAGAATCCCCTGAAGTCCATTGAGGAAAAACCACCTTGGACACAAAGTAAGAAAGGAGGTTTTCTTCTATAAGGAATCCTAATAGTAACACTAATAAACCTCTGCCAAACAGCAGGACACTCTGGTTCAGCCAGAAGTTCTGGGAAAGGCCACCTTCTTACTCTTGGGAGGCGGTGGTTTTGTTTTTGGTAAATAAAGTCATTTGGTTCAGCAGAGGGCATCTAAAACACTGAAGGTATTTCTTGTCTGGACATTGATTCTACCAGGATGTTGGCCAGAAGACTACACTCTTCTTTTCAAAAGAAGAATAAGAAGTGACTAGCATGTTCAAACAAGCTGTGAAATCCTATCCTTCCTGCCCCCTGAATAGACTCCAATGCCCCAAGATAAAGGAAATCCACTCTGTAATCCAATAGGCTTGTTACTGAGCATTTTGCCAAGAACAACACCTTCCCTTCACATAGTGCCAAGGTCCAGGTGCATAAACTCCAGCCTTATAAACTCAAGTATGAAAAAAAAAAAAAGAGTGAAACCTCTTGACATATAATGTGACTATGGATTTTCTCAGCAAGGATGGAGTGTGTTTACACATATTGGGCAAACACTTTACAGTAGGTGTTTTGGCTTGAATGGTAAGGTCAGAGGACAAACATAGAAACCCAAAATCAGATTACTGTAATTGTCCTCATTCTCTCTTATGCCACTGCAAGCTCTTTGAGAAGCCTACCTTTGAATCTCCAATGTCTATCACAGTTCTAGGCATCTGATGGTTGGTAAGCATTTATGAAAATAAGAAAAGCCTTTGTTGTTGTTGTTTGATGGACTTAAGTATTTGGAGTTTATGGTAAAAATTGTCTATATCAGAAATTTAAAAAATTGCTGCTACAAGTATGAAATTATATATATAGTAGTGCATACGATTTGTAAAGCACTTTTACGTAAACTATTTTCTTTAAATCTCACAAATTTCGTTTTTATTTTTATTTTCTAGTGAGCCAAACAAGGCTCAAAATTCTTAAGAAACTTGTGGAAGGCCAATTTTTTTTTTTTGGCAGTCATTTGTCTGTAGAAGATGAGTGAGCTTGCACATAACATTTCACTAAGTAGAACTAAATACATTTTACTACAAAATAAAAAGGAGAGACATCAAACCTGTTGCACAAAACCTGTAGAAGTTCATCTGAGAATTTCTTAAAATTGTAGATTTCCTTAGGAAAAATACATGCTAAATAATACACTCACACATGTGTGTATACATGTATATATACTCATAATACCTGTATGACTATAATATAATATACAAAATCAAAGTTACATTTTTTCAAAAATTGTGCTACCTAACAAAAAAGATGTCAGTAGTCCAGAGGGCTGAACTGGGAAGTAGGCAGGGAGCTGGAAAGAAGTGATATGTATGAGCACTCACTTTCCAAAATCTTGAAAATTAGTCAAATTTTTCTCTAAGAGTTAAAGAGCAAAATCAAGGCATGCTGCATCAAAACAGAGATAGGCAGGTCATTGAAAAGAAATACAAAGACAGAAGATGTATGCAATCTAAGAAGAAATTGGAGTATGTATACATAAACCTATAAAAATCAACTCAAAAATTGTAAAAATTAACTCAAAATGAATTAAAGATTTAAATATAAAACTAAAAGCCATGAAACTACTGGAAGAAAATATAGGGTAAATGCTTCATAATATTGATCCTGGTAAAATTTTTAACAATAAACCCTCAAAGCACAAAATAGACAAATGGAAACTAAAAAGCTTTTGCATAGCAAAGAAAACCATTAATAGAAGAGACAACCTACAGGATGGGAGAACATGTTTGCAAACTTTACATCTGACAAGAGGTTAATATTTAGTTGTATAAGAAACGTGACAGCAAATATATATTTTTTATATATATATATATATATATATATATATTTATAATAGTAATCTAATTTTAGTTGGGAGATATATATATAACTCTCCCAATCAAAAATGGACAAAAGATCTTAATAGACCTTTCACAGAAGAAGACATACAAGTGGCCACTAGGTATATGAAAAATACTCAACATCACTAATCATCAGGGAAAGGCAAACCACAACCACGATGAGACACCACCTCACTCCAGTTAAAATTGTTGTTATCGAAAAGACTAAAGAAAACAAATGTTGGTGAGGATGGGAAGAAATGTGAGCACTTACACATTGATAATGGGATTGTAAAATTAGTACAATCATTACGTAAGCAGTAGAGAGTTTCCTCAAAAAATTAAAGATAGAACACCTATATGATCCAGGAATTCCACTACAGGATATGTATTTAAAAGAAACAAAATAAGTGTGTCTAGGAGATATCTGCATTCCTGTGTTTATTGCAGAATGATTTACAATAGTTAAGATATGGAATCAACCTAAGTGTCCAACAACAGTTGAATGGATAAAGAAAATGTTCACACAGATACACACACACACACACACACACACACACACACACACACACAATGTAATACTATTCAGCCATTAAAAATAAAATGAAGTCTTGTCACTCATAGCAGCATGGATGAACTTGTAGGATATTATGCTTAGCGAAATAGGCCAGACATGAAAATACAAATAATGCATGATCTCACATATATGTGGAATCTAACATAATAAAAATTAAAGTTAATATCATAGAAGCAGCAAGTAGAAGAGTTTACTAATTACTAAGGAGGAGCAGCAGGGTGGGGGAGGATAGGGAGAGGTTGATCAATGGGTACAAAGTTATGATTAGATAGGAGGAATAAGTTCTGGTGTCCATTGTACAGCAGGGTGGCTAAAATTAAGAGTAAAGTATTGTATGTCACAACACAACTAGAAGATGTTATAGGGTCACCATGTTCAAGTGCTTATATAGCAGTAACCATTCAATACATTGAAACAGCAGGAGTTGCTGCAGAGAAAGAATTTAATAATCATAGGAGCATCCAAATGAGGAGGTGGGAGAGAATCTCAATTCTGCCTCTCTGAGGAGTTTTGGACTGTGTTTTTTTAAGTTTGGCAGGTAGGGGACTGAGAAGCAGGAGGTCACTGATTAGGGCATGTGAGATAAAAATCATAAATATGTAGAAACTGCCTTGTTGCACTTAGTTCCTCAGAGGGTTCTTCAGACTGTCTGGTGTCAGTGGACCCTTAGAATGCAAGATCTAGATGTATGGCTCCATTCCTTCTAAAACTATATCAAACAATACAAAAAGAGGGAATCCTCCCTAACGGATTTTATGAGCCCAACATCATCCTAATACCAAAACCAGGCAGAGACTCAACTAAAAAAGAAAACTTCAGGCCAATATCCATGATGAACATCAATGCAAAAATCTTCAATAAAATACTGGTAAACCAGTTGCAAGAGCACATCAAAAAGCTTATTCATCACGATCAAGTAGGCTTCATTCCAGGGATGCAAGGCTGGTTCAACATATCCAAGTCCATAAATGTAATCCACCACATAAATGGAACCAAAGACAAAAACTACATGTTTATCTCAACAGATGCACAGAAGGCCTTTGACAAAATTCGATTAATTCAACTGCATGCTAAAAACTCTCAATAAACTAGGTATCAACAAAACACATCATAAAATGATAAAAGCTGTATATGACAAACCTACAGCCAATATCATACTGAACGGGCAAAAGCTGGAAGAATTCCCTTTGAAATCAGGCACTAGACAAGGATGCCCTCTCTCACCACTCCTATTCAATATAGTATTGGAAATTCTAGCCAGAGCAATTAGGCAAGAAAAAGAAATAAAGGGTATTCAATTAGGAAAGAGGGAAGTCAAACTGTCTCTATTTGCAGATGACATGATTGTACATTTAGAAGACCCATGGTCTCAGACCAAAATCTTTGCAAACTGATAAGCAATTTCAGTAAAGTCTCAGGATACAAAATCAATGTGCAGAAATCACAAGCATTCCTGTATACTAACAGACAAACAGAGAACCAAATCAAGAATGAATTCCCATTCACAATTGCTACAAAGAGAATAAAATACCTAGGAATACAACTAACAAAGGATGTAAAGGACCTGTTCAAGGAAACTGCAAAGCACTGCTCAACGAAATAAGAGAGGACACAAACAGATGGAAAAACACTCCATCATCATGGTTAGGAAGAATCAATATCTTGAAAATGGCCATACTGACCAAAGTAATTTATAGATTCAATACTATCCCCATCAAACTACCTTCTTCACAGAACTGGAAAAAAAGCACTTTAAACTTCATATGGAATCACAAGAGAGCCCACATAGCCAAGATAATCCTAAGCAAAAAGAACGAAGCCAGAGGCATCACACTGCTGGACTTCAAACTATACTACAAGGCTATAGTAATCAAAACAGCATGATACTGGTACCAAAATGAAGACTTAGATCAATGAAACAGAGCAGAGGCCTCAGAAGCAATACCACACATCTACAACCATCTGATCTTTGACAAACCTGACAAAAATAAGCAATGGGGAAAAGACTCCATGTTCAATAAATGGTGTTGGGAAAACTGGCTAGCAATATGCAGAAAGCAGAAACTGGACCCCTTCCTGTCACCTTACACTAAAATTAACTCCAAATGGATAAAAGATTTAAACATATAACCTAACACTATGAATATACTAGAAGAAAACATAGGCAAAACCATTCAGGACATAGGCATAGGCAAGGACTTCATGACTAAAACACCAAAAGCAATGGCAACAAAAGCCATGATAGACAAATGAGATCTAATTAAAATTCAGAGCTTCTATACAGCAAAAGAAACCATCATTAGAGTGAACCGGCAACCAACAGAATGGGAAAAAATTTTTGCAGTCTACCCATCTGACAAAGGGCTAATATCCAGAATCTACCAAGAACTAAAACAGATACACAAGGAAGTAGGTGAAGGATATGAACAGACACTTTTCAAAATAAGACATATATGAGGCCAACAAACATATGAAAAAATGCTCATCATCACCAGTCATTAGAGAAATGCAAATCAAAACCACATTGAGATACCATCTCACGACAGCTAGAATGGCAATCATTAAAAAATCTGGAGACAACAAATGCTGGAGAGGATGTGGAGAAATAGGAACACTCTTATACAATTGGTGGGAGTGTAAATTAGTTCAACCACTGTGGAAGACAGTGTGATAATTTCTCAAGGATCTAGAAATAGAAATTCCATTGGACCCAGCAATCTCATTACTGGGTATATATCCAAAGAACTATAAATCGTTCTACTATAAAGACACATGCACACGTGTGTTCATTGCAGCCCTGTTTACAATAGCAAAGACCTGGAACCAACCCAAATGCCCATCAATAATAGACTGGACAAAGAAAATGTAGCACATATACACCATGGAATACTATGCAGCCATAAAAAAACTATGAGTTCAAGTCCTTTTTAGGGACTTGGATGAATCTGGAAACCATCATTCTCAGCAAACTGACACAAGAACAGAAAACCAGACACCACATGTTATCACTCATAGGCAGGTGTTGAATAATGAGAACACGTGGACTCAGGGAGAGGACCATCACACACTGGGGGCAGTTGCGGGGGGGCTAGGGGGAGAGACAGTGGGGGGTGGGAAGAGTGGGGAGGGATAACATGGCAGAAATCCTGGATATAGTATGCATCTATGCAATAACACTGCATGACCTGCACATGTACCCCAGAACCTAAAGTAAAATAAAATTAAAAAAAAAAAAATAGAAACCATCTCTTAATAGAAACTTTGAAGTTTCTTAACATTAAAGATGTTCTCTATAGAAGTTAGGACCTTGTGATGGTGCTACATGACTTTAAGTAGTAGGAAGCTAAAAGGAAGTAGGCTATAGGGCAGCCTGGTTAATGCTTAGTCATGCTTCTACTCGAAGCTTATGCTTTTGGTGAGAAAACTGACAATTTAGTTTTATTAATGTTGTGAGGACAGTTTTAGGGCTAGGCTTTTAAATGTTCTCATCACAAAGAAATAAATACATGAGGTGATATATAAGCTAACTACCTGTTTTGATCATTATACAACATATATATGTATTGAACCAAATTGTGCTCCATAAATATGTAAAATGTCAATGTATTGATTTAATAATTTAAAAAATGAAGATAAAGGAATCAAAAAAAAAAAGACAGGATGAAATATCTGGAAAAAATAAACTTAATTTGTCAGTGGTTTCCTGGGGCCAAGGGTAGGGCTGAGAGGGGAGGATTCTCTGAATTAGGGTACAAAATAAATTTGGAAGATGATGGTAATGACTGTGGTAATAGTTACAAGAATGTACAAATTTATCCAAGGCGTAGAAATGTACACTTAAATGAGTGCATTTTATTGCATGTAAGATATACCATAAAGAGAGAATTATATAAACTATCACAGATGAAACAAGAGAAAGGTTTCCAGACCTCTGAAATGTAACTTCAAATGGACAGTGTATATTCACTTATATAAGTAAAGAATGTTTTAATTAAAAGGGAACAGAGAGTGATGACACTAGTCGGCCTTGGAAGTATTTAAAAGAATAATCCCATAAGCTAAAATGAATAGTGCTTATCCAAGCATTGTTCAGGGGAAGAGAGTTCCATCTGATGATTCAACATGACTAGTTCTTTAGCCCAATTCCCAGTCGAGTTAGATGTAAGATGCTGTCTTTGTTTGCTAACATTTTACAATTAATTCACGTGACTTCTTCTTGCTGTATTCCCAAGCACCATGAAAAATTCAGAGAGTGAACACACATTGACTGTAGTCTTTAAGTGTGTGGTTCCCTTAGCATTCATACTTCCCACTGTAAATAAATATGGTATGTCCATTCATCTGGCTCCTAGGGCCAGATGTGCTGATGGAATCAGACTTTTGAGCTTATGAGACTGGAACCAAATGCTAAACTGTGTTAATTAAACTTTACTACTTTATGCATCTTAGTGGCACAGTTATTGTATACTTTTTCTTTTAATCTGTGGAGTCTTAAAGCTGACCACTTCTAACAAGGGTCTTGCTAACCACAGCGTCTTTTGTTTTGCTCAGCACCTTATTGCATTTCAGAAGGTAAAAAGAGTAAATCTCACTCTTGGTGGTGAGAGATAAGACAAAAAAATCCCCATAGAAATACAACTTGCAAGATAAGTTTGATGTTTCCTGCAGAGTGTGTGCTGAGAACCCCTCTTCTGTCTTCCATATAAACATTTCCATAAAACCAACATTTCTTAATAATGCATTTTCATGTCATTTTGGAAAAACTCAAAGAGGAGTTGAGTTTTCATTGTGGATTGATGTGAGGCAAAAACCAAAAACAATCAACAATAAAAACAAAACACCAGAAACAATACATCTGAACTCAAAGCCAGGAAGAGGACACGGCTGACATTTAAAGCTGTATTTGAGGAAACTCCTTTTGTGGTTGTTTGGTACCTCTAGGTAAAAAGATTTGGAAATTCTAGATTCATTAAAGTAAAATTTTCCAACCTTAGACAGCCAAGGAGATCTTCATTCCATTTTTTTCTTTTTTTCTTGCAAGCATGTAGCTGGTTTCAGTAGGTTTTTAAGAAACATGGCCAGCCTAGTTTTACAAACAGCACTAGCTGAACCAGCCACATTTTTTACCTGCAGGCTGCCAGCTCTCCAAAAAGAGAAAATACTTTCATATTTTACTTATACGAAAGACTTATTTGCCTTGCAGAAAGTCTCAGTCCCAGGCTCTCACATGTAGTCCTCCAAATCAAGAGAACAGAGAAGGCATATTCAAGAAGAACACATAGGATTATATTTTTGCTCATCGGACACACCTTGTACCTTTGCATTTTCCTTTCTAAGTAAATTCTATGTTGCACTCAACTTCATGCAAATCATTAGCAGGAAGCAGCAAACTAAGAACAAGTACGTTTCAAATCATGCCAGCATGCAGGTTCAGGATTGCCCTGTCTCACTGAAGGCTACTAGAAAGAAGATGTGTTATTTTCTTCCAGCAAATTTAACCCATCAGCCCTTCAGAATGTATGAAAACCAGAGGCAGACCCTCTAAATTCTGAACAGTTTCCCTCAGGTGAATGTTGCAATGAGACCACTGTTGAGGTACTCTCCTCCCACCCTCCTCTATTGTGAAAGCAGCTGTTTATTGCAAGTAGCAACAGGATTTCTTTTAAAAAAGGATTTTGTTGCCCTGCTCCACTAATTGCTTTTTTGGCATTCCCCTGTCCACCTCTTTTTATTATCCTGCAAAATGATCATAAACCTATAGAATGTTTTACAGTACAAATGCCAAAAGACAGAGCAATTTCAGGAAGGCTTGGTAAACCCAAATGACCCAATATGAAGATCCCCTGGAAATAGACTTTGTTATAAAAGACGCCACATGCAGATGTCAAATGTGAACCAGGGAAAGACAGAAATGCATAAAGCTTCACTCCTCAGTCTTGGTAAATCTGGACCTCATTTCAATTAAAGCTGAAGTGAAGACTCCTCTTTGAATGGTTCAAATCTTTTGAAATGGAAGGGAGAAGTGAGCTGTAGACTGAGGCAAAAGTACATACTGTATTTATAATCAAACACAGCTTTTTATATAATTACATCCTTGTGCACTTTTTATTTTTGGTTCTTAAACAAAGTCACTCAGATGAAATTAAAGAGTGTGCAGGAGAAGGTGCTTCTGTGCTTCTTCCAGTTTCTATGGCAACTCCGGGGCATCTTATTCAGCTGTCTCATTGACTGAGTATGCCCGAGTGATGCTGGCTGCAACTTGAGTGGAGCCTGGAAAAGGCAAGGAGGAGTGCTTTGTGGACCTTATGGCCACCAAAAGAACTCATGATAGGACTGAAGAAAACCTCTGACATACTAAATCACCTTTTCCTCTTTTTGTTATATATGGTTGCCATCTGAGAGTGCTTTTGCCGAGAGTGTTTGATTAGAGATGTGTGTATACTAGCCTTTGAAATTTCTCTAGTGGTAAATAATCTGTTTTTATGAGAAAGTTTCTAATGCAGCTATCTATATAATGTAAAGGAAACTCCTATAGACTATTTGACGAGATACAAGATACTCCCTTTGTTTGTGGGGTCAAAGGAAGAGTTGCTTATCTGGGACTTTAGATGTAAAATCGTATTAGCAAAAATTTAAAAAACAAAATCCAAGTAAAATGACAAAGTCTGACACTTGCTTCATTTGCTTGTTGTACTAGATTGAATGTTTGCCCAGGGGATGTCTTTCTGTCCATGTGTCAGGACTGCGGAAGTGCTAAGGCAAAGATGATTCACAGAACTAATCGTAGCAGGATCTGGGGGCAGAGCAGTCATTTAGCAGGAGGGAGAGGAAGAACAGTGTTCATGGAAGCAAAGTCCTTACAAAACCAACTTAAACTTTAAGAAGAAACACTTTCAAATTTTAGGTTAAACATTGCATTAGGTAACCATGCTTTATTATTGTAACTATTAAAAGTCACTTCTGAGTACTACTAACAGCAACAACAAACAGAGTGACAAATGATAGAGAATTAAAAATGTGTGGGAGGAAGGAAGGAAAGAGGAGAGAAGGGAAGAGGAAGAGAAGAAAGGAAGCAGGAAGGAAGAAAGCAAGGGAGGAGGAAAGAAGAAAGAAAGGAAGGAAGAAGGGAGGGAGGGGAAACAAGGAAACAGGAAGGGAGGGAGGGAGGGAGAGAGGAAGGAAGGAAGGAAGGAAGGAAGGAAGGAAGAAAGGAAGGAAGGAAGGAAAGAACAGAGGAAGGAGAACATACATGCTATTTTTGAGATGTCTCTGGCATTTGAGTCTCTCTATGCTTAATTTTCTTACATTTCCCTAAACCAAGAAATTGTCATAATGTTTTTACCTCACAATTCCATAACTTTTATACCAGTAGGAGCTTGTGTGGGTGTGTGTGTTTGTTGTCAGAAAGCAGTCTATCAAAACCAAACCAAATGCCTCAAAACATTTAATTTTTCCTTGAAGGGACTGTTTGACCTATAGAATTTCCATTTTAAGAGTAAAAAAAAGAAGACCACAAAGTAATATAATCTGATTATGACTATGTGTCTGTACAGATATTATGTTTGTAAATAGCTGATTTTTAACTAAGTTGATTTTAAGGTTATTGTTACTGATATATGGCAAATGGTTTCAAGAGAAGTGGCTGGAAGGAGATGTCCTTCCAAGTTATCATAGCAGAAGGTTGCTTCCTTAGACTAACTCTAGTTTCTTGGTGAAGCACATTTTGTAAAGCCTCCTGGGTCATTTTGAGCCAAATCAGAAACATTGGCAATTAAACAACCAAACCATCTCATCAATTACATGTTCTTTATAGTCACCCATTGGTTGTTTCGTACAACGTGATATTTGCGATCTTAATTCTTCAATTTTGTCACTTAAGTGTGGCTCTTACTGAGTTCTAGATTTTTCTAAATATAGAAATTAACCAAAAAGTCATAAAAAATTTTGTCACAATTAATACATTCAAATGATGTGCTCTGGAAATAATTCCCAAGAGGGTGTTGCAAAAATACTTGAGTCCATAAATGACATCCCTGTAAATATATTTAATCTTCCAAATGAAGATGTCCACACATGGAAGAAAGGAACTGTATGTCTGTCCAGTACCTAACCGATCCTAACTCAGTAATTGGTAGTTATTATATACAAACTTTTTATGTCTAAAACCCAGTTACTTTTCTTAGTTTTAAGACAAAATAAATAAATAACCATACCACCCACTTTCTAAGTTGTGACTGATTGAAGACTATGTCCATATAGAAAGCTTCGGGTGCCCAGTACTACATAATAATTGCATAACAAATTTTTCATTGAATTGAATATAATTTTCTAGAAGTCAAACTTCTTAATGGCCTCAACCTCTCAGAATATAATCTCAGGCTTGAAATAAAAAAGATCTCTGAGGCTGGGCGTGGTGGCTCACGCCTGTAAACCAAGCACTTTGGAGGCCAAGACGAGCAGATTGCCTGAGGTCGGGAGTTCAAGACCAGCCTGACCAACACGGTGAAACTCCGTCTTAAAAAAAATAAATAAATAAAAATAAAATAAAATAAAAAGATCTCTGAAAATCAGTACAATGAATATAAAACCCGTGCTCTGGACCGGGCGTGGTGGCTCACGTGCTCAAAGTGCTGTAATTCCAGCACTTTGGGAGGCTGAGGCGGGTGTATCACCTGAGGTCAGGAGTGCGAGACACACCTGGCCAACACGGTGAAACCCCATCTCTACCAAAAATACAAAAATTGGCCAGACGTAGTGGTGCATGCCTATAATTTCAGCTACTCGGGAGGCTGAGGCAGGAGAATCGCTTGAACCTGGGAGGCGGAGGTTACAGTGAGTCGAGTTTGTGCCACTGCAGTCACTCCAGCCTGGGCAACAGAGCAAGACTCAGTCTCAAAAAAAAAAAAAAAAAAAAAAAAATCCCTGCGCTGAAGCCAGGTCATTTGTGTCTCCTCTGGGCCTTCTGAACCTCCCTGCTGTTACCTATGATACCAGTCATAGAGGATTATGTGATATTCTCTCTGATAATCTTTATTATATATGATATCATATGATAATATATGATAAACTTATCATATATGCTATGATATATATGATAAAGTAATCTATATTATACTGGATTGATCTGATTTATTTGACGCAGAGAATAAGAAGCAGAAAATGAACTAGTATTAGGGGACTTCTGGCAGTGGACAAAATATTAGCTGCTGGTTTCATGACAAACAAGATTAAAAAACATATCCCATCATAAAGAGGTGCACATATTAGTCTGAGTCATACAAGGAAATGTTAAATAATACATATCATCTTTTGAATAAGGCAGAGAATTGTATAATATTTCAGAAAACCATTTTTTCAAAACAAAAAAATGCCTTTGAGGCGACAAATTTCAATTAATTGGAGAGAGAGCCAGTTCCTAAGTAATTATTCACCATTGTTCTTCTGCGTAGTGACACTCACGTGCCGCCTCTGGTCAATTCCTCCCTTCCACATTCTTAACTGTTGGGTCTTCCCCTTTCCCCCAGCCATTCTACTTCTCTGCTCTCCAAAGTAGGATGACCGACTCCCCTGGTTTGCCGAGAGCTTTTCCAGTTTCAGCACTGAAAGTCTTGCAGGCTGGAAAACCCCTGAGTCCCAGGCAAATCAGGACACTTGAACACCCAATTCTTAAGCCAGTCACTCTGATAGTCTTATTCTACTTGTGCTTTGCAGGTACTACTTGGTAATTAGATATTTATCTTTTATTAAGTCATTACAACAACCCTCAGATAGTGATTCTAATCATTGGATCACTCAGCTCCGTGGTCTGAAATATTTGGAAGAAACATTCAGGTTCTCAAATAAGCTGATCATGGACTTGGTTCTTTACTTGATTTAAAGTGTATGGAGCTAGCCATCCTTCATTTATTTATGTGTTTATTTATTTATTCACTCAAATTTGGGCAAACAAAAATGATTCATTTAATCAGTTTTGCTAGCTTGAAAATGGACATTTCTAGAGGGAAGTTTGTTTTTTCTTTGCAGGTATGACCTGGGAAGCTGCTGCATCTGAAGGCTAGAGCTTGGAGGTCTTGCTTTGCTTGTCACTCAAGATAGTCCAAGCAAAAGGACTCTGAAATTCCACCCCTGCCTTTTCTTTTTGTATACGTATTTAATGAAGTAAAAAAATGGAGAGGAGGCCTGTATAACATGCAACTCACTGCCTGGTGTTACCATAACTGGTCTTGCTTAATTGTCTCAATTGCCCAGAGGATTGTGTTACACCTTTGGCTGCCTACCATGGGCACAAAGCAACAGTGTGGATGTGGTCGGGTGCCTACAGCTTGATTAGTAACAGAATTTTGTGGTTTTGCCTGGAACAGACCTAAACAATTCCTCATTAATTGAAATTAATCTTAAGCTTGAAATTTACCCAAATCCCACAACCAGTGTTTGTAATTATTCTACCCCTTGTGAGTTGTTCTCTCTCACCAAACATTAAATGAGGAATATAAGAACAGGTTTATGAACGAGGCAAGAATTCTGCACTAATGTGTGCTGTGCAGACAAAAAGGATATATTTTCATTACTGAAAAGGATAAACACTGAAAAGCAGAAAGGTCTTAGATTAAATGGTGAGGCTTTTACTAAGAATGTGCACAAAAGGAAAGTGCATAGAGTAGTCATAAAAAGCACAGCCAAGTATTGAATGGCCTCAGTTTTAGTCTCAGCACAAATAATTCCTGTATGTACTTGGATAAGGTACTTAACTTCTCTGAGCCTTAGTTTCTTCATTTCTTAAATGAGGATAATAATAGAGCCTATTCCATAGAGTTGCTGTTAAAGCTAAATTATTGAGTACTTAGAAAGGATTTAGAGTCATATTTGAAACATAAATAATAATAGCCATATTAAAGGAAAAAAAAGTAAGGCAAAACTCATATTTGAGAATGCAAATTTTCTCCACATTTCCTACTTGGAAAACATGTATTTATTTCAAATTTGCCAGAGAAAGTAGCATTTCCTCTGGGGCTACATATTCTTGGTAGCTTTGTGACCTGAAACGATATATAGTTTAGTGAATAAAACTAGGTTTAGATGCAGGTAAAACCAGAATCCAAATACTACCTCACTGGTTCATTAGCCTTAAAATTCAGACTGTTTCTTCACCTAAAACAGAGGTCAACACACTACTGGCCGTAAGTCAAATCTAGCCCACTGGCTGTAGATGTTAGTAACATTTTGTTGAAACACAGCCATGTCATTTGTTTTTGTATTGTTGCTAACTGCTTTCACATTACAAGGGTGAATTTGCATAGTTGACACAAAGACCCTCTGGTTTGTAAAGCCAAAAAATACTTACTGCCTGGCCCTTTACGGACTTATTTGCCAAGTCTTAATCTATAATACAAAATAATAATATCCTGATTTGGTTTCTGTGGGAATGAGATAAAATAATATGTAATGCAAGAACTCTACACATAGCTGAGGCTTGATAAAGAATAACTACATATTATCACTCATTAAACAGAGAATCAAAATCTAAACTTGATAATATTTTTGTTAGGTTTTTTTTTTTGCTTGTTTATTTGTCTTTTCTATTCCCTTTCTACCTAGGCCATCTGTCCAAAAGCAAAATATGAGCTTGACTTCCTCTAACTTGAATTAAACTAATCTGCCACCCCACTGCACCTGTCTGTTGAGACAATTTCTATGGTTCTATTCATCTAACCTATCAGGGGTTTGGGAACACTTGCTTTATGTGTTTCTATGGTAATCATACAGGAAGCCCAAAGATTCTTGCACAAATTTGTTTTCAATTTTTAATTTTTTTATTTAGAAATAATAAAATAAGACGTAATATATAAAAATATGTACAATCCATGGTTTGTGCAGTACAACAGGAAGACTTTAGATACAAAAAGACAGCAATGGGAAAATAATAACTATCACGATTGTCAATGGCTAGGATTGTTCAGCTTGCCAGAGCCCAGAGCTAAAACCCAAAATTACTAGAAAAGAGATTCTACTTTGCTGAGGGTTGGGGATGGGCAGGTAACTATGCCACACTTTTTTTTTTTCACCTTGACATTATTAGACACAGAGTGAAAAAGAACTCACTGTACTTCTCAGGACAAGCTTTTGCTTTTACTGAGTGTTTTATTATAAAATATGAAGTGACATTTAGTAACGGCAAGGGAAATATGATTTAGGAAACAGAGCTTATCAAATAAACAATGAGAGTTGGGATAGGAGGGTATTGAGAAGACAGGAAGTAAAGAGAAGAAATAATGCATCAACAGAATAAAAACAAAATAAAACAAACTTCTCTAGGAATTTGGAAATGACAACAGTGCTATAGTGACATCCTTAAAATGTCTGATTCAAGTATACTCTTAGAGGGATAGAAAACTACTCCTTTCTCAATAAGCAAAATAGAATTCACTTTGTCTACATTTTATTTAAAAATAGGATAACCAGGAATCTATGGCTCCCTCCAAAAATATAGCGCCCTTCCAGATATGGGCAAAACTTTCTTTAAAAGGGAATAAAGCCTAAGTAAATTCAACAGGGAATCTGCTTGCAATAGAGAAGCAACACACATCTGGGAATCGACCCCAGATATTCATGGTGAGTCCCCTCCATCTGCCCTCTAATGCCATGTGTATACTAATTAAGGAGACCCAGTCAATAAGGACAAATATTTTGAAGGTAAAATGCAGCAATTGATGTCGTGCATTACCTGTGTCTTGGCTCTTGACAAAAAAAAAAAAAAAAAAAAGAAAGAAATGCCATTTAAAGCTTGTAACTGTTAAAATGCTAATAACTAGAAAAAGGTTTCAAATGAACAGTCCATGCTGAAATAAATAACAGAAGAACATAGCAATACAAACCTTATAAGGCTGGTATATATTTGCTAAAACCATGCTAACCGGTAGCATATAGGTACTAGCTCTCAGAAATTGCTGCACTGAAATTATACTTTCTATGGCAATTATTTTTCTTTACAGACCTCTATTTACATTTGGCTTTAAATATGAAAATATCTGATAAACTTTATAAAATGTACACTTTAAAAACATAGCTTCTGCAAAATTTTCTTGAAAAAAAAAACAAACCTGTGCACCAGAAATTTTATATTTTTTTCTTTTTCAGAAATAAGTTGAAAGATTTCCCTCCCTCTTTCCTGCCCACCCCCCATACCCACCCCCTTTCAAATTTCTCAAGTCTTTTTAAGTGGCAGCACTGTGTGTTTAGGGGGAGTCCCTTTTTTGGTCACCCCCATTTGCCACTATATCTTCATTTAATTTACATATCACTGAATACTCTTTGGTTTGATTATTTTCCTTTGCAAAACATCATAATAGCAGCAGCTGAAGCCCTCAATAACCTCTCACGGTCAAGAACCAAATTGGTGCCCCTTCTGTAAGTTTTCTTGTCCACTCAATCCCCAATTCCTCCAACTCTTTAAACACCTTCCCAAACCTGCCTTTACATTTGGATTTAAAACAACCATTTGCTTAACATCTCTTTCTTGGTTTCATTGAAAATAACACCTCGGTTTTCAAAGCCATCAAATCTGAAGGCTGAAATCAGCAGAAATTGTCATAGTTTTGCAGGCACAGCATTCAGATATGGCTGTTCGAGAACCAGAGACCATCACAAACATCAGTTCACAAAATACATGATTCTAGAACAAGCTGTTTTTTAATGGCATACAGGGACATAATACCATAAGAGAGTTGCTTTTGAGACTCCAATTAGAAAGAAAAGTCAGTAACCCCAGAATTCACAAATAGGAAACTTTAAATCAAAAAGAGAGTTCCATTATTGAGCTAGAGTGAGGAAAAAAAATGAGGTTTCTAGCAAGGCAGTCAGCCAGGCAGGGGAGGCTTCTGGAAAACAACGTGTCCTTCCTTAGTAAGCTGCTCTGGGGCTCCGCAGGAGACAATGCTTAGCTCATATTCAATCATAAGTATGCACATAGAAAAGGAGAATAGCCGTTTTAGACCATCATCTCCTTTACTTGTGATTATGTTATTTTTATGTGTCTCTTTGACCCTAAAATACTGAGATATTTTCATTCCTACCTTCTTCCATTAAAAAAGGCAAGTTTCCTCTCCCTCCTAAATACTTCATCGAAGTGTTGCATCAAACTGGCTTGTCCACACCTCCCTGTTACCCCACTTTGGCATTCACTGCCCTATCTGGCACTGTGGGACTCAATCCAGACAGACAGATCAGAAGAACAAGGCTGGAGACCATGTGTGGCATCTTTTCTAAGGTGAAGGTGGGCTGGAAATATTCTGACAGTCGAGGCAATAAATTCAGCAGCAAGGGTTTAAACCCATTTCTCTTTCATGCTGGATGGCTCAGTTTTGAGAATTCCAGGATGCAAAGGAGGTCCTATGAAGATCTTATCTTATGAAATAAATTTTGGAATGTGCAAAAGGGAAAGCCCAGAAAAATGTAAGAGCACATCACCATCTCGCACTTTACATGAGCCTGGCCAGCACTGCCTAGCAGGAAAGAATGGATGTTGATATTGCGTGTGTGTGAATTCTACTGCCCCTTTCTTCTTCTTCCTCTTGAAATAAAAAAGTTACATGAAAGGACAAAATTTTTAAAAGCACTACATTGACTAGACTCTGTGAGTATGATGCTCTATTTTCTGAATAAGGTGCAAAATGAACCGGCGGTTCAAGGTCTTGCTGAGGTTCAAAGTTATTGTCTCTTGATTTCAAGGCAGCCCATGGGGCTTTGTTTTCTTTTTAGTGTAAGCTCCACTGTGCAAAAATATGCATTATCTTTGGTATTTATTTTAGGTAGTCTAACTTAAAATTTGAGATAACCCATTAACATCATGGAGGAAAAAAACAACCACCACCCGGAGGCTACCATTTGGCTAGTGTTACATAATGCCCTTATGTAACAAAGAGCAAGAGAGAAAAAAAAAATCAATTCTAGCAAACAAATTACTGGCCTCAAAAAATCAGGCTCTCGTTTTGGCAGTTAATAGCCAAATACTTGCCACTTTGAAGCGCATCATGAGCTTTCAATAAAGTTCAACACTGACTTTAAAATTACACAAAAGAAAAACTACACTGCAACAAAAATACAAATTTGTGTTCATGTAGTTAGCAGCTTTTCAAAAATTAAGGCAGAGTCTTGCCTTTATTATGCCATTAAAAACATCCTTGTTCCCTAAAGAGAAGCACTCTGGATAAATCAAATACCCAACCAAGGCTTGCCTGCAAGTTCAAGTTTTGGAAAAAACACAAAACAAAACATAAAAACCCATAACTTATTCTACAACATCTATGTGCCATCGGGTCACACAGAGGCATGGTTAGTGCTTTATGCTAATCATGGAGCTTACAGTCTTTCTTTGAAACCATTGTGCTTGCCTCAGTCCCTGGTGGCCGCTTGCTTGACCCATCTTGACCAGTACCGTCATCTGTATAACTGTTTTGGGCCTCTGACCAACAGACCACGTTGTAAAGTAACCATTCCAGAGAAGGAATCAGTCAGTCATATCTCCGACTCTCGCCGTAAGGGCCTGGGCTCTAGAGGTACACTTGCCTGGTTGTGAAGGTCTATGTCAGGGGGTGTGTCTGTACTAGTGCTTTCTGGAACTCCGTTTTCGCTGTCATCTTCCTCTTTGCTTGTGAGGGCAACTTCATTTTCATAGCAAAATGAATTCGCATTTGAGAGGATGTATTTCTTTTCTGCTAAGTCTCTGGCACTACAAAGGGGAGTGTTGGGGACTTCGTACGTTTTGTGAAACCTCGAATAGTCCACTTTGTAGTAGTGTTTCTCTTCAAAGAGCACAGGCTCATAGCGGTGGCCCCACAGGATTTCATTTGCTAGATAAGAGCTACGGCACTGAGTCGTCATGGCAGTGGCTTCCACCATGCCTTCCAGTATGACCACAATTTCAAAGTCTGCGTTGTCAATGTCCTGTTTACTCAAATCGTATAAAGGACTGTCTTCGTCTATTTCGTGGACGATAGTGATTGGGGACACCAGAAATATACGATCAATTCCACTGTCAAACCCAACATTGATGTCTATTTGATCCAGAGGGATATACTCCCCTTCAGAAGTGATTCTGGATTTAAGGAGCTGTGCTCGAACGTGAGCTTCCACCAAGTGGCTTTTCCGAAGATTACCCACTCGCCACATCAAGCACAGCTTGCCGTCTCTCATGGCAATCACGGCATTGTGACTGAAGACAAGAGTCTCGTTTCTCTTCTTTGGCTTTGCCATCTTCGCCATGACTGCGCCAATGATGAAAGCATCGATGATACAGCCCACGATGGACTGAAACACGACCATGAAAACAGCAATTGGGCATTCATCCGTGACACACCTGAAGCCATAGCCTATGGTTGTCTGGGTCTCAATGGAGAAGAGGAAAGCAGCCGTGAAGCTGTTGACCTCGGACACGCAAGCTTTGCCCACTTTGGATGCATCCAGATCCCCATGGAGCAGAGCTATCAACCAAAACACACAGCCAAAAAATAGCCACGACAGAATGAAAGCCAGGCAGAAGATAACCAGCATCCACCGCCAGCGAATGTCCACACAGGTGGTAAAGATGTCTGCGAGGTACCGTTGCCCCTTCTCGCCCACGTTGATGAACTGAACGTTACAGTGGCCATCTTTCTTCACAAAGCGGCTCCTGCACTGCTGTCGGGTGTGGACTTTACTCTTTCCGTTCCCAAAGCCATTTGCAACTGCCATGGTGGCCAGCTTCATGCCGTCTTCTTCCGAAGAGACGATGCTGTAGCGGTTGGTACGCACACTGCCCATTGCTTCTGCTGGGGACTCCAGTGCTTCTGCTTTGGAAAACAGTCTGAGTTTTTGCAAAACGCTTTGGAGAAACAGTTTTGAATGTTCGGTGAAGACACACACACACAAAAAAATGAGGAGAGATGGGTGTCTCTGGGGGCCTTGGGGTTCTACCAAGGTCTGTCTACTGACATACAGAGTCACTTTAATAACTCAGCTGACATCCAGAGAACATGTCCTGCAAGAAAAGAGAGATTGTGCATTACAAAATAAGCCACTCATAAAGAATTATACTGTCTAAGGCAATATATCCTAACAAAAACACAGAATTAAGTCAAGATAAGTATACTTTACATTTAATTATAAGGTTTTAAATTTCTTCATATCCTAAGCATGCTTTGTAAAACTTTTATTTAAAAGTATAAAGTCATTAAACAGAAGAGTTGTCTGTGACACTTGTTCAACCAAAATGTCAGGTCAGGTTCCCTTTCCCTTATTTTTGGCCAGTGATCTAGAATATTCTGTTATTCAAGTCTACCTCTCCGTTCTCTTATTCTCTTCTTTTGCCTGCCCCACTTGCTAGGATCCCTGTTAAGCAGATGAAAAACTTTCTGATTCCAAGATTTGTCACAAAATTTTTGGAAGCAGGACATGTTTAGAAAACTTTTCACGTGAACACAGCATTGGTATTCACTGAGTTGCATGTGTATTATGAGAGAATATTAGAACCCCTGATGACTTTGAAATGGGGAGACATTGATTATTTTGTTTAAATGATATAACTGAGCAGACTGGATAGGCAGAGGAAATGCTGGAGGAAGAAACTTAGATTCACACCTACAAATATAATAGTGAAGTGGATTCTGGTGTAGGATTGACTGAGTGTATATCCTGAAAATAGAGGGAACTAGTGGACAAAACCTTCTATGATAATACTGACCCTATTGCTAATAATCATCTGAAATGGATCCCAGTTTCTGGATACCGTTTAGGCTTGCTTCATCACTTCTCGCACTTTAAGCAACCACTGTGCAGAAATACCTGCTAACATCTCTATTAGTGCAGGTAATTCTGGCTTGAAGACTTTGAAGACGAAGTCTTGCTCTGGGGGATAGAAAGCAATTCTGTTGCCTAGCAATAAGAGTCCTGAAATTCTCCTGAGATGCGGCTGTCATGTGTAATAACAGGCTAGGAAGTAAGCACCATTGTGCCATAGAACCAGGTCTTCAGCAGATTGAGATAAGGCAGGAACTCATTTCATGTGAGTCCAGTGCTGTGTTCTCTCAGACAGAGACAACTGTAAGGACAGATTACAAATGCCCGTCTGCTTACTTTCACTTCCAGCGCTTTTGTTTGCTATAGGTTCCTATGGAGAAGGCACTCACCTTTACTTAATATGTGCAAATAGTAGTTCTCAGCTTTCTCCTATTGCCTCATTCTTCCCTAGGTAAGGACTATCTATTTACTTTAACTTTCCATCTTCATTCTTAAGAAATTATTTTCCTTGACTAACTAACAAAAACCTAAAATTCTAAGGTGTTTTCTTTGCCAAATGTAAAATAACAAAACTAATATAGGTTAGAACTGAAAAATAAAGGCCACCCTCAACTTTCCATACAACCAAATCCTGCTCCTATATTAAAGGGGGGCAACAAATAACTCATGAAAAGAGTCAGGAATTTGTTGATGCCTGATAATGAAGACTCCACTTTTTTCTTCTCCTCTAAATCCATTAAGATTAAACAGTTAACAGAACCAATTTCAGCCAAGCCAGCTGCAAACAAATAAAGCAAACCATTCATGTTGTTTTTGTGCAATCCCTTAAAAAGAGGCAAGGTGCATTGCCTTTGAAAATGTCTTGTTACTGTCTTTTGACTTCTTCTTTATCCAAGTTATTATGCAAGAATGTGCCCCAACACATTTTTCCTGAGATTAGTCATCTATGAAAATTGCAATGTGTGTTACATTTTGGCAGCTTTTGACACCTAAATGATGCTCGGTTTGAAAGTGCCTTTGAATTACTTTATAAAAAGAAGTTGCTGTGCTTTCTTAACCTTCCACCTGCTTCAATGTTTTGTCTGCTTCCCTGTGAAGTTTGCAGTTGGACCAAGGAAACAAGAATCCTACCCTTCAAGGTTCTAGATCCTGTACATGGAAAGCATTTTTAAGCAATTACCTCATCTTAGTTGTCTCACATGAAATTGACAATCATTTCTAAACAGACAGAGATAGCAACAACACCAAATGCAGGTGTACGTTTCAAAAAAGGGTAGAAGAGCTTCATTTAATGAATGCTTTGTATTCCTGAGTTCTGATTGACTTCAGAACTTTACATTATAAGCTGACACCAAGAAATTCCCTTTTCATGATTCAAAACAATCCTTCCATGTGAGTTACCATTAGGGGCCATGAGTAGACAGTCTCAAATTTCTTCTGACTTCTTTCTGTACTCCTTCCAGATTAAAACATAACAACCATATGAAATCTAAAGACTGAATTGTGACTTTCCAAAAATCTTGACCCCAAGACATTTGTTTGAATTCCACAAATCACACAATACCAGCTTCCTATGAATAGTTTTCCGCATTTAGAATCTCGAAAGTAGCCTGTATTGAGAGACTATTATTGTCTGATTTCCATTGCTAATAACAGAATTTGTTCCACATGTGGAGCATCATTTAGAAATTTTACCATTTCTTCCTGGAAAGAGAAAAAGAGGACTTTTCTGGCAAAATGAAAACTTTTGCCACTTCAAATAGATATGCCCTAAAACAGATTTATGTGTGTATACATGTGCACACGCATATGTATTCGGACTTTTTGTGGAGCTGATTACATAGCAAAAGTCTAGAACCTGTCAGGGTTTGATGGGGTAACAGTCCTAATGTTATATGGTAAAAATTGCTTTTACTGTTAACCTGCCCACATGCCTGAGTGACTTTAAGCAAGCAGAAAACTTCCTTGCCTGCTCGGTTTCACTAGCAATTACCAATTCATGAGCAGCTGGGAAAAGCTATCATTAAAAAATAGGGCTTTCATGCAATTTTATTTCAAGCTTGTATTCAAAATAATGTTTTGAGATGCAATCAATTAGAAAAAATGAGAACACTAAGTGATATAAATCCAGAGAACTGAAATTTTAATTTGATAAACAATGTGTAAATTCCCCTTTCAGTCAAAATATGTAAGGGCCTAGATGTAAATTTCATGGACACAAATAATCATTTTTATCCAGGCCATAACCTATGATGTAGAAAGTATTTTTGGGAAATTGAGACGATACATGTGGTGCTGTTCATGTTAAGACTATTTATAGGCTGAGCCAAAATTAAGCATAAGCAATGGAAAAAATAGTTCAGCGCTTCAAACTTAGGTAGATGTTAAAGGAGAAAGAGCTATGGATAAGGTCAAGGAGATTGCATGGTACAAATGGGGAATCTAAACTGTTTTGACTATATAGGTAATACTTCCAATATGGCTTATAAATAACTTTAAAAAAATCAAATAAGAATAAATGTGTCCTGTAATGTGGTCATGGTGTGTAATGAATAAGAAAGTTTCTAGGGATAGGAAAGAAAGATAGCAAAAGAAAATGTACTGGGCTGAGAGGTCTGCTAATGAGTGTTTAGAACAGCTATTCCCCAGTTGACGCCATATAGACCAGCCTGAGTGTGCTCTGGGCACATGTTGCTATGTGAGCACAACTGCTAGGAAAGCAACCTCTTAGAAGCTCAATAAACATAAGGGAGGAGGAGGGGGAAGTGGGAAGGGGTAGGGGGATACCTATCTATGTGAGTCCCATGTCTGACATTTATGCTCAACCACGCTTGGCTTGTAGCATGGCTCAGTATTTGCATATGCTGAAAAACAGACATGTCTGGTAAACAAAAATATACAGTTAAAAAATCAATCTGTGCAGGTAGTTGTTGTCAATCTTTCAGGTTACGCAAAAGTCACATAAGGACACTACAGCTAACCAGCGATTCTGTAACTGAAGAGGCCGAAGGATGTAGAAAGACTGTGTTCTTTTATTTTTCTATGCCAAATTCATGAGAATTTAGATCAAATATTTCTTATGGAGACCAAGAATATTAAAAAATAAAGTGTCATCAAAATATGAGAGAGGAGGGCAGAAAGCTAAGTAAAATGACCTTGACCTTATTCTCACCCTTTCCACCATGCTTCAATTAACATCTCTTACACTTTCAGAGCACCAGGATTTTTCCAGATAATGGCAAACACAAATAAAACATTTGGAAGTGAGCAGGAAAACGCTAACAAGTGTAGAGATAATGTACAGCAGACACAGAACAGTGGTCGGGAGAGGAAATCTGGCAGTCTATTGATTATTAATGTGAAAAGAAAACAAATGGTAAAACGCAATGTAGATTCTTTGCATATACAAAACAGATTTTCAAATAACACCTTATTTCCTAACAGGTAAACTCTGAATTTAAGAAAATCACCAGAATTCACAGCCTGATCCTAGTGACCATCCTGCTGATATGCTTTCCCAGACACAGACATTAAACTGCCCATTTCCTATCATTTTTTTTCCAATTGTCATGATGAATCCATGCTATGATGCAATCTTTCTGCAGAATCAAGTCGTTTTGACTATTTTGCTTCCCTAAAGCCACACTGTCTTCAAGCTAGGTATTAATGCCATTATTACTACACACAACAAATTGGTTAGGGGAGAGTAATATATAATGCGAAAGTTTTGCGATCCTCAGGCTCAAACCGAACTCAAGCTCCCGCTTTTCTTCCAGGAAGGCAACTTTGAGACACTTACTCTGTTTGAAACTCACAGCTATACTTGAAGCAACGACGAAAAAAAAAAAAAAAGCCAAGGATCAAAAATAGTGCTGAGCCCCAAGGTTTGCCAAGCTTTAAGACCAAGGCTAGAGACGCACCCCCAAACCAAATTCCCTATCGCCTTTTTTTTTTTCTTAGAGTGAGAACCGAACACAGACTCTCGCCCTTGCCTCCAAACCCAGTATCTCGCTACAGCTGGTGCATTGGAAGTTATGAGCACAAACAGATGCTGCAGAGAAATCTGTTTCTATTGCTCAACTGTTCCAAGCATGTCTCAGTATTTTTAGCTCTGGGGATGTTCTGGTGCGCACACAAACTATATAGGCATGATCTGGGACTCCGGAGCGTGGGTGAGCGCTACAGCAGTGTGACAGCTGGGCACCTCTGGAGCAGCGGGGCAGGGTAGGGTAGGGGACGGCGGCCAGAGTCCATTCCCCAGGACACACAGGCAGCGAGCAAAAAGGAAGAAAACACAGCAGCCCTTACCTGTTGCTGGCGCAGGAGCATGGGGACATGGAGTGGAAGTGGGGGGTACAGAGGCATGTAAGATCCAGTAGTTTGTAAAGAGCGAGTGAGCCAAAGCAAACCAGAATTCCCAAGACCCGGCCTGCCGGCGCCGGGAAGGCTGCGCGCTGGCCAGGGCTCCAGTGCGCTCTGCAATATCCTGGGCTCTTTTGAGGCGGTCCGTGCGACACCGGCTCTCCTGGCCCCGCCCCCGGCCGCCGCCGGCCAATCGCAGCGCGCCTGGCCGCGCGGCCGGCCCCGGGAACCGCGGCGGGGAGGGGAGGATGCTACGAGGCGTAGCCAGCAGAGGGAACCTGCCGCCGCCTCCTCCCCCTCCACCCTCGGAGCCCCGCCGACCGGGGAGTCGGGCCCCGGCCTGGGAGGAGGAAGTTGCGGCCCAGCTGGGACAGCAGCAGGTGGGAAGCTCCGCGCCCGGCCGTTGCGGCTGCCTGATTGCAGCCTGGCCTTGAGCAAAGCTTCCTACTCCGTCTCGAGCCCCACGCACTTCCCGGTTCCCCTCCTCGCGGGGGCGCTGTGCCCTGCGTGCTCCTCGAGGGGGCCTGCGAGGTGCCAGCGCCCGGGAGAGACGTTTGCCACCGGGGCAGGACTGCTTGTCGGCCCCGGCGCGTCTCCTTCTCCCCTCCCTCTCTGCCGAAGCCCCCAGCCGAGGCTGCTGCGCGCGGAGAGGCCGCTGAGTCAATGGGGCGAGGGGCTGGGACGGGCGCGCAGAGCCCCCAGGACCGAGACGCGCGCAAGTACGGCCCCTGCAGCGCCGCTCGGCTGTCTCTTCACCGGACTGTTGGCGAAGTACTTACAAGGAGCCTAGGCTTCTCTGAAGGGGAGACGGCTCGTTCCCTCTCGCCCTCTCCGCCCTCAATCTCTCCACCACCGCCCGGCACGCTTTGCTGATCTAAAATCAGAACAATTAGAGAGTAATGATTTTTCTGGAATAGCTACTCCTACAGACACTTAGATCTGCCCTCGCCTGAGCGCCTCCCAGCTCTCGTTCCCAGCAGAGCCAGGCGAGAGCGCGCAGACCCCTAAAAAGCAACTTGAGTGTTAACCGGGTCTGGATTCTGGAACTTTATAAACTAATCCGTACGTGCGCGCGCGCGCGCGCGCGTGTGTGTGTGTGTGTGTGTGTGTGTAAATCGAAGAGTAAGTGTATATTATTTCTGAGTAGTTCGGTGTCCTAACTAAGCTTTGCTCCTAAAGAACAGAATATATTTAGGAGGCTTTCCTTCCACTAAGTTTTTTAAAATGTTTATTTCCTCTAGCGATCAAATGTGTTGTTTGTGCAGCTTATTTAAACCTCTACAGGCCTCTTTGAGCCGCTAAACTAATTCAGCAAACTAGCTGGTATCGTGGACGGCGCAGTCGGGGTGGATTTTTGTGTGTAGAAGACGTGAGCTGACAATTAAAGGAAAGGTTCGGCGCGCGTCCCCACCTCCCAGCCTCATATCCACACGTGGCCCCTAGGAGGTGCTGGTGAAATATGGTTGCTTAGGCTTTGCAGATACGCACTTAATCCTGCCTTACGGAGTGTGCCTCTTTTCTTAGCCCTGAGCAAGGTACTTAAATTAAAAGGGTGTGCGATAGACGAAGTACTCAGTGTGGCTGCTCTGAAAGCCAAATGGCGATGTGGTTTCTGTTTATTGAGATTATGCTGCTCACCAAGCCCTGTTACCAACTCTGTTGCCACGCATTTGGGAATAATGCTTGCCCTAAGGGAGGCCTACTTTAACATTTATTTAGCTATGTGTTATTTATAAACAGGTTGAATTAACACTGTAAAATTGATGGATGTTAAGAACCTAGACTGTACCCTAAAGCTAAAAGAACCTGAGGATTGACAAGTTAACTCTAGATTAACCAAAGGATAATGGACGAGTTAACAGCTCAGTTCAATAAGCTTCTTCTGACATATGCTTCCTCCTGGACTTCTAAGAAACAGGCCAAAAGTTTAATTATCCCTTAAAATACGTTAAGCCCAAATGGAAAAAGAAAATTAATCACTTATAGATTTTTTCTTCTTTATTATGATTCAGTTGGTACATCTGCAGATGGCTAAGAATTTTCCAAGCCGTATGAATTCAGAGAGGCAACACTTTCTTTATTCTTGTTGTTCCAGGTAATGAGCTCTCTTTGAAAATCAGTCACTCACTCCGAAAGGGATGCCATTTTTATGCAGGCTGGATTGAAATGATTTTGCATTAGTCGTCTATTCTAAATAGCATGAATACACCACAGGCCAAGATAGTTTCATAGGATAGGAAAATCCTGGTCTCTCTCGTCAATTATCAGCATCACATCCCCCAGCTTCTCTCCTCCCAGGGGACTGAAGGATGCGCAGCAAGGCTTACTTCTTGAAGGAGAAGGTTCTGGAAAAATTAATGAGTTGAATTCCAACTTTCCAATCTAAGTAGAATCATTATCTTAATTACTTAGCTAAATAAGGAAGTATGAAGGATTAAATTTTGCAAGTGAAATTTTCTAAATGCATGGTAGCATTGAATAACTCTTTTGCTTTATTTTTAAAAAGGAAATATAAATGCATTTTAATTAATAAATGACTTTTCATCATGTCCCTATTAGGAAAATTCCTGTGTGCCAATGCTTTCAGTGCTTGAATTAATATATCTTTTCAAGTGATGCATGATACAGATTTCTCTATTCAGAGTCTATCTTTTTTGGCCAAGTCAGGCCTTATTTAGCAAAAATCCCCATTAGTCTTGGATATGAATGCAATTGGGTGTTGAGATCCATCTGTGGATTAAATTTTTCCAAGGAAATGACAGTTATGCTCTTACTGATTCTCTCCACGGTAACCACCTATAACATTAGAGCCAAATATTAGTCACAATCTGGATCTGCAGTCAGATTGTGAATAGCTGTGTGACGCAGAAGGTGATTGTTTCACTAGAAGCACAAATCTTTCTTTTGCATTTATATAAAGATGCCCAACAATTAGAGGTATTTTCAGACTTCCATTAACCATATATATATATATATATATATATATATATATATAGAGAGAGAGAGAGAGAGAGAGAGAGAGAGAGAGAGTTCAATTTCACATAAATGGTAAAAAAACTCCTGGCATTTGTATCCGATGGATATTAACCACTTTCTAATCTTAAAAGTGACAATCAGTAGCAATAGATAATAAATAAATCATTGTCAGATTGCCCTGAAATGTAGACAGGATGAGTTTGCAATCTGCTGCTATGAGAACAAGCCACTTACTGTGGTATTTTAAGGGATTGTATGCAAGCTTACTTATTGGAAAACAGTTTTGGCCTTAAGTTTCACTTGCCACATTGGTAATATTTAATCTTCATATTAAATTCAATGAATGTATTTGTTGAAATAACTACTTGGTACTTTGGCTACATGCTAAGTGAGGTGAAAGGTGGAAGGGTTCTAGGGGCAGAAATTCCTGTCCTTAGGAGTTCAAATGTCCAATTGAGAAGACAGACAAGGCAGAAGGAAACATTTAAATGATCAAATGACAATATAAGGCAGCTTATGATTAAGCACTAAAATGCATCAGGCAACAATTAAAACAATAATTTTAAAGAGATTTGAAGAATGGAATGAAGCAGGATTTATGGGGAAGTCTTTGTAATGGAAGATTTAATAAATATGACATATTACTATATATAGTGATATTAAGGATGCTGAAAACGCATCAGAAGACCGGAGTATCTCCTCATTCAATTAATTTCACAAATGCCTGCTATGCTCCCAGACCTTTCTATATACAGGTAATCAAGTGTATAAATTATAAGTCATTTCTAAGAATAAATGTCAGTTACATGATGAAATGAAAAGAACAGTATGTGTTAGTATAACTTTTGATAATTACTTAATGTGATTATAATAAACATAAGCTATTTCATTTTTTGCCTGCAAGACAGTAGACCTATCAAGGTACAGTAGAGCATTTTCCTCCGCATTAAATGACCCTAGACTAAGCTTATTTAAGACTTTCTGCTTGTTTTTCCTCTCCGTCAATGTGAGCCTTCAGTTCTCATTTTTGCTTCTGATAATGTACCTTTAATCTGTCAGGCTGTCACCATGCTCAGCCTAATTTGTTGATTCTAATCTGCACTGGGCTGAGAAATTATGTAACCAAGGTTGCTGAAGTAATGTAAAAGCAAATATAATTTAACATATCTAAAGATGCATTTTTGAAGTCGTATGAACAGATGCTGAATTTGGAGTTACCTTCGCTTGGTCAACCTCTATTTTGGGTAACAAAGCTTCAAGATTTGGATTTATGGAATCTATTTTGCTTCTCAGAGCATTTAAATAGCTTAGTCTTTGTATTTGCTGTTATGAATAGCTGAGGAAAACTTCTGAGTAAGTGAGATACCCTTGTGTTTGCAACTATTCATATGTTTGTATGTATACATAAAACAAAATCATACACTCATTTATTGAGAAAATAGTTGAGTGCTTGCTTTATCCTTATATTATTATGACCATTATTTTCCATCAAACATGTTAAAACCAAAAACAGTAAGTGGGGCTTTAAGAAGCTCACACTTCAGAGCATCCATGTTATTATTTAGTAAATTACCTCTTCTCTCATGCTCTGGAAGACTTCATTTATCTCATGTGAATGAGACGATTACCCTCTGAAAATGCCATATTCATTTTAGGGCCAGGCCCTACATTACTATGTTTCTTGATTCAGTGATTACAATGATCATTTCATCTGTTTTTTTTCTGGTATGCATTAGGTCTCCCAAAGGTAATGACCTTACAGCCTCGGTTTACCCTCTATAACCACAAATGGCAGTTCCTTAGATCAGGTAGCCCTACCATACGTGCAGGTCATTGGTTAGAAGAGGTACCAGCTGAGAAAATGTCAATCATTATGCGTAGACTCCTCATTATCACTGGGGAAAAGCAAGCCATATAACTGGAAGGGTGTAGTACCACTATTTAATCATAGTAATTAAGCAATAATAAGAAGACTAATAATAAGCTAGCATATATGGAGGGTTTTCCAGACAACAAACACTGCTTTTGTGCTTTACAGGATGTGCTATCCTGATGTTGTATATTGCACGTACATTTGCATGGGAAAATAATGAAGCCAGGGCGGATAGGAAGGAAGGAGGAAGTAGAGGAGACAAGAAAATATTCATTAGAAACTATTGGTTCTAAAGGAGACACAAACCCATCAGTAGCCACCAGGGAAAATGAGACTGCCACCAGCATCCATAGTCCCCCTCTACAGCACAGTGAGAAATGCTTTCCAGTGAGAGATGCCACAATTAGCAAACTGAATCCAATGTTTAAAACACCTGTTAGAATGTCTCATTGCTTAACAATACTTCTTTGGAAGATCATTAAGACTCATACAACTTGGCTTTTTCCAGAACTTACAAAAACAAAACAAAAAATTAAAACAAACACAAACTTCAGACAGTGAAAGCTAGTCACTATTGTAGATATTTATGGAATATGCCACAAGTTATGAAGAAAATGCAAAACATATTTTGAGTAATGTCAACAACACTGTAATGATACTCTTGAAAGAAAATGTACATACTTGAATGCCTAGATTTTGAGATACGGGCTTTAAGAGCTTGTGGGTTTTTTAAAAGGGTATTTTTGGTATTTTTTAAAATTATTGCTAAAATGATGCATGTCTATTTTGGAAAATAGATAAGCATTTTAAAATGTAGAAGAATGTTGATAAATGTGGAAAATAATATAAGTTCATATTTCCACCACTGTAAGACAACTATTATAAATAAATGTTTTGATATACCTTTCTCCTTTTCCTCTATTTCTATGTTTTATAATTAAAAAAAATTAACCTACTTTTTTTTTTTTTTTTTTTTAAAGATGGGGTCTCACTACGTTGACCAAGCTGGTCTCAAACTCCTTGCTTCAAGCTGTCTTCCAAACTCAGCCTCCCAAGGTGCTGGGATTATAGGCATGAACCACTGCACCTAGTCTCTATAATTTTAAGATCAATTGTGTCATATTTTTAATACACGAGCATCACACTTTTTATATTATCTAAACATCTGTCATGCAATTAAAATTATTTGGAAGTATATATTTTAATGATCACATATATTTTATGAACTGTAATTGTCACTTATCCTTATACCTTTATATTCAGTTTTTTTTTTTAACCCATATAAGCATGAATTGCCTGGACTTGGAGATTTTTTATCTTCATATCTTTCTCTTTTCTTATAGATTTGTGATGTGCAATTACTAGGTCAAAGCTTATGAGCTCTTAAAGCTTTTTTTTAGTGCAGTCCTTTCAAATGAAATTCCAATGCATTGAATCTCAAGGATGTTCTAAATTATGTGACTTTGATGATAGTAGCGGTATTGCCCAGTGGGGAGAGGTTGAGCTTTGGGTCAACTTGACACGTGTTTGCAACCTCCCACTTACTAGTTGTGAAAGATTGTTATAAGAATGAGAAATAATATATGTAAAATTCTTACCACTTTGTGATCACCTAATCAAAGGTATCTATTTATTCAATTACTATTGCTGCTGCCACTAATGATGATGAAAATGCTAAATGAATAAATTAAACATGTTAGCTAGGATAATAAGACATGCATACAAAAGTCTATAAATCAATAACTTTATGTATTGCTTAATTAAGTACAAAAGTCATAAATGAAGAGGTAAGCATCTGAGGAACTTAGCAACATATTAGTTCTGTATTTGATAGTACAGGTTGGCATGAAACAGAGAAAAAAATAAAATGGATTTCACAATTGATCAGAATTTGAACAAATTCATAAATGTATTTAAAGAAATATTAAGATCGAACATTAAACTTGAACTAGATTTTAGTCTTTTAAGGCAAAGATGCTGAACTGACACTTGATTCTTGACACAAGGAGAGATCTACAGATGACTGAGCAGAAGGATATGATGTGTAAGTAGGGCTGTTGGAACATTAAACAGTCATTTCTTCTTCTGTTGCTTCTGGCTGCAGCCCTACCATGTTATCTTCACTTCCATTTTTGTTTTCTTAATATGATTTCCACATTCCAATTTTTACTTAAAAGGAAATGGAGATATAGAAATTGTATTCCATCTCCTCATGTGAATGGGACTATACATGTGGATTTCTAGCCTGCTGATACCAAATTCAATGCTTATTCCTCTACTTTCTGCAGAGTATAACTTTTGCTATCATCTCTGCTCAGACAAATCTAGAAACCTAAAATAAGACCTCTATTTTTCAAAGCCACTTTCTAATTCTCCCCCACATATCCCCCACATTATTTCTCTCCTAACTCTAAAATATATGAAATTTGAATTTTTGCTCCTTATGCAGGACTCAATTCCAAATGCTTGGCTCAATTTTCATGCTTCCCTGTGCAAGAGTTTCTTACATTTTAAAAATAAATTTTATCAGTATCTATGGGTTTAATTGAATGTTTCCTTCATCATTGACCAGCTTCCATTATGTAGGCACTCATCCTCAACTGAGATTTAATTCCAGTCTTCCAATAAATTTATGTTTTAATATTCAAAGCCCTAGTGTATAAATTACAAATAAATAAAACTTATATTGCAACTATACGAAAATAAAATGCTGCACCCAACGACTACCAATAACATTAGTGGTTTATGATAGCATAATAATATTCATAGCATGATATGACTATTAAAAGAAAATGCAAGTTTTCAGGTGAAACTTTTAGCTCCATGACAGACTATCCTCTGGTTATCTGTGTACACAGTTTACAGCTACAAAAACCTACTTTGCTATTTATTGCAGAAAAGTGATCAGTTAAAAGTAAGTGTTGTTCCTTCAGCAAAATAGTCACTGACCCAAAACTCTCTGTGACATTTTACAATGCACACAGCCTCATCTAAGTTTAGACAAGCGGATTTATACTGTCTTATGAGTGCCCGCCCCTAATATATTACCTTGTAACACAAAAGTAACATATCTTTCATGACTATTTTGACAAAAGTTTAAAACACATACGATGAAGTACAACTTTCAGGAACCAAGGACTGCCAGAAAATATTAGTTTCTACATTATACATCCATTTAGAAGCTTACTTGAAATCTGCCTTTTATAAAGGAATGGTATGAATAAGTGGAACTGTACATTTTTTAAACTTGATTGCCATTAAAGCAGAAATTATAAGGCTAAAAAAATACAGGTGCTTAGATTTTTAAAGTGCTTATTAGGCTCAAATCTGGACATTTCTTATGCTTCATTTGGATTTGAGCTACATGCAATTCATTTTAAGTGTTAAAGAAATTTAAATGAATTATTTTAAGCAAATGTTTTTAGAAATTGTTTCTAGGATTAGTGCTAGAACAACTCTGAATTTATATAATAGACTTAAGTTATATCACCAGTATTTCAGCTTCTGATCTTTTTATCTGCAAAATCTCATTTCAAAACTTGTAATAATACAAAAGTCTATTCTTTTGTATGGTTTGCATAACTGAGTCACCAAGTTTTAGTAAGGCAGGAACTGATAGTATAAATAATGCTTTTTTTTTTTTTTTTTTTTTTGCAATCTGATTGCCATTTCCCTGCATGTAAACAGAAATATGTGAATACTCACATTTTGCCTGTTAAGTCAGCTTGGGAAAAAATTAATTAGGAGCGTCAGCTTTCCCATTTACTGAGACTAAACCTCTTTTATGTGTTAGAATGTTTTTTTTAAAAATCCTTGTGTTTAATTCACTTAGAGAAGAGCGCTGTTTTTTAAACATGTAAGAATGTTTTTTAAAAAATCCTTGAAAAATAATATGTCCTACCTATCAAAGTCCAAAACTATTGCTTTCACTGTATATTATTTTTATATAAAATAAAGATAGTGCCTCCTTTGCACAGATTAAGCTAAGGAAGGTATATACTTAATAGTTTAGTTGGCAGAAAGCAAATTAAAAAAATACATGAATATGCAGCCACACACATACAAACACATGCATGTACACAATTATTTCTGTTGACCCAATGATGACACATCGTAAAGCCTCATAAAAAGATAAAGAAGGCTAAGATTTGATTTGCAGTTGCTTAGTTCTAACAGAAGAGCTTTGGTCAGTTCTAAGACTCTTTCTCATAACCTGCCTTAATGATCTTGATTTTATGGTATTTAGAGTCCAGTTACATTTGACAATTTAAAAAGTCACCTGTTCACTCATTACACATATATTTATGATGTACTAAAATATGCAAAATTCAAAATAGATACTGGCAACTCTCGGTATTTTTGAAAAGTAAAACGATCTGTAAAGCTCTGAGGTTAAACAGCTTCAACACGTCAGTGAAACATGAGCTAAGTACACGTAATTTAAGCAGCTCCTTTAGACTAAACTACAATGCACATATTATTTAAATTTTCTTTCAGAAGTAATCTGAACATCTACCTGGTCAAAGTATCATTTAGCCCAACAGGCTTAGTCCCCAATGCCGTATCCATAGTTTCAAAATCCAGACAGTATAATGGAAGTTTATACAAGTCTCTTTAATCCTGGGTTCAAAATGAATCAGCGCTCTTTTCTAAGTGAATTAAACACAGAAATTAGTTTACCCCTCTCTGTGTTCTATCTTCTTTCCTTAAGCATTGCTTGACTTTGTTCCTTTTATTTCTCTCCATAGTCCATACATTAATTCAAGTCCTACAAAAAGGGGATTGGAACTCAAACATAGCCGGTGATCCAGGTGGACGGCTCTGAATTATATTACTACCAGGATTTAGCATTGGGTTCATCTCTGAAAATACAGCTCAAAACCTATATGATTTCAGCTCCACAGGCTCCACTGAAAAGTATTGCCTATCAAAGCAACACGCAGAAAAAGCACCAAGCACACTTGATAATATAAAACCACGCCATAGCCCCACAGGGTGAGACAATCTAGTCAGCAAGAAAAAAAAAAAAATCATTGTTGGAAATATTTCTCCATAATGGAAAGCAATTCGCTGTGAGTCGACTTATAGATCATGACATAAAACCAAAGAAAAAAAGAAAGAACTCTAAGCATTGACAGATGTTCTGTGCTTGCTCCTGTCTCCTGACCCCCTCCGAGTCTCCATCAGAAGGCTGCCTGACCTGCAGGCTTTCCAGCAACTTAGGAACTGGAGATCTTTCACACAAAAGGTTTTACCCCTAATTCCACTGAAAACCCCCTTCAACCAAGAAAAACTTTTTTTCTCACAGGAGAATTTAAGAGAGTCTATGGATTCATGCTCGATTTCATAATTTCCTCTCTGTACAAAAACCTGGGTATTTATTTCTCTTACGCAATTTCCAGGGAGTCAGTTGCATGACCTGACTTGTATTCTGCTGGTCTACTGAGGGACCTTACCGTCAAACAGTCACTCTTGGTGAGAACATACCCAAGGGCTGATATATGACTGCAAAGGAACTTAACAATTCCTGGAAGGAAAAGGGTTAAGAGCCAGTAAAAACAGCATAAATTTACACATGACCTAGTGTGATTACACTTTATTCTCTTCCTTGGAAGGAACAACAACAATGACAAACTCCATAACTAATGCTTCTGGTCTAAAAAACTGCTCCCGAAAGGACACGTTTTCACCCACTACCGATGATCTCAACAACTTTCTGGATAGAAAAGACCTATAGACAGAGAGATGTACTTGCCGGTGAGTTTTTTTTCCAAAGGATCTAACAAGTCCATTCCCGTCATGGGAAAATGATAGCAACTATTGGGCTGAAGGGAGCAGCCTTGTGTGATTGGTTTGTGATGGTTCGATTCAGGCTGACAAGTTCTAGAACTAGAATTGTTTTGTCCCAATCTTAACTTGCTAAGAAGGTAGATGGCTTGAATAGTCAGAGGCCTTGATTCCAGTAAGAACTGTGGGTATATTAAAGCTACTGCAGTGGCTTCAATTACAAAAAAAAAAAAAAAAAAAAAAAGCTGGCCCTGATACCATTGCCTTCCATAAGGTAGAGTGCTCTGCTCTTTTCTCTGCAAAATATAGAAAGAGGATTGGTGGTGAAGCAAGTGAAAAGTAGTTGGGGACAAACAGGGGACATGCATTTGTTTCCGTTTATAGGTGAGATCAAATGCACCAAAGAGCAAATGAAGCCAGTGCCTCAGTCCTCTATGTCCTAGCTCTGCAACAGAGGAGCCCCTAGTTGAATAAGCTAGTTAAAAACTGAGCTCTCAGTATAGGGTTATCTGGAGCCAGCAGAAAACGGGCAGAGAGGTGGGTTGCAACCTCTCCCTTCTACTCATATCTCTTAATCGTTGGGTTCATCTCTGAAAATACAGTTCAAGACCTGCATGATTCCAGCTCCTTTTCTCTTTGTCCCCTTCCTTCTGTAGAAATTTTTCATCAGCTGAAGAACAGGAGAGCCTGCTGCCACAGAGAGGAGAAGTTGCTCTTTTGCCTTTAGCCATGGATGCATCAGGGTCACCATGTATTTGACTGGAGAGCCCACAGATGTCACTGACACAGCAGCTTCTCTGACAATAGACCGTCAATGGTACACTCTTCTGTTTCTCCCCTCTCCTCCTCCTCCCTGCTGTCTACACACAGATTCTTCAAGGAAAACCTTTGCAATGCTTCCTGGTAATAGGACTGAAGTATCTGGAGTAGCAGATACCTTAGAAGAGTTATCTTGAAACTTTCTGAATACAATTGATTGTATCAGAAGCGCTGCTGAAGAACTAAATTAAATGGAAAATGTAGACATCCAGAAAGAAGTAAACATTTAGAGATAGCATAATTGGAAGATTTTTATTTTAAAAATCCACTCCTAAAAAAAGAAAAAAAAAACCTAATTTGTGTGTGTGTGTGTGTGTGTGTGGCGTGACTTCCCTTACATATCGGCTACTCTGAAATATATCTCTCTCCTTTGATTCATGAAAAACAATATGGGCAAGATAATTATTGATGGAAACATGTCTGGGTCAGGAAAATGACCCAGAACCAAGATTTATGCTTTCCCAGAGAATATTCCTATATTACTAGACCTGTAGAAAAGAAAACCCTGAGCTTTTCTGATATTTTTAAGTAAGGGCGCCACATGTTCCCTTCTAGAAAGAAAAATAAGAGTGTGCAAGCTGTGCCCACAGGCCAAATCAAGCTTACAACCTATACGTACCCTGTGCACTAACAGTGTTTTTATATTTTTAAGGTAGCAAAAAATCAAAAGAGGAATACTATTTTGTGACATTTAAACATTTTATGAAATTGAAGTTATGTGTATTCATGAATAAAGTTTTATTGGAACACAGCTATGCTCATTCAGTTACAGATTGCCTCTGATTGCTTCCCAGATGCAACAGCAGAATTGAGTGGGTGACACAGGGGCTATATGTGGACCCAAACAATCTAAAACACTCACTATCTGATTCTTTATTAAAAAAAAAAGTTTGCTGATTGCTGACTTACAGTAATTCTATGGATCATCAGGCTAAATTGAGTAAAAAGGATGTGAGTACTGTCTCTCATCCTGATTCCTGGAGGCTGAGTAAACTTGACTATTTAAATGTTGTTGCTTCCTCATTTAAGTAGAGATAAAATTCAGACAGATTTTTTTTTTTTAGGATGAACCAAATAATGATTGTAAATATGTACACAAACAATAAATGTGTCTGGGTGCAGTGGCTCATGCCTGTAATCTCAGCACTTTGAGAGGCCGAGGTGGAAGGATCACTTGAGCCCATGAGTTGGAGGCCAGTCTGGGCAGCATACAGCAACCCCATCTCTACAAAAAATAGAAAAATTGGCCAGGTTTGGTGGCGTGTACCTGTGGTCCAAGCTACTCTAGAGGCTGAGGCAGGAGGATCACTTGAGCCCAGAAGGTCAAGCCCGCAGTGAGCTGTGATCATGCCACCACATGCCAGCTAGGGTGACAGCGCGACCCTGTCTCAAAGCAAAGTCCAGGTGCAGTGGCTTACGCCTGTAATCCCAACACTTTGGGAGTCCAAGGTGGGTGGATTGTAAGGTCAAGAGATTGAGACTATCCTGGCCAACATGGTGAAACCCTGTCTCTACTAAAAATACAAAAATTAGCTGGGTGTGGTGACACGCACCTGTAGCCCCAGCTACTTGGAAGGCTGAGGCAGGAGAATCATTAGAACCCAGAAGGCGGTGGTTGCAGTGAGACAAGATCGTGCCACTGCACTGCAGCCTGAGCAACAAGAGCAAAACTTCATATAAAAAAAAGAAAAAAAAAAAACAAAACAGAACGAAAACTAATATATGTTATTGTCTGTAGTTGACATCCTTTGATAAAATATCCTTACATATTAAGTGGCTTCCAAATGGATTCATAAAATAGAATATTAGGGATATTATCAATATCAGTCAATAAAATCAATGAATATGAATGATTCCATGAAGATAAACTTTTGATCTATTTTTTGACACTGTATAGTTTCTTGATTTTTGCAAATCTATCACTAGACTGTTGTAAGTCTGCTGTTCCATAGAGGGACATAGGAGTCTATGAAATTTTCGGGCAAATGTTTAACTTTGGATTGCTTCAACATAACACATCTTGAGTTTGATCATATTGGAGATCATTAAAATTTGCATTTAAGAACTCAAAATACCTTGAATATGATCTCACTAGTAATCATTAAGTGTTACACTTAAGAGTACTTAGTGATGTAAAAGAAACATCAAAAACAGTAACCGAATAAAGTAGATTATTCTGCAACCAAAAAGCGTATCCTGCAAAGTGTGTAAGAACTTCATTTAATTTTGAATGCATATTGTACCATTGTATGATTTTAGTTCTTTGATTAAAAAACTATATCTGTTTATATCATTGTCTATTTTTTTTGTTTTAAGAAGTACTAGTTTAATAATGATATTTAGAAATATGGTACACAGATACCATAGCAATATAAAATGCATACAATTTAAAATTATTTTCTTATAAACTCTGTACGTGAATGGCTGACAGCTTCCAACAGATAAACTTTTGGACAAAGGTACAAGATATTTTTAGGCCTTCATTTTAAATACCATCTAGTCATCCAATTAAGTTTCTAAAAATATAAATATGACAAATATATGGATTTCTGAAGTATAAACTGACATACAAGTCTACATATTTTCTTAATACTTTTCACTAAAGCATCTTTAAAGAAGCTTTCTGTAACATGAAGTTGAGGGCTCAAATTCATTTTCTATGTTTTTATCTTTTGCTATGTTTGACTTCAAGGCCAGGATTAGGATGAGGTAAGTAAGACACTACTCTCCTCAGGTGTAAAATTTAAGAGGTACCAAAAAAATCCTCCAGTAATTAAGATAAATGATACTAGAATGCATTACTTTTTAAATTTAAAAAAATGCGAAATAACTTATGATAAGCAAAATAGATCATGTGTATGTGTACATAGATTAGTTGGAGTTGTCTACAGTAGAGAAATTCAAGATAACAATATATTAATCAATATAGACATTTTTCTCTCATGAAAAATCATTTAGAGATGGGTACTCCGTGTCTGGTTAGGGAGCCCATGGCATTTTGCAAAGGTCAGGCTCCCATATCTTTGCTCCAATATTACACACACACACACACACACACACAGACACACACAGAGGCACATGCACGGGTATATATAATTTAACAAGTGACCTAGTTGATGTGATTACAATTTGTTTTTATTCTCTTATGTTTGTTTTCTCTAAAAATTTGTTATTTCACAATAAGGAACAAAACCTGATACACTCTATTACTTTACAAAAAAGAGATATGATTTCATTTTCTTTACCTCTTATGCTTGTTTTTCTTATTAAGACCATGATGCAATTTTGATCTTTCATTTATATAGGTGGCTCCAAAGAACCCTGGGTAAATGCTTTTTCAGAGCTTGCAGAATTCATATTTCTCTACTCATTAGGAGAAGAAAATCTGTCTAGAAACAATTAAATCATTCATATAATATTTTGATCTTTATTAAATGAGTGAAAGCAGAAATAGTTCTAAAGCAATAAATTCACTAGTGGGAAAGGCTCAGGAAAATTTCCTTGCTAAATTTAATAAGGAAAAATAAAAAGTAGAATGCATATTTTCACCATAATTCATTTTGCAGCTTTTACCACCTCATAGAAAGCAAATCTTAGTAAACTTTTTCTAAGAACCTAACTACAAAGTCACAAATGGCTTGTTCTTACTAGATTTTTCTAAAAATTAATAGAAGTTTATTTCTCCCTGAGCCCCTTTAGACTGACCTATCTTCAAGCCTAATTGAATCTTACTTTGTCAGAGTCAAATTGTCAGTTTATTTTAATTTCTAAAGCTCAGTATTGAACAGGGCTTTTAAAACTTCTGCTCATTTGAATATTTTCTATAAAAGCTAGAGAAAAAAGCACATCCCATTATTAACTCCCGTGCCCTGGGTTTGTCATTGCACTGTTAATAATATGAAATGCTAAACCCAGAGACAGTCCCTGAAAATAAGTAAAAAGCTTTCTGAAAATATTAGTTTTCAGTAAGATCATGTCTGATGGGTTTGCTTACCTGAAATTGACTTTAAAAAATGTTTTTGTAACAGTTTCATAATAGGTGTGCTTCCATAGAAGACAATTAGCCAATCAAATCATGTGGCAGATATGGGTGAAAATTTCAGAACAGCTTCAAGGAATCAATTAAAGAAAAACGCAACAGAAGGGGAAAATCAAATATGAAGATAAATGGGATTTAAAAATAATAAATGATTGTATTTCATGAGAAATTATAGGAAGGGAATCTATCAGACAATAAAGATAAATAAACTGATCCATTAAATTTTGGTGAAATTTTGATTTTCAGAATCTATTCCAATGAAATAGAAATAGTGGTTCTAATTACCCCAAACAATATGGGATTCCTCTGAATCCTTTATATTTTAGGATTAAAAATTGTTGTTTAAAAAAAGATTTAGTGGCCAGGCATGGTGGGTCATGCCTGTGTTCACAGCACTTTGGGAGGCTCAGACAGGTGGATCACTTGAGTCCAGGAGTTGAGAACACACACAGTGAGACCTTGTTTCTACTAAAAATAATTTGTAAAATGTAGCAAGGTGTGATGGCATGTTCCTGTAGTATTAGCTATGTAAGAGGCTGAGGCAGGAGGATCACTTGAGCCTGGAAGATCAAGGCTTCAGTGAACAGTGGTTGTGTCACTGCAGTCCAGCCTTGGCAACAGAACAACATCCCATCTCAAAATAAAAAATAAATCAAAATAAAATAAAATAAAAAGGATTTAGTGATTATTGAGATTAAATACTTATCAAAACTCCATGGACAAGTTAATTTGTTTCTCTTATCCTGATTTTTATTCTCCAAACAGGAAGAGGGAGTTGAACAAGACTTTTCTTAAGGTTCTCTCTTTACTTTTCTCTGATCTTTTTGGTACAACTAAAATGGCAGAAATTTTACCTTTTGTCATTTGGCCATCGTAACAATTTGATCTACTAGAAATATAGTAGTTAGAATCTATTTTAAACACTTCTGCATGAATTTAAGTCCCCTGGGAGTCATACAATTTAAATGATTATGATACTAACACAGGTAAATATAAGTTATTAACTTAATTCTCCATGACCTGGATGTTTTTAGTCATATAACAATGGTCCCCAACATTGTAGCACCAGGGGCGGATTTCATGGAAGACCATTTTTCCATGGACAGGAGGGGGGGGTTCTGGGTGATGGTTTTGGGATGACTCGAGCACATTACATGTATTCCTAGATTCTCATAAGGAGCACATAACCTAGATCCCCTGCCTGCGAAGTTCACAATGGGGTTTGCACTCCTATGAGAATCTAATGCCACCCTGATCTGACAGGAGGCAGAGTTCAGGCGGAAATGTTTGCTCACCTGCCACTCACCTCCTGCTGTGTGGCCCAGTCCATAACAAGCCACAGGCCATGAACCAGTACTGGGGCTTGGGGACCCCTGTCCTATAACATTCAATGACATCACTGTATTATTTCTTCTGTTTGTTTTTTACATATTGACTTTAATCTGATATCTCTTATGGTCCATTCAAAGATGCTATTACTATTGTTAGTATCATTACGGTATCAGTAGAGTATACCAGACTAAAGGGAGCTACTTATGTTCTTCATGGCCAGTAACTACATATGAATTTAAAAACGGCATTTCTCTCTATCTCTTCAATACAATGTTCTTAACATAGATATGGGATTCCTTCATACAGGCTCCTGGAAAAACTTAGTAGACTGGCAGCTTTCATTGCAAATAGCCAAGAACTAAGAAGATAGTGCATTTGATATTTTCAAGAGTGTTTCCTCTGTAAATATTTGTAAACAAGCATACCAACAAGTTTTTGTGAGCCTCTGTCTTGCTTATATGCTATGATAGCTAAAAAAAATCAATGATTTACTGTAGCCACCTGATAAACAGCAGCTTTACTGGAAACTAAATGTCCCTCATTGACATATTGCATCAAATGTACCTCACACACATACTGCAATTGAGTTTACGGCAGTCACAAAAAGTATATTAAGGTAGAGATTTGTTTACATTGCAAATGCCTTTTTTCAATACTTTAAATATATATTGAACATTATTCATTGGGACGGTAGCTACAATGCATGCTCTATCATAGTCCCACACTCCCCTTTACGAATTCTTCATTTATTCACTAAAAAGTTATTGTCAGACTGGAATCCTTTCCATCCCTTTCTCTCATTCTCACTTTCAGTGAAAAATGAACCTTTTTATTCTTTATGTTTTGCTTGATTGCAAATGATCCTATAAGAATTTAGTATTACTGAACTATATGTCCCATAAAAGCAAATTTTGAAAGCATGAAAAGTGAATTTTAAAATCAATTTTTTGTTCTAAAGGGATATCAAAGAGTATATCCCAAAGCAAGGCAGCACTAAATCCATTAAGGGGGCCTGGCTCATGCCTGTAATTCCAGCACTTTCGGAGGCCAAAATAGGAGGATCACTTGAGCTCCTGAATTTAACAACATAGGGAGAACTTGTCTCTACCTTAAAAAAAAAAAAATTGCTTCCACTCTTACTCCCAAAAGTGGGGATGGTGGGGGCTGGGTTTAACTGAAAGAAGCAGTTTTGACATTGTACACAAGTGTGTAAGAAAAAAACAGCAAATCCGTAGACGGAAAAACTAAGTAAAATGATTATGAAGATGAACAAATATTTGACAGAAATCTCCATTTCTCCATTGATTGCTATTTAGTTCCAGCATCAACCCACATAGCCAGGCAGCTGCTGTGCTAGGACAATTTTAGTTTAAACAGCTCTTGCTTCTCTAGCTCATGTGTTCAGCACTCAGCCCCTTCTATTATGTTTTAATATGATATACCAGAAAGCTTGTGAAATAGTACACAGACCCCTGGGTGAGGATATGTGTTTTTGGTAGAGTCCCAACCAATTACCTATTTCCCTTCAACAGTTGTAATATGTGACCCAATAGAAAAAAGGATGAAGAGCTGGTATGTTGCAGAGACAGTGAACCCTGCTTTTTATTGTACTTAAGTAGCAAGAGGTTCTTCCTGAGCTATGATGGTGATCTAGCCACGTATTTCTAGATCCTCACAATTAATGTTTCAATGGCAGATAAAATTAGTCATCTCTTTTATTGAATTGTGTGTGCATGTGTCATTCACAAAAATGAAACATGTTATTTTGGAAAGCTGGATTTTTTTTCAACGGATCAGTTCTTAGAAACTAAACTTTATAACACATGTTATAGATGAAGAAAAACATACAGCCATGCTCAGGCTCGTGTTACATTAAAAGTACAACAGTGGCAGGTGGCTCACACCTGTAGTCCCAGCACTTTGGGAAGCCAAGGCAGGCAGACCACTTGAGCCTAGAAGATCAAGACCAGCCTGGGCAACATTGTAAGAACCTGTCTCTATTTGAAAAAAATGCAAAAATTAGCTGGGCATAGTGGTGCATGCCTGCAATCCCAGCAGTTTGCGAGGTTGAGGTGGGTGGATCACTTGAGCTCAGGAGTTAGAAACTGGTTTCAGCAAAATGGTGAAACAGTGTCTCTAAAAAAAAACAAAACACAAAAATTAGCTGGGCCTGATGGTGCACACCTGTAGTCCCAGCTACTTGGGAGGCTGAGTGGGAGATCACTTGAGCCTGGGAGGTTGAGGCTGCAGTGAGCCAAGATTACACCACTGCACTCCACCCTGGGTGACAGAGTGATGTCCTGTTTCAATTTTTAAAACAATGAAAATACAATCCTATTCTATTGCCTGACAATCCTATTCATTGCGCAGTCCACTTAATCTCCTAGTTCTGACACAAGTATTTGAACCTTTTCTGCTGCACTCAAACCTCTAACAATATCCTTCACTCTGATCTGATTACCTTGCTTTTCATTACACTGAAAAAAAGTGGAAGCAGAGAGAACAACTTCAACCTTATGTTCTCTCTCACCCAACATGAAATCCACCTCCGCATCTCTACCTGTGCCTGCTTTTCCCTTTCTGTGTCTGGAGCTAAGATGAGCTATTACCACTCCCCTCTCCTTGTAGACTAGATCCCATCTCATGTAGGCAAGGACTCTGCATCTTTAATTATCCTTTCTCTCCTACATTATCTATTTTTTCCTTAGAGAGGGATCATTCCCATCTGTTCATAAACATGCTGAACTACCTCCCACTAACAAAAGAAAGCAAAATACAAAGGGTGGGGGGTGGAAGAAAGCTTCTATTGACCCTGCATCTCCCTCAAGCTATTACTTCATTTTTCTTCCCTCCTTAGCATCAAGACTTTTAAAACGTTTTCTCTGCTTTCTCACCTCTCGTTCTCTGTTGAATCCTCCTCAGTTACCAGTTTACCCCAGACATTCCTGCCGAAGTGTCTGATGCCTGGTCCTGTCACTTGACAACCCATCGCTTCGCTCTTCCTTGGACCGCATTCTTTATTTGGCTTTTAAGTAACTATTCTTCTCTGCCTTTTCTCATACCTCATGGACTGCTCTTTCTCATCTCCTTTAATGAGTTCCCTTATGTTTTGCTATCATTTATATATTGTCCCCTCCAAATCTTACGCTGAAATTTGAACACTGATGTTTGTGGCTGGGCCTAATGCCTGGTACTGGGGTGATGGGGGCCGATCCCTCATGAATAAAATAACGCCCTTCTATTTATCTATTCATGAGGAATTGGCCCCATGGGGAGGATGAGTGAGTTCTCATTCTCTAAGTTCCCATGAGAGCTGGTTGTTAAAAAGAGCCTGGCACCTCCCTCTTGCTGTCTTGCTTTCTTTTGCACCATGCTATCTCTGCATATGCCAAGTCTTTTTCACCTTCTGCTGTGAGTGGAAGCAACCTGAGATTCTCACCAAACGCAGATGCCAGCACTATGCTTCTTGTACAGCCGGCAAAACAGTGAGCCAAATGAACGTCTTTTCTTTATAAATTTTCTAGCCTCAGGTATTTCTTTTTTTTTTTTTTAAGATGGAATTTTGCTTTTGTTGCCTAGGCTGGAGTGCAATGGCACAATCTCAGCTCACTGCAATCTCTGCCTCCCAGGTTCAAATGATGCTCCTGAGTAGGTGGGATTACAGGTGTGCACCACAATGCCTGGCTAATTTTTTGTATTTTTAGTAGAGATGGGGTTTCTTCATGTTGGTCAGGCTGGCCTTGAACTCACGATCTCAGGTGATTCACCCTCCTCAGCCTCCTAAAGTGCTGGGATTATAGGCATGGCTCACCACACCTGGCCTCAGGTATTTCTAGCAACACTAAATGAACTAAGACATGCCTCAACCTCACAGTGTTACAGTGATTCTGGCTCTATCTCATGACATAATTCCCTATCTCCATTTGATTACTAGAAGGTGTCATTCCAACCTATGTCATTGTTTATCTATCTATCTATCTATCTATCTATCATCTATCTATCTATCTATCTATCTATCTGGTTGTTGTTGTCGTTGTTTGAGACAGGGTCTCACTCTGTCGCCCTGGCTAGACTGCAGAGTGGAATGATCTTGGCTCACTGCAACCTCTACCTCCCAAGTTTAAGCAATTCTCTTGCCTCAGCCTCCCAAGTACCTGGGATTACAGGGGTACACCACCATGCCTGGCTATTTTTTTTTTTTTTTATTTTTTAGTGAAGACAGGCTTTGTCATGTTGGCCAGGCTGGTCTTGAACTCCTGACTTCAGGTGATCCACCTGCCTCGGCCTCCCAAAGTGCTGGGATTACAGGCGTGAGCCACCATGACCAGCCACTCTCCTGCTATATTTTAAGTTTCATAAGGGAAATACCTTTTTTTCTATTTAGTTCATTATTACCTTCAAAAGGTCTATAAAGGATCTGATGCATGGTATATATGAATGCATGAATTAATGAATTCTATAAAAATCGAGTACTTGTTGAAAATTGTTATCTCACTGGCTGCATTAATTTAAGAAAAAAGAGAGAAAGAAATATAAAAGGAAGGAAGAAAGACAAAGAAAAAAGAATGGACTAAAGAAGAGAAAAGATTTTAGATAGATTACTAAAAAAATGAAAGCATGATTTACCTTCTTCTGAGTGTTTTATTGATAAAATGGTTAGAAGAGGTACATGGGAGATTCATTTTTAAAATTCTGTGAGCTACCTCTCTCACTTATAACATTATACCTATAAATAAGGCAGTATTAGAGAGCATCTTATGATTGGGTACAGACTGGAATACTAAAAATGTATACATTTCACAGAAAACAAAAATAAAAATAAACACTGTCTATTGGCCATTTACTCTGTGCTAGATTTTGTCTCAAGGGCTTTTACAACATGCAATGTGCCATTGAATTGTCACAACAATTTTATGAGGTAAGTACTTTAACCCCTACTTAACAAGAAACTGAGGCTTAGATGCTTGAGGAGTTTTCCCAAGGCCACATCATCAGTAATGCACAGGGCTAGGGTTCGACTCTAGATTACTTGAGCTCCTAGAGTTCAATCTAAATCAGATGAGAGAGTGAAACAGAGACACAGAAAGAGACAGAGAAAGAGAGACTAAGATATAGTAAGAATAAGAGGTAGAAGAAAATCAGAGAAAAGAGAGAAATTGATACACATAATGTCAAGAAACAAAGAAACAGAGACAAAGAGACAGAGATTTGTCTGGACAGACTTAAAACCAATACTAGCATGGCGGTATATCTGTGAGAATGCATTAAAGTCTCTTATATACTACTTCTTTCTCTGCTCCTCTATCCCCATTCTACACACACACACACACACACACACACACACACACACCACACACACACACCAACATGCACCCCCAGACACTACTTATAATGTCAGAATTCTTGAGACTTTATTGTTCCTAATACTTTTATCTTTAAATAAAAAGAGAAACTACAGCCCGAATCAAATAAGCACGGATGGTATAAGGAAGTGGCCATTAAATGTCTGAATTTGTTACAAAATATATTAATTCCTAGCAGACATTTTATGGGAAGGTGGCCAATCCTACCTTTTTCTCTGTTCATCACATTTGGATACTGACATAAGTAGGATTTAGAAAACAGAAAAAACCCCTAAGCAAATATCACAATTCTTTGAAATGCATAAAAATTATGAGATTATAATATACATATTTATAAAGCAAATCTTTACTCATGCCATTAAAATCATGTGTATTAAGCTATACCTATATATGCATTAGCACAATAATTTTAACACAATATTGGTAATCAATACCTAAATTTTGGCTGCTTTCCCTTGCAATAAAGAGAATGCTGAATTATTTATTAGATGCTAAACGGATGTCATCCAGATTTTCATGTCTATATTTGTAGATTGAGAATGGCAGTCTAAATAAACTACAAATTCATCTTCTAAATATGTAATCCATGTTGAGGTAGCAGGGGAAAATCTAGTACATGGAGTCTATACTTAGAACAATGTTATTTGTTGCTTTTCAGTGCCTGCTATTTTCTGACTTGAATGGCACCCATTATATTTTGTTTATCAGTATTATTGACACCAAGCTTTCCAAATTATTTTTCCAAATATCATTCCGTAGCAGTGGGGGATAAATTAAAACTTAATGGATTTACTTCATGGAAAAACATGTGTTCTCTTGTGACCACAAGGTGGCACAATAGTGACCAAAAATACTCAGCCTCCTAATAGAAGTGCAATTACCAGAAGCATTTATATAATTGTTATTATTACCATTGTGACATGTCATAATTAAATATCACCCCAACCTTTGGGGAAAAGATAAAATGCTTTTGTTTATTTTTTTGTCTTCTTTCTGACTGCAACATTATTAATATTTTTTTTTCCCTCCAAAATTCTTCCCCACCAGGACAAGCAGGTTCACACATCTATCATTTTATTTATTGTTCAAACGTTTAAAACAAAGAGTACTAACTTAAATAATAAGTTACACTTTTGGAGAAGGGTAAACAAAACTTTGTATTGTTTGATGGATCTAATGCTGCTTTCCATTCAGTTTTAGTTACTTCATGACTATGCTAACGTTTATTTGTAAGACAAAATTACCATTCCAGAAACTTTGGCTTACACTACAAGTTCAGATTTGTCCACTGAAAGTTGCTGTTTTTCTGTATTAACGCTAGGCATAATATTGGGAAGAGAACTCAGAATATCCCAGTGTGCCCTACATTTATTTCATGATGGCTTTGCACTGACAAAAGGCCATCTCTCATCATATTGAGGAGATGAGGAGAACACTGATGCCTGGGAATCTAGGTGTTGCAATGATAGTGAGCTACACTCGTTGGAAAGGCATACAAGTTAAACTACCTTTTTCCCAAGTGAAAATGAAACACAGGCTGGCCAGGTACTGCTTGCACTTCATCAAAGAAATCACCCACCTGAAGACGCACTCTTTTATATAACATGAGGGTTAGTAGCATCCGTGAATGAACATATTCTCCAAACTTACCTAGATTAAGAATTTTGGCATTTTACAAAATAACATGTATGATGCCTTTTATTAGTTTATGTCATGAGTGTAAGGTGCCCCCATTAGAATTTTAGTGTTCTACCACGGTGATTACATGTATTTATGGTGCTACTTCCTTCCTACCATTACAATTGTGAAAGCAATATCTTGTCTTTTTTGAAATCAAATTTTGTGGTGTTTTTACATGGCTTAAATTTTCCTGTTGAAAATAGACCCAATTTTAGAAAAGGGCAGTAAGAGCTGAAGAAAACTAAATTCAACAAATATTACTTTAACTGAATTGTCAAATTATCATCATGGGATGTATAAAATGTACATCACATTTAGTTGTACATTAAAGAAAGTTTTTTAAAGTAGCATAAAGTATTGTAAAATTGGAACTTTGCAGCTAAATTCAGTTGGTACAGTAATTATAAGAATAGAAAATACTGCATTAAAATAATTAATAGCTGCCCTGAGATGGAAATCTTGGGAGTAGGAAGAGAATATGATCTCATACCTCAACCACCGTATCAAGATGAAAACATAATTTTTTAAAAATTGTTTGATAATTAGCAGAGCACTACTATCTTACATCTAATAATGCTTTTGCGTTCACATTCCTGTGAAATACCTTAATATTACTAATATATATGGAGGAAAACAAAGAACATTCATTTACTAAATAGCACCTATTTGCAAGATAATTAGATGTGTGTGTCTATACATATATATACATGCACATGAGCACACACACATATATTTATATTTATGTTCATACATACGCATTTGTGTATAAGGTATCCTAATATACCCTTCACAACTAGCCCATACAGTAGTTTGAATGTTTGTTCCCTCCAAAACTCATGGAGAAACTGAATTGCCATTGTAAGAGTATTAAGAGGTGAAAACTTTCAGAGGTGATTAGGCCATGAGGGTAATGGACTAAGGCCTTTATCACAGTATGGATAATGCCTTTATCAAAGGCATGGACGAATGCCTTTCTCACAGGACTAATGCCTTTATTAGTATGAACTAATGCCTTTATCACAGGAGTGGATTCATTGTAAAAGGGAGATTTTGTCACCTTTCCCCTATCTCTCGCCCTCTCTTGTCTTTCCACCTTCTACCATGGGATGATACAACTAGGAGGCTGTCTCTCAATCTTAAACTTCCTAGTCTCCAGAACTTTGAGCCAATAAATTTCTGTTCATTACAAGCTAATCGGCTGGTGGTATTTTGTTATAAGCAGCACAACATGGACTAAGAAAGCCCACAAGTAAATATTATTAGCTCCAATTACACTCGTAAAGAAACTAAGGCTTAGTGGCAATCAGAAAATTACCCAAGTTCATACAGCTGCCAAGGGGCACACCTGGAATTTGAATCCACTTCTGCCTGATTTAACCATGATCTTCCTGCAAAGTACGTCATACATTAGAGAAAAAGATGAATTGTTCTCCTCCCATCTCAAATGTGCTCAGTGTACCTGTTCTTTGCCATCATCAGGTGTAGTTCTGTTTTCTGGGAAGTTTTTATTTCTGTGGGGTCCACCAACACATCGGAGGCCATGGAGGTTTTTCACATTCAAAGAGCCGTAGCTTACTTGAATAGTGATAAGTTATTTTGGGATGACAAGCCTGCTCCTCTCAGGACTCCCCCAATTCAACTGGAACATGTTGAACATTTTGAAAATAACACCTGTTGTTATGAGATGGAGCATTTAAGAACTTTTGGCAACAGCTTTAATTTAATGCCCAGTAAGTAGATAATGCGGGAGGATTATCCTGTATTATATCCAGTTTGATTTTGCCTGTTTGGTGCTATTCACTAAGCCTTAGGTGTATCTGAGTAGAGTAGTATTTTATTCTCAAAACTGTATTTCACTGAATGCTCATGCCTCACACAATGAAAAGGATGTGTGATATAAATCATCCAAAGTAATTTTGGTCAGATAGTACAGAAACTATTTACATTTGGATTGGGAATAATTTATATGTTTTCTACCAAATCATTCTATTCTTTCTACTTTTCAATTTTTCATTTGTTTCTTTGATTAAATCAATGTTAAAAGTTAAGGAATGTAAACTGATGAAACACAAAAAGAGACGAATTTCCTGCCGGCATTATTAATTGCCTGCACTGTATTATCATTCATTATGTGCTAGACATTCTTCTAAGGACCTTATAAATATTTTCTCACTAACCCTTTCAACAATTGTAAGATGGGTACTGTTATTTTCTTTATTTCTCAGTTGAGAAAACCTGGGCCCAGAGAGGTTAAGTAAATTGCGCAAAGTCACACAGGAAGAAAGTAGTAGAACTAGGCCGGGCGTGGTGGCTCATGCCTGTAATCCCAGCACTTTGGGAGGGCGAGACAGGCGGATCATCTGAGGTCAGGAGTTTGAGACCACCCTGGCCAACATGGCTACTCAGGAAGCTGAGGCAGGAGTATTGCTTGAACCTGGGAGGCAGAGGTTGCAGTGAACCGAGATTGCATCACTGCACTCCAATTGGCAACAGAGCAAGGCTTCATCTCAAATAATAATAGTAACAATCAATTAAAAAAAAAAAAAAAGAAAGTAGTATAATTAGAGTTCAAACTTAGGCAGCTGATTCTCAACTCTGTACCCTTAAATTTTTAGCTTAATACAGCAAGGAAATCTACTGCTAAGGAAACTGAGAATCGGAGACACCAGCTCAGTTGCTAAAGGTGTCACAGTTAATAAGTAGCTGTATCCATCCCGAGTCTTTGTGATTCTCTCAGGTTGGGCTGTTTTCTTTAGAGCCCTTGTTTCATGAAGGGAGCAAGTCCATTTAATGGAAACAACAACAACAAAAATCCCTGCTGCTCCTTGTGTTTGCTTACTCTTTAAAGGTGGCCCTGCCAAAGGACTAAATGTGTCTGCTTCCAAGGTAAAAGGCTTGGTGGCAGTAAATCAGTGTACATAGGTGTGCCTCACTGTACATTAGCATTTCCCTGAAAAGGTGTGACCTTTTTGTTTTTTTTTAATTCAGTCGTTGTTTGTGCACATGTTGGAGAAGTTTATCTTCCTTTATCTTGGCTGTTACCGGCTGCCTCCCACACTTCTTTATTTTTCTGCTTTCCCAGCTTCTCTAAATACTTTTTGTGTGTATGTGTGTGAGATGGAGTCTTACTCTGTCACCCAGGCTGAAGTGCGGTGGCACAGTATCAGCTCACTGCAGACTCTGCCTCCCGGGTTCCAGGGATTCTCCTTCCTCAGCCTCCCCAGTAGCTGGGATTGCAGGCATGTGCCACCACGTGTGGCTAATTTTTGTATTTTTTAGTAGAGACAGGGTTTCACCATGTTGGCCAGGCTGGTCTTGAACTTCTGACCTTAGGTGATCCACCCACCTCGGCCTCCCAAAATGCTAGGTTTACAGGTGTGAGCCACTGTGCCCGGCCACTTCTCTAAATACTTAATAATCAGTAGTACTTGTAGAAAATACTGGCTTTATCTTTAACAAAGGGTCTTGCAATGATCATTTGTGATTACAAAACAGCAATATTTCAACCTGCACAGCATCAGGACTGCTTATTGCCCTGCGTTGGTCATTGGTAATTATGTTTTCTTCTCTGTCCCTCCCTATCACTCTTTAGGCACATAACTCCAGAGTTGGAGGATTCCTCCTACATAAAAAGGGATCTGATTAAATGAGCTGATGGCCCCCTGACGTCCTAAAAATCTTTGGTTCTGGAATTGGCAGCTGGAGGAGGCTAGCTCTGTCCTTAACCCAGCCCCTATGACTAGCCTCTCTTCCCCAGGCCAACTAGTGTCAGAAAGAATCAACCAGCAGCACAGTAAATAATTGATCTTCAACATGTGCTTCTAATTCAAATAAAGGGCATTTAACCACAGTGAGTATTGCATGTGACTGAAGTATTTTATGTGGAAATTTGAAGATTTCTGATAACTTGCTATAAAGAAGTTTTCACAGTGACTAAATCTCCAGGGGCCCTTTCTATTTCAAGTTCAAGTTACTTAGACAGTGATTAAAGACCTTTTATAGGCCTTTGTGATAAATGATAGCATAGAGAAAAAAAATTCTTTGGCTATGTAATTTAGCAAGACTTAATCTATTTGTTTGAGTTTTCATCCATCGGGCTTGCTGAAATACTTTAAATAATTAACCTGCTTCTCTGCAGCCTTAAGTGTCCCCAGAGTTTCCATTCCGGGCCTGAGATGAGTGATTACCCAGCACAGATTGCCTTACTTATTTAGAAGACTCTCCATCTCAGTCCAGCTGCTTTTTCTTGGGACAGCAGGCAGACCCTAGACATGGTATCCTTTTATGTTACGGTGTTTATAAAATAGAATAAATCAATGAGACCCAACAGCAAAAAGCTGTTTGTTTTATTCCTTTTATTTTTTGTTCTTTTCTATTGCCCCTGCTAGGTACTCAGCAACTGAATCTATTGAATTTCAAAACATGTAGAGGTGTCGATGTAAGTCTCAAAGCTCTACACAGAGAATCCTAAACCACAAGCATGGACATTTCCAAGGAAAGAAGCGCAGGGTGGCAGGATGAGGCAAGAGGCTGCTTACTCCAAGCCAAATCTCATGACCCAACCGCACAGTCATAAGAGGAGCGTGTTCAGTTGCTTTAGGAAACCAAGGGCAGCGAAAGAAACACTTGGGAATTTACTGGTAGATAAGATTTTTCTTATTGAAGAAAAGCTCCAAAGTAATGCAGACCAAGGAGGGTTTCTGGGCAGCATTATGATTATGTCTTTTTAGAAAAATGTCCCTTGTAGGGGACCTTACTTGCTGTCTACCCACAGATTTATCTGAACTGAGTCTCGGTTACTAGTTTTTGTTTTCAAAGACCTCCTATCTAAGGGAACATTTGCAAAGAATTTACCAAGTACTTCCCTGCTGCATAATCTGTCTGTGTGTTCTGTGTTAACGCCAACTTGCATCTTGCATGTGGAGCCAAAAGCTCTCTTCTCGGGAGTCTGGGTCATACTGCTCCTTTAAAAATGAAAGTGAGACAGAGAGAGGCCACGCTGATTTTGGAATTGAGTCAGGGCTTTGTGATTTATAGAGTACCGCGGGTGAATAGGTGTGGTGTCTAGATATCCACAGGCAAAGCTTACCTTAAAAGACACAGGACTTTGCATGTGCCTTGCAGAACATTCAGAACAGAAGAATCAAGGCTTGCAATTGATGAGACTAACAGGTAGAATATATTAAACTGAGTAGAATCTGGTGCCTATTCATTTAAATAAAAACGGCCCAGAGACTCCACTCAGCACATGTCCTGGCCAACTCAGAAATAATGAAATACAAATATTTAAAGAAAAATCTGGATTCCTTGGTGTGTATCTAAAATCCTTTCAGATATTCTAAGTTGATGCCATTTGGTCTCAGTGAGGGATGGGGGTCTGAGATGACATTAGTGGAGTTTTATTTTTTGCCCAAGTTGTACAGTACCTGCTTTATCCTGGTTTCTGTGGATTTTAGACCATTAACCCTAGTGAGAGTCCCAAATAAAACACAGAATGTAATTATGCTGGGGGGGGCAGAAAGAAGCAAAAGAGCAGCAGGCCTGGTCAATCCTTTTAACAAAGTCACTTCACCACCAGCGCCTCAGAGGGATTTCCAGGCCAAAAGCAATACCTTTGTGTTTGTCTTACAATAGTGGCATCTCGTCAACTCCTTTCAAAATATGCTGCTTCCACAGTCACCGATCTGTCAACTGTCATGGACAGGCACAAGTTGGACATAGGTTGTGCATCTTTCCTTTTTTTTTTTTTTTCTCACTATCCTGGCTTCCTGGATAATTTCCCTTAGAGGTATTGCTCACTGTGTCAATTAGAAATCATATTTATTTTCACTCATGGAAAAGACATCTGGACATATGCAATCTAGGGCTGCAGGCTTTCCAATACTTTCTGTTTTCCCTTGTAGGGGTTATCCTTGATTTGCATTCTTACAAGGTGGCTTCAAGCCACCTTGCATAAACTACCAAGTTAGAGGTCCAGATGGAGAGAAGGGTGAACAGGGAGCGTAAAGGGGCTCGTACCAGCCAAGTCAGCTTAAAAGCTTTCATAAAAACCACACCCAAAGATTCCTGCTAACATCTCATGTGGCAGAACTATACCAGTTAACCCTATCCTCCAGCAGCTTCCATTGGGACTGGAAATACAGCTGGTTTTTTGTTTGTTTTTTTACCCCTGAGTACATTGTTTTCCCTTTAGGAATTTGTTAGGGAAAAGAAGATAATTGGAGAGTCAATCAAATGGAAATTAAAAATATCCACCTGACTATGTTATTGTGGGGATTAAATCGCCGCATAAATCGCTTGATAATACTATTCCGGCACATGAAAATAATATTTTCTTCTCTCTCTCTAGTCTTACTCACTTCTCCAGGGCCCTGTTTAGAAACTGTAACACATGGTGGAGCAATATCTTGATGCCACAATTTGTTTTTTTTATCTAATTAACTTCTTTTAATACTTTCATTTTGGGGGAAAGGTAGATGGCCTAAGAAAAAATATTCAACCTACTTCTCATTATTTGCAGGGCATTTGAAACTAGATTTGCCATTTTACATAGAACCTGCTTGTGATACTTACAGAAGCAACTGATCTTTTTTTTTTTTTTTTTT